>NW_027172355.1:730256-1460512 GCF_018151085.1 Drosophila tropicalis | reverse complement strand
TGAGCCTGAAAAATATCAGAGCAGTGTTAAGAGGACACTATAGTAAACTAACTCCGGCACGAAAAACAGCCGCAAATGCATTCTATGATGACTGCAAACAAAAGGCAAAATCCGCATTGAAAAGATATAATATTGAATATAAACAAACAATTGATTTGGAAAGTTCAATATCACTAGAAGATAAAACCAGGTTAACGGCTGAAGAAGAGATGGATGAAGAAGAACCATCAGTGAATTTAGATAACACAAAAATAACTCTTAATAAACTAGCCATTTCGCCGGAAAACGCAAAAATGACTCAAACAGTCACTGATTTTTTAAAGATTGATTCAATTAATTAATTCAATTAATTATCAAATTCAATGCGTCCATGAAGATCTGAAGATTTTCTCTTCTGCCATCAAATTGTGGAATAAGGTTTGAGGCCATCATAAAAAATCAGTGACTGTTTGAGTCATTTTTGCGTTTCCTGGCGAAATGGCTAGTTTATTAAGAGTTATTTTTGTGTTATCTAAACTCACTGATGGTTCTTCTTCATCCATCTCTTCTTCAGCCGTTAACCTGAATTTGATAAATTCACTAAAAGGCGACCATGAGTATGAGTGTGCCTATTAAAAACAAAACTAAAAGGTCACACAAGAAATTTGATAACCTCTGAACAGACAATAGAAGAGATTATTAACAGTATTGCGTCAAATGTAAAAACGGAATCGGTAGCGTCAATAACAGCAAAAATTAAAAACCTACCACAGAGAAACAAAACAGCAAGTCAGTATGCTCAAGAAATTGAAAAGCTTACTGAATCTCTGGAAGGTGCTTTTATACACGACGGCACAACTGTCGAACTAGCCAAAAATTATACACTTTCAGTCGCTACAGAGGCAATAACAAAGAACTGCATAAACAACCAAGTACGTAACGTACTAAGAGCAGGTATTTTCCGTGACATAAACGAACTGACAACAAAGTTCGTAGACAGTAGTACAGCAGAAACAGGACATTCGAACCCTGTCATGCACTACCGTCAATACAATAGAAATGGACAAAATAACTACCGAGGTAGAGGTAATTACCAAAATAACGGTTATAGGAATAATAATAATACCGGTGGATATCGCGGTAACTCACGGTACAACAACCGAGGAAGAAATAATTCCAACCGTAACAGCTCGAACCGAGGTAGCTCTAACAACGGAAATGGTAATGTACGACTTACTCAAAGTAATTCGGAAAACCAATAGATCCCTGCAGATATTCAGAAGAAACTGTAAATGTATACACTTTCAATCTTAGCCTAAGTATTTTCATCAAGGTTAAAAACGAAAATACAAACAACACATATACCTTCTTGTTAGATACAGGTGCAGACTTATCAATAATAAAAGAAAAAACAGATCCTTTTGAACATATAGATACTTCAACCACAATTGAAATATCAGGAATTGGTGAAGGTTCAATTACTTCCAAAGGTCTAACCCTTTTAGAACTAAGACAAAATGAATTCATAATTCCATACAACTTCCATTTAGTAGACGAAAGTTTCCCAATCCCATTTGATGGAATTTTAGAACTAGATTTCTTCAAAACATTCAATTGTCAATTAGATTTCAGTGAACCAAACGATTCACTATTATTAATTTAAATTTTGCAATAAATATCCCAATATTACACACTTGTGACAGCAATACCACAATCCTCCTAGCGAGATCTGAAGTAATCCGGCAAATAAATATTCCAAATGAAAACTCAAATATCGTCATTTTAAATCAAGAGGTCGAAAATGTAATATTTATTGGAAATTCAATCTCCAGTCCGAACAAAACATTTTGCCGAATTTTAAACACAACAAAAACAGTAAAAAATTTAAATTTAAAAACCATAAAATATGAATCATTAAAGAATTATGAAATTGTACAGACAACTGATGACCCAAGAAGTCAATCAGTAATACAAAAACTAAAACCAAACTTCCCACCTATGTTCAAAAATGTACTAGAAGAGCTCTGTACCAAGTATACAGATGTATTTGGTTTAGAAAACTAACCAATAACTACAAACAACTTTTATAAACAAGAACTAAGATTGAATGACAATCAGCCAGTATACACAAAAAATTACAGAATACCACACATGCATAAAGATGAAATAACTAGACAAGTCGATAAACTCATTAAAGATAAAATAGTTGAACCGTCAGTGTCCGAGTATAATAGTTTGTTACTACTGGTACCGAAAAAGGGTTTACCAGGATCAGAAAAGAAACGATGGCGTTTGGTAATAGACTATCGTCTAATAAACAAAAAATTGTTGTCCGATAAATTCCCATTACGAAGAATAGGTGATATTCTTGATCAACTATGCAGGGCCAAATATTTTTCATGCCTTGATTTAATGTCCGGTTTTCACCAAATAGAACTAAAAGATAAATCGCATTACGTCATTTTCCACTAGCAATGGATCTTATCAGTTTACTAGACTACCGAATGGTCTGAAAATAGCACCAAATTCCTTTCAAAGAATGATGACAATTGCTTTTTCTGGATTAAATCGGTCACAAGCATTCCTTCACATGGAGGACTTAATAGTCATCGGCTGTTCTGAGAAACACATGCTCAAAAACATAAAGGATATTTTTGACATATGCAGAAAACACAACCTAAAACTGCATCCAGAGAAATGTTCATTCTTCATGCACGAAGTGACATTCTTAGGTCACAAGTGTACCGACAAAGGAATATTGCCAGATGACACCAAATATGACGTCATTGCAAAATACGCAGTACCAACAGATGCTGCTAGTGCTAGAATATTCGTAGCCTTTTGTAACTATTACAGACGTTATATTAAAAACTTCGCAGAACATGCACGTCCAATAACACAACTATGTAAGAAAAACGTAGAATTTGTTTGGTCTGAAGAATGCCAAAAAGGATTTGAATATCTGAAAAAAGTCTTAATAGAACCCATACTGCTGCAGTATCCAGATTTTAGCAAAGAATTTTGCATAATAACAGATGCTAGCAAATATGCATGTGGAGCAGCACTAACTCAAACTTATGGCGATAAGCAGTTGCCAGTAGCATACGCGTCCCGTTCGTTCACTAAAGGTGAAAGTAATAAAAGTACTACTGAGCAAGAACTAGCAGCGATACACTGGGCTATTAGACAATTTCGGCCATATATATGTATATGGCAGACACTTCAGAGTCAAAACAGACCATAGACCACTAACGTATTTATTTTCTATGATAAATCCGAGTTCAAAATTAAGAAGAATGAGACTTAATCTAGAGGAATATGAATTTACAGTAGAATATCTGAAGGGAAAAGATAATTTTGTTGCGGATGCATTATCCCGCATTACAATTCAGGATCTAAAAAACACAAAAGCTAATGTCCTGAAAGTCACTACCAGGCAGCAAAGTAGACAAAATAATCTCTGGCCAGATGATAAAAATGAAAATACAATTAGGCAGGTACCTAATGACGCTTCTAAGCCCAAAATACATGAAGTACTCTACAATGATGAAGTAGGAAAGGTAGTGACCTTGCGCATAACACACGATTTATGTTTCTTCAAACATGGAAAGAAAGTTATAGCAAGAATTGAGATTGGAGATTTGTATACCAATGGAAATCTAGACTTAGGTCAGTTTTTTCAAAGGCTTGAAAAACAAGCCGGTATACTTGAAATCAAACAACTCAAATTGGCACCGAGTGAAAAGATCTTTGAAACATTTTCAATAGAATCTTTTAAAGAAATGGGCAATAAAATATTGAAAACATTAAGAGTAGCGCTGCTCCAAACGGTGACCATTATAGAAAAAGATAAAGATAAAGAAGCAATATTGTCTACATGATGATCCAATACAGGGTGGCCATACAGGCATCACTAAAACTTTGGCCAAAGTAAAAAGATATTATTATTGGAAAAACATGACTCGTCATGTAAAAGACTACATTAATAAATGTGAAAAATGCCTGAAGTCAAAAACGACAAAACACATAAAAACACCCTTAGCCCTTTCGACCCCAACTTTTTTCCTGTGGAATGAAATTTTTTTTCTACTCTCAATCTTTTTATATCAATTTTAGAAGAATTTAGGACAAAATTTTAAGTCGCCACGCCCACCGGTTTGGGGGCTACGGAAAGTTGCTTGTGAGCAACATTGGGCTATGGTGGTATACAAAACAAAGAAATTTTTTTTTTCAACAACTTTAAATGATTTTTATTGATTTCAAATAATTAGGTATGAAAAGTCTAAACACAGTTTTTGTTGTTGTTACAACAAAGGTTGACTTTAAAGGTCTTGCACAATTTGCAACGTCCTCTTTTACCAAATACAACCCAATGTTCCATATTATCATTTCGCTGGGAGATTAAAGGATTTGGCTGGAACTTGAACTTTTTTGACGGTTGAGAAGACACGCTGCTTGATGGGGAGCTCAGGATTGCTTCAGAGCTAGTCCTATCAACATTCGACCCCTCTTTTTTTCGAACGAGGTATTGGTAGTAAGCAACTCATGAGCAATTTCTAACTGAAATTTTATAAGAGGAAAATGCTTTTGCCTCGGATTTGCCAATTTTAGATGCTTTCTGTACAATAGCCACGTGTTTGTAACAGAAGTACCAAGGCACCAATAAAAAATTCATATATATACATATGTCCTTGAACGGTGGTTGACCTTGTAAAGCTCCATGAGCATATCGGCCAAATCTACTCCTCCCATACCCTTACTGTACGAAGCAACAATCGCAGGTCTAGGAACATCAATATAAGCTTTATCTTTTGGATTCCAACGTTTGCATATTCCAACGGGTTCATGGCTTTCACAAGAAGACAAAACTTGAACTGGCTTATTGTCAAAACACTTCACACATACAAGATTCTTGTTGATTTCGCATTTTACATCAAAAGCTCCCCTTCCACGCTTTTTTAACTCAGCATCTGATAGTAGTTGACAATTGCTAATGCGGTTTTTACGTACAGTTCCTGTTGCAAATATACCCATTTCCTTCAATGAGATCAGAAGGCTAACTGACGTAGACCAATTATCAAAGTAGAGCTTGAAATTTTGGTTCTTGGGAAGACCTTTTGCCAGGTATAAGACAACATCCGAAGATAGGCCCAAGCCATAAGCTGGACAGGTGCCTTCACCAACGTACAACGTGCCATTTTGAGTTGCGGCAGTTTTAGAACACCCAAGTACAACAAAATACCAATATAGCGTTTGATATCATCACCAGTGCATTTCAGCTCTAAGCCGTGTTCTTGCATTGCAAACAAATCTGTTTGATTTGCTATCAAATCAATAACTTTCCTATCAAAAAATGTGCAGAAATACGCTTCTGGCGTCTTCAAATCGGCGTCTTCCTCAGCACTGTCTTCCCAACTTATATCTGGAGGCACAAATGGCTTGTTTCTCCACTTTAGTGTCTTGGGGTCAACTTTTTCAAAGCAGTTATCCACAACAAAACAAGATTTCGCCTCACATTCTTCCGTAATCAAATTTTCTAGAAGGTCAACCTCTAAAGTTTCCCCTCTTTCCACGATTCCTTCCAAATTCTTCTCCAGCACTGCAGAAATGTCATCCATATCATTATCACTTTCTTCGTCAGTTGAGGCATCCCAATCGAAGTTGATAATTCTCGCAACATCTTCATCCGACAAACCTTTCTCTTTCGGTCTCATAACTAAATAAATATAACCACAATGGCCCAAGGTTGCCCACAAGCAACATTGAACTTTGAAAATTACTCACCTGATTATTTATTTATGATTATCAAATTTAACTTCAGCTCCGTTAAGTTAAGTCTATATCTAATAATATTGCAAACGAACTTTGTCTGCAATATATGTTTTAGATATGTATAACAGTTCCTTTACAAACTCTTCTAAATTTCACATGAAATTTTTATTCGATGCACGTGCAGCTTATTGAAAATAACTTTGCCAACTGATCTTCAAACGTATTTTTTTTCACATATTTTGGGTACATACTTGAAAGCACCGTTATCACTGCGAAAGAGCAGACAAAAACAAAAGAAGAGCAAATGGTACGCTCTTAAACAGCTGATGTTGCTCACAGACAACGCTGGGGTCGAAAGGGTTAGTTATTACAGAAGCCCCCATACATTCTTTTGATAGGGTAATAGTAGACACCATTGGTACATTACCAAAATCCGGAAATGGTAATGAATATGCAGTCACTCTAATATGTGACTTGACGAAATACTTACATAGTAGCAATACCAGTTCCCAATAAAAGCGCTACAACAATCGCGAAAGCTATTTTTGAATCCTTCATTCTGAAGTACGGTCCAATGAAGACGTTCATTACGGACATGGGACAGAATACAAAAATTCAATAATAAATGACTTGTGCAAATATTTAAAAATAGACAACATTACGTCTACTGCACACCACCACCAGACCTTGGGTACCGTTGAAAGAAGTCATAGGACATTCAATGAGTAGATTCGATCATATATATCAGTAGATAAAACTGATTGGAACATATGGTTACAATATTTTGTGTATTGTTTCAACACAACTCCACCAGTAACACACAAATACTGTACCTACGAACTTGTATTTGGTAAACAAAATAATTTACCAATCCATTTTAATAGCATAAATAGAATAGAACCATTATATAACGTAGATGATTATGCTAAAGAAGCTAAGTTTAGATTAGAACTAGCATACAGTAGAGCTAGAATAATGTTAGAGAAACGTAAGGAAAACCAGAAAAATTTTTATGATAATAAGTCAGCAGATTTTAAAATAGAATTAGGAGATAAGGTTTTCTTAAAAAAAGGAGCTGGTCATAACTCAATTGACTCAGCCTATATAGGACCCTTCGAAGTGGAAGAAATATCTAAAAACAACAACATAAAAATTAGGAACAATAAAAATAAGACACAAACAGTACATAAGAAAAGTTTAAAAATTTGCAAAAATAATAAAAAAAAAAAAAAAAACACGAAAGAAACATATAACTTCAAACCAAGTGGAACCCGGTCATTACAGTATGAAACAATTCGAACGATTCGAATATACGATGAAGAATTATTTATGATCATATTTAGAATAGATTGTGAATTAGCGTTATCTGCTCTGCTACAAAGAAGTGCTGACTTGGTTCTTACCTCGACAGGCGGCGGAAGTGGTTCCCTAAGAATTGAACATTCGGCCTTAGAAAATTTTAAGAATGTTGGCCCTGTTATGCACATGCTTGTTTGCAGCTCTGATGTCCGACAACCACGAGAAACAATGTCTCCTGGATTCTTGGTAGAAGGGACGTGCTTCCATATTATGTCTTCCGTGTGTTGTTGTAACGCTGATACTCTATTTGCGACAAAACAATTTAGTGTTGATGCATGAAGTTTCAGCCGGTCCAAAAGTATACCTTGTTGATGTATAATTTTAATGTCCTTTTGAATTTGCGCCAAGTCCAACTGAGCAACAATGCTCCGCACAGTTCTAACTTAGGCAATGACTGTGTCTTGGTAGGTGCTATCTTTGATTTCGCAACGAGTAAAGTCACTTTGACTCCACTCGGGAGTTCGGATCGAACATAAAGACAGCATCCGTACGCTCTTTCGGATACTACTGAAAGAATACAATGCGCTGAAATCTCCGGTCTCTTGGATCTATGACAAATTGGCGATACATCTTGGCTATGTCGCCTGTAAGTGCATACCTGTGCAGACGAAATGATAGAAATTTTATAAATAGGTCTTTTTGAATTTTGGGGCCAATCATTAACAGCTCATTTAATGATTTTCCCGATTATGTTTTAGCCGAAGCATTAAACACAACTCTAAGTAGTAGAGTAACGCTTTGCGGACGCAACACACAATGATGAGGTATGTAATAATGAGGTTCGTTCTGGCTTGCAACAGGTTTGAGAGACATGTGTACATATGCTTGTTTTAGTTGATCGTCGCGGTCGAGACGACTTTCTAAGGATTTGAAACGCCGTACTGCGTTGTCGTAGGAGAATCCTAATTTCTCTGAGAGTTCCTTAAATGGAAGTCGAACTTGGAGTCTTCAATCCGATTTTACAATTGCATTTTTAAAAATGGCTTTCGCATTTCTGTTCTTCTTTGGTTTGCCGGTTACCAACAAACTCACAGTCTTCAATTTCCCCAAATCTTTTAACTAGAAGATCAAGTGATGGGTTGACTTGTATTAAAAAACATTGTTGTCGAGGCCTTTCGTGTGTGGTTTCCAAATTTCCACCAACTATCCATCCATATTCCGTGTTGATTAAATATGTATGGCATGTTTTCGCACAAGCTTTGCTGACCATCGAGGATTGCTGAAAACAGCCCATTCGTGTTTATTGAAATGTGTATCTTGTGGGACTCGTTGAAATACGGATCGGCTAGATTGATATCGGTAGGTATGGTCAAATTTGATGTATCGATATGCTCGTGTGGTTGCTGAGCACAAATTTTCTTAATGACGGCAAAGTTGCCGGACCACGTAAATGATCGCTTGACAGTCTCTTCTGTAATAAAATTAAGTTCAGAACATGAATCTAAAAGTGCCCGTACAGTATGTAATTGGCCAGACTTATCCATTATGTAAATCAATGCTGTAGGAAGGATCCCCTTTTTATCAGTGTTTGTTAATAACGAAGTGCTTTGTGAATTAGTTATTGGATTAACAGATTCAATCGATGATGATAGGTTTTTTATTGCGGTTCGAGGCGAACTGTTGCAATAACGTATAATGAGCCGATCAGCACACCTTGCACCGGGAGAGTGAGGGACAATCCTTGACGCGATGTCCACTGTGCAGACAGTTAAGACATGCATTGGTCCGTTTGACTGTTTCGAACCTTGGTTGTAGCGATAACTCTCCAAATGATTTACAATTACTAACATAGTGCGCATTCGAATGGCAGTGTAAGCATTGAGAGTTAATATTGAGGAATGCCTTTGACGTTGATGGTCGTTTTCCACCTAGTGAACTATTGCGCTGACCGAGTTGACCTGTCTGATGACTTTCTAGGAACTGGCAGCGGCGATGAAGAATTGTGCAGAATTCCTCCCACGTTGAAAGCTTGTCGAAGCTTTGCTTTTCGTCGTAGACGCCTTTGGGTTCAGCATCAACCTTCGTAAGAAGTATGTGAATCATGATGTTATTCATTATTTCCTCAGTTGATCGTAGTGTAAGAAGTGATCCGCGTATAGCGGACGCATTATCGATGAGCTTCTGCAATAGTCTTGCTTCTGGTTGCTTGACTAATGGTAAATTGAGCAGACTCGATATACAATCATGGAAGATTAGAACGTCGTTGTCGTAGCGAGCTTCTAATTTTGACCAAGCTTGACTGTAATTTTGTTCCGTGACTTGGAACGACCTCAAGTGCAGGTCCCGATAAACATTCGAGAAGATAATTGAACTTATCAATTGTTGGCATGTGGTGATCGTTGTGAATTAGATTCAGAAAAGACGATTTGAATCTCTTAAACGCTGAATATTTGCCATCGAAACTGGTTAATTTCCGTTTAGGTAATGTGAACCACTGGAAACAGTGAAGAACTCATAAAACTCATATCCGATGTGTTTACTGGTCCCGTTGAACGTTTTCTTTGTAAAAGAGACAATAAATGTACCTTGACCTTTATGTACATTTCATCTAAATTACTGCGCTCTTTATCAATTACGTGCATATTTTTAATTTGTGTTTAAATATGAGTAATTTGCCTATAATGAAATTCAAGTATTTGAAGTCTGCATTCTAGTGCATCGGCATCTTCTTGGTCGCTAGTAGCAATGATGTTTTCATGTAAATTTCGAATTTGATTTTCAAACTGAGGCCGCTGGGATCTAAGATTTGTTAGTTTGTCTGTTCCCTTTGAGCTTACTTGAGTGTTTGAACCATCTTTGCCTATAGTGCTTCAATAAACGCCAGCAACACCTTCAAACAGAACCAACGGAAATGTTGAATAGTTATATGTTCGCAAACTTAACTGTTTTTTAATGTTCAGTTGGCGCAGGCACTGACGCTTGTGTGTTTGGATATGTAAATAGTGGAATGACAAACGACGAAAATATAACTGTTCGGTTTTCTATTATTGTACATGTGCGAGTACAGTAATTGTTTGATTGAATACTTGTTTAATGTGTGGAGGGTTTAACGTGGTATGCATTAATGATGTCGACTTTTCTTCCTAGATGTCTGAACGGGTGTTTGATGATAGATTGCCTCTTGCAATCCCTTTTCGGAAACGACGAGTCCAATTTAGTTGCAATTAAACCAAAACTTATTTAACAGCAAGTTTCTGGTCCTGTTACGGTCGCCATAATGTTGGCCAATTTCTCGGCCATGTAATAAACTGCTACTCGTTTGGATTCGATGCTTCAAAGCTTCCCTTGCCACAATCTTCCTGAAACAGATTAGACGACGTTATGTAGTTTTAGATTTATTTGCGTCCGTCGCATTCGAGTTCTCTTGGTACAGTAAATTCTTAAATTCTTATATGCTACGGGAGAGTGTAATTCAAAGTAAAGGGAAACGCAAGAAGAGTGCCAACAGTGATGCTAGATTGAACTCTCTTTGAGCTTGCGATATATCGATAGTTTAGCTATTAAACTATTTAGCAATTAAATTAAAGAGTTTAAATTCAGGAGTTCTCCTCCAACAATACTTAAAACATCTATCCTTTCCTATTTAGTTAATAGATAGCTATAGTATTATTTGTTTGTCTGTTTTTTCCATTGTGTATTTGTCCACGCGATTCGTGGCGTGCGTTATACTGCTGCACCCATCGGTCGGTCAGGTGGGAGGTGGCCAGCTATCTGCTTGGGCTCGCTCATAACAGGCTTTGTTCTGGTGTTGTAGGGGCCACTTGAACGTACATCGCTGAGTATCGTCAACGTCCGCTATATATCAATAAAAAAAAAAAAACCGAGATGCACGCACAAATCAATTTCACAAATTTTTGTTATTTGATAGTAGAATAGGATTGAACTACCCTATATTTACTTTTTCGTATATTCCACCACAGTACGACTTGGCAATATATGTACATTCACCATTTGGAAGCTATTCAACTTATTTCCTCATATCTTTCTGACAAAACTTGCTCATTGTTGTAAACTTAAGTTTTCTCGCGATCCGAAGCAGTTTTATAACTTTGTCAATGTAAAACGTAAGACATCAGTGCACCCGTCTTACTTGTGTTTCGAAAACAATAAAGCTGACACTGATCTTCAAAACAACTTATTCCTCTTCGATTTATCAAACAAATCCTCCTTATCCCTATCACTTGCATTTCAGACCCTGTGTTTAATGAAAGTTCGGTTTTTAGTGTGCTCAGTTCCGTAAAACCAGTATATGCACCTGGCCCGGACGGAATACCAGGCTGCGTGTTAAGGTTTTGTGCAGAGGCCCTATGTAAGCCAAAACTTAAGTTATTTACACTGTCCGTCACATCTTCCGCCTTCCCGTCTATCTGAAAGGAATCATATATTATTCTACTTCATAAAAAGGGGAAAAAGTCCGAAGCAAAGCATTTGAGAAAATAATAACATCCCAATTGCGGCATTTTTGTAGCTCAATTATTTCGTCATCGCAACATGACTTTAAGAAACGTAGATCGACAACTACTAATTTATTAGAATTTACATCTCACTCGATCAAAGGATTCAAGGCTGCCGTGCAAACTGACGTCATTTATACTGACTTCAGCAAGGCCGTTGACTCTGTTAATCATATCCTTCTTTTATATAAGTTGAACGCTTTTGGCATCCCTACCCTTTTGCTTGATTGGATTCTTCAATATCTTTCTAAGCGTACACAAAAGGTCCTCTTTAAGTCTTCATTTTCTATGACCATCCATGTGACCTCTGGAGTACCTTAGGGTAGTCATTTGGGTCCATTGCTATTCACTCTTTTTATAAATGATCTTCCATTGGTAGTGACACAATCTCGTGTGCTTATGTACGCGGATAAAGTCAAGCTTTACCTTAGCTTTAAAGACATATCGTCTTGTTCTTGGGTTTGTACAACGATGGTCAAAAGAATTTGATGATCCGTAGACAACCAAAATGTTGTCTTCTTAACTGACTAACCGTTCTATCTTCGGGTACGGATCTTGCATATACATAGTCACCCCAATATAAAAAGCACCAAAGTAAAATTCGATCAGTTCAAAATCAATTTTAGCTTTTGCTCTTCGCGGTCTAAGTAGGGATCGCAATATCAATTTGCCATTATAATCCAGTAGGCTTCTTTTCATCAATCATTCTTCTCTAATTAATTGTACAGTAATGCTTGGTGCCTTTGCCCACAGCAAAGGAAAATTCGATCAGTTCAAAAGCAATTTTAGCTTTTGCTCTGCGCGGTCTAAGTAGGGATCGCAATATCAATTTGCCATTATACTCCAGTAGGCTTCTTTTCAACAATCTTTCTTCTCTAATTAGTTGTACAGTAATGCTTGGTGCTTTTGCCCACAGACTTATAATAGGTGAAATAGACTCTCCTGAGCAGTTGAACCAGAATGAAGACTCGTGTTGCATGTACAGTGATCGAATTTGTTTCAAATTTTTGACACTCCCATTTTACCTTTCTAACCATTATATTATTATTAAAACAAAAATTAAAGAAAGAGATTGGTTGGAGGAGTAATATTTTAATCCCTTTTTAATGTTTTGAAAAATGAAATTCCTGAAAATTTAACTGGTAACATTTACTTTTTAAATGTCCTTTTTATCCTCATTTTGAAATTATTTTCGAAAACAAAATAGCATTTCGACCGGAGCACATCCATGTCGCTTTGTTGATGAAACACAGATATGCCGATGTTTATATATCCCTGCAGTTCATGGCAATAATATTTCCACATGTTCAAAATTTGTCTCCTTCTGTGCGTTACAAACATCTGACCAATTTAATAATACCCTCTGCAAGAGTAAAAATTAATCGTTGCTTTATCTTCTCTACCTTTCTCTTAGGACCGATTCCCACTGGCGACCATCCACCATCTCTTTGGGGGTTGGTTCATATGGCCGAAAGTTCACCATCCAAAAGAGACGTTCATATTTGAAAGTAGAAAATACGAACCATTTTTATACCCTCGTAGAGGGTATTATAAAATTGGTCCGATGTTTGTAACGCACAGTAGGAGACGTTTCCGACCCCATACAGTATACATATATATTCTGTATATATTCTTGATCAGCGTGAGAAGCTGAGTTGATATAGCCATGTCCGTCTGTCCGTCCGTCCGTCGGTGCGTACTCAGCCATCTTAGAATCTATCGCGATGAAATTTATTTTGGGGGCCTTTTATTACCCGGGTGAGATAAAGTATGAAAATTGTCATTATCGGACTACTATATCATATAGCTCCAGAACAAACATTTTCATAAAAATTGGAGTATCCCCATGAAGATTACTACGATGATATAAAAACTTAGATTCCAAAATTTCAATCCGATCGGATACATAGAACACAATTTACAGTCAATATAAATCGGTTCAATCGCTGGCGGCAGCACTGCTTTCTGCCTACTACGTCATCATCAAATCAACAGAGCATATGCATACACACACAGACGCAACGCTACATAAACTGTAAGTGTATGCGTGCGTTGCTGTGCTTAGGGAATGAGGGAAGAAGAAGAACAAATTGTAGTATGAAGAGTAAAATTCTTATGTTTAAATATTGATGAATTGAATTGCAGAAAACAAATTTTGAACATATAAATTTATTATTGCCAAGGGCTGCAAGGGTATATAAACTTCGGCATAGCCGAATTTAACTTCTTTGATATTTTTATACCCTTGCAGAGGGTATTATAAAATTTTTCAGATGTTTGTAACGCACAGAAGGAGACGTTTCCGACCCAATTAAGTAAATATATTATTGATCAGCATGAGAAGCTGAGTCGATATAGCCATGTCCGTCTGTCCGTCCGTGCGTATGCGTATTACTCAGCCACCTTAAGAGATATCGGGCTGAAATTGTTTTTTCTTTTTTTTTGGGCTTTTTATTACCCGGGTGACATAGAGTATGAAAATTGTCAGGATCGGACCACTACAACATATAGCTAGAAGAAACATTTTCATATAATTTAGAGCAGAGGTAGGCACCCATAGCCCGTGCGGGCACTTTTCTTCGGCATATGATCGTTTTACCATCTGTGTGCATGCCGAAGTCAACACGAAGTGCCCTTGAGAGCGTAAAAACAGAATTAGTCTGCTGCAGCATTTCGACTCGAGCGCATCTATGTCGCGTTGTTGGATAAATGCACATGAAAAAATTAATTTGGGGGTTGTTTTCTCATTTATTTTCTTGCAGCAGATCATCGATTGTGCTGGTTTTAGCGATTGAGCCATATTTTATTCACTTTTCATTTTTCGCAGTGTAAAATACACACATACGCTGACAGTTTGCGCTGGCTCTCTTTGTGCCTACCCCTGATTTAGAGTATCCCCATGAAATTTACTACGATGATAGTATTGGAAACAAAAACTCTAATTTAAAAAATTTGAATTTGATCGGATTAAAACAAAAACAAGTTACAGTCAATATAAATCGGTTTAATCACTGCCGGCAGCGCTGCTTGCTGCCTACTACGTTATACATCATCAACAGAGTACATGCATACACACACAGACGCAACGCTACATAAACTGTATGTGTATGCGTGCGTTGCTTTGCTTAGGGAATGAGGGAAGAAAAAGAGCAAATTGTAGTATAAAGAGGAAAATTGTTTGTTTGTATGTTGATGAATTGAGTTGCAGAAAAAAAATTTTGAACATGTATAAATAATATTGCCAAGGACTGCAAGGGAATATAAACTTCGGCATAGCCGATGTTAGCTTCTTTGATATTTGTGTAACTCAATTCATCAATACACAATACACATCACTCAATACGCAAAACCTGGAGCGAGATGAATGCAGGTGAATAAAAAAGTTTCATTTTTATACCCTTGCAGAGGGTATTATAAAATTGATCAGATGTTTGTAACGCACAGAAGGAGACGTTTCCGACCCCATAAAGTATATATATTCTTGATCAGCATGAGAAGCTGAGTTGATATAGCCAAGTCCGTCTGTCCGTTCATCTGTGCGTCCGTCTGTGCGTACGCGTTTTACTCAGCCGTCTTAAAAGCTATCGGGCTGAAATTTTTTTTCGGGGGTTTTTATTACCCGCCAAAAATAAAGTATGAAAACCATAGGGATCGGATCACTATATCATATAGCTCTAGAAGAACTAGAAGAAACATTTTCATAAAAATCGAGTTTGCTATGAAACTTACATATGTGATAATATGAGAGTAAAATTGTTTTGTTTGTATATTGATGAATTGAGTTGCAGAAAACAAATTTTGAACATGTAAAATTATTATTACCAAGGACTGCAAGGGTATACAAATTTCGGCATAGCCGATGTTAGCTTCTTTGATTTTTGATATTTCTAGTATGTTCAAATACCTGAGTTGGCGGTATACCAAAATTTATTTCGCTCTGGATCGGTTGGTTTCCTATCCTTCCACACATTGCCTTTTATTATTATAAATAAAGCCTTTTAAATCTAGCAAAGCAAGTAGAGTTTTAGTGTGGTTTTTTCGTTGCATTTACTAATAACACTGTGCAACACCAAAAAATCAAACCGCACCGGACCTTTTTTTTGAAAGTTCGTGTATTGAATAGCAAAACCCTATTTGGGTTTTTCAAAGTTAGCTCGTTTTTTTTTTTTTATAGCGAGTTGAAATTTTTCATTTTAAGGGTAATTTTTTGTATGTCATATGAGCTAAATATGACTTATATATCGATTTCTTCTTCATGCATACGACCTAAATCAACCTCATTTATTGTAGAAATATTGTTCATGGTTAAATACATTTATTTTAAGAATGTTATATAATCCAAAATGACTTTTTCAGCTACAGTTCTAGAAAAACTTACAATTAAGCCCTTTTTTAGAGTAGTTTTGGAAGTATTTTTAATTTATAACTATTTTTCGATAGAACAATATCAAGATTAATATAAAACAACCAATATATTTTGAAATATGGAAAATTAGAAACGAGTTCTTTTTGGTTGTGGTTCATTTCCTTTGTCAAGATGCGTTAGCTCTAATTTTGCAAACATTTGATCCAATTTGCTTTGTGTTATAAGAACTGGGTGATTTGATCCTGATGGTTCGGGGATATACTCCGAGTAATCATCAAATACAGTCGCATCGGGGTAAAGACTAACATTGTCTGTGCCTGGAAATTTTGGTACTGGAATATTTTCGGCATGGTCCATGGGCAGTTGCACACTCGGAACAGAGACTTTTGTTAAGTCCAGTCACATTGTTGGCAAAAGCATAACAATTTTTTGGGTCATGTTCTCCTGGATTGTACCATATCATTGGTACACCAAATGACATTTTTTCTTTTTGTTTTTTATGCATCCAGTTAACTAACCCGACATAAAAAGCTCTGCAAACTGTATTTGGCGCCACGACTCATTAAATATAACATCACAATTAAAGTTATGTCGAAATGCCCTAACAAAATTTTCACTAACTGATCCGTGCTTATCACTCTCCGGGGTGAAACGTCCACAAATTTTGACACACCCACTTCCGTCTCCATTTAGAAAATTTATTCTGCAAACCAATTAATTTTATATATTTTTACCAAACTACCAAATTGGAAATCGGACTAGAAACATGCAAAATATGCGTATGAACGTATTTTACTTTGCGATACGATAGGGCGGAATTGGCCGTTGGCTAGTGGCGAATCGGATTACTTAGATCTTGATAAATTAATTTTCCATATTTCAAAATATATTTGTTGTTTCAAATTAATCTTGATATTATTGTATAAAAAAAATAGTTATAAATTAAAAATACTTCCAAAACTACTCTAAAAAAGGGCTTAATTGTAAGTTTTTCTAGGACTGTAGCTGAAAAAGTCATTTTGGATTATATAACATTCTTAAAATAAATGTATTTAACCATGAACAATATTTCTACAATAAGTGAGGATGATTTAGGTCGTATGCATGAAGAAGAAATCGATATATAAGTCATATTTAGCTCATATGACATACAAAAAATTACCCTTAAAATGAAAAATTTCAACTCGCTATAAAAAAAAAAAAACGAGCTAACTTTGAAAAACCCAAATAGGGTTTTGCTATTCAATACACGAACTTTCAGAAAAAAGGTCCGGTGCGGTTTGATTTTACAAACCTTCATTTTGTTGCATAGTGTAATTACTGTGTCTAATTATAAATAACGAAAATAAATGTATTCTAGAAGTTCTTATTTCTATTTTATTGGTATTAGTTTATTCAATAACATCACAAATAAAAAATGTTTCATCAGCTTTGAATATCTGATGTTTTATATCTAAAACTATTAAAAAATCTTATAGGTAGGTATACAATATGATATAGTAGACCGATTCTGACGATTTTCACGCTTTATCTTACCAGGAATATAATTAGCTCGAATATCACGTTTCGTCCCGATGGTTTTTAAGATGGCTGAGTAAAACGCATATACGGACGGACATACGGACATGGTTGTATCGACGCAGCTTCTTATCTGATCAAGAATAAGTATACATACATATATACTGTATGGGGTCGGAAACGTCTCCTTCTGAGCGGTACAAACATCTGACCAATTTTACGATACCCTCTGCAAGGTTATAATAAAATTAAAACTCTTCGCTCTGTGAAGAGCCTTTACTACTTGTATCTGTAAGCTGACTATAAATTATAAAAAGTCTAGAATTCATAGTTTAAGTTAGTAAACGTTGACATTGGCGTTACCAGAATTTTCAACTAAATTTATTGACTTCAATCCAAAGCAACGCAGCTTGGAAAATCTAAGGACGCACAGTGAAATTTAGTACTATTGATAATCGACGCAACTTTGAAAAAACGAAACGATACAAAGCGAGGTCTATTTGTATTTACCATTTATTCGTTGAGTGCTTATAACCTTTAATAAAATTTTGCATTTGATCACAGTTCCGCCAAAGATTACGCCATTTTTATTCTCGCACGATCTAAATGTCGGCGATCGTACCAGCATTCAGTGCGTTATTGCAACCGGAGACCTTCCACTTACATTTATTTGGTTGAAGGACGGGCAACGCATAAACACGAAAACTTTTTTCAGCAATGTCAGCGGTGGGCCGAGTGTTACCGGTGACGCTGCAGTTATGAGTTCCGGATTGTCATCCTCATTTCTTTCGTTACCATTGGCTTCAATAACAGACTTAGCACATGCTCCGAATAACAGTACTCGTAGCCACAGTAAATATGTCGGCCAAGTGAAAATTCGTCAGAATGATGAATTCACCAGCGCCCTTAGCATCACCGGTGTGACAAAGGACCAAAGCGGCAAGTACACGTGCCGAGTTCAAAACGACGCTGCCATTGTTTCGCACTCTGCACAACTTCAAGTGAACGGTACTAAAAAAGAATGTTTTGTTAATGCCTTATAAGGTACATTGTTAAATTTTCAGATAGTTTCTAAATTGTCTGATAGTAATTCATATTAAAAAATCAAGTGTAAATATATTTTTTTTTTTTGTAGTTACACCATAAGCTGTAAAACGAATTCTCTGCATGATAAATTTAAAATGCTGTGCATAGAGAAATTTAAAATGAAGTAAATAAGTCCCGCTGACTTCGAGAAAAAGTGTAAAAAATATTTAAGTTTCGAAGCCCAAAGAGCACATGCTTACTCTTACAAACACGGGAGCACTCTAACATCGCCACATTCTACTACTTAAACAATTTCCTACGTTTTGTTTACATGCTTCTAGTCCCATTTGAACAAAGTTTTATAGGTTGGTAGAAATTCATAAGATTAATGTGCTGAATTTTGATAGGTAAAAATTTCTTGTAGCATCGAATAAGAAGAAAGTGTTGAAAGTAGCATGAAAAGTATTGCTGATAATAACTTTGGTACAAGTTCGAATCTTTCAAAATTGTTCGAAATTAATTTTTCCTTCTATTCATATGAATCGATTTAGGTTTTTTTGCGTAAAAAATACGCAAATGTTTTTTTAAGTGGCTTACTTTGGAGATGTTACAAATGTATGTATGTATATATTTCCATACTGTTCATCAGCATCCATTTATAATGTATATGTCCTTTTTTATTTTTAAAGACTTAACATCGATACATTTATTATTAAAATTGGACTAGAGGCATGCAAGATAAGCGGATGAAAGTGCGTAGTACTTATTGTTAGTGTAAAACCTTGTATTTGATCCCAAAAAGCTGCGTTGGCGGCTAGTGCCAGCGTTGAAAGTGCCCGTACCTTGTAAGAGTTGATGAGACTAAAAATGTATGTCTCTTATGCAGCATGTTAATATGTAGAATACACATAGTCTTAAAAATGTAAAACTGTTGTTTCACTTATCGCCGAAGACGGCAAGACGACTTATGTACTTAATAGCAATTACAATCAAAAAGTAACAGCATAGCTATTTCTTGATCGCATGCAATGTCTTATTATTTTTAATAAGAGTTACAATTCCAAATATTTCTTGTTAAATCCTTTTCAGCATGCGTTAACATGACTTATGTATATTATTTTATGACAACGGGAGCTCATGGTGAGATCCTCTTGAAGAAAAAAAAATTTTACTAAGAGCTCTTTTTGACCTTATTGACAAAAGAGTCCTGCATGTATAAGTAGGAATTTTTAAATTGCTGTACACAAGATCTATTATGATGAAACTATTCAAAGTTATTCAAACTTTTGAAGTGCTTTATTACCAAAACACTACAATATGGTCTTTCACATCGACAATCCAAACACCTTTATTACAAATCAAAATCTTCAATTGTCCATTACATAACCTCATTTTTTTTTTTTTTTCAAAATAGAAAGTTGTTTTGGATCTTTGCGGTCTCAAAACGTGTGAGTAAAGCTTTGACAAAGGTGAAAAGATATAGAAATCATTACACAGGGAAACACTTTATTAGAGCGAAGCTCTCTTAGGCGCGTCGCGGTAGGAAATTATTTTTAAAAATCGTTAGACGTCAGATCTGCAGCGCGTCAGATTTTCGTTTCTCTTCACTGTTCGTGAGAGACAAGGACCGCCGACATTGAAACACCCGTGATTGGTCCGCCTATGTCTCTCTGTCTAGTCAGAGAGAATAGTCTATCTAAAATTTAGTTAGATTCTAACATAAATAGTCATTCAGTGAAGTAAACAATCAAGCGTGCAGTGTGAAAATTAAACCGTATGGCTCAAAATAAACGATCTTTCGAGGAAGATAATTCCAAACCAAGAAAAAAGTCAACGACAACGTAAGTATATTGAAATTTGGCCGACCGCACAACCGCTTACCATAAAAATAAAAATAACGTAAAATTAAACATAACTTTAGCTTACTTTGCAACAAGTTTTCCTATGGCAGCTATAAAATCAACTGTTAAAAAATGGGGGTTGGTGGACCTTTTAAACATTTGCCGCCGATTCTGTATGAATCGGTATTGCCGTTGACATCGGAAATTAAATTCCTTGGTCAATGTCGCTGGTTTACCACAGGAGGTACAATTTACTGTCCTCCTTAGTACTCCATGAGAAAACAAAAATTCAAGCAACTCATCATCCGTCATTTTGACGAAGTTGAAGAGTGTTAGTTTACATCCGTTGCATGCCATCGTTAAGTTTAAAGTGATTGTTTTAAAAGCGATCGGAATTTGGGAGAGTAGAAATTCCGTTATCTTCTCTTTCACTCGCTTTTATTTGCATGTAGAAAATATTGTATGAATTGACTCAATCATAACGCATACGCTATGTCGACATCAACACGAATTCATTTTATGAGCCGAAAAACTGAGCGGCAACCATAAAGAGAGTCCAGGTTCTAAAAAAAAAATTTTACACGTGGTACATGCTATATATGCACATACATACATACATATATAGAATGCCCTCTGCAAATGACCAAGCTGCTAAATTGCAATCACATATTCTTATTCAGATTCACATTTTTTGGCATAAGCTTCAATTTAATTACAAATGTCTAAAATTTTCAAAGCATATTAGTGGAATAGAATTTCGATTTTTTTAATTTCACAATCTGATCACAGTTTTATCGCATTTTTCTCACAACTATAAAGTCTTGCATACTTTTAGGCCGTTTTTTTGACAAACATACAAATTTGATATTTTTTTTTAAATTTTGGGAAACAAAGTTTTCTGAAATAATAACAACAATCGCCCTCTGGCTCAAATCACCATAGATTTGGCATATACATCAACGCTCTCGTGGAAGACGGACGTGTTTTTTTTAAGCTCCCGCATTTTAACTGATTTTATAATTTTTTTATTTTGTTTTATCGGCATCGCGATCGAAAATTATAATTATAATATTAAATCTAACTTGCACCATATCACTCGTTTGCGTTTTTGTGTGTTTGTGTTAATAATTTTTAACAACCTTAATTCTGTTAATACCTTTGTTGGTTTTTTTTTTTTTTTTTTCTTTTCTTTCTTTCTTTCCCACCTTTTTTTTCCTTCTTGTAAATCACAAGCACCGCTCATTTGTAGTTGTCTTGCAATTTCTGTGAGTTCTTGTTGCAGTGTTTTTGTTTTTGTGATTTCTAGCTCCCGCGCTCGCGCTCTTTAACTTTTTCGTTTTCGTTTCACTCGTCGCCGTTATTTGCGCTCATACTGCAGTCTGTTGTGTGTCTGTAATTTAGACTCTATAGTGCTCTCTTATTCTTTTAACCCTTGTGCACCCTCAATATTTCGCTTTCTTATTATTTCTGGACCTCAGAGTGAGTTATATATTTTAATACCAATACATATCTCATTTTTATTTGTTTGGTTACTAATTCATCCAATTAACTCATAATGCCTGTCTGTTCGGTTAAAAATTGTTTGCAGCCCGCCTCACCCCTGAATAGTTTTATTTACTGTTGGTTGTGTAAAACTACAGTACATGTTAAGTGCGCCGGCTTTACATGCAGGGTAAAGGATCTTTTAGATCTAAAAAAGGGTCTCAAATGGGGATGTGAGTCATGCCGTATCGTGGAAGATGAAATGGAACTTTTCATGCGGCAAACAAAGGATAACCTGATGAGTCTGTCCGCCAATTTTCTTAAACTCTCGCAAGAGTTTAAAGCTGTCGAGTCACAGTTTAATAGTTTAACGCTACTGACTGAGTCTCGAAAGCGTAAGAAGGCAGGAGAACAGACTTCTGATTTGTCCTTGTGTTTGCCGGTCTCCACATCGATATCGGTTCCGACCCCCTCTCAACCAATGCCAACTCTAATTCCGCAGACGATGTCTGTAGTGTCCGTTTTGTCTGGGCAAGAATCTACACCGATGGATTATGCCGATAGGGATTCTAGTGATAGTAGTGCCGGAGTGCCACTTGTTGCAACTGATGCTACAATAAATGCGGTAGCTGATGCAATACCTGCAATGCCGAAACCATTGGTGGGAGTGCCACCTAAAAAACACATTTTTGTTTCGAGACTTCTCCCTGATGCTACATCGGATGATGTCATGGCCCACATTCGGGCTAAACTGAATGTCTCCAATATATCAATAGAAAAGTTCAAATTTTCATATTCTAGGGAAATTTCATCTTTTAAAATCAGTGTTGCAATTGAGTTCTTTGACTGTATCTGCAGTTCTAGCTTCTGGCCGAAAAGCTTAATTGTGAAGGAGTTTACATCCAGAAAAAGGAAGACACGGGGCCAAACAAGGATTCCTTCACCATCTATTCCTCTTTCTTCCTCATCTATTCCCACTCCTTCCTTATCTATTCCTTCTTCTACTCTATCTATCAACTGTATTCTCAATCCTATTATAACGCAAAGTTCGGTAGCTAAGGAACTAATGACGATTAAGCCGGTATACTCACCGGGCCCAGACGGTATTCCCGCTTGTGTCCTGAGGTTCTGTGCGGAGTCATTGTGCTCGCCTTTACTTAAGCTTTTTGAGTTGTCCGTTACACTGTCCGAGTTTCCAACTATATAGAAGGATTCGTTTATTTTACCTCTTCACAAATGTGGCAATAAATCTGACGTCACTAATTACAGAGGAATTTCTAAATTGTCAGCGATACCTAAACTGTTTGAGAAAATTATGACGTCTCAAATACAGCATTTATGTAAATCTATTTTTTCGCCATACCAGCATGGGTTTGTCAAGAATAGGTCTACCACAACTAACCTTTTACAGTTTACATCTTTTGTAATCCAAGGTTTTAAGAAACAAAAGCAAACTGATGTTATATATACGGATTTCAGTAAGGCTTTCGATTCGGTAAACCATGCCTTACTATTACATAAGCTGAATTTAGTTGGCTTTCCGGATGCTCTGCTTGCTTGGATTTCACAATATCTAAGCAATAGGAGGCAGAGGGTTCTTTTTAGGTCCTCTCTTTCTAAGATCATTTGTGTTGAATCAGGAGTCCCACAGGGCAGTCACCTTGGCCCATTGTTATTTACCATTTTTATTAATGATCTCCCCACCGTTCTTTTAAATTCCAGAGTTCTTATGTATGCCGATGATGTAAAAATCGCTAATCGCATCGTAGACTCTCTCTCATGTCATACCTTGCAAGCTGACCTGAATGCTTTTCAGGGGTGGTGTAGGACTAACTTGTTATCTCTAAACTGTTCTAAGTGCAAAGTTATGTCTTTTTATCGAGGTTCTCCCCAATTAACGAGTTACTTTTTAAATAATTTCCCTTTAGAAAAAATTAATAATACTTCCTTGGTGGTAAAAGATTTAGGGATCTTAATCGACCACAAACTTAGTTTTAATCAGCATATATCGACTACTGTTGGTAGGGCTAAAAGTGTTCTTGGCTTTTTAAAGCGCTGGTCGAAGGAGTTCAAGGATCCATATACTACCAAAATACTTTTTACTTCTTTAGTCCGTCCCATATTAGAATATGGATCTATTGTTTGGTCTCCTCAATATGAGTTTTATCAAAAAAAATTAGAATCTGTACAAAAACAGTTTTTACTCTTTGCCTTTCGTGATTTGCGCTGGGATCCAACTGTACAACTTCCATCTTATTCTAGTCGACTTCAGTTAATTAACCTTCCTTCTTTAACTAATCGTAGAACAATGCTTGGTGTAACTTTTCTTTACAAACTTTTGAATGGTGAGATTGACTCTTCTGAGCTGTTGAGCCAAATTAACATTTCTGTTCCATCTAGAAGGACCCGCAATTACACACCGCTTATACTTCCCACTTGTACAACTAACTTTTCTCTGCATGAACCTTTTCGTATACTATGTAGTGACTACAACAGACTTTGGCACGTTATTGGTTCCGAAACATCGCTTCCGGGTATAAAAACTGCGATCTTGTCCTTCCTCGCTCGAAATTAGTTGTAATCATCTTTATTTTGACCTATCCTGTTTGCTTTTTATATGTAACCTATTATCTCATTACATTTAATATTTTCTATTTCTTTAGTTTAATTTATGTTTATATATGTAATACGCCTATGCCCTTAGGTCGGAGTGGGTAGAGGTTGTAACATTAACTTTACATAGGGTCATTCGTAACAGGCCCGGGCCTGGTGTCATATGGGCCACTTGTTCGTACTGAGCGTTGTACAACTACGTCTATTAAAAAAAAAAAAAAAAAAAAAAAAGTCAAATATACCACAGGCCAATATTTTTTTACGCTTTTGATATGTATATTCAATTAAAAAATACATATGACATTAGTTTTTTACATAAAGCAAATGGCCGCCACGGTTTTTATTTTTCATTTTGTAAAATATTTATTTGTCACAAGCGGACAAACTAAATATAAATATCTCGTTAAAATTATTGCTGAAAAATCTTATGCATAAGCTAACTTTGAAAAGAGAGATAGCTAACTAATGCACACTGGGCCAACTTAACAAATAATAGTCGAAAAGTCTAATATTTTGTTGAGGCAAATAATATTTAAAACGTGCATCTCTCTTTTCAAAGTTGCACGTTTTAAATATTAGCTAACTTTGAAAAGAGAGATAGCTAATATTTAAAACGTGCAACTTTGAAAAGAGAGATGCACGTTTTAAATATTATTTGCCTCAACAAAATATTAGACTTTTCGACTATTATTTGTTAAGTTGGCCCAGTGTGCATTTGTTCAACATCTGTACATTAGTAAAAATTAAAACTCCAACCAAAGAGGACATCAAAAGTGCACTTGAAAAAAAAACGACATGGCCCCGACATGGTTTAAGTTTAACCCTTTGTATGGCACTAGATCCGATTTTGACACGATTTTTTTTATTTGATTCAAAAGTTAAAAGTTATTTTTTATTTTTCTAATTTTGGATTTAGAAAGTTTTTTATGAGGAATTAAGGATTTGTTGCATGAATGCATCAAACATGTGTTGGGTGAAAAAAATGCCTACAATTCTAAGGGACGTTTTTTTTCTTTATGTGGATGTTTTTAAAGTATCTAACATAAATTTATAGTTGAATTATGTTTAATTTAGATGAACCTTTTGAAAACAATGGTTTTATATATTATTTATTACTCGCACATTACTTGTGAAAATGCTGTGAAGCTTGGGTACTAGTACCCTTTTCGCTTTTCTGCCCAGATAGGCCAATGTTTAACTTCATCCTGCTGCATCTTTTGATTAGGTTTCAAGCTTCGTTAGTATCTCAATATCGACAATATTTAGCCAAAAGTCGGAAAAACCACAAAGTAATACATTAATGGTGAAAAATACGAACCTACCACTTCTTGGTAAAATTTTGTATCTTTCAATTACGCTGTCGATTTAATCAACGCCTCCCATGTACCTATTGTATTGTGCACCCGCAAAAGGGGCGGTCAATTTCAACATTTTCTTTTTTGGCTTTGTTGAATCGACAAACTGTGTCCTTGAGAAGTATCCCACTGTTGGCCAATTTCTCGGCCAGTTACTAAATTGTTTCATAGTTTGTACATTTATTTGCGTTCTTTGCATTCGAGTTCTCATGGTACAGTAAATTCTTAAAGTTATATGCTACGAGAGAGAGTAATTCAAAGTACGATGTAAAGGGAAAAGCAAGAAAATCTGAATAATTAAATGAATGAGTTTAAATTCAGGATTTCTCCTCCAACAACCACCATAGGTGGATGCTAATAATTTGATTTTATTGTCCAACCACGATGTTAGTGATATGTCAACACCGTCAAAATCTGCGACATACTCAACCGACATACCCCGTGGATGTTTCATTAAAGTAATCAAGTGCCTTGTTGTTTGATTCTATTTCTTCGTATAGTACCCAAAGCTAAAATTCTTTAACCGCCAAATATTTAAAAGAGGCAATGAATTGAAATAATTATCAAAATAAAGTCAAAAATTTAGTTGCCTGGGCACTTCTCTGGTCATTCTGACAAGTAGACTCTATCGAAGTTTCAGATTACTTAGACATGTTAATAAGAATGTTCTTTCAGCTAAGTCTAGTTACTTCCATAGAAAATTTGGAAATGCAGTCACTATGAAAACTTATAAGAAATTTAGGATCTTGGGTATACAAAACTTAAATGACTACACATTTTTTTTAATATCAAAATTCTGAACCTGATCATGATCAGAACTACATCCATGCTGAATCTAAAGCCGTCTTACACTTTAATTATTTACTGCATCGAGAAATCCTTTCCGCCATCAGCATTTCTATTTTCTTTAGCTTACTTTGGAGGCCTTGGAGCAGACAGGAAAAATTTTTAGCTTTTAATTTTCTTTTGTTAATTACACAAAAACTACGAAATAAATCGCTAAGGCGTACCTGAGGTCGTGCTCGTATAATTTTTCTCTTTCGTTTGATACCAAAATTATGTAGTTTAAGCGTTTTGGGCCCGAGGAGCTGTAGTAAATATTTACCGGATTTTTTAGCCGTTTTTTATTTTCCAACACTGAAATCTCGGGTAGCTGTAGTAAATATTTACCTAAACTTCTACACAATAGTCAAGTCGGCTTTAAAAAAGGAAAATCTGTTATGGACTGTCTCCTATTTATAGGCCACCTGATGACTAAATCTTTGGACACAAAAATCAATAATATCTCTCGACTTTGCTAAGGCGTTTGATAAAATATGAAGACACGTCGTAATAGATCAGCTTATTAAGTGGAAAGTTGGCCCAAATATACCTAACTTGACGTAATTAGGTATATGTATAGCTTGTATAGCTTCATGACAAACAGAAAAATAACAGTAAAAGTAGGAAAATTCTATTTAAAATCACTTCCACTCGAAAATGGTATTCCTCAAGGATCGCCAATCTCAGTGATCCTGTTCGTCATTGCATATCAAAAACTTACAGAAATCATTCATCTAAATAAGGAAATAAGCATAGGCGCATATGCGGACGATTTTAATCTAATGATTGAATTAGACAAAACATAAAATAAAACAATAGCAATATAGCTGATTGGTGTCTCTACTCCGGGGGCAGTCTTGCGACCGCGCATATGCACATCTGCAACAAACACAATTGCTCATGTAATGTATCTACCGGCAATTTTCAAATTCCGAATGTAGATTTTTTGAAACTTTTAGGTGTTACATTCAACAAGAAATACAGGTGGAACACCCACATTGACGCACTTTCCGATTCTCTGTCTAAACGCCTAGATATTATTAAATGTCTTTCAGCACCTAAATTCGGATGCAGTACACTTACATTAATATCTATCTTTAAGTCTCTTTTAGTGTCCAAATAAGACTTTGTCTTGCCAATGTATGGAACGACAGCACCAAGCCATTTAAAAAAAAAAAAAAAACAATCCTAAGCTCGGGAGTGCGGATAGTCTTGGTGGGCATTAAAAACCACGCCAACGACAAACTTACTGTTTTAAGCAAACGTCGCACCCCTTAAAATCAGAAAAGAATTACTTACAATTAATCTCTTTAACCTCATATAAGGCAGCTCTGACTCCCCAATCAATAATGTAATAAAAAAATACAAGCCACTGAAAGTGGGGAAAAAACATTCGGTCTTGGAAAGAGTCCTTTTATCAAACAAGTCTATTGAAATCAACATAAGAACTCAAAAGAAACTGTAACAATAAGCCCCCCCATGGGCACTTAAGTCGAATGCAATAAACACACAATTTAGGAGCTTCAGCAAAAGCGCAACGTCTCCAGAAGTACATAGACAGCAGTTTCTTCAATACAAATCAGAACAATAAAACAAACATACACGAAGCTATATTACTCTTAAAAGCAGGAAAAGGAAAATTTGTTAAAAATTCTCCCTTCTGTGGATCCCCAGGCACATTAACATAAAAGGAAATGAGTTTGCTGATAAAACAGCAAAGAATGCTAGGCATTTTCCCCTTACTTATACACCAAACCACAATAATGCGGATATAAAAACCAAATAAAAAAGTTGTATCACAAAAACCAACAAAATGTTTTCACAGATACATCCAACTGGTATCAACTAATTAATTCAGAAAAAAATAGTATAAAAAATTATCTCACATACAAGGATAAAGTAATGATCTCTCGTAAAGATGAAATTAAGTTTGTATGTCCCATACAAATATAACACATACACACTAAATGGATAAAAACATCTCAAACTTGTGCCCCTTTTGTAACACCAACAACTCTATTAGTCTTGACCATCTCCTTACGTTTTGTCCTACTTTCATCCAAATCAGAGCACAATATTTTCTCCATCATCCACCAATAGGCTCATTATCCAACCCATCTTCAGAACACATTAAATTAATAATAAAATATCTTAAAGTATGTAACATCCTTCATAGACTATAAAAATATACATAATAAATATAGAAATGCAATATATAGAAAAATAAATAAATTACTATTTTTTTATTTTGTAATGTTGAAATTATCACTAAAACTAGCATAACAAGACCACAACCCAAGAAAAATAAATATTGCATAGTAGCTGTAAGATATCTATATACTATATTTATGTAAGCTAAGATGTTGGATATGTCCACTGGTTCTTGTTAGGGGTTGCCGTAGGTGGGATCCAGCTTATGGATTGATTTATGTTGATTAGGATGAGATACGATTAGGTATCTGAATCACCGTCCTTGTGGATCAGCAATATATTAGAGATTATAAATCGTGTTACGGCCAAGTGGCGGAGTTATGCTTCTTTATTGTTAAAGGGTTATACAATTGTTAAAGGGTTATACAAAAACTGAATATGTTGACGGAAATTAAAGAGAACTAAAGATTTTTAACATGTTTTATGTCTACTTCTATAAATTTTCTGCATGCTCGTCGAGGAAAAAATTTCCGCCATCGTATCGTCTATGATTTTCGTGAATTCAGTCAGGTTCGTCGAATGTCTTAGGTAGCTGCGTTGATCCCATATTAAAACATTGCCGTCTAGCACGGGAATGTAATTTGCATTGGAGTAGTCGGTAATGCGTGCCCCTCCTGCGGCTAGGACTGACAGTATTATGGTGATTAACCTGTGGGAAATGTAAACAACGACTATAGTGACTTTGTGGTTTGATGTAGCAAATAAAGAACTTGATCAAAATTACTTCAAATTGTCCTTATATACCACCCTCCCCTTAATAAGTACAGAAGTTCCCAGGTCTGCTTGTACGCGTCCCTCTGAACACAACGGGGATAATTTGTTTCCCAACCTTTTATTGTTCTTAATAAATACTTCGTAGCCTACGTCAAATACCCTATTTCGCCTATCTGGGTTCCATCTGTTGAGTTGATCTTGTTGTGCTTTGTTTATTCTGCCTTTAATATTTTCCCGCAAATCAGTGTGTTGTGCATGGATAACGTCTATGGGCTTTTCTTCCGTAACCGAATGATTTTATTTATTTTATTCTATTGCTGCTCTTATTATGATCTGTGTCGTATCATTAAGTTGTTTATCAATTTTCATGCATCTGGCTATCTCTAGCAATGTACTGTGGAATCGTTCCACTTGTCCATTCGAGCAGTTATGCAGTGGAGGTGCATTTACTACGTCTATTTCGAATTGATTTTTTAACATCGAAGTAATCGTCTCTAAATTAAACGATGCTTCGTTGTCATAATAAATTGTCTTTATTTTTGGAAACATATTGAGTAATTGCAATATGGGGATAGTAATATCCGTTATTGTTCAGGATTATAAGGGTTGTACAACAGCAAATTTGGAAAACTTGTGCACGCAGGTCAAGAATAGCTTGTGGTCAGTGGAGAATATATCGATATGCAGTATTTCGCCGGGATTAAACGGAATAGGTGTTTGGCCAAGTTCTTGTTTTTTTGGGTGACGGTCGTACTTAGCTGTGGTGCAGACTTTGCAATTTAAGACGATTTCATTGGTTAATTTGGCCATTTTTGGGAAGTAATACTCCCGAAGTATTTGTTTGATATTTTCTTGCGCTGCTCGATGTGCGCGATTATGTTCGGTATTAACTATCTGAATCTGATCATCTTTGTTGGTTATATCAGTAACCATGTTCTTGCAATGCCAAAACTTTGTTGTGGGGAAAAGTCGCACTAATTCATGATGAAAGGCGGCTAATGTAGGAAGATCGCAATGGAATGGACTTACATCATCACGGTTCACTACAAGCTTTAAGGATTCAAGGAGATCGTTCTTGTCTGTGAATTGTATCACATGGCGAGTTTTGCTGCCGAACAGAATTAGTCTCCGATGCAAGTTGTAGCGCGCCTCTTCTGAGATTACTTGGTTTCTAAAAAGATTAACAGGCTTGTCCGTTATCTCGATTGTGTAGGTCAAGAAAAGCTTACTGTGGACGGTGGCAGCACATGATTGAATTTCATCTTGTAGGGCATTCACATTTTGCCTTGATAAGGCATCTGCCACTAGGTTTTCTTTCCCTGGCTTGTAATGAATTTGAGCGTTACGTTCTTCAATAAAAGCCATCCACTTTTTAATTCTCGCATGTGTGTTTTTTTGTGACACGGAAAATGTGAGCGGTTGGTGATCTGTAAAAATGTGCAACTCTCTGGTTCCATACAGGTAGCTCTGTAGTTTTCCAAGAGCCCACACGATTGCCAACAATTCCCTTTCATTAGTGGCGTAAAGTGCTTCACTTTGCTTTAATATTCAAGATATCATTGTTATTGGTTTCCCGCCCTGGGACAACACTGCTCCAATCCCGTCGGCAGAAGCGTCGGTTGTGAGGTCGAAAGGTTTTTGAAAGTTTGGGTACATGAGTATGACATCTTCGGATGCCAGAATGTTTCTTAAGCGGTCAAAGGTGTGACGTTGCGATTCATCAAAGTCGATTGGGACCTTTTTGGACATGTGCTTGCCTACTTTTCTATTTTCGCCTTTCAGTATGTCGGTTAAAGGTCTTGCGATTGATGCAAAATCCTTAATAAACGCCCTGTAATAACTAGCAAGGCCCAAAAACGATCTTAGGGGTACTCCTGAATTGCCATGACCTTTTCGGGGTCAGTCTTTGTTCCGTCACTAGAGACGATGAAACCCAAATTTTCGACGCTTTCTTTAAAAAATTTTGTATTTTCTTTTGACACTCTCATGTTAGCGTTGCAAAGCAGCTGGAGCACAGTGTCAATGTGTTTGACATGCTCGGCTTCATTTTCAGAAAATATTAACACGTCATCTACGTAGACGTAGCATATTTCCCCGATTTGTTCCCTTAGAACATCATCGATTGCTCTCTGAAATATGCTTCTGGCATTTGTCAAACCAAAGGGTAAGCGACAGAATTCGTATTTCCCTCCTTTTACTGAGAACGCCGTTTTCGCGCGATCTTTTTCAGCTAGGTAAATTTGATGGTACCCAGTTTTAAAGTCCAAAGTCGTGAAAAATTTTGCCTTTCCAAGATTCGCTAGAATCATTGGAATGCTTGGCATTGGGTACCGGTCGGCAATGGTTCGCTCGTTTAACTTTCGAAAGTCAATAACGAGTCGTTTGTTTTTGTTACCGTTTGAGTCCAAGCCTTTTTTGTCAACAACCCATGCAGGACTGTTGTACGCAGACCGAGATGGTCTTATAATGCCGCCATTAACAATTGAGCGATTTCGTTATTAACAATGGCAATGCCTCGTTAGAGGTCGAAAATGCGCCGATCCTGTTCAGTATTACCTTTTTAAATTCCTCTCTTACGCTATCAGGAACTAATATGTCATCAATGCGTGTGAAATTAACGCTATCGCAAGTATGGTGTTGCAGTGCTTCCGCCGTACTGTCATATGTACTACTACCGCTGTGTAAGTTTAGGGTTACCCCTGCTTGCGTTAGCAAATCGAAGCCTATTATGGCATTAAAAGTATCAAGGGTATCTAAAATGAAAAACAGGGCATTCTTTTCGAAAATTCTCATGAAGCATTTTTCTTTAATTTTACTGGACCCATGTATGGAGTTCACAGTAAATGGGGTGTCGACAAGTGTTTCTTAACTCCTTTACGGGTTTTACATAATTCTTTGCCGCCCCAGTGTCGATTACAATTTTTAGTGTTCTACCAGCCAACTGTCGCTCGACGAACGGCAGTTGGGAGCGTTCTCTAAAAAATTTAGCAAATCATTGTCCGGTATGGACTTGTTTTCCTATAAAATGGGGGTTTTTCTCAAAATGTTTTCCCTGTCTGGGCATTAGGCGATTCCCTTGCTTGTTCTTTTTCCCTGGGTGGCTCCTATCTTCAATTGCTTTAGCATACGTAGCAGCGTACATGCTCCTTTCTATGCTATTCTCAGCCTCGCGAGCCAGTGCTAAAGCCGAAGGCAGATCTTTGGGCTGTGCTGGTATAACTAGTGCCTTAATAGGTCTCCTCCTGACGCTGCTCATGCGTCAAGGCAATTTTATTTGTAAGAGTCAGTTTTTTCTCAACCTCATCATGGTACTGCATTAATTCTAGGTCTCCTTGTCTGACCATTTCTAATTGATGCCTGAGAACGCGCAGAGACGTTTTATTGGCGTATGGGCAATCAAGTCTAGCAATGATTGCATCGAAATTTAGCACAGTGTTAGGTGAGGTAAGCACTGCGCGTGCCGCACCACAAACTTTATTTTTTAAAATGATCACTGCCTGGTAATGTGTTTCACTCCCATAGTATCCCTTGTAGGCCTGATATGCCTCTATGGCTGATTGTCTCCAAGACACATATTCTTCATGGTCACCATTAAAATTCAGCACCGATTTCGCAGCGTCGAGTCTAACCTCACATCTAATGCTGGGGTCAACTGTTACGCTTTCGTACACCTGTACTTGGGGCGCTTCAATTCTAAGTGAGCTTACTTGGTTTCTCAGATGTTCAAGTTCGGCGTGTATCTCGCCTCTTATGCGTTGTTCTTGTGCATTAAGCGCGGTGCTGACTGCGCTCTCTATTATAACTTTTAACATTTGTGGGTCCATTTCGGTTTGATCGAGTGCCTGAGGCCTAGATTGTACTATAATGTCTTCGTCGCTATCAGATTCTTTTTTGATGTCCCTATAGGACCAACTCATTGGCAGTTGTCTAACACAGTGTCTTAGCGAATTCAATCTAACAATTTAACTGCACACATTCAAACTCACAATTAAATTCAATGCAAATTAGTTACAAACCTAATGCAAATTACTCACAAGATCGCTTTATGCTGCCACTTTTATTATTTTTTTATTTTTATTATACCCTTGCAAAAAGGGAATATTAATTTTGGTCAGAAGTGTGCAACGCATAGAACGAAGCATCTCCGACCATACAAAGTATATATATTCTTGATTAGCACGACAAAACGAGTTCAAATAGTCATGTCCGTCCGTCCGTCCGTCCGTCTGGATCAACGCAAACTCCTTCTAGACCGTAAGAGCTACAGAGCTGAAATTTTGCACATAGGCTTGCATATACTGCAGGGGTTGTATATCTCGGATTCAGCCGGATCGGACCACTATATCATATAGCTCCCATACAAACCCCAAAGTCACGAACAGTGACTTCTCAATAACTTCGTTATTTTCTGTGCTATTATCGTAAAACTTAATATTAATTTATTACGTTAATATTAGTTTATATTAATATTAATATTAGTTTATATTACGTTAATATTATTTATTATATTAATATTAGTTTATTACGCCTATAAACTACTGTGCAAAATTTGATCAAGATCGGGTGACTATATCAAATTGCTCCCATAGCAACGATCGGTCGAAAACAGTGACATTTGAATATAACTTCGTTACTTTTACCCCGATTGCTTTTAAATTAAACATTTCTTAAATTAATATATCTGTTAATGAGTGTGCCGAATTCGATAAAGATCGGGTGACTATATCATATAGCTCCCATAGAAACGATCGGTGGAAATCAGTGACTATGATCAATATCTTCAATATTTCCTATGTTTGTAGGCCATTCTTTTGCAAACATAAGCCTTTTTAGATAAAACGTTCTTCCACATTGATGGCTAATAGGTAAGGAAAGAGTTACCAAAAAGTTGCAAGGGGATACAAACTTTGACGCGGTCAAAGTTATCCCCGGCCCTATGGTTTTTATATTTATTTTTTCCGAACAGTCACTTCCATGTTGGTAGGGTGTGGATTCTTAGAGGGTAATCAAATTCCGGTTGGGCGGCAGTTAAGATGTTGGATATGTCCACTGGTTCCTGTTAGGGGTTACCGTTGGTGGCATCCAGCTTATGGATTGATTTATGTTGATTAGGATGAGATACGATTAGGTATCTGAATCACCGTCCTTGTGGATCAGCAATATATTAGAGATTATAAATCGTGTTACGGCCAAGTGGCGGAGTTATGCTTCTTTATTGTTAAAGGGTTATACAATTGTTAAAGGGTTATACAAAAACTGAATATGTTAACGGAAATTAAAGAGAACTAAACCTAAGTACATAAATGGGAATATGAATCTAAAGCTAAATACATAAGAAGTAAATATGTAAGGCGTATGGTCATGCTATGGGCTCTTGTTTAGACGCTGTGTCAGCTTATTTATGTTTATATGGAATTCGTCACATCGACGTTGCAGCTGCACAGATTGTTCTAAGACTTAGTGCGAGGGCAGCTCGTTGAATTGATTGTTAACTTGTACATATAATCTAGCCGAAGGCCTCAGTAGCCATGGCTACAAACTGTTGGCTTAAACTTTGTAAGCTTAAGTTAACTCTACAAATAAAATAAAAAAATTTTTGATCTCGGCTCTGACATTTCTAAAGTTTGCCAAGGCATAATTTCCTAAAGTGATGGCGTTCTGCTTCACAAGTTTGGACACGATTTGTTGCATCTGCAATGCCACTTTCTAATTTCTCAAATATTGGAACTTCTAAGCAGCTGTTATTTTTAATTATTTAGTAATGCATGCTGCACTAATTGTAAATGGCGCGAAACACATGCCGTCTCGCTCTCTCTTATGATATTTGTATGCTATGTATGCTTATTTGGGAGCGTCAAGATGAAATTTTTAGGTGAGTTTCGCGCCCATTAAACATTTTCCGATCGGCCTCAAAAAAATGCCCGGCAATTAAAAAAAATATTAATATTTTTTTTCCTAATGCACATATATGACCAACGTATTTTATAGGCACGATGGTGTGTGTGTCAATCTATAGGCTGCTTTGCTTTTGTCCTAAATCACTTCTTAGAATCTAAAACTGTGTAAAATCAAAAATAAAATGAATCGTGGCGTTTACTGTTGAGGATCCAATGGATTGCGTTAAATTATAAGTTTATCTTTATTAAGTGTCCATACACTTTCAAGGGCGGAAAAAGAAAAAGAAGCATATACAGAGTAACAAAGCTCTTATATCGATAACCTACAAGCTTAGTACAATCGATATAACCAGGGATAAATACAGGGCTGCAAACAGAAACGTATGGTATTTTCAACACCCTTCATCAATATGATTCTGTGTGCCAATTACAATTTCTTTCTTAGTTTAAATTCAATAACTTGACACAGTGATTATGCTTTTGCTTAGACAAATTTTTCGTTAATATATCAGCTACCATGTCCTTAGTTGATATGAAGTCCAGATCAGTCTCGCCGCTTGTAACAACTTCTCGAACGAAATGATGTCTGATGTCAATGTGTTTCAATCGAGCATGAAACACAGGATTCTTTGCCAGAGATTGAGCACTCAAATTGTCTCCAAACAATTTCGTAGATGTCCCAGCGTCTCCACATCCGATCTCGATCAACAATCGCCTCAAATGCAAAGCCTCTTTCGCAGCTAAAGACATAGCCATGTACTCGGCACTGTGCTGCTCAACGCCACACTGCATTGTTTTTCTGACTTCCAGGAAATAGGGCCACCTGCCAAGAAAAACACGTACCCTATGTACGATTTGCGGTTGCTCACATCACCGACCCAATCTGCGTCAGCGTATCCCGTAAGAGCATCTCCACACGAACGGTAGTGCAACTTAAGATCCTTCGTTGCCGCCAAATACCTCATAACATGCTTAACTGCTGCAACATGTTCACTGTGAGGTTCCTTATTCCTTTGCGCTAATTTGATACCTGAATGGTAGATATCAGGTCTTGATGTTAATACAAGCCACATCAACTCTCCGATTGCTCACTGATACATTGTCACATTCTGTATGACGCATTTCTCGTCACTGCACGCCACTTGGAAACCAGCATCCAATGGAGTAGCAACAGCTTGACACACTTCCATACTATGTCTTTGAAGCATGCTCTTATGTACTGAGCTTGATTCATCACGATACTGCCTGTATCATCATTTCGGTCTACTTTTATGCCCAAAAACTCTCGTAACGGACCCTTATCGACGCATTCGAATTTTATCGCAATCTTTGCCTTAACTGCGATCATGTCATCCATCTAGCAAGCTATAAGAAAATCATCCACATATATTAGTACCAAACAAAGTCTACCTTTTATATCCTGCTGATAAAGGCACGGTTCGTTCTTGCAAGAAGTGAATCCAAGATCACATAGCGCTGCATTCAACTTGGCATTCCACTCCCTTCCTGCTTGTTTCAATCCATATATAGCTTTATTCAGCCTCAACACCTGTTGTGAATTTGCCTTGTCCACATATCCCTGAGGCTGCCTTATATAGACGACTTCGTTTAAGTCACTGTTAAGATAGGCTGTGCACACTTCCATTCCTTATCCATAGCAGTCTTCCAGAATAAAGATTGCTTACCTTGCATCGCATCATCAAATGTCTGTGGCAAATCCAGTTCTTTACAAGTAACTTGTTTACACGATTGTATATTTTCTTAGGACGTCCTGGCTTGCCGGTGCGAATCAAACGTGGCCTTCCAGGACCGATCTGTCCTTCCTGCCGTATCGCTTGTTCCGGTTCTTGCTCTATCTAATCAACTTATCTAATGCAACTGCTATTGATCCAAAAACGCACATACTCTGCACATTGGGTTTCCTTCTCATAAGGTGTCATACCAACTAAAGCTGCTGTTGGTGATCTGTTTCCAATGTAACACGCTGTCATTATTGCCTCTACGCAGAGAAACTCTTGCATATCCGCGTGTACAAGCAAACATCTAGCCATCTCGACTAGCGTCCGGTTTGCTCGTTCAGCCACTCCGTCAACTGACGCACAATTCCTTTAAGTACCCATCAAAAGCCTGTTGATGGATTCTCGGCCGTTGTCACTTCTTTTGGCCAGTCTGTCTTTCAGCCATCTCTTTAAATTCCACGAATTTCTCGAATACTTCATCCTTCGATTTTAGACAATAAAACACAAAGAGCTTTCCTTGCCTTTCTGCTATTAGTACCACCTCGTCGTCTTGGCGAACCGTCGCTGAATTTTTGTATCGACTGCTCGATCAACCGACATAAAATTAGTCTTCAACCCTGGTAAGTGCAAACATTTACCAGTTTCAGCTCACAAAATCCTGTTTGTACAAGCACGTCACCTCTGCCAACTGTTTTTATGACGTGGTTGTTGGCCAATACAACATCTTCCTCATGCGCAACATAATTCGCAAACATACTGCGGCTGCCACATAAATGAGCCGTTGCTCCCGAGTCCACACATCAGCTCGAAGCATCTAGATTTCCTGCCTGTGTCGCAGCTAGAATAGTGTACGATCGATGTTGTGATTGCCGATTTTCCTTTGGCTCTTCTTGAAACTTTGGGCAGTCCCTCTTATAGTGACCTCGCTGCCCACAACTGTAGCACTCTATATTCACCAGAGAGCTTTTCTTACGAGTTGGATTTTTTCGCACATTTGCCTGGTATGCCCGTGGCTCTTCTGGGGTTGACACTCTCTCGTTACTCCTGCGATCTCCTTCTTCCAGCAACTTAATCCTTAGACTGTCCAAAGAAGTTTTCGTATTCCTTTGGCAAACTTGAAAGTAATATGATCACCGATAGTTCGTATTCGAGTGGATTGCGTTAAATTATAAGTTTATCTTTATTAAGTGTCCATACACTTTCAAGGGCGGAAAAAGAAGAAGAAGCATATACAGAGTTACAAAGCATCTTATATCGATAACCTACAAGCATAGTACAATCGATATAAACAGGGATAAATACAGGGCTGCAAACAGAAACATAAGGTATTTTTAACATTTACTTTTTTTTTCCAATTGTACACGCCATTTCAGCAGCATGTACGTAATAAACAACTTAAGCGGAGGCGTGCACAAAAGGACCAGCAAAATCGGCGGTGTAGAGTTCACATTGAATGTCTAAATTTTTGATTATCTATTTTCACCCAACCTTCTTTTGACTACCATACAGACAATCGCAAAAATAAAACCTACTAGCTTTTGCAGCTTGTTGCAAGTTAACAAACAATCGAACGAACTGCCCCCGCACTTCACAACAATCTGTGCAGCTGCAACATCGATTTGACGAATTACATAGAAACATAGATACGCTGACAAAGCGTGTGACCAAGAGCTCATGGCAAGACCGTACGCCTTGCACATTTTTAATCTTATGTGTTAAGCTTTAGATTCATATTCCCATTTATGTCCTAAGGTTTAGTTCTCTTTTCTTTTCTTCAATATAGTTTTGTACAATCGCTTAAACAATAAAGACACATTACTCCGGTACTTGGCCGTAATTATATTTCATAATCTTTAATACATTGCTGAGGCACAAGGTCAGTGATTTGAATACTCAATCGTATCTCGCCCTACTACATACATATGTGGCTAGCAATATTGCAAGCCATTCCACAGCCATTTAACTGTAGCAAATAAAGGTATTAATTACCGAAATATCCAGTGGGCTATGACGCATACATGTCATACTGTTAACCATATTAGGTTTATTAAAAATTAAATTTTGAGCTTCTCAGAAAGTAAACAATGTAAATAAATAACATTAATAATATAATTTATAAAATTATTGTAGAAAATTTTAGATAATTAGGTGTATCACAGAAATCGATAACAACCTGTAAACAATCTAAAAGCAAATGTTGGGTGTCAGACAAATGTTGTTTAACAGTTTTAAAATCTCACTGAGTTTCCTCTAACATTTGGATAGCATGCGCTTTTATCTAAATATGAACGGAATAAAGTACTGTTGTTTATTTTTTGATCGAAATGCATTAAAGCAATCGCTAAAAATTATTGTTTTTCAAAATCGCCATTAAAAAAAATAAGCAGCGGTCTAAGAGCCCCCACCAACCTGCTGGAATGTTTCTATAGGAAAATGTTAGGAGTTAACCAAGTGGACCACTCTGTACTAATATTGGCCCGCCAAAAGAAGAAGAAGAAGCACAAACAGTTGCGAATGGTTAACTTGTTTGCCCCCTTCGAAAAACTTTGATTTTAAATAAATGAATTTTGTTTAGAAACAGATATTTTCAAAGGGGAATTTAAAAGTTAAAGTTGATTGTTTAAGAATAATCATCGTGTTCATCTGAAATGGCTTCACCAAATCAGATGCACCAAAGAAATATACAAAACGAAACAGAAACATTAAACAAAAATTAGTCATAAACATTCATATATCAAGTATTGCTTAAAAAACAAACAAAACATGCATCCAAACTCATTGAAAAAGAACTTATGATTATAACAACAGCGCAATATCAAGTCGCCAACGCTGAGCATAATATACATATAAACATTAGAATCAGCTCCTTAAAGTCTGAATTCTTATGCAAGTGTAAATGCTAAGACCAGTTAAAGGTAGCAAAATAAATAACTCTTGTGTTCTTCCACAGGTGGTAAGAGACAGAGTATAAAATTAAAGCAAATTTTTATTGCTTAATAAATAAATAATGCGTGCGTGTAAATTTATAGGCAGTTTGGCTAGTGGAGCAACTGTAGTAATTTTGGCGGCGGGGGAGTTTTATCCGATTTTAAATGCAGTTTGGCTAGTGCAGTTCAGCAGCCGGAGTGTTTTGTTGTTTGGCGTTTTCGAAGCCGTAATATTGAAAGTATAACAAAAATAACAGTTTATATTTACACTAATATAGTTGCAAACGCTGTATGTAGTTGCAAGTAGGCAACAAAGATCAGCAGCAGAGCAATGATACAGTTGCAAAGAGGCGCAGGTTAGCAGCAGAGCAACAACATAGTTGCAGAGACGAGAAGGATGGTGCCAGGAAGCCGCAGGAGCAGATCGGAGAGTCGAGCGGAGTCCGAACGAGTTTAAGGAGAGGCGAGCGGAGGCAAAAATGGTTTTCTAACAGTTTAAGGGTCGCCTAAATCAACAACTAATTACATATAAAAATAAATTCCAAAACGTCACATTTTCCGGCCCTTTGCAGAATGTTTAAGAATAAACATGGTGTTCATCTGAAATGGCTTCACCACATCAGATGCACCAAAAAAATATACAAAACGAAACAAAAATAAGTCATAAAGATTCATATATCAAGTATTGCTTAAAAACCAAAAAAAAAACATGCATCCACACTCTGTGGAAAAGCACTTACGATTATAACAACGGAACAATATCAAGTCGCCAACGCTGAGCATGAAATATAAATAGCATTTTTAGTAACAATTGTAGCCTCCTAGAGTCTAAGAGTTCATTTATTTTCACAACATATATGTGAATAAAATCAGTTAATATTTTGTATTCAACGAATGTATTTTCCTTCTCTCTGGAATCCCTATTCATTGATTAAGAAAGCAAAGCAAAACTGTAATTAAATGATGGAAGAAAATGATCCAAAAATTCAATTCAATTTTTAAATTATCATAGATACCCATATCAGACATATTATTCATAACATTACTTATTCAATTGTTTAGTTCCACCGCGTATATCGCCATTTGCTTTTGAGGAGGAAGTAACTGAAGGCATGCGAACTCAGATTATGTGCTCTAGCAGCCAAGGTGATCACCCTCTTAATATAACTTGGCTGAGAGACGATAGACCTATTTCAAATACTAAAGATACCATGAGTGGAGCCAATATTCAAGGCAAAGACTATTTACCCCCGGATCCGACATTAACAATCAATCAATACGCACCATTTTCTAGCATATTATCAATACAAAAAGTCTCCTCACTGCACAACGGTAACTATACATGCAACGTTGCAAACCACGCTGGCGCTGTTAAGTACACTGCAGTTCTTTCAGTTTCTGGTAAATGAAGTGTTATATATATTTAAAAGCACTTATCATCTCACTTATCATAAACTCAATTAATGTAAAAATGTTATTTACGTGCACTAACACTGAAGAATATTACACCATAACTAATTTAAGTCGCCATTGGCACAAAAATTTGAAAAAAAAATAATGAAATATTTACAGATAATAAATAGGACTAAGAAAAGCGCACTATACATATTTTAGCATTTATGCACATTAATATCCACAAATGTATTCCTGTACAATAACAATGCACTGCACCTGGATAATTTTTTATTCAACCAAGCCTTTCAAATATTATGAAACTTGCTTTGGTTTTTAATTCACAAACATAAGCTTTAGATATTTTCAACTCTTATCTGTTTTGAATCATCCTGATGTATTGATAGATTGAACACTCTGGTCACAAGATTAAATTAAAAAAAAAACATTTACAACATAAGTCAATGTTATATTAATTTAATTTTTAAACTATTTTTTATGTTCATTCTGAAAGTCAAAGCTCTTTAAAATTTTTTTCGGCATGATTTTTTGAAGTCAGCAAGATTAACTTAACTTCAATTTTTCCATCAAAACTGCCGAAAATTTTTTTTTTTGCAAATTTGATTGCAAATTTTATTTTTTTTTATAATTTCGCTTCTGTCGACCAATTTTTGAGGATATTTTATCCCGTCCGTTCTCAATGCTGCATTCAGGTCACGAAACGAACTTAATATGAAACATATGCAAATATATACATATATTAGACATCTGGAGTATAGAGTATACTCGAATTGAATTGAAGTGATTGAGTGAGAGGCTCATACTGAGTGCGTGTTTATGAGTATTGTATTGTTTGCGTACCGTACCAAGCAAATTGCAAAGCTAAATGAATAAAAAAGCTAAGAAAAAGTAAAAAAGATTAAAAAGATAAAGAGCGTTTTATGTAGCGACAAACTGGCCTTTTTAAACTACCAAACACCCATAGCGTGAAATGGTATATTAAAGTCGCCAAAATGTATGTAACAGGCAGAAGGAAGCTTCTCCGACCCTATAAAGTATATATATTCTTGATCAGGATCAACAGCCGAGTCGATGTAGCCATGTCCGTCTGTCCGTCCGTCCGTCCGCCCGTATGAACACGCAGATCTCGGAGGCTATAAGAGCTAGAACCACCAAATTTGGTATGCATACTCGTGTAGTATGTAAATGTATAGAGTTAATTGGAATTTTGGCCACGCCCCCTTACGCCCCCAGGAATCACATAAAACTATTTTTCTTAAAAGTATAACATCTAGAGCCATCAAATTTGGTTTGTATAAGCGCGCAGAAATTAATTGTTCAAACTTTTTGCCACGCTCCCTTCCGCCCACGGAGTTTAGATAAAACTGATTTTCTTAAAAACTATGACAGCTACCGACATCAAATTTGGTATGTAGACTTTGCGACGTCCACTTCCGCTCCCACAAATTAAACAAAACAGATTTTATCAAAAACTAACAAAGCTAAAGTCACCAAATTTAGTATGTACACTGGCTTAGTATGCGCGCAGAGTATACATCTTTTCATTTTTTGCCATGCCCACTCCATAATTTAGAAAAATACTTCTGTAATTTTTTGACTATCGCGATCAAATTCGGCAGACTAATTAATCTTATCAATTTCTTACAAACTACCAAATTTTATTAAAATCGGACTAGAAACATGCAAAATATGCGTATGAACGTATTTTACTAAGCGGTCCACAAGGCCAGAATTGGCCGTTGGCTAGTGGCGGTGCTAAAGTGCTCGTGTGTCTGTTGAGTGAGCGAAGTATGAAGCACGTAAAAACAATAGACATACATTTGGTTTTCGAAATTTAAAAAAATTTGTTTCACTTGGTGTATGGTATACTCAAGTCGGCGATCCGACTTACTTCATTTTTATGAAGCCTATGGGTGTACATGCTTACTAAGCGAGTATACATACATAACAAATTTCATGTCTCTAGCTGATTTAGTTTTTCAGAAAATCTGATTTATTCAATTTGCGGGGGCGGAAGGGGGCATGGAAAAATATTGAAATAAACTCGGTGACCGCATGATCAGTACTTATGTACATATGTACTACAGGAGTCTAAGCACCAAATGTTGTGGCTCTGTATCGTATAGCCTCTGAGATCTAGGAGTTCAAGCGGACAGACACACGGTCGGACATGGCTAGATCGTCTCGGCTGGTGATGCTGATCAAGAATTGACATACTGTTACATACATTTTGGCAAATTCAATATACCATTTCACCCTATGTTTGCATGGTATAAAAAGCCTCTGATCCGACGTGTGTATGGTTAACTCGTTGAAATAACTTCACTATTTGTTTATGAAAAAAGAAAATGCCAAAAACAAGCCTACGGTTGTGAAGTGAATGAAGATTAAGAAGAAGTCTGTCAGAATAAGCAGGTAGGCGAAGATTCGACTCTCAGCTAAGACCGCACAATGAGAACTTAAGGAACTGCTTCTGTACCGATTCCAGACTACGGTACTACTACTACTGGTGAAAATCATGTTGTGGTTTTCAAACAGGCGAGTAGTAGGAGAGACAAAATAACGAAGTGTATAAAACCTTTGTTCCTAGGGGGCTGGTCCGCTGTTTGACCAACTTAATTTCGTATTCGGAAATGAAATGTGAAAAGCGGAGGCTAGAAGCAAATTTCAGGAACGCAAGTGGCTAGCCAGCTAGAATTTTGGTTCTTAATTTGATGAAAAGATGAGGCTGGCTTATGAGATCAACACCGATCTGGAGAAACTGTTGGAGTGTCTCTTTGAAGGGACATCATCCAAAGGTTTGCGCGATCAAGCACGTATCCAGTGTTTCTCTGATTCTAGGCAAATCCTTCAGGCGTTTTCATTAGTGCGTCTACCGGAGCTAAAAAAGCATCTTATTCCAACTTAAAACGGTGTCAATAAGGATGTTGCGTGAATTGCAATTCCAGGGGTAACCTAGCAATTAATTGCCATAAACCAAAAATGGAGCGAGGATCTTGCTACGTTTGTGGTGCATTTGATCATTTTGTTACCCAATGTCCGGAAAGCAAGAGTGCGACTAACAACCAATATGTAAGAATAATCTATTTATATTTTTGTGAAAAATATAAATTTTCATTAATTGGAGTGTGGCTCTTAGACTCTGGAAGTTCTAATTCTTTTGTTAAAAAACGTTATATTTACAGTCACGTAATGCCTAAGCCAGTATTGTAAAAATCCAATCACCTTCTTACCTTTGGAAATATGTGGTCCATTTAGTGCATTTGATACAGATGGAGGTCCTTCGATATCATTTAATGAAGCATGCTGTGTTGCTTCTTTGGTCTACGTGCTAATCCAGTACGAAGAAGTGTACTCTGGATCGGTTCTAGTTCCTGTTTCTGTTTGGTGTTTTCGTCATCACTCGCAGTGACAAAATCTTTCTCCTCCTCTCCGTCGAAATCCGCATCGCCGTTTGGAGGAATATCTGATCCTGGTAACATATGTATATTCTTGGAGATCTTTATTTGGTTATTATTGGGACGTGCAGCTCGAGACGAATAATATTTTTCACAAAATCGTTGGTCTTTTCTGAAAAATCAAAATTGTTAGAGTGCTTGGAATTCAATTCCAAAGTTGTATGTCCACCCAAGGCTTTCGATAAACATCGGTTTCGTGAATGAACTGCAGTGTTCACAACTTCAACCCACAAAAAATTCTCCTAGCCATCTCTACTATTGTTCTGTCGGCAGGCTCGGCAACTCCATTTTGTTGCGGTGTATGGGACACGGTTAATTCACGCTTGATACTATTTTCTTCGAGTCATTTTAAAAAATCCGGTTTTTATACTCAGCGCGGTTGTAACTCCTCAATGGCTTCATATTCTTACCAGTTTGACATTCGAAATAAATTTTGTATTTAAAATTTTTGACAAATTTCCTCTCTTAGCTTTGACAAAATAAATGTGGATTTTTAGAGAACAGTCATCGATAAATGTCAGAAAATATCGATTACCAGCTAAATTACATTCATTGGTCCGCAGACATCCGTAAGTACTAGTTTTAAAACATTTTTTGTAGATCGCTCGGTTTTCAACGGAAAAAGGAGTTCACATATTTTTTACAAATTACATGTTTCACAATTTTTTGACACAATTTTATATTTCCTTGTCACTTAATTGTTGCAAGTTTTTGAAGTTAAGATGTCTATATCTATTATGCGAACCATTGTTAGATAACATATATCAGCACCAATACATATATATATATATACATACAAATCATTTTATTGTGTTGCTTCTAAAACCACTTTACCAAAACTATTTTGTCAATAGCTATTCCATTTTTGAATATTGTATTTTGCTGCCTTACTAACCGAGGAAAAATTAATTTTCAAACAATTCCTATAGCGGATGCCTCAATATATGAGTCATTAGCTAATTTGATCGTCGCCATTTTTACTTGATACCACACAAATATTTACATGTCGCAAAACATATGAGACGTCGCGCCACTATCTGTACACCATGTATTCCTTTTCTGTGTCTACATGTAGTTCAAGAGTAAACAAGCCGTGGGATATTGTGTCTCGTTCCTCTGATTTTGTTTCCTCTCTCTCTCGCTGCTTTTTTTGGCTGTCTGATGCACGATGTCACAGTAAAAACATTTTCCGTTCAATTTTGCCTGTCTTTTTGCTTTTCCCTTATCCACGGCATTTTTTCTTGGAAACTTTGTAGTGTGTGTACACCATTTGCTTTGAATTGTCTTTCTCACTCTTGTCTTGCTTACGCGTCCCATCCTTCATAAGTGTTTTTTTACCGTTGCAAATAACCGCAACACATCTCTAGACTCGATTGCGACAACACAATTTTTCCCAAGAGTTGGTTTCACGTTGCCAATGACTTTTGGTCTACCTTTTCCCAACTTTGATTTTGATTGTCGTTGATTTTTCCGGTAAAGGGTATGTTCCACACACAACATTCAATAATTCATGTGTAATTCCAAACGTCGCACATTTTAAATTGCAACAATCATAGACTCTAATACGATAAAGCTATTTTAAAAATTTGGGTAAATGTTTACTATTACTACTCGGGCCCAAAACGCGCTTAAACTACATAATTTTGGTATCAAACGAAAGAGAAAAATTGCACGAGCACGACCTCAGGTGCGCCTTGGCGATTTATTTCGTAGTTTTTGAGTAATTAACAAAGGAAAATTAATATTTTTGGCGGGACTATAGCTAAAAGTAGCTGTTTCCGGCTAAAAAAAGCTGTTCAATTTTGAGATGGTGTTGCCAAATGCCGAATTTTGGATACTCGAATACGCGGGCTTTTTGAATCTTTTGTTCGCACTATTCTCAACAACATTTACCCAAATTTGAACAGCTTTTTTAGCCGGAAAAAGCTACTTTTAGCTATAGTCCCGCTAAAAATATTAATTTTCTTTTGTTAATTACTCAAAAACTACGAAATAAATCGCCAAGGCGCACCTGAGGTCGTGCTCGTGCAATTTTTCTCTTTCGTTTGATACCAAAATTATGTAGTTTAAGCGCATTTTGGGCCCGAGTAGTAATAGTAAACATTTACCAGTATGGCTAACTTTACGCACATTATTTTGTCTAACACGAGAGGCTTTTATTGTATTAGTGTATCTGAACCTTTTGTTGTCGTTGTTTTTACATTCCTGTGCTTCTTCGGATAGCTCTCCAATTGGTAAACACTGATATTCTATTAATCCCTTTCTGTGAGCCGGCTGGATGGTTGAACATCTTCCTGCTACGAATCTATGAATCTCGTATACTCCTTAAGCCAAACTTTTTTTTCAAGAAATTCGCCAGATTTCTGCCGCTTGCCATCCATTTTCGCCTTAAGTTATAATGTGTATATTTGATTTTTACCTTAAGCTCTGTACTTCGTTTTCGAATGAAACGCCCATTTCCTTCAGCGATCCCATTTCAAAATCATTTAAGTTTTCACTTTCGTGGAAAACTCAAAATTTTTTCATTCTTTAACATTTTTGCACAAATAAATGAAACTGTCTTGAATTATATTGACAAATAATATTCAGTCCGGATTTAAGGTGTTTGCAATTATGAAGTTAAAAATAAACTGTCGCAAACAAGAGGAATAATTAGCACTTTCTACTATTTTTTTGAATTAACTAGTTAGAAGGCCAAATCGCTATATATCTTTTTGTATTAATTAGGTTAACGGAAAAACTCGAACCAATCTTTCATCAACTTAAATAACATTTACCTGCCCCGATCACATATTTTGTAACTTCAGATTTTTGGAAACAAAAACTGAAACAAATTTACCCCTAGATGATTCTGTATTTTCTACACCCAATGAAATCGTCAGTCCATGTTCACTTTGTTTCAATGGAAGAGGTGGAGGAAGAAATCTTTCTGGCATAATATAAAATATATATATTTCCCCTAATGTCTCTCCACAGTGACGAAAGTTTTTCTTTTCGAGGTCCAAGTCTATAGTTTGGCGATTTGAATCCAGGTGACTTCCATAGTGTTCATGTGGTAAGATTAAACCAGCAAGTTCTCTACTTAAAGGTGCCATTCTTCTTTCGACTCTGTTAAAGGCGCTTTTTCCGGGAGCGTTGGCGGCTATAAATAGCGCATCCAGGCTATGTGTCAAAAAATGATGGATTCCAATATTAATTACTTTTTGATAACGGGGATTTTCGTCAGGACCGCCATCCACAATTGTTATAAATATTAGCTTCACCATATTTTCAAACTTGGTTATCAAAGTTAGGCTGATGTCAGAGTGGCCGCGATAAGCGATGCGATGCTACAAGCGATAATTATCGCAGCGATCTGCAAAGCGATGGCATGGCAGAGTGAAAGCTTTCCGCAAAGCGAGAAACCTAGCGAGGGTTCTAATTTTAGTCTAAAAGGAGAGTTTAATAGTTTGTATAAAAATTTAAGGCAGTATCCTGACAAATTTTTCAATTATACTCGAATGTCGATCAATACATTCGATTATATTTTGACGAAGATTCATTCAAGACTGGAAAAGTGTTGGACAAATTTTGTTGTTAATCCTATAACGTCATGTGAAAAACTTATTCCAACTTTAAGGTAACTATGTAATTATATATATATATATTTTTTTTTGCAACAAAAATGTTTGATTTTTTTAATTGTTTCGGAATTATTTCCGTCTCCAAAATGAGAAAGTACGATCTTTTGAATTTTCATTCTGCAAAGCATTTTTTTTCGCATGTCCATAGACTTCAACCAAAAACCAACTATTTTTTAAGCTCAGAACGCAACGAAAAAATACGTATAACAACAGTTGGATGAAGCGATAAAGCGAGAAAGCGATTCAGAATCGCTTTCTCGCAACTCGCTTCAACTTGTCGCTTTGGCTCTCTTCTCGCTTCGCTTGCACTCTGACATGCATTCAACGATTACATATAAATTTGAATGCAGAGCTTCTCGCTCATTGTCGTTCAATATTATCGCATCGCTTATCGCGTCCACTCCGACATCAGCCTAAGGATAGTCTCAAAATCAAGTGCATGAGAATATGCTGTCGACGAAAAAATGTTTTCCCGATCCAATAGCTATGAAATTTGTGTGCCGCTGATCCATGAATAGCCATGTTTACGATCGCTTCTAACAAACCTGGTTGGCTTTCTTCAATTCTGGGTCGCCCAGGAGCATCTTTTATTTGCAATGCCCTTTTTTTCCTTTTATTAGCTTTAAATTTTTGTTGACGGATTTGCGCATTCACCTTACTCGCTAGTGATTTTTCCAAAGAAGTCTTCTGCTTTTCTTTTGCTTTTAGATCTCGTTCCTGTTCATCACTTATTTGCCCACAATTTTTTTCTTTTGTACAGTCCAATCAACTCTGAATTTATTATATCAATTTCTATTTTAAGCTGATCTTGGGCAGTTTTTGGGTAAATTTTTTGCTTATGGCCAGCAGAAGCTATGGGGTTCTCATCATTATTTTTTTCTGGGTTATTTGTCAAATCTTCGATAACCTGTCGATGAATTTTCTTACTGATTATTTGTCAAATCTTCGATAATTTTCTTAGAAGCAGTCGATGAAATTTCTGACTGATTATTTGTCAAGTCTTCGATTATTTTCTTAGAAGTTTCTGGCTGATTTTGTGTGCTTTTGGACTTTGTTTGCAACGACCAAAATTGCATAAGAGTCTCCTTATGTTTTAATGCCAACGACTCATTTTTTCGAACGTACTGATCAACTCTCGCCGATAAGTCAGCTGATTGTTTGATGCTATTCCAAACATTCACAGCTTTTCTCTGTAAATCCGATTTCGTTTCATTTGGAAAAGCTTTAGCATAGGAACTAAACAGTGATTGATATAGTTTGTTCTTATCCATTTCTGAAATAAACACATATATATATATATTATGCAACTTGCCGAAAAAACTGTCTGACCGCGATCGGGAACTGGGACCGTATTTGTGCCAATGAACACACTTGTACAGACTAAATTTGAATTTTTAACGGACTTTTTCTGTCTTGAAAGGTTATAAAAATATATGTTACGTCACGAGCTTTCCGATCCCCTCCCTGAATGTGTTACGTAATTTATGGACAGACTCTAGTTTCGGCACAACAAAATTTATTTTGTGCCCTGGTGAAATTACAACTCGTTTGTTTGGTTAGTGGTTTTAAAATAGGTGTTGAGGAATTCCTAAACTTATATTTAAATTTGAATGTAAACGATCTTTGTATTTTATTATTCTGAACTTTAAGTTGCATGGTCACACCTTTTTTGGCTGATGCAATATCAAGCGTATGGTGTATCAAGCCTTATGGAACGTTATGATCGACCTCGTCATGTCGTTAACTCGCTTTTGGATACTTTTAGATGTCTGCCATCAACAAGGGTAACAGATGTATCCGTTCTACGAAAGATTGCCGATGGGGCAATTGAAGTTGTACGTGGTCTAGATGCACTTGGCCAAACTAATCGCGACTGCTGGGTGATCTATTTTCTACTGGATAAAATTGATGCAGAGTCGCAATGCAAATGGGTGCCATGAGGGGACATCTCCAACCATTAAGGGTGTTCTTAGATTTCTCGTTGTGATGAGTTCAAATGAAGCCTCTGCGAACAAGTCGCACAATCAAACGTTAAGAAATCTACTCGGATACTGATTTCCACAGACTCAAGAGGGTGTCTTAAATGTGAGTCTAAGGAGTATAGATGCAAACATTATCAGGACAAACACCACACGCTTCTATATCGCCAAGTCGAAGTAAAGAGCATTAATCCCACAGTTGTCATGATTGCCAAAAAAATGCAAGTAAAGGAAGTCCAATCCATAGAATCAAAGAGTTATTTAGCACGTTCTGCGGTAAATCTACAGCCGCGAGGAAAACCAAGGAGTGTATTGCCCACAGCTCTAGTTTTGGCATTAAATTCAAAGGGATCATGCACCACTTGTCGTGTTCTCTTTAATAGTGGATCAGAACTATCATACATATCGGAGCATTGCATACAATCACTGGGCCTGTTACGCTCACCATCTCGAATACTTGTCTCAGGAATTTCGTCAATCAAGGCCGATACTACAAGAGGGGTCAGCGCAGTACATTTGAAATCAAGGTTCTCGAAGCATACCCTAGATATTACAGCTCATGTCTTAGGTAAGGTAACCACTCTATTGCCAAAGGATGAAGTCGACCCGGCCGTTTTGAAAGTTTTCGATGGGTTAGAACTGGCTGATCCACCGGAAACCAGCGCTAAACATGTGGACATTTTGGGTAGCGACTACGAGTGGTCCGCAGGAGAGAAGGTATTAGATAAACATGGAAACATAATTGCAATATCCACAATATTCGGGTGGGCGGTCACCTCAATTGTAGCTAAACAAGGATCAAATACAGCATCTCTGTTATCAACGATCGAAATAAATACATCGCTCCAAAGGTTTTGGGAATTGGAAGAATTAAGTGGCAGTTTACCACCCACTGCTGATGATCTGAAGGTAGAGAATCATTTTCACTCTACACACTTTCGTGACTCTTATGGAAGGTATAGTGTTGAGCTTCCATTTAAGAACTCGGATGTTAAGTTTGCAGATACTCTTCAGGGAGCAACATCACGATTTTCAGTAGAACGTCGACTTCAGAAAGATAAAAGGTTAAAGGAAGAGTATACCAAGTTCATGCGCGAATACATCGCTCTGGGACACATGCGCATTTTTGATGAAACAGAGAAGACAAGTGCACCTAAAGAACACATGTTCTATATGCCTCACGAAATTAAGAATTGTATTTGATGGATCTTATAAAGATAAGAGTGGCAGATCACTAAACGATGAGTTACTAGTGGGCCCAAATATTCAGCGTAACCTAATGGATGTGTGTTTACGCTTTCGAATTTATAAGTTTGTTTTTTGCGCAGACATCATTAAAATGTTTAGGCAAATATGGATTTCTGAAAATCACCAAAATTATCAACGAATTGTATGGAGAGAAAACCCAGCTGAAGAGCTGAAACATTACCAGCTTTGTACGGTAACCTATGGAACAGCCTGTGCACCGTTTTTAGCCGTACGTGTGTTAGAACAACTTGCCATCGATCTAAAGCATAAATTTCCAACAGCTGCCAAGATTCTATTGGAAGATTTCTATGTGGACGATGTCCTGACCGGAGCAAACACAGAAGACCAACTGATACGTAACCAAGATGAACTTATTCAACTATTAGGTCGAGCACAGCTGGAGCTGGGGAAATGGGTATCCAATACCTACGGAATCGGTCATTTAGAAGAAGCAGCATCGACAACTGTGACTGGAGATGCCTCCTCCGTCAAGGTATTATGAATACATTGGGAACCAAAGTCTGACATCTTCACATATGGTATAAGATTGAGCGAATGCACAGAAAGTTCAAAAAGACAATTATTATCAGACGTATCACGCATATTTGAACCGCTTGGTCTACTGGCGCCGGTCATCGTTCAATTTAAGATCCTTTTCCAAGAGCTCTGGCTTCTTAATCTAGATTGGTATTCACCGCTTCCAACTAAACTGGCAGACCGGTGGCGTAAGTATCGCGAAGACATTAACAACATAACGCAGTTAAAGATACGGCGTCATATTGGGTATGTCGGCAAACGAATAGAGTTACACGCCTTCTCAGACGCCTCAATAAAAGCATACGCAGCAGTCGTATACTCTCGGATCGTGAACCAGGATGGCAGCATAGAGGTTTCACTGATTGCGGCGAAATCACGGGTCGCTCCACTTAAGCAGCAATCGCTCCCTCATTTGCAATTATGTGGCGCACTTCTGTATATGCTTGGTGTGATTCGACAATTGTGTTGGCATGGCTGAACCACTTGCCAGCTAGTTTAAAGACGTTTATTGGCAATTGAACTGCCAAAATATTGAAAGTAATACCGAGGGACGCGTGGCGTCATGTTAATACCAATCAGAACTCCGCAGACCGCGCTTCTAGAGGAATGCTGGCTGAGGACTCCCGTTTACTCTCTGGTGGAAGGGTCCTGACTGGCTGGCTGAGACGCATCTTAACTTAGGTAACGAATATGATAGATAAATCTCTAACTTAATTTCAGATGACGAGTACCGAAAAGAGTTGAAGGCTACAGTATTAGTTACTCTCGCGGAAACCATGGACGAGCCATCTCCCCTCGAAGAACTCATTGGTCGTGTTTCTTCCTGGCCGAGACTTGTGCGCATTGTGTCATACATTTTACGATTCATCCGACACATAAAAAACACCCAAAAAAGGTGAGACACTTTCGCGGTAACCTATGACGAGTACAAGGCGGCCAGGAACCTATGTTTGCAGGAAGCTCAAGACGAATGACATAAAGAACGAGAATCGCTACCAAATGAAGGATGACATTGGGCTTCTACGTGTAGGAAGGCGCCTATATAATTCAGAGTTATCATATTTAGCCAAGCATCCGCTCATCTTGCCGAGGAAGCATCGCATATCTCACCTGATTTTGGAACACGAGCATCAACATAATCTACACCCAGGAGTTTCGGCACTCTTTGCCATCGTTTGTCAACGTTTCTGGATAATGGGAGCCAGAAATCTGATACATAAAGTTACTCACAACCGTCTAAGGTGCTTCAGACAGCGAGCACTTACCAGCAACCAACTAATAGTCGCACTACCGGCAGTGAAAATTCGGCAAGCATTTCCGTTCGAAAATACAGGCTGTGATTATACTGGCCCAATCATGATGAAGACACATCAGGAACGCTCGAAAAGAATAAGGTACATATGTATCTTCGTATGCATGGCAAACTCAGCTTTACACTTGGAGCTGCTCTTAGATGGTTCATTTCACGGCAAGGCAAATGTGTGACGATGTTCGGCGACAATGTACGAAATTTTGTGGGAGCCGAAAGAAGTCGTAACGAAATGGAACAATTAGTTCAATCTCAGCTACACAATAACAAGATAGCAGAGGCGGTATCGATCGAAGGCATCAACTGGAAGTTCATACCGCAACATGCGCCTCACTGGGGAGGCAAATGGGAATTGGCTGTGCGCTCTGTGAAGCTTCATTTACACCGAGTAATCGGCCACGTCGTTCTAACATTCGAACAAATGCATACCTTGTTAACACAGGTGGAAGCGGTGATCAACTCACGGCCTCTTTGTGCCACTTCCGATACAGACGTAGGATATCTTTCGACCGCTCACGGTCGTCCTTACACCACAGAGCCAGATGGAGATTTGGACCAAGTGCCGGCAAACCGATTGGATTACTGGCAGCAATCTCAGGCCATGCTGCAAGGCTTTTGGAAAAAGTGGCATCTTGAGTACCTTACGTCGTTGCAGCAGAGGCCAAAATGGTTAATGAAATCGGCAAACCTGAAGCCTGATGACCTCGTATTAGTAAAAGATTCTCATACTCCTCCGACTTCATGGATCCTGGCACGCATTATAGAGACGATTCCGTCCCATAACCAAGGTGGCTCCCCTGCCTGTTTTTAGAAACATTGTTTCAGGGCCCGGCGGTACGTTGAGGAACGGTTGCTGAATTATTAAACTTAAATTTAAATTTGAATGTAAACGATCTTTGTATTTTATTATTCTGATCTTTTAAGTTGCATGGTCACACCTTTTTTGGCCGATGCAATATCAAGCGTATGGTGAAAATGAGAATGTGTGGAGTGAAATAAAAGCTATTTATAATGAAAAAACGAACCAGCAGAGTTAATTTATGCATCATCGGTAGGTATTTATGTATAATATTTTTGGGCTCGGCTAGGTATGACTAATTTCTCTGGAGAAGTCTCGAACTTGATCAGCGCTGATTGTGGTGTGGGTCCCCTGCTGCTTGCTCCAGTCCTTCTCTTGTTTCTTGTGTTTCCGCTGGTTACTATTTCAGGTTCGCAACGTAGATACTTGATTTGTACCTCCCTCTTCAGAATATCTCCTATATCCTGATCTTCTAGGGATCTTATTTCCACCTCAGCATGTTCAGATGTGTTTGTTAGATGGTCTTTGCGTGCTCGTTTGCCTCTGGAACAGTCTCAAAAACGGCCACGTTTCAGAAGCTGGTGGTGAAAAAAACTGGCGATCAATAGTCAATTAAGAACGGAGAATCATTGATCTTTTTTTCCCAATATCCACATTTCGGAAAAAATTTCAAACTAAGCATTGGCATTGATTTGGTAAGTAGCAAATTTGTTAAAATTGTTTTAAAACTGCATTATTTTAATTTAAGTTCTTAAAAAAAATAAAAAAAATCTGCAACTCCCGAAAATTCAACAATCTAAATATATTTTGAAAATTACGTAATATTTTTAAAGCGTTAAAAAGCAGTCGGTAAATCGATATTGTCGAACGCAACAAAGGTACTGCAAAATATCTGTTTGTTTGCAACACTTCTTCATCCCAAAGCAAGAAAACCAGTCACGTGCTCAAGACGCTTGAAAAGCTTTTGGATCTGAATACTTGTTATAAGCATTTGTGGACATCTTCGGTTCCAATGTTCGTCAATCGACAAATATGTCTTAGTTTTTTGGTTTTTTTTGTTTACTTTTTCTATTAGGGCGCATTCCTTTTTTTTACCAATATTAGCTTGTACTGTGCTCCGACATACTTTGCCGATTCGATTTTTTTTTTTTTTTTTTACATTTGTATACGCTTGCAGAGGGTATTAAAAAATTGGTCAGATGTTTGTAACGCATAGAAAGAGAAGTTTCCGAGGCCAAAAAGTATATTGTTATTGTTATAGGATACAGTTGTAAACTATCAACCTAACTAAGGCCTTTGGCTTAGACGAAAATTACATCCATACACTAACCTGGTATTCAAACCCCGGATCCTCGTTGTTCAGTTGCTTAAGTGACTGGGCCAATAAGACAACTCATCTACCGAGGACTGCCCATAAAGTATATATATATTAATCATCAGCATGAGAAGCTGCAAATCAACTATATCATATAGTTATAGAAGAAACATAGATGAAGAAATTGGAGTATCTCTATGAAATTTATTTATATGATGGTTTTGAAATAAATCATCAGATCCCAAAATCGACAGTGCTGCAGCCAGACTACTAAGTCATTGCTTGAAATCCACAAAGCAGCTGATCACACGCATACACACACAGACGCAAGGCTACATAATCTGTATGTGTGTGCGTGCCAATCGCTGCATGCATCATGCGGAAGAAGAAGAAAAAGAAATATAAATGATATTCGGAAGGTTTTGTCTGTGCAGTGATGAATTGAGTTACAGAAAAAGAGTTTTGAACATCTAAAAATATTATGGCCAGGGCTGCAAGGGTATATAAACTTCGGCACAGCTGAAGTTAGCTTTTTTGATATTTCTTGTTTTAAAATTTGAATTCATTTAAACAAAATGACAAAAGTTAAAGGAATTACGGACGATCTAATAGAAAGCTTTCCAAAGATAATTGACGATTATGGTTTGGAAGAAATTTTTAAAATCTTTTCTTAGAGCAGTTCATCATACTCTCGGGTTTTGGATCTTTTCGCTAATGAAATGCAGAAGAGTGCACGTTGAAGACAGAAGAAACAGAAGACACATAGTGGAGCACGGGGAGTTTTATACCCTCTATTATGAGACATAGTGGTTAATCACCAGTTCTACAAATATTTAAAGGACTTTCTCCAGCATTACCGCCTAGAAATTCGTCCGCCCCTGGTGTCCCTCAACACTTAGCTTTCTAATGAACAGCTCACACAGGTTTATGCTGTGTAAAGTACTGCCCTGGAAGGCCAGTGGTGTGGTCTACTATTGTGTTTCTCTGGTGATCGGCCGTGAAGACATCTACATATAAACCAAAAGACCGGGGCCAACTTCGACCGCGCCAAAGTTCTGATAACCTAGTAAATTTTTTTTTTTTGTTTGTTATCATGCCATGTCATTGTCGGCCGCATGGACTAAGTTTCTGGTCAACTATGTCTTATACAAACGTCTTTCAGAATGTCTTAATATAATGTCTTAATATGAACTATGGTTTATTAAATGTTTTTTTTTTGACTCCACCACGGTCGCAAAGATGTGTGTTCTCGGTTCCAATAAAAGATGGTCAAATAATCTGATAATTCATACATTTCTAAAGTTCATATAACTTCGTCCTACGTTAGAGGATTCAAGCTAGAAATATGTTTACTAAAAACATCTATCCTTTCATAAATATTTTTCAGATGTTTTATATTCCTATATTTTAACTGTTTTGCTGTTCTTTTATGTGTACTTGTTCACAATTCATGTAGTGCTATCTAGGGCTGCGAAGTGTAATAATGTATATTTATATTTGTTATGCATTATGTCATTCAAACATATTTTTTAAATTTATGTCATTATTTTTTTACATAATATTTAACGGCCACACATAGACATTAAAATGTCCAACATATTTGTCAGAATTGTTAAACAGTTTATTTTTGTAGATTTTTGATTTTTATGATTTTTATACACTTTCAGAGGGTATTAAAAAATTGGTCAGATGTTTGTAGCGCACAGAACAAAATGTTTCCGATCCCATAAAGTATATATATTTTTGATCAGCAAGAGAAGCTGACTCGATATAGCCATATCCGTCTGTCCGTCCGTCGGTGCGTATGCGTTTCACTCAGCCATCTTAGTAGTTATTGGGACGAAACCTGGTATTTAGGATCGGACCACTATTAAGTTAAGTGTTACACAAAAAATCGGTAAAGGCGTGGGACTATCTTTACCAAATTTACTAATGATATAGTTTTGAATGTTAAACATCCTTTCCCAAAATTTAAATAAGATCGGATAAAGCCCTCTGCGCTCTGCGCTGCACATACAGACGTTACGTTACATAAACTAAATTTATAAGCGGCTTGCTTGCTAGAGATGGGGAAGAGCGGGTATATCAAAATTGAAAGGGATTGAGTGAGAACACAAAAAGAGTTTCAACATTTAAGAATATTATTGTCAAAGACTGCAAGGGTATTTAGACTTCGGAATAACCGATGTTAGCTTCTTGGATATTTTTTATGTAAGTAGGCTTGAGAGCATAAAAACCTTTGTTGTTTTGCCTACATTTTTTGATTGAGACATAATTTGATCACTTTTACTGTTCGCAACACCAAACGTACACAACACTGACAGTTTGTTTAGGTTCTCTTACTGCCTACCTCTGTTATAATCTAATTTTTGTAAAATGTTTACGGTGCCTAATCACCGGGCTTTCTGTCATTAGCTTTATACTGTAGTGCGTTGATCAAACACTTAGAAAATTTAATTTTACCGCTTAGTTGTTGTGGCTATTTTCAGAGCAAGTAGAATTATATTTTAGAAATGCACGATTTATCGCAATACCTAGCATTTCTCTTTTTAAATAATGAACAATTTTTTTTAAACAGTACCACCCAGATGGATCTTTAAGCCCATTGACCAAGATGCAATTTTAGGCAGTAATGTAACACTACGTTGCCAAGCAGATGGATTTCCCGTACCTACTATACAATGGAAGAAATCTGTCGGTATGTATTAAAAAAATTGTGTTATAAAATATTATATTTAAAATTTATTGAAAGGTCCATGGTCTTAAGAATATGTCACGCTTAATTCTACGGTTGAACAGTTTGCAGATAAATTGTGCGGTAATTGTGGAAATGTCGAGTATAATAACTGCGTAGAGTTTGCTCGATTGTAGTAAGCTTATTACTGTTTTATTAAAGAACCAAAAATGGGATGGACAGTTATTTGTGCGTATGCATTTTACTCAGCCATCTTAAAAGCTATTAGGATGAAATTATTTGTGCTTTTGATTACCTGCGTGAGATCAAGCTAAAATTTCTCCGGATCACTAAATCATATAGTTATATATGAAGTTAGAAGGGTTGGAGAATCCGTATGAAATTTATTTATGCGATCTTTTTTGATATAAAACACAATTTCCCAAAATTTTATTAAGATCGAATATATAGAACACAAGTTATAGTCAATTTAAATCGGTTCTACTCAAATGTTAGCGGCAGCGCTGCCAGCACTCTTTTTCGGTTGAGATGGCTTTAAGAACAGATTCGGCATAATACATTTTATTTGTGGTTTTTTTCTGTATGGTTCGAAAAACCGCGTATAAAATAATATGTTATGAACTTTGTTCGTTAACGGTAAATAGATTACAGTAATTTATCATAGCTATTCACAAAAGGTAAACTTTGGTATTATAGGCTTTGGAAATCTGCTTCATTTAGTGGCAATTCCTTACTAGTTTTAGCGTTTGTTCACGCCACCGGGTGAACAGCAGTGAGCGGCGAAGAGCAGTGAGCGGTGAGGAGTGAGGAGGGTTTTCTGATCCTCGGCATCTACGGTCACACCAGGAGGAGTGACTTGGTTTTTCCAATGGGAATCGCCATATTTCAATCTAATCCGAGTTTTTCACCCGAACACCCGTTCCTTCTCTTCAGAATTTTCTATTTCGAAATTTGTATACTTTTAACCCGAAACATTTCGTGTGTGTCGGCCACCTGTGCATTTAATAAAGCATAAGTTTTTTTTAACCGAAGTTATCGCGCGTTATTAATTCATCCCTCGCTCACCCAGAAGAAATTGGCACCAGCCAACCACTTGTAATTTATTTGGATCCTTCCGCCCCTCCACGAACATTGTTCCTTCGAGCCGGATATCCTTCCGCTCCTCCAGCTTGCATCGGCGGAATTCCTGATAAGTACAAAATTTCATTATTCATTTCATTTACATACTACTAAAAGTGTGAGGTTTTCCCGCTTCTCTATAGCGACCTACACACTTTTACATATTGTATGTACATACCTGACCTGTTCCAAGGTTACATGGTAGTTCCCAATCCTTAGCGTGATTGTCCAACGTTCTCGTTTTACATTCCACGATTATCCATTTTTATTTATGTTTTTTCCTCGCACTTGTCCAAATCCACCTTTTTTTACATATGCATTCACATGTACATGTAATTTCCACAGCTGTTTGCCAAATCCGCGTAAAGGTTTAAAAAACAAAAAAAATATTAAAGTGTTATAAAAAATAGGGAAAAATAATAATCAAAGTGTTCACCGCGTTTTATTATGTGTTGGAATAATTATTTGTAATGCCAAATTTATTTCCGCACGTGCGTATCTACGTACATACATACATCGTCACCTGTTGATGTACGCGCATATGTACATATCCATATATGTACATATAATCCCTTCGCACATTTACCACGACACAAATGGCAAAAAAAAATATTCTTTTTAAAATAGCACTTAACGTATGCACCGCGATTTCTTGCGCGTTCGAAGTAGGTGCGAAATTAATTTCCTCACGCGCGTCTTTGGAAATCGGTGCACTTGCTTACATACGTACATACATGCTTACATAGTCATACATTGCACATACATATGTACAAATCCACAACACATAATACATTTCGGTGTCGCGCATTGATTTAACACAACCCCACATCCAATTAAATTACAATTACTTACGTTTTTTTTGTTGCTGTGAACAACGCGTGTGCATACATATCTATATACTCACCTGTGTACTTATGCATGTACGTACATACATAGATCAAAGCATTTGTCCATGTGCATTGATCGTTTGTTTTGTTTGCCTTCGCGCACAACACTCGCGGTGTGTAAAAGCGTTCTTTTGTTCTTGGTTTTTCCGCACAACCACAAAAAAATTATTAACATAATTAAAATTATTAACAAAATCAAAAAAACCAAATATATAAACAGCGGCCGACAGCTGTTTTCGGAGTAGTGGTGACACGTGAGTCGAGTCGTGATATCGATAGGCGGCTCAAGCGCGCCAAATTCAAATCACATTATTTCCGATTCTCCTTTTTCGCCTAATTATATATCCGCCCATATTTATAAAATAATACATATATATTTTTTTCCAGCACTATCGTGCCCACATTTATATATCCGTCCATATTTATAAATTATTTATATAATTTTTCCGGCCAACTTTTTGCGCTCATATATATATCCGCCCATATTTCTAAATAAATACATATATATATTTTTTCCAACACTATCGGGCCCATATTTATATATCCGTCCATATTTATAAATTATATATACAATTTTTTTCCGGCCATTTTTTTGCGCACATATATATATCCAGATCCAGATTTATATAAAAACGTATTTTCTTTTTATCCTATACATTTTTATTTATATATTTCATCCGTGTTTTGTTTTATACGTACTCCCATCGTTACTCACGAATCCATATAAACTTGTTTTGTAATAATTTCGCTTCGTCTACGTGTAATTTTCAATCCGCATTCGTGCGTTCGTATATTATTCCGCATCTATCCCCATTAAAGGGGCTTCGTTTCCGAGCCACACGCGAGAAAATTCTCCCGCAATCCTGCGGTGCACAGTGAGAAAGTTCTTGCGTCCCCACACAGTCCACTTCTCACTTCCAAAACAAAAAAAAAGGGACCGCGCACAAACGCGGTGTTCGTCGGTAAGGTCGTTCCCTGAGTATGTCCACGGAGCCGTCCAAGACTGCGCCGAAGTCCAACAGTCTTTCGTCTCCCTCTGCAACTCCGGAGAATGTTCGGCCTCCGACAACTCCGGTAACCGTGAAGCGTACGGATATTTCGCGCAAGTTCTCGTCAGTTCGCAGCCGCAGCGAATCCCCAAGGTCCCGTCCGTCTTCGTCCAGCTTACCTGAGGGTCGCAGATTCTCGGTTAAAGACTCGAGTGAACACAAAGGTCGTTCCAAGCTTTCAACCCAGACCCAGATTCCGCACGTTGTTCTGACGCACTGTTCTGACGCTCCCGTCACCCGATCCGTATCACAACAGCGTAGAGAACACTCCAGAATGTCCCTCTCCGATTTCGTTCTAGCGTGCGACGCATTGACTCTGTTTGAAGCTCGCGAGAGTGAAGCTCTAACTTCTGAAGTGCCCTTGTTTTCCATTAAAATGCACTTAGAGCAGCTCAAATCCCTTTGGTCAACTGTCGAGATGGAATACTCCCGTTGTCACAAGGCCTTGACAATCCAAGCCGACGAGGAAAGCTTGGCAAACATAAGCCACATCAAGGCGAAGCACGAATCCGCTTTCGCGGCGTATGTGCGATGCGGTACGTTGTTCGGAGAACGCATCGAACAGCTCTCGGCACAGATGACGACTCTTAGGCGTCAGCCAACCGCTCCGTCGGGGCCACCGGGGCATAGAGTTCCTCCGTGTGAGGTAGAGACATTTGATGGCGACAGCCTAGCATGGCCCACATTCCGCGATTTGTTCGCCGCCATTTATATCGCCAATCCGTATTTGTCACAAGTGGAGAAGCTCTATCACTTGAACGCCAAGACGCGAGGGGAAGCGAGAACCATCGTGGCTAAGTCCCCCCCTGACGAATGAGGGTTTCCAGGCCGCGTGGGAGAACCTCACCGCACGGTACGAAAATAGCCGTCTGCTTGTCATGACTCAAGCCAGACAACTCCTTCAGATTCCCGCGGTGGCACAAGAGTCGGGCAAATCCTTGCGAGAGCTGCAGACCGCGTTTCAAGGGTGTCTTACCGCACTTGAGCGTTCGGGTGTTAGTACTGAGAATTGGGATGTCTTACTTATCGCCATCTGCACTAGTAAATTGCCGAAGGCCACAAACCTCCTGTGGGAGCAATCAGTGCCCAATAAGACTGTCGTCTCAACGTGGTCCGATTTGAACCAATTTCTTACCGATCGGTATCGTGTCCTGGATGCCACCGAAGAACATAAGTCGGCCCCAAGTGTCCAAGCCATCCCCATTGGTCCCCGCAAATCCGCTACAACGATGAAGGTCCAAGCGTTTCCAGCGAAAGCTCAGCACAAACCGGCGTCTTGCAAGCTGTGCCATCGGGAGAATCACCCAATACGGCTCTGCCCTAGTTTTCTTGATATGCCTGTTCAGAGGCGGCTGGAAACCATTAGACAGCAGGGACTTTGTCTGAACTGTTTTGCCCGCGGTCATCAAGTGAAGGGCTGCTCCAGTGCGCATAATTGCCATACCTGCAAGGAACGTCATCATACGCTGTTGCATCCGAGTGATGTCTCCGTGCCCTCGCCGTCCGCTGCGCAAGTCCCACCATCCAGCGCCACAGAGCGTTCGTCCACGAGCAACCAGCTCACAAATGCTCAAAGTTATTTGGCATCTACCCCAGGCAGAGGCCTTTTAGGCACTGCGATTGTCACTCTGCACCATCGCGGTGTGGATCATCATATTCGGGCGTTGATCGACTCGGGGGCCGATTCAACTTTTCTCTCCGAGCGTGTCTTCAGCATGGTCCAGCCCCCTTCTACCCAGTAGACGCCGCGGTTACTGGCATGGGCCAGAGTGATGGAGGCTGCGCCGACAAGGTGTGTCTGCTAATGCTGTCACCCCCGTGTGACAGACTGAACAAGATTGAGGTCTCCGCCCTGGTCGTATCCAAATTGTCAGGGGCCATTCCAACAGCTCCATTCCTTAATACGGTTCCGACGCAGTGCCTCGATCGCCCCCTGGCTGACCCGTACTACAACAAGCCCGCGGCTATTGACATGATTATCGGTGTAGACCTGTTTCCCCACATCCTCGGAGAACGGATCAAAAAGGATATTGGTGATTTCGTCGATCTAGAAACCATCTTTGGATGGGTTCTGTGTGGGGCTATCACTCCTGATCCTCCGGTGTCTCGATCCGTTTTCGCTGCACAGACGCGAGTTAGTCCCGAAGCAAAACTTGATGTACTCCTCACCAAGTTTTGGGAGGTGGAAGACCTTCCCGCAAAGCCGGAAAAGGAGGATGACGCATTCTGCGAGCGGAACTTCCAGGAGACCACCCAAAGGGGAAAGGACGGCCGATATGTTGTGTCCCTACCGTTCAAAGGTCCGAATAGCGTTGACTTGGGGCACCACCACTAAGGTACGCGTGGTGTTTAACGCGTCGAGCCCCTCCACACAAGGCGTCAGCCTAAACGATGTCTTGCACACCGGTCCCACTCTTCAGGCCGACCTCACGCTTCAGGTACTGAAATGGCGGTTCTTTCAATTCGTTTTCAACGCCGACATAACGCAGATGTATCGACAAATCCGAGTCGACCCCAGGCATACCCCCTTTCAGCGGATCCTCTACCGAGACCGCTGCGGCAATATTCAGGATTACGAGTTACAAACTGTTACGTTTGGGGTTAACTGCGCGCCATTCTTGGCGAGATCCCGTCTCGCCATACGAGAGCTTCAAGCGGCCCTCCAATCTGCGGGCTTCCCGCTTCGGAAGTGGACTTCCAATAAGAAGGAAGTACTTCAAGCCATTCCGAGAGAGCACCTGCTGCGAGAGGACTTTCTCGAGCTGGAAGACGCGAGCACTGCAAAAACCTTGGGCATTCGCTGGCAAGCGTGCTGAGGACGTCTTCTTCTTCACCGTAGCGGACCCTCCCTTGAAGGAGTCGATCTCCAAGAGGCAGGTTCTGTCCCATATCGCTAGACTCTTTGACCCCGCTGGTTGGCTAGCCCCATTTGTCATCCGAGCGAAGATATTCATGCAGCAAATCTGGCTTACCGAACTGGGCTGGGATGATGTTCTGCCGCCTCTCCTGCTGCAGCAATGGCACGAATTCCTGCAGGATTACCCAGGCCTCAGTCGACTCCGCATTCCCCGTTGGCTAAACACCAGCGATAAGCTCTCGTGGGAGCTTCATGGCTTCTGTGACGCGTCACAGAAAGCGTATGGAGCGGCCCTATATGTGCGGGTTCGGTATCGCGATCATGTAAGCGTCCATTTATTAACGGCTAAGACCCGTGTAGCTCCAGTCAAAACAGTCTCGCTGCCTCGGCTGGAGTTGTGCGGAGCGGTTCTGCTAGCCGATCTCTGGGCGTCGATCGTTCCTGAACTCCCAATCCCACCTGCAACCTCCCAGTTTTGGACCGACTCTACCATCTTGTTGGCTTGGCTCAATAAACCCCCGTGCAGTTGGTCCAGTGGCCAAAGCTGGTCACATGTGCGCTCCGAGGACAACCCCGCTGATCTGGCGAGCCGTGGAGTCTCCGCGGCCGAGTTATCGGCCAGCAGCCTCTGGTGCCATGGGGCGGACTGGCTCCAGCGAGCCCCCGAGTATTGGCCAACTCCCCATAACGAACTCCCAGACACCCAGCTGGAGCAACGGGTCCAGTGCCACACCACCGCGACCACCCTACTCGAGGACGTCAGCGAACGTTTCTCGAATTATGGTAGGGCATTACGAGTCATCGCGTACATCCTACGCTTCGCCACCAAGAGGATTTCGACGCCTTCCACGGTTCGCCTCACCAATGACGAACTTCTTTCCGCCGAGCGCGCCTTGATTCGGACCTCTCAGCGGCGGGAATACCTCGCGGAGATACGGGCCCTGGGTGAAGGGCGACCCCTGCCATCATCCAGCACGCTACTCAACCTGAACCTGGTATTTGCGCACCAAATTCTGGATCCCACGGATAAAGAACATGGTAAAGTCCCACATCAAGGGGTGCAAAGTCTGCATCTTTCATCGTCGACGACTACAGACCCAGATGATGGGTGATCATCACGTACTCCAGGCCCTTCACCCACACGGGCATTGACTTCGCAGGGCCGTTCGAGATCAAAAATTACACCTGGCGTGCGTGTCTCATTACCAAGGGTTATGTCTGCGTCTTTGTGTGTTTCAGCACGAAGGCAATCCATCTCGAGGCTACCTCCGACCTCACCACTGAAAGCACGGAGACAATGCCCACAGCGCATTTACTCCGACAACGGCAAAACCTGCGTAGGGGCCTCAAAGGCGCTCGAAAAAGATTTCCTGAACGCCACCAAGCTTGAAATAATGAAGGCATTTCCCCAGCACATTTTATCCTGGCAGTTCATTCCACCAAGCGCGCCCTATATGGGAGGACTGTGGGAAGCAGGGGTCAAAAGTTTTAAGACCCTGTTACAAGTCTTCGTCCACTGTCAAATACACCTTCGAGGAACTTTCCACTCTTCTGTGTAGGATCGAAGCGTGCCTAAACTCCAGGACAATCTCTCCCATGAGCGAGGACCCAGAAGATCTGCTGGCCCTAAGCCCGGGACATTTCCTGATTGGAGGACCACTCTTATCCATTGCGGAACCGGAAATTCTGGTCGAGCCTATGTCGCTGATCAACCGATGGCAGCGACTAAAGGCAATCCAGCAGGCTTTCTGCCGCCTCTGGAAGAGTGAGTACCTCAAGGAGCTTCACAAACGGAACAAGTGGAAATCACCGACTCGCAGCATCCAGACCGGCGACCTCGTGATCGTGTCCGAAGATCATCTCCCCTCCAACGAGTGGCGCTTAGGGCGAATTGAGCGCACTCTGCCCGGGGCTGACGGTCTCGTCCGAGTGGCTGATGTCACCACCGCGCGTGGGTCTATCCGAAGACCCTTAGCGAAGCTCATTCTGTTGCAAGACAGCAGGAGTCCTGAGTCTAAAACCTTATCGTGACTCCCAATCCCTCTATATTTCCTCCGAATGTCCTCGTCACCGTGCATGTTTCTCGTTCCCGTGCATAGACTAATCCACTCCCCCCTAAGTAATTTCTTTCGTTACAGTTTGTTCAGCTCGCCCCTTCATAGCGACATGGCCCCCACGCGTCTGCCGCACCACCGCAGCAAACGAGCTCCACAGGGCACGAACGTGTACCGATGCCGGGTCTGTCGGGGGGTTCATGCACTCCGGCAGTGTCAGCGCTTCCTGAACCTCCGAAGGGAAAAGCGGCTTCGGGCGGTGCTTATCAATAAGTGTTGTCCCAATTGCTTGGCACACGAGCATTCATCCGACGCGTGCCGGACTCGCCATGGTTGCCAACGATGCGGGCAAAGGCACCATACCCTGCTCAACATGGCCGACCAACCGCCGAGACAACGTGCCTCCGCCCGGCGTCGCAGCCAATCACCCCCCTCCGGGCGTGCTGCACCCCCGCTACAACCCCGTTCCCGATCATCGTCCGACCGCTCCGCTTCCCCAGAAGGCGCACCCGAGATTTCTCTATCCTCCCTGCTCCACGCCAGGACGACGACTGTCCTGCCAACCGCAGTCCTCCGGTTGGGCAATGGCTCGAAATCCTTCGAGACCCGCGTCCTTCTCGATGCGTGTGCGGCTGAGAGCCGCATCAATCTCTCCTTTGCCCGGTCCCTGGGGTTAGCTGTGACCAAGGTCGTGGTCGACCAAGCCTGTACGGCCGTCCTCGAGTCGAGGTCCGACAAGACGTTCCGACGGAACGTTATATTCCGGGTCGAAGAGGACCTGCTCATCCGCACTCCCATCCGGGAAGTGGCGGCGCCGGTTCGGGAGAAGTTCGCCACCCTGATCCTGGCCGAACCCTATTTCAATCGGCCGGCGTCGGTATCCGTGGTGCTCGGGGCCAACCTCTATCCTGAGGTCATCCAACCAGGCTGTGTGCCCGGTCATAGCGGTACTCCCGCAGCCCAGAGCACCGTGTTCGGATGGGTCGTCTCCGGCTCCTGTGGGATCTAGGCGCTCCAGGACGTTGCCGTCCCCCATCCTTTATATGTCCAGGGTGGCAATTGCAACATGTTGCATGTTCACGCCACCGGGTGAACAGCAGTGAGCGGCGAAGAGCAGTGAGCGGTGAGGAGTGAGGAGGGTTTTCTGATCCTCGGCATCTACGGTCACACCAGGAGGAGTGACTTGGTTTTTCCAATGGGAATCGCCATATTTCAATCTAATCCGAGTTTTTCACCCGAACACCCGTTCCTTCTCTTCAGAATTTTCTATCTCGAAATTTGTATACTTTTAACCCGAAACATTTCGTGTGTGTCGGCCACCTGTGCATTTAATAAAGCATAAGTTTTTTTAACCGAAGTTATCGCGCGTTATTAATTCATCCCTCGCTCACCCAGAAGAAATTGGCACCAGCCAACCACTTGTAATTTATTTGGATCCTTCCGCCCCTCCACGAACAGCGTTAAAGACATAGTAGGGTCTTTCAATTCTAGAGTTCTTTAGGTCTGTAATCCATTATTTGTTTTAGAACTAATTAAGGAACGTGCTTTTACCTGCAGCATGTACGGTTTGGGCTTGAACAAAGACAGGCTTGATAAAAAAAGTAGTAACAGAATACATAAGTCTGTCAATCAAAACGGTTGTGTTTGTCATCGCGTTACAAGATTGAAAAAATGAATAAATAACTAAAAGAAAATTAACTAATAATTGCAGCGAAATGTCCTACACATCAGTAATCCGCTAATTTACATTATTTGGCTTCGATTACACACTTTTAAAGTTAACAAATACAACGTGTTTCTAGCATATCATAATTTTCGTTCATCTATGGAACGTACTGTAATAAAACTGACAAAATCATTGAATTGTATTAGGAATGCGTGTGATATTTAGATTTTACAAAAAGTGTTTAATTTGCACATGACTGACTCAGAGCTTCACAGCGTATTTTAAGTATGTCAGCCATTCTTATTAACCGAATCCCTTTCCTGGGTTCTATTAGAGGTTAATACAAAGAGTTTCACTTTTTGCAGGCGCTTAAGATTATAATTTTGCTTCGCATCTGTCTGGACACTCCCAAAACGATACCTAGGACTCCTCCTTCTAGATCAGGGAACTAAAAAAGTTAATAATTAACTCGGTATTTGGATAAAAGTGATGTACAAATATTATTCATGGTATCGAAACAAATCCGATTATAACGATTGATAGGTTTGCATGTTGTATCCTATTACTAAGGTTAGGTTTACTTTAATATTCATGATTTCCTACTCCTGTGATGAGCTGAACTTTTAAATTTGGTGACTAAAAATAATAACATTTTCATATATATATATATATTAGTTGTCTGTTTCTGTCGGGTCGAGGTCAAATTGTCAGGTGAATAAAAACAAAATAAAAAAGAGTTTGTTCTTATATTATTCTCCGATATATTTTGACCACTCATCGGTGGTCGTCTTCAGGGCAACTATAAAAACAATTAATTGTGATTGGCTTTAAAATTAATTTAACAACAAGAAAAAAGTACTTATTTTTACACTTCGCACACTGTGACGTGGAGCTACATCCTGACGTGTCCCTAGTAAATGCCTGTATAAATGAGCGCAGTTGTCTGTATCTACCTTATAATTAAGCCTTATGTTTGTCGGGGTATTTATTATGTGCAGCATCTCCCAAGTGTAACGTTTGTTGGAATGTTGTTCTTGGTCTATTATGTTTACTTCGTCAACATTTGGGGAATATCCACTGGCGGCACAGTGGGCCATAGGTGCCGTTTTTTGTGTTGGAGTGTTGACGAAGTTTATAGTCAGATCTATGTTGTGATGGTCTAGTTTTTAGCCTCGATTTGGTTGTCCCTATGTACATTTTATCACAGTTTTCTACATTGGTCCCGTTGCACGGTATTTTATATACTAAGTTATGTCCATTGTAACAATCTTGTTTTTTGTCCTGTTGAAAATACTCAGTAACGTGTTGTTGGGCTTATGTGCTATATGTTGTTGTTCTGTGCCATAGCAATCTGAGTTTGCTAATCTTTCCGACAGTTGTGGGACATATGTGACGGACATAAAGCGTTTTGTCGAAACCTCTTTATTGGTTTTCTCATTGTGAGATTTTAGTAAAGTCCTTATTGTGTGGTTTGGAAAGTCATTATCCTTTAAAATTCGTCGTATTTCTTCCTTCGTTTCTTCATGAAAAATTGGGTCCGATATGTTGAGAATCCGTTGTATACAACCTCTTGCTGTATTAATTATCATCGACTTCGGATGTTTGGAGTTAAAGTTGATGATTCGTCCTGATGCTGTTGGTTTTTTGTACAATTTTAATTTTAGCTCGTTTCCTCGTCTGCGTATTGATGCGTCTAGATATGTGAATTAGTTGTCATTTTCCAACTATATTGTAAACTTTATGTTTCTGTGTACTTGTTAATCTCCGTCTTATATTTGTTATACTTGGACTTAATTTCTGCATAAGCCATGGTGTTGGGATATGCTCGCGGCGTGCCTTCCGTTCAATTTATTTGTTGATTTTTGCGACCGTTTTATTGTTAGTTGTATGTTTTTGCCGGCTCGAGGTCAAATTGTTGGGTGAATAAAAACAAAATTAAAAACAGTTTGTTCTTATACTTATTGTTTTCCGATATATTTCGACCACTCATCGGTGGTCATCTTTAGGGCAACTATAAAAACATTTAATTGTGATTAACTTTAACATTAATTTAACAACAAGAAACACGTAACCCGCTCGACTTGGTCGTTGGCCCGGGGTGAGGCAGTGGCGTTCTGCACATGATTTACATTATTGGCCCTCAGAAATCCTGCAAATTCGGAAGAAGTAAAGCAGGTACCTCGGTCGCTGGTAATTCGGCGGGGTCTACTGTAATTCGCAAAGTACTAAGATTTTAACGTCTGACATACTTCACGCGAACTAGTAGTGGCAGCAGGGTACAGCTTCACAAATTTAGTGAAAGTGTCAATATGTATCAACAAGATAATTTTTCTTAGAGCGTATGGACGGCAGGGGCACTTTCACAATGCTGTGTAGCGTGACACGGTTGTTTTGAGCGTAATCGGAATAGTAAATGCACTTGACGCAGTTTTTAATATAATTGTTGACGTAAGACTTCATACACGGAAACCAGTAGTACTTTTTGATTTGTGCACAACACTTCTCAGTGGCCATATGGCCAAGCTTCTCATGCAATATTCGTATGTCATGATTTATCATTTTGGAAGGGACATAAAGTTGGGGTACACTCGTAGGTGACAGACGGTACACTACTTCGTCTCGCAGTTCGAAATCTGCTATTTCATATTTCTCTAAATCATCTCGGAGTTTGACAATCTCAGGGTCACGGTTTTGAGTACGTTTCAAAGCATATACGATCGCTAATATCTCTAGTTCATAACTATGTAGTTTCGATTGGGCGGCGGAGGCTATCTTAGAGAAGTAGAACACTGAGTGATATTTACCGTCGGTTTGTTTTTCGAGGAGCACTGCTCTGAAACCAGTTGAACTAGCATCGCAGTGTAACTCTGTTTCAGACTTCAGGTTGTGTATGGATAACACGGGGGATTCGATCAGTTTCGACTTCAGGGATCGGAAGGATTCGAGGCATTTCTCGGAGAAGACGTAAGGGGTATCTTTTCTCAACAGTCGGAATATCGCAGACTTAATGTCTATTATTTCCACTGCATAAAAAACTTTCACTCGTTGCAGAGGACGGACGTGTTTTTTTTGCGCTTATTAACTTTTATTTTTTTCTCTCGATTAAATACTTTTACACAACTTTTAAATTCATTATCGGTTTAATTAATAATAATTTCAACATCCGAATTTTATTTTCATTTCGCGAATTCTTGCTGTCGCTCTTGCTTAAATTTAAATTAAATCAAAACTTACAACAATACTTGCATTAGCGGTGTTGTTGTTTTGCTTATCTCTTTTGCTTTTGTGTCTTTACCGTTTTAACTTACTCTCGCGCTCTTGCGTACAAATTGTTGTTGCATGTGTTCAATTTGACGCGCTCTCCCGCTCTTTCCTATTCTTGATTGATTTGCGCTCTCGTCTTTTGCCTACCCGCGACTTTGTGATACGTGTTTTTGTTTTTGTGCTGTCATCTCTTTTTATTCTCTAGTTGTGAAGGCTTACTCTGCACATTAACCCTTGTGTCAGAACTGGTCAGTATATTCTTATACACAGATTTTTTGCCTTTAGAATTTTTAGTTTTTGTATTTCCTTTAATTCCTTTCCTTAATTAAATTGAACTTTTTGATAAAATGGTTGTCTGCTCAAAAAATAATTGCATAGTTGCCACTAATGCGGTTGACTCCCATGATAATATTCTTTGTTGGTTGTGTGACAATGCGGTTCACGTTAAGTGTGCAGGTTACACAGGCAGAATCAAGGAGTCTATTGCTAAAGGTGGTGGCTTAAAATATGGATGTGATGCTTGCCGGGAGGTCGAGAATGAGATGCGCTCTTTCATGAGGCGGACTAGAGATAGCGGCGGACTCCAAGCGGAGTTTACTGCGGTGAAGACTCAGTTCAAAAGTTTATCGCTTATGAATGAGTCTCCGAAACGTAAAAGGACCAGTCCTTGGGGTGTTTCTGTATCTGTAGATCCGCCAGCATCGCTTATCATCCCCGACCGGTCTTATGCACCGTCCACTCCTAATGTACAGCAATTGATTTCGTTTAACAGCCCGGTAGTGAATGCTATAAGTAAGGAATTACCGGTATCACCTGGGAATGATCTCTTAAAAACGATGCCTATTGTAGTGTCCGATGTGTCCGGGCAATTACCCATTCCAATGGAAATTGCCGATAGGTTTAAAAGTATCGAGGGCCCCGTAAACAAGTTGACTGCTGCAGTGGGTGACTTGTCCAACGTTACTGCTGCGGCTGACGCTTCGGGACCGCGGCCTCTCGTTGGCATACCTGTTGTTTCTAGGCTAGACCCTGTTGTCACATCTGATGAAGTAATAGCCTATATTCGGAAGAAAGTTTACGTCTCGAATATTGCGGTGGAGAAGTTTAAATTTTCTTATTCTCGGGACATTTCGTCCTTTAAAATTAGTGTTTCTGCCAATATCTTCGACACTATATGTCGAGAAGATTTTCGGCCAAAACATATAATAGTTAAGGAATATACTGTAAAAAGAAAAATCGGAAACCGATTCGCTTGCCAACAACAACAACTAACACTATTCCTGCCACATCAGCATCTTCGTCAAAAAACTAGCTTCGTCCCTTAACCTGGGTTACCAGGACGTTAGATTGGCTGAAATCTAAACTTTCTAATCTCTATGTACATAGTCTTTCTTTTGAACATAACATTCTAGCTTTTACAGAGACGTGGCTAAAACCTGATATTGCTCATGCATCGGTTTTTTCCACAAACTTTTCTATATTCAGACGTGACCGGATTTCTCGCATAGGTGGTGGCGTTCTGATAGCTGTTGATGCTGCTTTATCATCTGAAATGATTCAATTTGCTAGTACCCAGGAGATTGAGTTTGTCGGTGTTAACGTAAATTTTAAATCTTTTAATGCTTTCATTACTTGTTCCTATATTCCACCATTGTCAGACATGGTGGTATATTTAAATCATTTAGAGGCAATTCAGTTTGTCTCCTCTTTAGTTTCCAGTCAAGACTTGCTCATAGTTGTAGGTGATTTTAATTTACCCGCTTTAGCATGGTCACTAACAGATGAATCTACCACGTTGCTGCCCTCTTTGTCACATGACTTTATTGATGGCCTTCTAGGCTTATCTTTATCCCAAGTCAATCCTGTCTTAAATTCTAATAGAAAATCGTTAGATCTTATTTTTGTATTGGATTCTTCTTATTGTGAGGTTTCTAGGATCGAACCATTTGTTCTTCCAGAAGACAAATTTCATCCTACATTAAATTTAAAAATTGATTTACCCTTGCGTTCACCATTACTTGGTTCAAATGAGTTACCTCTAACTAGGTGCTTTCGTAAGACTGACTTTTTCAGCCTTAATGAAAACATTACTACTACCGATTGGTCTTATCTGTACAATTGTAGAGATATGAACTCAGCTGTTCGTTTTTTCTATGATACTCTGAATTCACTCTTTGATATTTGTGTGCCTCTTGGTAGGCTGGAGCGGCTTAACAAACCTCCCTGGTTCTCTCGTGAGTTATCCAATTTGAAAAATGTGAAGACACGATATTATAAGAAGTTTCAAAAAAACACGTCGTTCATCAGATTATGCTCTGTATACAGTCGCTCGTTCAAAATTCATGATGCTTAATACACAATGCTATAAGAATTATCTTCAGCGGTGTAAGCTTCAGTTTTCTTCTGACCCTAAACCATTTTATAATTTTGTTAATTCTAAACGTAAGACCTCTGTGCACCCATATTTTTTGTCTTTTCAAAATAAAAAAGCGAGCACTGATCAGGCAATTGCCGATATGTTTGCGAATTTCTTCAAAACAACCTATTCCTCAACGGAATATCGAGAAAGTTCGTATCCTTATCATTTAGAAAAAGCTAATTGTATTTTCAATCCAGTGATTGATGAAAGTTCTCTTCTTAGCGAACTTAAACTAGTTAAACCTAATTATTCTCCGGGGCCAGATGGTCTTCCTGGATGTGTACTCAGGTTCTGTGCAAACGCATTGTGTAAACCCATTTTAAAATTGTTTCTATTGTCTGTCGAATCTTCCTCTTTTCCACCTATTTGGAAGGAGTCGTATATCATTCCTCTGCATAAAAATGGCAAAAAGTCCGAAGCGTCTAACTATAGGGGGTATCTCAAAATTGTCCGCTATTCCGAAAGCTTTTGAGAAAATTATAACTTCTCAATTGCAACATTTTTGCAGCTCTATTATTTCGCCATCCCAACATGGGTTTGTAAATCATAGATCTACAACCACTAACCTTTTAGAATTTATCACTATAATTATCAAGGGGTTCAAAAATGGTAAACAAACTGATGAAATATATACTGACTTTAGCAAAGCCTTTGATTTCGTTAATCATACCCTATTACTTTCTAAGCTGAGCGACATTGGGTTTCCACCCCTTTTCCTTTCTTGGGTTCGAGAATATTTAACAAATAGAAAACAGAAGGTACTTTTTATGTCTTCTTTTTCCGCTTCCATTCCTGTGACTTCTGGTGTACCTTAAGGTAGTCACATTGGCCCTCTGCTCTTCACACTATTCATTAACGATCTTCCATCAGTCATTGTTCATTCGCGTGTGCTTATGTATGCTGACGATGTCAAGCTTTGTCTTACTCATAAAGATACAGATTCATTTATTTCATTTCATTTCATTTCATTTCATTCGGCTACAAGCTGATCTCAAAAACTTTCAATCCTGGTGCCAATTTAGTCTACTAAATCTTAACACTACCAAATGTAAGGTAATGACTTTTTTCCGTAACTCTCCTCAACTGATCACTTATTTTCTAAACAATAGCCCTCTAGAACGTCTAAATAACATGAATGATTTGGGCGTACTTATGGACCATAAGTTAAATTTTAACACCCATATTTCCACCACGGTCGCAAAGGCCATGAGTGTCCTGGGTTTCATTAAAAGATGGCCAAAAGAATTTGATGACCCCTATACAACTAAAGTTCTTTTTACTTCGCTTGTCCGTCCTATTTTAGAGTATGGATCTTGCATTTGGTCACCTCAATATGAGTCGCACCAGATTAGACTTAAATCCGTTGAAAAGCAGTTCTTGCTATTTGCTCTTCGTGGCTTAAGCTGGGATCGCAATGTCAATTTGCCTTCGTATTCTAGTAGACTCCTCTTGATTAACCTTCCGTCCCTAACTAACCGTAGAATTATGCTTGGTGTCATTTTTATGCACAAGCTCCTAATTGGTGATATCTACTCGCCCGAGTTATTAGCTTGTTTAAATCTGTCGGTACCATGTAGACGGAGTAGACATCCTTTGATACTTTTATCCCTTAGTCGTTGTTCTTCTAACTATGCTATGCATGAACCTTTTAGGGTCCTCTGCTCTGATTACAACCTTCTATTCCCTGTAATCAGCTCAGAGTTTTCTATTAATATGCTTAAAACATCTATTCTATCCCATTTAGTTAATAGATAGCTATAGTATTATTTGTTTGTCTGTTTTTTCTATTGTGTATTTGTCCACGCGATTCGTGCCGTGCGTTATACGGCTGCACCCCTCGGTCGGTCGGGTGGGAGGTGGGCAGTTATCTGCTTGGGCTCGCACGTAACAGGCTATGTCCTGGTGTCGTAGGGGCCACTTGAACGTACTGCGCATAGTATCGTCAACGTCCGCTAATATGTACAGGTTGCCCCAGCTTTAGTTAAGCCCGTGAACTATGAGATGAAAATAGAACTGACTAGCCAAACTCCGATTTTCTGCCGCCCCCGCCGTCTGTCGCACCACGAACGCATCGAGGTGCGTGAGATTTGTGACGATCTCTTGAAAGCTAGCATTATTCGCCACAGTAGTTCTTCTTACGCTGCCGCGATTGTCCCTGTCCGTAAAAAGGACAACACCCTGAGAAAGTGTGTAGATTACCGCCCTTTGTACAAAATATTGTTCGAGATCAATTTCCGAATCCTCTGTTAGATGATTGCATCGAAAATCTGGGTGTTAAATCATTCTTCACTGTCTTGTAAAAATTCATCCAGATTCAATCAAATATACTGCCTTTGTAAGCCCTGATGGCCCGTTTGAATATGTACGCATGCCCTTCGGACTCTGTAATGGCCCTTGCGTATTCGCTAGATTTGTTTATATTGTCCTTAAGAAATTTATAAACCGAGGTCAACTGGTGATTGATGATATCCTGGTCGCATCGCATGACTTTGAAACGCATCTTGAGGTACTGAAGAAAATACTGTATACGTTAAGAGTGAACGGGCTATGCCTCAAGCTGGCCAAATGACGTTTTGCGTATAGGGAACTAGAGTACTTGGGTTACTTAGCCAATTCTGCCGGTATCACGTCTAAACCAGCTCATCTCCAGGCGATACGTGATTTGCCCACACCAAGGAATAGCAAGGAATTAGAGCGCTGCTTACTCCTATTTTCGCGCTGCTTACTCGTGGCAGAGCCTGAAGATTTGTTCACGGACAATAAGGCAGTTGGTTTTGGCTGCACCTTTACACTGACACTTTGCTTGGCGGCCTGAGAGGCTTCAGCTCAGCCACCGTAAGAGCTCAGTACAACATACGGACCATAGTCGAGTTGTCCCGCAGTCCGTCGATGATAACGAGCTCGTTCTCCGGAATCGGGGCATTCATTGCAATCTTCTGCATTTCGATTTCAAATCTTAAACATCCTTCGCCTGTCCTAATGCGCTAGCTACGCAGAGCGCGGTACACTTCTTCAATACTGCGCGAGCGTCCAAACTCTCGGAGAAGGATTGATTGAGTTCCCCGTAGCCGTACCCTCCAGCATGCGACGACATGCAACCTGGCGTAGACGGTCGCTTAACTGCAGTATCTCGAACGCATCCTCCAGATCGTTCAGCCATTTCTTCACATCGTATGGAGTATCGGCAGAGAATCGAGAAACCATGCTCTCGATACCGCTGAGATCATTGACCTGCTGTCTCGGTGCTCGGGGTTCGTCCATACTCTGTTGCAGCTTGAGGATCTGCTGCTGCAGTTGTAGCAACTCATGTTGTTTTAGTAGCATTATCAGTTGCTCATCTTGCTTCCTATTGGTCCGCGGGCAAGGGAACGTCAGAGTCAGTGACGCGTGCGGCAAGCGAGGCAGCAGCGGCCGACTGTACAGCGGGTTCCTGCCGCCTGCCAGCAGCAGGCCTGGAAGCGGCGCGTACAGCAGCAGCGAGCACGGCAGCAGCGGGCACTGCAGTTCCCGGCACATCAGCCGGTGAAGTTTCACCAGGTTTGGCGGCAGGCAACGACAGCACCGATTCTTTGCTGTCTCGTGTGGCGGTGCCTAAGGAAGCGTGCAGTCGGCGAACTTGCCCGACTGTGGCTGACGGCGGTACCTCGACTCTGCTTGCGTGCAGAGCTCTCGTCATCTGCTCCTTGGTAATTCCCATTGTGGAGCTGGTCAGAACAATTTTACCTAACTAAGCAAAAATTGTCAAAATTGGTGGCGTGCACAGAATTATATCAATTTCTGGGTAGTTATCCCACTTCTGAGATATAAAACGCTGGAAATAAACTTCGATCGATTGTTAATCAGCTTATATAAAAAGATTAGTTTTTTTTCTTTTTCGGCACCTGGTGCGTCTAGCTCGTTCAAGCGTCACTAGAAAAAGAAGGAAGTGTGTTAGAGTGTGGCCTTAGGCCGCATTCCGATATTTCCCACATACGGGCTTAATACTAACAATCGATACTTAAAATACTGGCTTACTACTAACCATCGATACATAGAAATACTGACATCGATATATGTGTAAATATTTAACTGGCATGTTACATTTTAAATATTTTTCTACAGACAAGTCCATTTACATTGGGTCGAACACTTATGCTCACCCGAAATAATTTATCTCCTCATATGTAATTAAAAAAAAGCCACAGCATATATTCTTGCAATCCTTGGCAATAATATTTCTACATGTTAAAAATTTGTTTTCTTAATTTCAGTTCATCAATACACAAACAAAACATTATTACTCTTTTTACTACAATTTTTTCTTCTTCTTCCTCCATTTCCTAATCAAAGAAACGCACGCATACACATACAGTTTATGTAGCATTGTGTCTATGTGTGTATGTGTGTATGCTATGCTCTGTTGATTTGAGCAATGATGTAGTAGAAAGCAGAGCCGATATTAATATTGACTTTTACTTGTTCTATTTATCCGATCAGATACAAATTTTGAGATCTGAGGTTTTGTATCCAATATTATCACATAAGTAAATTTCGAACCTCCAACTGCCTCACCTACTTTTCGTATAAAACTAAATGTTATAGCGGTCCGAACCTGATGATTTTCTTACTTTATCTTACCCGGGTCATAAAAAGCTCAACTACCAAGTTTCATCCCAATAGCTCGTAAGATAAAACGCATACACCGAGGAATGGACAGATGGACATGGATATTTCGACTCAGCTTCTCATGCTGATGAAGAATAAATATACTTTATGGGATTGGAAACGTCTCTTTCTGTGCATTACAAACATCTGACAAATTTTAAAATACCCTCTGCAAGGGTATAATAATGAAACTTAATTTCAAGAGTTCTTTATTCCATTCGTATTTCGAAAGAACAATATTGACCAAAAGTTTCTTTCGGGTTGGTCTTAGGTTGCAGTCGATTTTTTGTGACCCCCTGAATGTGATATTCTACACTTTGTCGAGTTCATTAGGTCGACTCAAATATATTTTCTTTATGCGTCGCACAGTTGGGCCTCTGCTCGGATAGCGTTGCAAAATTCTGTTTTTTCATAATCGCGATTGGCAAAAATGATATATGATATATGTATATAGGGAATACTTCAGAGATTATGAATCCTAAAAATTTTGGAAATCGGTTGAGATTCGTGGGTGCTAGAGGCGCCCAAAGTTGAGACATTTTTAGTAAATAAGAAAAAATGATAATTTAAAAAAAAATCGCAACTTTAAAACTGAATATTGGGCGATTTCAACAATCAATCTAGGATTTTTAATACCCTTGCAAAAAGGGTATATTAATTTTTTTTTTTTTGGTCAGAAGTGTGCAACGCATAGAACGAAGCATCTCCGACCATACAAAGTATACATATTTTTGATCAGCACGACGATACGAGTTCAAATAGCCATGTCCGTCCGTCCGTCCGTCCGTCTGGATCAACGCAAACTCCTCCTAGATCGTAAGAGCTACAGAGCTGAAATTTTGCACGAAGGCTTGTATAAATTAAACACTTCCTTCACTCACGGTATAAAAAAATATAATTTTTATTTAAAGTCACTTTACAATTACAACTTAATGATAACTGAAAGATTCTGACTGAGTGAATTCCGCGGAGCTAAAGCGAAGTTTTACCGGATGGTTTGGACTTAGGCTTAAGACTGATTTTCTATGATTTGATTATGTTGGATGAAGGCTTGGATAATTGACGTCGTCGCAGGCGGCGGCGTTGGCTGAGTCCAATAGTCCACTAAGAGCGTGGGACCATTCTTTGTTTACACAAGTGTTCAGGACCATTCTTTGTTTATTGCCGAAATTTGTGGGGTGATTCTGGGTATCAGGTTTGTTGTTTATCCTAACGATCGGACTGTTGCTGGGGATAGGCGATCATGCGACAAATTGGCATCTGACGATTGAGTGGGGTGACTTGTTGTTTATCCTAGCTATCGGACTGTTATTTGAGACAGGCGATCATGCGACAAATGGGCATGTGACGACTGGTTGGGGTTGACCAATGGGAATTGCGTGTGTTGACGGACTTGGGTTTTATGGTATAAGTACTTGACTCCTTGTTATGATAGAAGTGCTTAACTCCTCCCCCTTTAAGTGCGGACGTCCTCGGTCGCAACAACATATTGAACTGGCGCGATTGAGACTTCCATTGGTGGACCATGGTTGCCTGTTTCGTGGCTGCAGAATTTTTTGATGATGTAATATGTTATCACTGCGGCTGCCAGAAGGGTTAGAATAATCCAGCTTGACGAAGACATAATCAAGTTGTTTCTTTGGATTCTCTCCAGATTATTAGTATTATTGATGTGTAGTTCCTTGATCATTTCCAGAGATAACCTTTCACCTCTTTGCTGCTTATCTGATAGTAATTGCAACAGCGGCGGTTGAACCTCGACTTCAAAGCGTGTCTTCACAATATACCAGGAGTCTTCTATGACGATTGTCGCGTTTTCCGCTTGAATTATGAAGGTGCCTTCTAGGGTAATGTTTTCTCCATTGATGTTGATGTCTCCTTGGAATTGGTTCAGCAGCAAGGTACCGGGCATTATTTCCGAATGGGATTTTACGTGCTGGTTGTTGATGACCTTACATTGTGGATTCCTTCTTTGCAAGTAGGCTCCTACACATTTACTGTTTTCTAAATTAGTCAGATCTTCCAGTTTACAGATTGTCTTACCATTATGAATATTACATTTATTCTTATTGATTAACCCGAAGTATTTCTTGTTACATTTCATGATATTCTCATAGTCTATTTCTTCTATAAATTTTTGATATTTAATTGGTATTGCAAGGATTTGTTTACAAATTTCATTAATTACTCTGGGTAGGCTAACAATATAAAGGAGTGATTTACCGTCTGAGGCTATGCTGACCTCGGCAAACTCTATTAGTTCTTCAATGTTTACAAATGTTAGGCTCTCTTCTTTAATTGTGTCAATAAAATCTATTTCAGCAGAGGACAGTATTAATGAATTTACGGTATTGGCCTTAGCCCAATCAATTGCGTAAATAATATTTGTTATTTCTTCTTTTAAAAGACTCAATTTAAATTTGGTTATTTCGATTTCTTCTGTCTTATTATTATATTCGGGTTTACCTCTAATTAATATGGTATTGGTTATCTTAATTAAATCGTTTATCTTATTTTCTATTAGATTATTAATAATGACCTGCCGATTATTGTTTTCCAATTGTTCATTGATCTTATCTACCACAATCTTATGATCCTCGTGATCAGGTGTGCCCGCTAACCATTTCCAAGCCGTGCCAAGTATATCAAGCGATCTTTTGTTTCTGAATTTCATCGGCTGAAGCCTCCTTAATTCATTCTGTATCCGAGTTATCTCATAGGCCAAAAAAGGTTGATACGGACTAAGGTTTGATGAATTCTTAACGACTTCTTTTAGAACGGATATGGCCATTTGATATTTTTCTAATTCGATGACGTGAATGATTTTAAACGTTCCGTTCTGGCGCGCGGCTAACCCGGTTTCCAACATGACCACTCTTGACTTAGTATAGTCTAATATGGTTGTGTGACCCCAGCAAAGTGGTAACATGAGCAATCTGTCGGAAGAGGATGTTTATCAATACTTCAAGTGGTTTTTATGAACTATCCTTCCTGACCTGGTTTTAATCTTGGTATTAAGATCTTCGGCTACTATTTCTTTTTTATATCTAGACGTTAGTTTCGAGCCTAGCCGTTTATTAATCCTAACGTAGATGATTTCACCTGGATCGTAAATTTTGACGGGTTTTTTTTGTTTTATTATGGTACTCTATATCCTTATTTTGCTTCTTTAAAACGGTTTCTGCAATCTTTTCCCTTTCAAGTGCTAATTTTTCTGGAGTATGGATTAAATTTGTTCCAAAAAATGCTTCTATTGGCTTTTTGTTGGTGGTACTATGGATGGTTTTATTGTATTCGTCAACGGTTTTGAATATTAAATCCTCGAATTCCATTTCGGGGTGCTCTAGCTTCAAGCATCTCATTATTTCTGTATATTTTGAATGATATCTTTCTACTTGGCCGTTGCTAGACGAAGTATATGGTGGAGTAGTGTGGACTTGTATACCTAACTGATTATTCAAAAGAAATTTTATTGATGCAGAATTTAAAGCCTTTTCGTTATCCATCACCACGGTTTTTGTCATACCGAAGGCTATTAACAACTCACGTAAGGGTACTTTAAGATGTTCTGCTGCTTTTGAGTTTACGAGTTTAACTTGCGCGTATTTAGAAAATTTGTCTATTGCGGTTAAAATAATCTTATTTTGGGTGGAATATAAATCTATATGAATAATTTCACCTGGATATTTCGGAATAGGGGTTGGTTGTATTTCTTGGTTCGGAGGGTGTCTTTGGTATTTAGAGAGTTTGCACGTTTGGCAAGAGTTTACTATTGCTTCTACCTTTTTCTTCATACCGGGAAAAAAATATTCAGATAAAATTTGTTTTTTATTTTCAACGGAATTTCTATGTGCTCTGAGGTGTTCTTTTATTATGATATCTTGTTGTTGACACTGATCATGGACATCTATAGTTTGAGTATGTGTGAATCTTGCCTTGTAGTTCCTAAAATGCTCCGGAAATATTTGTTGAATTTTTCCCATGATACTTTCGGAAGTGAAAATACCATTAACTATTATAGGATGCATTTTTTCTTTCAAGATGGTTACAAGATCTTCTTCGGAATAATTGCTTCTCACTATTGTATGTCTATGATATGTAGGGAACGGTATTTCAAAGGTAGTGGATTCGTTATCACCAGTGAGGATAAACAATTGGTTTTTAAAGACATTGATGGGAACTTCCATTGCTGGAATGAGTTCATGACCTGAGCTTTCATCACTATGGGCTGTAGCTGACGTACTGCTAGCATTTATGCTGGTAGGGTTTCTAGAGAGTGCGTCTGCTACCACATTTGAGCTACCCGGCTTATATTTCAACTCGTAGTTATATTCCTCCAGGTAACTTTTCCATTTCTTCAGCTTTGTGTTGTTATTTTTCGGGCTGAGAGCATAAGTGAGAGTCTGGTGGTCAGTGTAAATGATCACTTTGGATTTGCCGTATACATACATCCTTAACTTATCCAATGCCCATACTATTGCTAGCATTTCTCTTTCATTTGTAGCATAATTTTCTTCGGCCTTGGATAACGCACGGGAAAGGAATGTAATAGGTCTACCGTTCTGTTCTAGAGAAGTGGTTAGATGGAACTCTTGTTTAAAATCAGGGTATGCTAACATCACATCTTGTGATACTAGTGCATTTTTTACTTTCTCAAAGGCATCGAGTTCGGCTTCACCGAATCGGATTTCAATCTTGCTTGAGACATTCTTTTTAGCTCTGCCATGTTCTCCTCTCAATAACGCCGTCAAGGGTCTAGCTAACTTAGCAAAATCTTTGATAAATCTTCTGTAATAACTAGCTAATCCCAGGAAGGACCTTAGTTGTTTTAGGTTCTTTGGTATGGGGAACTTTTTAATGGCTTGAATTTTCTCTGGATTGGTTTTAACTCCTTCCCTTGAGATAACTACGCCTAGGAAGTCAACACTGTGTTTTAGGAATTTGCATTTATCTACTTGGACCTTCATATTTGCTTTGGACAAGGTAGAAAATACTAGAGCTAGATGTCGGAAATGCTCTTCCTCAGATTTACTGAATATTATTATATCATCAATGTAGACATAGCAAATTTTTCCGATGAGGTCTCTCAAGATGTCATCGAGAGCTCTTTGGAATATTGATGGGGAATTTTTTAGACCAAAGGGGAGTCTTGTAAACTCGTATTTCCCTCCATTTACAGAAAATGCTGTTTTTTCAATATCAGATTCCTTAAGGGAAATCTGATGAAATCCGCTCTTTAGATCAAGAACAGAGAAATACTTATTGTTGCCCAACTGCGCAACCATTTCTCCGATTTCAGGGATAGGATACTTATCCGAAACTGTAACTGCATTGAGCTTTCTGTAATCAATGACCATCCTATATTTCTTATTCCCAAGGCTATCGCTCTTTTTAGGGACTATCCATACAGGGGAATTATAGGGCGACCGTGAGGGTCGTATTATACCATCTCGTAGTAATTCTTGTAGCTGGTCTTCTACTACTTCTTTGAGAGAAGCTGGGTACGGATAATGTTTGGTGTAGACTGGAGTGTCTGTTGTCGTTCGGATTTCTCCTTGGACATTAGTAGCATAAGTCAACTTCTTATTTGGGTCTGCGAAAAGCGATTCGTACTCCTCTTGGAGTGCCTTTAACCCTAGTTTCTGCTGATTGGTGAGCTCCTCTGATTCGATCGTATGGACCTGATGAGCTCGCATCTGCTTTACTTTAACAACGTGAGAGTTGTTGACAAATAATAGATCTTTCCCTATATCAATAATGGCGTTTAATTCTCTTAGTGTGTCATTACCTAGAATCCCATGGAACGGATTCAAATTAGGTAATAAGAAGAAAGTTATAGGTTTGTTGGGTTCGTTAAATAAACCCAAATGGATATGGCTGGTGATTAGAATGCTACCACTTACGGTGTTCGCGTAAAACTTGTGTTCATTTGTTTTGACGTTTTTGGCTATTTCTGGTTGGACATAATTTTTGTTGGAGCCGGTATCTATTAAAAAATTGTATGCGGTTCCGTCTTTGACCCGGACAACAAAGTACGGCAAAGAGGAACACTTTAACCTAAAAAATTAACGGTGTCCTCAATTTGTGGCTGTTGAGGTTCCTGTGATTGTGATTTGGTTTCCTCTTTATTTTGCGGGACTAACTCTGAGTTGTCCCCTTGTGAGGTAAAATATTCCTCCTGCTGTTGATATTCACGAACCTCAGAATATGGGACTAATTCGTAAAGGTTTTCTTGGCCTTGGTAAGCAGACTGATAATCGGACATATCGGAGTAATGCTCTTCTTGAGGCGGTATGGTGATATATTGTTCACCTGACATACCGGTTTCGATATGGAATTGACTCTGTACTTTATTGGGAAAATTTCCGGTGGACTGGTTGACTCTTTTGAGAGCAAATTGTTGTGGTGAATTAGCGTTTGGCTTGTTCATGTAGTCAACTTTTTTGTTAGGATAGAACCGTCGACATCCATAGGAGTTGGTGCCGGCTGAGGCTTCGGGGCAAATGGCCTCGGTGGTGCATTGAAAAACATGGGGTTTTTCGTTTGAGGAAATTTATTTTGGGGAGTGAACACATTTTGCATTGGTTTTTGATTATAAAAGTTGTTGTTATTATAAGGTTTTGGTGGAATTGCCGGTATGTATGATTGTTGAGGTTGCAAGTAATTTTTTGCATAATGCGGGGGTTTTGGTCCTACTGGTGGACGAGTGTCACGATGGCTGATATTGTTCCTAGCCCTTTTATTGTCCAACATCTCGCACAGTTGCAATGCATGCCTCAGATCTCTGGGTTGAGCTAAGCTCATTCTGTCTGATAGATCTCCGTTAAGACCTCTGATGAAGGTATCTAGAGCCCTATCTCTGACCTGTTTTGCCATGGCTTCCATAGTCTCGGGAGTGTAACCCAGTGTTTCGATTTGGTCTAGTATTAAAGACATCTGTTGGTAAACGGCGAAGTAAAATTGATGAATGGATGCGCCTTTCTGGGTCATGGTGAATAGCTGATATTCTAGAGTGCTTAAATCTCGTTTGTCTGAGTACTCAGATAACAGACACTGAGAGATTGCACCCCAATGTAAAGCAGTGCGATATACTTTCAACAGTGTATTCGCATGGCCTGTAATTTTGCCTCGAATGGTTACCAGAATTGCAAAGTATTTGGGTGTTCCCTGAATGGAAGCGTACAATTCCATCAAACGTGTGGCGGAAGCAAACCATGTTGAGAATTCTTCACGACTACCTGAGAATTTGTCAAGATTTTTTACGATATCTGGACCTTTGTCTAATGCCAGTTATCCTGGACGCTAGCTGTCTGGTCTCTAAAGGGAATGTGTCCTGGCTGGGAAAAATTTAATTGTTTCACTATTTCCTGTAGCTGAGATGACAAAATTGTTTGGATAGCTACATCTAATCCTTGTATCGACAGTGCCTCTATTCTATTTACGGCTGCTGCACCTGAGGTGGATGCTATCGGAGCATCGGAAGCTGCTGCCTGACTGCCACCCTGCTGGAGGACTGCTGCTTTAACCCAGTTGTCATTAGTCATTTTGGAAAAAATATTTCGAACCAGGTTTCTTTCAAGGAAATAAGTGTTACGATATCGCGAATATTATGACGTCACGAACGATATAATGCCGCGAAAATTAGATTTTAGTTTATATTGACAAAGGTATAGCGGTATGTCCGCTAATCTTGGTGGAAATGGTTTTTGGTACTTAAATACTTAGTTTGTGGTATTATGCAAATTTTTCAATATTAGATGATTATTCTCTTTTTTTCAAAATTATTTTTTTAAATCTTAATTTGTGGTATTATGCAAATTTTTCAATATTAAATAATTATTCTCTTTTTTTACAAAAAAAAAATTTTTTTTTTTTTTAAATTTTGAATTATTTCTTTCCCTTTTTTTTTTTTGGGATTACTTATTACTAGTTTCTTTTTCAATTTTTGATTCTTTTTTCTCTTGAGTGAGAAAAAATTTAAAATTAAGGATTTCATAAATATTTTAGCTTGTGTTTTTCTTTTTTCTTTTTAAATTTAAACTTTTGGTTTTGGTTCACAAAATTTTTTCTCACTGTGTTTACACAAATTCTTTTTTCTTTTCTTGATTTTCTTTCACTTAGAATTATTTTGCTTAACTTACATTATTAATAACATCTTCGGTGCTTGTACTGATCGGCTTGTAGGAGGGCTCGCTTTTCCAACGTTGAAGGTACTAACGCTCCTGGTCAAACACGTTTGGGTTATCAGTTTTCCTCTGAACGGATCTTGGAGGAAATTGCAGCGATAAATTTGACCCTGTCTGATTCTTAGTGTAGTTCAATATAGTGTTTTTATTTCGTTGACACTTTAAGGCATTTAACGCGTTTTCTCGGTCACGACCACTGATATCTTTCACTAACACTCGATCAAGTTTTATTTAGCAGGGTCCCTGCTCGGGCGCCAATTAAACACTTCCTTCACTCACGGTATAAAAAAATATAATTTTTATTTAAAGTCACTTTACAATTACAACTTAATGATAACTGAAAGATTCTGACTGAGTGAATTCCGCGGAGCTAAAGCGAAGTTTTACCGGATGGTTTGGACTTAGGCTTAAGACTGATTTTCTATGATTTGATTATGTTGGATGAAGGCTTGGATAATTGACGTCGTCGCAGGCGGCGGCGTTGGCTGAGTCCAATAGTCCACTAAGAGCGTGGGACCATTCTTTGTTTACACAAGTGTTCAGGACCATTCTTTGTTTATTGCCGAAATTTGTGGGGTGATTCTGGGTATCAGGTTTGTTGTTTATCCTAACGATCGGACTGTTGCTGGGGATAGGCGATCATGCGACAAATTGGCATCTGACGATTGAGTGGGGTGACTTGTTGTTTATCCTAGCTATCGGACTGTTATTTGAGACAGGCGATCATGCGACAAATGGGCATGCGACGACTGGGTGGGGTTGACCAATGGGAATTGCTTGTGATGATGAAATAGGATCGGCCAATGGGCATGTGTTGACGGACTTGGGTTTTATGGTATAAGTACTTGACTCCTTGTTATGATAGAAGTGCTTAACTTATATCTTGTATATGAATCTCGGATTCAGCCGGATCGGACCTCTATATCATATAGCTCCCATACAAACGCCAACGTCACGAACAGTGACTTTTCTCAATAACTTATTTTCTATTTGCTATTGTCGTGAAACTTATTAGTAAAGAGTTTTTTACGCCTATAAACTACTGTGCCGAATTTGATAAAGATCGGGTGACTATATCATATAGCTCCCATAGGAACGATCGGTGGAAAACAGTGACTATGATGAATATCTTCGTTATTTGCTATGATTGTAGGCCATTCTTTCGCAAACATAAGCCTTTTTAGATAAAACAATAGCTAATAGGTAAGGAAAGAGTTACCAAAAAAGTTGCAAGGGTATACAAACTTTGACGCGGTCGAAGTTAGCCACGGCCCTCTGGTTACCTATCAGAAGTATAAGGTCCCAATATGCGGAGACCTGCGACAGCGATGCGCAAGCCATAAAGCTAAGGAAACCTCACCTAAAAAAATCCGCTGCATGTATAAGAAAGAAGAAGAGCGCATGCGTATTTGCTTGTTTGTTATTAATTGATAACATTGCGTAATGCTGTTCTGCAAATACTACCTGTTTATATATATATTCCTTTCTACAATGTTAGATTGCTAATTACCTGATTTGGAAAAACTGACAAGGCAGGTAAATGTTATTTAAGTTGATGAAAAATTTGTCCTACTTGCAGGTTGGTCGTTTTTATTTCCGTTTACATAATTGGATGTAAATATTAAGTTAAGTAAGTTTTTTACCTAATTAATACAAAAAGGGTAATACCGATATAACAAAAAATATTTACAAGGAGCATCTTTCAGAAGAACTTTCTTCAAAGTATACAAAGGAACAAGAGAGGGCAAAGGCGAGCATTATGAAAGTTGTGCAGATCGCCAGTCCTATTCGACTCAATAGGATTAAGGAAAGTATTCCAACCCCACCAAACTTAGTTCCCACTAAGTACACTGAGGAAGAAGCGTTCTCCTTATTTATGGACCTGGGATTGACGAAGGAGAAGTACCAAGTTTTAAGGAGTTCCTTAAAAAGTCATCACGTGGTTGTTCTTCCCGGATACAAAAAGATTGGATTTACCAATTTCGTTGCATTGCAGAATAAAGTGTATGGATTTTATTTTGAAGCTAGCTTACACACTTCCTCGGACAGGAGAACCAAAAACGGGTTAAACATCTCGTGAGGATATTCAGAGCAGGAAGAAGATTATACAAGCTGAATTCTTTTGGAAGCTGGAACTGAAAGTTGACTGCCCCAATTACGGATACGGAAACAGGAATGATGGAAATACTTCAAGGAGATTTTTTGAAAATGATGAAATGACATCTTCTATAACAGGTGTTAGTCAAGAGATCATTAAAAGGTTGGTTGTTATCTTAAATGTTATAAATTGGAAGGAAATGGTAAATGGTCAAAAATTTTCCGAATATACTTCAAGGACTGCTCAACTTTTGACTGAATTGTATCCGCAAAAAAAAACTTACCCCAACGGTACATAGGATTTTGGCTCAGGGAAAGGATTTAATAGAATTTCAGTGTTTACCAATTGGAAAGCTATCCGAAGAAGCACAGGAATGTAAAAACAACGACAACAAAAGGTTCAGATATACTAATACATTAAAAACTTCTCGTGTTAGACAAAATGAAGACCTTTTTAACATGCTAGCAGCCTCTTCGGATCCACTTATTGCATCACTGAGACACGTGCGATCACGAAAGGATTTGGAAAATAGCAACTATAATCCCGAAATGTTGAGTTTATTATATCTAAATATTGATGTAAATATTGAAAATTATTTTGAAGACCATCAGCCATCAATAATAAATTTTTAAAATTAACCTAAAAAAAATTTCAAAAATAATTTTTTTTGTTGTAATTATGTTAAAAAATGAAATTAAAACATTAAAAAATGTTACATAGTCCTTTAAAACAATGAAAAATTCCATTTGTGATTGAAAAAAAACGGGGTTTCGCTCCGTTTTAAAAAAAAAAACATGGTTGAAAATATTTTCTGACTTTGACCTTGAATATTACAGCACCACGAACACCCAGCACTCACGACAAACATTCATTTTGAAGCTTAAGGTATTCTTTTTATTTTAAAATCGCTTTATTGGTTTAGAAGCTATGATTTTTGCAATGTAAAATGCCAAAAGGCCCCACTGTGCGTCGTCTATGTATTACTATAGATTGATTTACTAGTATTACTACTATGTTGCACATTAAAATCCTAATTGTACCTAGTGTATTTTTGGTGTCCCAAATACAATATGCATCTCATTGATTTCATTCTATAATTGCGAAATTATATTTTTATATGTAAATGTATAAAAAGTGAGAAATACGAAGTAGCCAAAATTACAAAATAAATAAGTCGTCTCGCTGACTTTGGTATACTATGCACCAGTAAAGTAAATACTGGTCAAATAAATACTACGCGTCATCAGGTTAGCGCCCCCCTCTCTCTACATATTTTTTCTAATTTCTTCTTTCCTATTCCACTGTTTTTCGTAAAATTTTGTTGATGTTGTTACAATACTCATTTATGATCTTTATGAGAAGAGATAAAAGCTTCTTAGTTATATATTTTTTCGCGTGTTGCTTTATTCTCGAGGAAAAAGCTTGTCCTTATCAAGCTTATCAACTGTCCAAAGAGTAATTAAGAAAGCTGATTACCTAAAAAGACTGAAATTAAAAAAAAAAAACCTGAGGGCCGGGGCTAACTTCGACCGCGTCAAAGTTTGTATACCCTTGCAACTTTTTTGGTAACTCTTTCCTTACCTATTAGCCATCAATGTGGAAGAACGTTTTATCTAAAAAGGCTTATGTTTGCGAAAGAATGGCCTACAATTATATAATAGCAAATAACTAAGATATTGATCAAAGTCGCTGTTTTCGACCGATCGTTCCTATGGGAGCTATATGATATAGTCGCCTGATCAAATTTGGCACAGTCGCTTATAGGCATAATAAAATTTCTAATATTAAGTTTCACGATAATAGCACAGAAATTAACGAAGTTATTGAGAAAAGTCGCTGTTCGTGACAGTGGCGTTTGTATAGGAGCTATATGATATAGTGGTCCGATCCGGCTGTGTCCGAGATATACAACCTCTGCAGTATATACAAGCCTACATGCAAAATTTCAGCTTTGTAGCTCTTACGGTCTAGGATAAGTTTGCGTTGATCCACACGGACGGACAGACGGACGGACAGACATGGCTATTTGAACTCGTCTCGTCGTGCTGAGCAAGAATATATATACTTTGTATGGTCGGAGATGCTTCGTTCTATGCGTTGCACACTTCTGACCAAAATTAATATACCCTTTTTGCAAGGGTATAAAAAACCAATCAATATGCTGAGAAAAGAGATATTTACAAGGAGCATCTTTCAGAAGAACTTTCTTCAAAGTATACAAAGGAACAAGAGAGGGCAAAGGCGAGCATTATGAAAGTTGTGCAGATCGCCAGTCCTATTCGACTCAATAGGATTAAGGAAAGTATTCCAACCCCACCAAACTTAGTTCCCACTAAGTACACTGAGGAAGAAGCGTTCTCCTTATTTATGGACCTGGGATTGACGAAGGAGAAGTACCAAGTTTTAAGGAGTTCCTTAAAAAGTCATCACGTGGTTGTTCTTCCCGGATACAAAAAGATTGGATTTACCAATTTCGTTGCATTGCAGAATAAAGTGTATGGATTTTATTTTGAAGCTAGCTTACACACTTCCTCGGCCAGGAGAACCAAAAACGGGTTAAACATCTCGTGAGGATATTCAGAGCAGGAAGAAGATTATACAAGCTGAATTCTTTTGGAAGCTGGAACTGAAAGTTGACTGCCCCAATTACGGATACGGAAACAGGAATGATGGAAATACTTCAAGGAGATTTTTTGAAAATGATGCAATGACATCTTTTATAACAGGTGTTAGTCAAGAGATCATTAAAAGGTTGGTTGTTATCTTTGTTAAAAAAGTAACGTTCAAGAACTTTCCAGAGCAATGCACACATGTATTCTAATTGCGTATGTATTTGAACGCATACATCTATCTATCTCTTTTTTGTATTTGAATACTGCGCTTGCCCGACTGAATTACTGGCACGCGCAATTAGTCTCTAATAAACTTCTGAGTTGTACGGACTTGTTACTATTCTTTTATTCTGCCTGCGTTATTCGGGTTGTGCGTCCCCTCCCCCCTCAACAGGTTATGGGCCCAGGGCACGGTTTTGAATAGTAAAGTAATGAAGTGATATATTTAACGATTTATATCAGAGAGCATTAAAGCTACGAATAAGTTACGAACTTTATTCGGGAGAAGAGACTCAAAAGACAACATGAGTAATCTGTACCACATCGAGAAGTTGGACGAAAAGAATTATGATTCTTGGAATATACAAATGCGCAGCGTGTTGGTGCATTCAGACCTGTGGGATGTAACGGCTGGAAATTTGCCCACGGTGGAAGGTGTCGATCTCGGAGGATTGGATCGGAAGGCCCTAGCAAGTATTACGTTGAGCGTAAAACCATCGCAATTGGCATACATAAAAAATTGTTTAACGGCATTTGAGGCGTGGACAAGACTACGAGATGTCCATCAGCCAAAGGGACCGGTGCGGAAGGTATCGCTGTACAATAAGTTGCTAAGCTTACGCATGACAGACGGTCAAGATATGCCCAGTTATATAAATGGTTTCTCTGATGTGTTAGATCAGCTTGCAGGCGCCGGTGTACAAATAAATGAGGAGTTACGAACTATCATTTTGTTATCGAGTTTACCACCAGTGTATGAGAATTTCGTTGTCGCCATCGAGACGCGCGACGATTTGCCCAGTTTTGAAATTCTCTGCATAAAATTAAAGGAGGAAGCAGAACGAAAACGTCTAACTGTAACGAAAGAGAATGGGCAAGAGGCATTTGTTGCTATGCAGAACAGAAACAGAAATCAAAATGCACGCACACAGAGAAATCGTTCGCAAATTACTTGTTACAAATGCGGCAGGCAAGGGCATGTCAAAGCACAGTGCGGCAAAGAGAGAGTCGATAAAAAAGAGAAAGAGTACAAATACACTGAGAAAATGGAGAACAAGCAATGTAGCTTGATAAATGCTTTGGAAGCAGAGATTATGAAAAGAGAGAAGTGGTGCTTGGATTCTGGTGCGACGAGTCATATGTGTTGCGATAAGAGTATGTTTTCAGATTTCTCTGTACATGATGAGAAGATCAGTCTGCCAGATGCGGGGTATTTACGTGCAGAAGGCAAAGGAAAAGTCACTATTCGGACTGGAATATGTAAATTAACAATGAACAACGTGCTTTATGTACCAGGTCTGGCAGGAAACTTTATGTCAGTGGCGCGTGTTATTGAATATAACAGTGTTGTACATTTCGAAAAACATATGGCCAAGATCATACAAAATGGTGAATGTATTTTAGAAGCAAAAAAGATAGGCAACTTGTTTGTTTTTGAAGCTGAATCGGAAAATCTTTTTGCTGCTGTCGGAGAAGATGTATCATTGTGGCACAAACGCTTTGGTCATCTTAATTATAAAAGTCTGACGCAAATCGCAAGTAAGGGCTTGGTACGTGGGCTAAGTGTGACCAACTTCGCGCCCAATACTCCATGTAAGACATGCATGGTGAGTAAAATACATGTTCAGCCATTTCCTAAGATGACACAAAGTCGGTCCAGTGAACTTTTACAATTGGTTCATAGTGATGTCTGCGGACCTTTTGGAACAAAATCACTAGGTGGTTCACGTTATTTCCTAACATTTATTGATGACAAATCTAGGCGAATTTTTGTGTATTTCCTCAAGGGCAAAGATGAGGTTTTTGGCAAGTTTCTGGAGTTCAAGAGTCTAGTGGAGAGGCAGACAGGGAAGAAGCTAAAATGTATCCGCAGTGACAATGGACGAGAATATGTGAACAATGCATTCGATGACTACCTGAAGAAAAACGGGATATTACGCCAGTTGACCATAGCGTACACTCCACAACAGAACGGCGTTGCGGAACGAGCTAACCGCACTCTGGTGGAAATGTCTAGGTGTTTGTTGGCACAGTCTGGATTATGTGAGGCATTGTGGGCAGAGGCTATATTTACAGCTGTATATCTGAGGAACCGTTCGCCTACAAGCGCACTGACAAACCAAACGCCAATGGAAGCGTGGACTGGCAAGAAGCCATGTATTAATCATCTTAAAGTTTTTGGTTCTGTTGCAGTTGCGCTATCCAAGGGTCACCAGGAAAGTAAATTCCGACCAAAAGGAAAGGAATATCGCATGGTGGGATATTCAAGAGAAGCAAAAGGATACCGATTATATGATGGAGAAACTCGCAAAGTGGTTGAACGAAGAGATGTTCTCTTTGATGAAAGAGATCCCTTAGAGCAAACTAATTGTACGACGGTTATGTTTGATTTGCCTGGACGCTATAGGCAAAATGAGATAGCAGATGCAAATCCAGAAATAAATGAAAGCGAGAGCGACGCATCAGAGGGACAGTCTGCTGAATCTGATGCTGATGAGGAATCGTTTCATAGTGCACCTGAAGAAAAGCTTGCACAAGATGAGAGCGAAATGCGGGTAGGACCTGGCAGACCACGAGTAATCAGAACGGGAAAACCTGGACGGCCGAGAAAACAATATAATATACTTGCTTCGATTGTGGCTGGTGAGGTACCAATTCCATCGACCTACGAGGATGCCATAAGTGGACCATATGCATCGCAGTGGCAAGAGGCAATGGACAAAGAGTTTGGAGCTCTGGTAAAAAATCAAACTTGGGAGCTGATAGACCTAACAAACAAACAACGAACAATAGGCTGCAAATGGGTTTTTAGTCTGAAAAAGAATGCGCAGGGAGACATTGAACGTTTTAAGGCGCGATTGGTTGTGAAAGGATGCTCGCAGCAGTTCGGTGTAAACTACACCGATACATATGCACCTGTATGTCGATTAGAATGCGTAAGGTTTGTTTTGGCGGTGGCAGCAGAGTTGGATCTTTATTTACATCAAATGGACGTATGCACAGCATACCTCAATAGCGATCTGGAGGACACGGTGTATATGAGCCAACCCATGGGGTACACAGACAAAAATCGTCCAAAGGCTGCATTACATTTGAAGAAGGCAATCTACGGTTTGAAACAATCAGGAAGGGCATGGAACTCTAAGCTGGACGCTGTATTACGAGATTTGGGTTTTAAACCATGTAGTAGTGAGCCGTGTCTATACCAAAACCATGGTGAAGAAGACTTAACATTAATTCTTCTTTATGTTGATGATCTCCTTATAGCTTGTCGCTCAAAACAGAAGATGGATGCCATCAAAGCAGCGATATCAAACGCGTTCGATTGCACAGACAAGGGTGCAACTGAGCTATTCCTGGGTATGGAGATTCATCGAGACGGTGAGCTTGGGCCTATAACTCTAGGCCATTCCCAATATATCAACGATATGTTGGTTCGATACGGTATCGAAAACTGCAGACCGGCGGTTACTCCTCTTGACGCAGGGCATCAAGTGGCATGCGACAATAAGCAGTGCAAGAGGGTTGACATAGGGTCGTACCAGACTCAAATAGGTGAACTGATGTGGCTGGCTCTAACCACCAGACCGGATATATTGCATTCAGTTGCAAAGTTGGCTCAGCGAAATCAAGATCCGCATTCAGAGCATGAAGCAGGTGTGAAGCACATCCTGCGGTATTTGGCATCAACGATGGATAAAAAGCTACGCTATAAAAGGACCGGCCAAGCTTTTTCTGGATATGTAGATGCCGATTGGGGTGGTGACAAAACTGACCGGAAGTCCTATACCGGCTATGTTTTCTTTTTGGCCGGAGGCCCAATATCTTGGAAATCTGAGAAACAGCGCAGTGTGGCGCTAAGTAGCACTGAAGCTGAGTATATAGCTTTGTCGACCGCATGCAAAGAAGCTATCGTTTTGCGACGCTTAATCATTGAGCTGGGATGTGGAAATGCCGAGACCCCAACAGTTGTATATGGAGATAACTTGAGTGCCCAACAGTTGGCGAAGAATCCAGTTCATCATTCTAGGACAAAACATATAGATATAAGATATCATTTTGTACGACAAGGACTGCTCAACTTTTGACTGAATTGTATCCGCAAAAAAAAACTTACCCCAACGGTACATAGGATTTTGGCTCAGGGAAAGGATTTAATAGAATTTCAGTGTTTACCAATTGGAGAGCTATCCGAAGAAGCACAGGAATGTAAAAACAACGACAACAAAAGGTTCAGATATACTAATACATTAAAAACTTCTCGTGTTAGACAAAATGAAGACCTTTTTAACATGCTAGCAGCCTCTTCGGATCCACTTATTGCATCACTGAGACACGTGCGATCACGAAAGGATTTGGAAAATAGCAACTATAATCCCGAAATGTTGAGTTTATTATATCTAAATATTGATGTAAATATTGAAAATTATTTTGAAGACCATCAGCCATCAATAGTAAATTTTTAAAATTAACCTAAAGAAAATTTCAAAAATAATTTTTTTTTTGTAATTATGTTAAAAAATGAAATTAAAACATTAAAAACTGTTACATAGTCCTTTAAAACAATGAAAAATTCCATTTGTGATTGAAAAAAAAAGGGGTTTCGCTCCGTTTAAAAAAAAAAAACATTTTTTTTTTTTTTTTTTTAACGTTTAATATATATTTGTTGAATCTACTCTTAAATTAGAGCCTAACAACAAGTTTGAGATATTTTTCTTAATCTAGTACTTAAGATAAATCCTGGGGATATTGCAGGCGGCCCGAATCACTTGTTATTGGGTTGGTCTGTCATTTCTTTTAATACGAGTTCTATTATTAGTTCGCGTAAGGGAATTGGCAAGAACATTTGGGTGTGCATCCAGTTTCGCAGAATACTTTAGTTGTTGACTACCTATTTCAGATTTTACGCTAGGTATATTTAGATCATTTTGAATGTTGTCGTTCCGTATGTACCACGGGGCCCCCGTGATTGATCTTAAAATTTTCGACTGCGCTCTTTGTATAATATCGACATTGCTGGTACTTGCCTTCCCCCATAGTACGGCTCCGTAAGTCCAGATGGGTTTCAGTACGGTGTTGTATAGGAGGACTTTATATTCCAGACGTAGAGGGGACCGAGCATTGATGATCCAATGTAGGCTACTTGCTTTCAGTTTAAGCTGTGACTTTTTTGCTTCGATGTGCTTGCGCCAAGTTAGTCTTCTGTCTAGGTGGATGCCAAGGTAAGTGACATCCTCGGCTTGAGGAACTGGTACGTTGTTTAGCATTAGAGCTGGACAGATTCTTTTGTTAAGCGTAAATGTAACATGTTTGCATTTCTGCTCGTTGACCCGGATACGCCAGGTTGCTAGCCATTCCTCTACCACCTTGAGGTGTTCCTCTAATTTTGCAGAGGCTTGTATTGGGCATTTGGATCTGCTGAGGATTGCCGTGTCATCGGCAAAAGTGGACGTTGTAAGTCCTAAACTCGTTGGTAAGTCTGCAGTGTACAGTAGGTAGAGCAATGGGCCGAGTACACTGCCTTGCGGTACACCAGCTTTGATTTCAAAATCAGCCGAGACGGAGCCATTACATCTTACAGCGAATTGCCTATTGTAAAGGTAAGATTCCATGAGTTTGTGGGTGTACTGTGGCAGTTTTTGCCGGATTTTGAACATCAGACCCTCCAGCCAAACTCTATCGAAAGCCTGGGCAAGGTCGAGAAAGACAGCCGCACAGTATTCTTTTAGTTCGAATGCTGTTCGTATTTCGGATGTTATGCGATTGACTTGTTCAATTGTACCATGTTTTTCGCGGAAGCCGAACTGGTGTGAAGGGATTGTGTTCTCCGATGCCAGAAATGAGTTTAGTCGGATCTGCAGGACCTTTTCAAAAAGCTTCGAAAGACATGGCAGCAAACTAATTGGCCTATAGGATGATGGCTGGGTTTTGTCCTTTCCCACTTTAGGAATCATGATGATAGTGGACCTTTTCCATGTTCTTGGGAAGTAGCCAATTCTTATTATAGCGTTGAACAGTTTGCAGATGTATTGTATGGCAATGATAGGGAGTTCCAGGATCATTTTCGGTGTGAGTAGGTCATGGCCAGGGGCTTTTTTTGGCTTTATGTGGTTTTTAATAACTGCAGTGATCTCGTCCGATTGGAGTTCCGAGTACTCACTATCCGTTAGTGTGCTCGAAGGGGGAAGTACAGATGAGTTTGATGTTGGATTTGGCTGGAAAACCATTTTAAGATGTGTGGCAAATACGGATGCCCTCTCTTCGTCGCTGCGGGCCCATCCACCGGTTGGACTCCTTATCGGTGAAATTGTCTCTGCAGGAGCGCTTAAAGTTGGGTGGGCTTTCCACAGAGGATGTTTAGTGCTGGTTGGGCTGAGCTTTTCTATGTATTTTCTTTGAGCCCAGCTTTCCTCTTGTCTTAACGCCTTGGAGAGGTTGCGATTAGCATGCCTTAGGCGAAGTTTTGCTGCTGGTGAGCGAGTAATCTGCCATTCTCTTCTTAGACGTCGTTTTTCCGTTACTAATTGTTCTATCCGCCGGTTCGTAGGCCTGTCAACAGGTTTAGTGTAAGAAGAGGCAGGTGGAGTAGATACTTTTGCTGCAGCTGCCATCATAGACTCAAGTGCAGAGACGCACATATCAATGTCCTCTGCAGCATTCAGTTTCGGCGAACAGTCAATGTGGGCACTCATGTACATTTTAAATTTAAGCCAATTTGTTTTGTTGTTTGTAAGCCTATATGGGCGATCAAGTACTTGAGGTCTTGTTAATAGTGTGAATAGTACTGGAGAGTGATCGGAAGTTAGATCTAGCAGTGTATCCGCAGTGATCCGATTACGTGGAATCCTCTTGGTTACTGCGAAATCAATCAAGTCAGGCACTTTCTGTGGATCTGTGGGCCAATAAGTAGGCCTACCCGGTGAGACGCAATCCATCTTATTGAGAGGGTTGACTATTGTGTTGTACAACTGCTTGCCTTTAGGATTTACCAGGCGAGATCCCCAGTGCGTATGTTTGGCGTTATAGTCCCCTGCTGCAATGAAGCGATCTCCGAGTGTGTTAAAGAAATCGGTAAATTCCTTTTCAGAGATTGAGAAGCGTGGTGGGCAGTACAGGGCAACCAATGTAGTGTTGCCGCAGCTGGTTTGGACGGTTATAGCAGTTGCTTGTAGGTGCTGTGTTTCAAATCTGTTGAGGAACGAGTGTTTTATACGGTTTTTGATTAGGATACCAGCCCCGCCATGAGCTTTTCCGTCTGGATGGTTTGTTGCATAGAAGGTATATTTTGGTATTTGAAAATTATTTTTTGATGTTAAATGTGTTTCCGAAATCAGCAAAACGTCGATTTCACTTGAGTCTAGGAATAGTTGCAGTTCATTTTTGTGCTTGGAGATGCCGTTAGCATTCCAAAGACATAGACGTAGGGAAGCCATTATTTATTCTCGATAAGCTTCTGGATAAGCAGGTTTTGATTCCGCATCAGTTCTTGCATACAGTTTTGCATGAACGTCATAAAAGTGGTCATGTTTTGATTGAGTGAGATCAATAGGGCTTCTAAGCCACTTGGAATTTGCTGGCCAAGCTCTGGTGCGCTAGGTTGCGGATTCTGTAGATGGTGGAGTGACGGGGTCTCTTTTGCGGGCTCCGTCTGTCCAGTTCGGAGCACACTAGCGAAGGATACACTAGGACTGTATGTAGCAGGCAAGTTAGATGATCTAACAGCCTTGGCAAAGAATACCTCCGGTGTAGTTTTAGAGGCGTTGACGGTGATTTTTGGTCCAGCTGGGGGTTTGCGCCCGTTTAGGTGAGATTTAAGATCCTTGAAGACAGGACATCCTCTGTAGTTGGCCGTGTGGTTCCCTCCACAGTTACTGCATAATCTTAGTGCGACATTGTTTCTGTCCTTGGTGCAAATGCCATCTTTATGATGTTCGCCACAGCCAACACACACTGACCTGAGATTGCAGTTGTTAGAGGTGTGGTTGTATTCCTGGCAGTTTTTACACTGCGGTGGTTGGTGTCTCTTATGGGGCTCCTCTACGGTGATTCTTCTGTGCAATAGGAGCTGTAGGTTGTAGATTGGGTGCACTTCATTTGGCTTCGACCGCTTTGCATCTGGTTGGAGCTCGATTTTAAAGAGCGGCTGTGCGACTTTGTTCCTGTTGATGTTGACAACGGATTTGACCGCAAACCCTTTTTCGACCAACGCGTCTGCTATTTCTTGAGTAGGGACCGATGGCTCAATCCCCTTCAACACAACCTGGAGCCCTTTACTGCTTTTTAGTTGGTAGGTATAGAAGTTGATGTTAGCATTACGGAGGTACTTTTCGATGATGCGGAAATTGTCCTCAGTTTGGGTTTGGCATTTAATTTCTTTAATGTTACCCCTATTGAGAGGGGTTACAACAAAGTTATTTGCCCCTACTATTTCTACTAGCTTCGAAATCAGGGCGCTGCAGTTGGCTCCACGGATGTATAAGGGGGGTGGTCTAGCCGATTTAACTTTATCTACAGCGCCGGCTTGATCATCTTGCTGATCGGCAAGAATTTTAAAACGATTCCCGCTAAGGGGTGCTACTCGTTCATTTGGTTTGGTTATTTTCGGCGTGTTGCCACTTTTTTCTTTTGCGGGCTTAGCTTCCGCTTAGTTATTTTAATATATCTATCCATTCCAGTTTGGACAGAAGTCGTTGGGTTTACTATTGTGGCTGACTCAGGGCGACTTGTCGTTGACGGCTTGAGGCAGGTCAATACTTCGGCAGACGCTGCAGTAGTTGCTGTCAACGAGCTGACGGTGCTGGTCGGTGCAATCGGTGACCCAGTTATCGTTATTGATGGAGAAGCACACTGCTCTCTCCACGGTAAGTTGCTTTTGATTGCTGAGTGGCTGGCACTTTCGGTGTTATTGCTTACGCTAGCATTCAGTGGGGTCGGCGACACCACCGAAAAGTACGCGTTGTTGCGTTGGACCGAGAGTCGACGCTCACGTTGTTGTTGTAGAATTAGTTCTTGTAGCTGTTGCTGTTGGGGATCGAGAGAGCTTGGGCCCGAATTGGTGGACATGTCTTTTGTAAAGATTACGCACTTTGTTGTTGCAACTTAGTATTTATTGCTATTAGCAATTGCTATTTTAGCAATCTAATAGCAATATGATTGTAAATAGGCGTCTCTGGGGCGACTGAGAGCCCTACACAAATTTTTGCAAACGCGGTCTTTTTTTACACTCAATTTTTGCGGAGTGCATTAAGAAACACGTCTGTACACGGCGGCAGTTAAATTAAATTGAATTAAAAAAACATGGTTGAAAATATTTTCTGACTTTGACCTTGAATATTACAGCAGCACGAACACCCAGCACTCACGACAAACATTCATTTTGAAGCTTAAGGTATTCTTTTTATTTTAAAATCGCTTTATTGGTTTAGAAGCTATGATTTTTGCAATGTAAAATGCCAAAAGGACCCACTGTGCGTCGTCTATGTATTACTATAGATTGATTTACTAGTATTACTACTATGTTGCACATTAAAATCCTAATTGTGCCTAGTGTATTTTTGGTGTCCCAAATACAATATGCATCTCATTGATTTCATTCTATAATTGCGAAATTATATTTTTATATGTAAATGTATAAAAAGTGAGAAATACGAAGTAGCCAAAATTACAAAATAAATAAGTCGTCTCGCTGACTTTGGTATACTATGCACCAGTAAAGTAAATACTCCCCCCTCTCTCTACATATTTTTTCTAATTTCTTCTTTCCTATTCCACTGTTTTTCGTAAAATTTTGTTGATGTTGTTACAATACTCATTTATGATCTTTATGAGAAGAGATAAAAGCTTCTTAGAAGAACCGTTATATATTTTTTCGCGTGTTGCTTTATTCTCGACGAAAAAGCTTGCCCTTATCAAGCTTATCAACTGTCCAAAGAGTAATTAAGAAAGCTGATTACCTAAAAAGACTGAAATTAAAAAAAAACCTGAGGGCCGGGGCTAACTTCGACCGCGTCAAAGTTTGTATACCCTTGCAACTTTTTTGGTAACTCTTTCCTTACCTATTAGCCATCAATGTGGAAGAACGTTTTATCTAAAAAGGCTTATGTTTGCGAAAGAATGGCCTACAATTATATAATAGCAAATAACTAAGATATTGATCAAAGTCGCTGTTTTCGACCGATCGTTCCTATGGGAGCTATATGATATAGTCGCCTGATCAAGTTTGGCACAGTCGCTTATAGGCATAATAAAATTTCTAATATTAAGTTTCACGATAATAGCACAGAAATTAACGAAGTTATTGAGAAAAGTCGCTGTTCGTGACAGTGGCGTTTGTATAGGAGCTATATGATATAGTGGTCCGATCCGGCTGTGTCCGAGATATACAACCTCTGCAGTATATACAAGCCTACATGCAAAATTTCAGCTTTGTAGCTCTTACGGTCTAGGATAAGTTTGCGTTGATCCACACGGACGGACAGACGGACGGACAGACATGGCTATTTGAACTCGTCTCGTCGTGCTGAGCAAGAATATATATACTTTGTATGGTCGGAGATGCTTCGTTCTATGCGTTGCACACTTCTGACCAAAATTAATATACCCTTTTTGCAAGGGTATAAAAAACCAATCAATATGCTGAGAAAAGAGATGCGCCTAAATTTTTTTTTTTAATTATGGGAGCGGAAGTGGGCGTGGCAAAATATGAAAAGATGCATATTTTGCGCGCATACTAAGTCGGTTAATTATTAAGCTAGTCTACATACCAAATTTGATGTCGATAGCTGTCGTAGTTTTTAAGAAAATCAGTTTTATGTAAATTCCGGGGGCGGAAGAGGGCGTTGCAAAAAGTTTGAACAATTGATTTCTGCGCGCTACCTAAACGAGCATATAAACCATGGCTAGTTGATTTCACCCTATAGGTGTATGGTATAAAAATTTAATTTGGAAGGATCTAATGGCTACAATTATTATTTCCATGACCTACGCAAAGAAGAACATCACTTGGATCACGTGGACTTTGATAATGCGCCAATTCACACCGCCCGATCCGTGAAGTCATGGATTCAGGGACAAAAGGTTGATCTCATGGAGTGGCCCCAATACTCACCCGACCTTAACATCATTGAAAACGTCTGGGGATGGTTGGTCAGGAAAGTGTATGAGTCCGGAAATCAGTATTCTACAAAGACAGAGTTAATCAAGGGTATCAAAGACGCTTGGTCAACCATATAATTGAATTATATCGAACACCTGTATAATTCCATTTCCAATCGAATTTTTAAAGTAATTTGAACTACTAATATTACTTAAAAATTATAGAAATTTTATGTCCAGGTGTCATAAACTAATATTATTGGTCATCAACTTAATTAAATTGAATTTATCGCGGGGGGGCGCTAACCTGATGACCAAATTTTTGTTACATTTTTTTGTACCTTTCTCAAAAATATTCATTAAAAAAATATTGCTACAATTGCCATTTTTGTTTTATTTTAAAGAGAAATGATTGTAGCATAATATAAAAAATCTTAAAGCTGCAGCTCTGATGGTTTCGATTTAATTGGATATTGTCAGTGAGCGTAAAGGGGGGCGCTAACCTGATGACGCGCAGTGCAATATTTACAATACTTGAAATTTACAATAACTAAAGCATTTATATGGTTAGAGATTGCGACCTATTGAAATTTAAATTGAACCAGATAACACTAACGGAAGGCACGCCGTTATTTTTGGAATTTTATTCCAAAAAAACCCCTTTTTCTATATGGTACAATATACCGTGTATAAAAAGAAACAGGTCTTGAATTTAGTTTGTTAAGGGCGAAGCTCTTACACTAATATTTCATAGCGCCTAAGGGTAATGCACAAAAGGTGGTCTTCGGTATTGTAGGCTTCGCCAGCTTTTTTCGCTTCATTTAGTTGGCAATGTAATTCCCAACTAGTTTTAGCGTTGAAGACATGGTATGGCTATTGCAATTCTGGAGTTCTTTAGCAAAGTCTGCTGATGATAGAACTTGGTAGTTCTTGAAATAGCTATACAGACAACCTGCTCACCTTTTTGTGTGTTACCTTTGAAATAATCTTCTTTTGTAAGATTGACCTCGAGCCGGTTTAAATTCAATTTAAAGCATTTATATATTTATAAAAAAATCTGTTCACATGCCTTTTACAATCACATCTCAGTATCTCGCTTTGGGAGATTTTAATTTTATAGCCTCTGAGATCTCGGTGTTCATACGGACGGACATGGTTAGGTCTTTATCGTTGTTGATTCTGATCAAGAGTACTTCATGCTTTATATCTATACTTTATGGGGTCTGAAAAGCTTCCTTCTGCAACTTGAATATTCCATTTTACCTTATGGATAATAATATATTAGTTAACATGGACAAGAGGCAATAGCGGATGCAACTGCAATATTGGCAGTGGCCACGATCGCTGGGTAACAGGAGCCGGCCAACCCTTATGGTTCAGTAATTTGGCGCCTACATTCACAGTGGCTTGGCGATAGGTATCGATGTGTTTTGCAAGGTAACAGTGCAAGGGTCAACTCTGGAGTGACGCCACTCGGTTGGTTGATATCGTTGGGTTTGGCTAGCCTGGTGAGCTGTCAATCGTCCTTTTTTTCTTTTCGGTCTCTACCCCATAGAAGACGCGCGTAAAAAATATAAAAATAAGCCACAATCCTAACCCAGAATACGCTTGCAACAAATAAATAAAAACTAATATTTAAACACTTTAATATAACTGGCACCCAACCTACACAAAAAGTGCCCACTGTTTTAAAAAACAATTCTAAGTCAAAAATGGAATTTAAATAAAAACCCAAAAGTTATAAAGTATGTGGTAAAAATTAAGACGAGATGCAGCCACAACCAACAAGGAAAAAACCCACTTAATACCGACTGCCACAATTCAGCAACAACAGGGCATAGAAAAATCATCAGCAGAAAAATGAAAATGTAAGTGAGATTTTTGTTTGAATAAATTAATCTTGGATTTTTGAAAGCTCAGTGATGCGTTTGGCATTAGGGGTCGTTAGTTAACTAAAACGTAGAGGTGTACATTCTCTAGTTTAACTAATTCCAAAACTAAATTTTGCACCAACCATTACAAAAAAATTTAAACTATAAAACAATATTTGTTCCCGTCTGTTCATGTGGAGGGATTATAAAAAAAATAGTGATAGTACAAGTGGCAGTGCAAACTGCGCTTGATCACCAAGCTGCACAGATGCAGTCTACTTTCACACAACAGTTAAACCAAGAAATAGAGTCCTTAAAGACACAATTAGAAAATTTTTAAGCAGTAGCACCGGAGATGGAGGTATATAGGGACGCCAAAATCATCCCTGGAATAGAATGTAAGTGTTGTGTATGCAGCCCTGTCATATGCAAGCCATCTGGCGACGCAATCTTGGCGTCTCCAATAAGTCAGTCCAGCCATGTCGTTATGCAGAACACACGCGTTTTAACCTTTGCGACATTATAACTCTGTATCTTATTATATCAATAAATCATTCAAGTACATATTTTAAACTGGCTACGAAGATGGGATGCTAATTATCATACGAAATTAAACTTGGCATTATTGACGCAAAATATTAAAAATTGTCACGCAGAAAAGCATACATACATATGTATATACGTTTGCATATATACATGCTGTGGTGAAATTTTGCAAACGTTTACACACACATTTGCATGGCAGAGTCGCTTGCTGGTGAATTTGGGGAGATTCCATTGACCGGCGTTTTTGAGGAAAAGAAGCAATTGATTGATTCAACGAGTGCTAAATATACTCAACGGAACCCAATTATGATGACAGTTGGAAGCTTGGAACCGTTTGACTTTAGACAGCCAAATAAATGGGGCTCATATTTGGAGCAATTTAAATTGTTCCTGCTTGCCAATGATGTCAAAGACGGGGGTCACAAAAAAAACTATCTGGCAGCGCTGAATGCATTGGCAGTGGGTTGCAATTTTGGACCAGCGTTGGACAAAATGTTGCGGGATCGCTTCGTATGCGGCATGAGGGATAAAAACTTGCAGAGAAGTTTTCTTGCATACATTAAATTGACAGTGCAGAAAGTTTTGGAGCGAGCAACTACTAGTGAATCTGCAGCAGCGAGTGCACATTACCCTTCACAACTACATAAAGGGTTGTGCCGGTCCACACGGCCGGATGCAATGCTCTTATCGTGATGCAGTATGTCACGGATGTGGTCGAAAAGGCCATCTTAAGAGTGTCTACTAGGGAATCGTCAAACAATGTTCATCCAGTAAAGGGCAAATTTTCACGCGGAAAATCGGTAAACCTCATATCTAATCTGGTGAGCCTGAAAAAACGTATTACAGTACAGATTAATTGTCGATCATGTACTTTTGAAGTGGATTCTGGATCTAACGTAACTATGATGACGTTGCGCCCTTGTGACCGTATATGGCCAACAACCAAGCCAAAGTTTTTCAACTACGATTCGGGGTTTAGTGACTACCAACAATCATTCATTCATTGTGTGCTTTATTTCCAGTTATATAAAGCTAATGTTTAAGGAAGGATAACAGTGTTTTTAGCCATAGGCTTTTCAACTGTGACATTCAAAGGCTTGTACAATTGTTGACATGTTATTATAAAGGAAAAAGGAAAGAAAACCTTTAATGTTATCTTAGACTATCTTATTTCTATGATCCAGATACTAAAAGAAGCTAACTTCAATTTAGCGGCTTAGTACTAGAACAAACAACGATTGCAATGTGGAATGTTGGTGATAAACAGTCAGGAAGATTATTTAAGAGAAGTGATGCTCAATCACCTAAATCAGTTATTTTTAGATTGTTTAACAGTTTTAAGACCTGTCGATTCGTAGAGGCTAGCTGTTTTGGTGAATTATGGTAGATCTAACAAGAGTTTTAGAAGCTTATTTTCGCACACCTGCAATTTACTAATGTGCGTAGCAGCACAGGTGCCCCAAGTGGAAGACTTTCAGTCGTTTGTCTCCGTTCCTAGCTCATTAGTCTATTAAGTCTGTTTTGTTAGATTGTGTACCATCATTCAAAGGCTTAGGGGATATGTTTAACCCAAAACTTTCATTTAATGTTCATATTTCTTCAATTGTCAATAGAGCATGCAGCCTTCTTGGCTTCATTAAACGTTGGGCCGAAGAATTTGATGATCCCTATGTAACAAAGGTTTTATACACTTCGTTAGTTCGCCCTACTTTAGAATATTGCTCGCCAGTGTGGAACCCGCAACACGATGTTCACCAGCGTAGTATAGAATCGGTACAATTCCTTAAATTTGCGCTACGCAGTCCTCCTTCATTTTATAACCGTTTCTGGCATTCTCTTTCTCCATAAACTAGTCAACGGCGAAGTCATTTCTACTGGAAATGCTATATTTACTAGATACGCTATATTTTTGGGTTCCCTCACGTCGGACCAGAAACTTTTTCCCTATTCACCTTAGTAGATGTCTGACTAACTACTCTTTCACGAACCTTTTCGTGTTCTTTGCCAATCTTTTAACAACCTTTCTCACCTTATCTCTCATCTTTCTGTCACTTCTCTTCGCGCTTTACTTTTGAATCATCTACAACGAAACCGCTGAACATGTTTTGGACTTGGATTGCTTGAAACGGATCCCTGACCACATTGGCTGTGAATGTGTTTAGTTGTGTATAAAGCTAAGCTACCTTCTTTATTTAATTACTATCTGTCTTTAGCTTAAGCTTTTTCGTCGACTGCTGTGTTAGTTGACGTAAATAAATAAATAAATAGATGTGTCAATTCATTACAACGGTAGTGAAATTGATAATCTACCAATCATTGTCACTAAAAGAAGCTGCAGGCTTTCTTAGGACTACTAAATTTTTATCACTAATTTTTGCCACATAAAGCAACAGTGGAACGTCTTTTGGATAAAAATGCATTTTGGAAGTGGGACAAATAGTGTGAGAAGTCTCTTTCTACATTTAAGGAACTCATTGGGTCAGACGACATACTAGTGCATTACGATGGTTCATTGCCACTAGTACTAGCTTGTGATGCGTCACCATATGGACTCGGTGCAGTCACAAAGACACGAAATGCCAAATGGGGCGAAGAAACCCTTCGCGTTTTACTCCCATACCTTATCCAAAGCTGAACGAAATTATGCTCAGATTGATCGAGAAGCCATTGCCTTGGTAGCAGGCGTAAAGAAGTTCCACAACTATGTCTACGGTCGTACATTCACACTAATCACCGATCATCGTCCTCTATTGGATATTTTTACCACATAAAAAGCAATTCCAAACATTATTTCAAATCAGATGCTACGTCCGTCTTTGTTCCTGTCAATACTGACATTGACATATGCACATTCGAGCTGGTACACCACTCCGCTGCCCACTGTCAGCAGCATCAGACCCTTTTATCATCGATGATGTGCTTATGATTAAACGCCTATCATAAGTGCTGAGACGATTGCCGCTCAAACATCGAAGCACCACTTATTGGCGAAAACATCAAACTGGGTGTTAAGGGGGTGGCCCGACATGGAGCAGTCAGATAATGCTTATCCATACAATTGCCGTCGGGAACATCCCCATACAAATAAAGGAGTCTTGATTTGGAGAAATCGCGCCGTAACGCCGTAATGCATTGTAAAAATTGAGGCAGAGATTGAGCTCATTGTTAAAAAATGTATTCCATGCCAGCAGGATCGTTACGATCATTTAGAGGCACCGGTACATCATTGGGAGTCAGCCAAGCGGCCGTGGTCCCGTCCACACATCGACTTTTGTAGTACCTTTTCAAGGAAAAACCTTTCTTCTGGTCGTGGATTCTTACTCAAAACGGCTAGAGGTTGCTGTCGTTAGCTCCACTTCTACAGCTGCTACAATCAAAGTTCTCAGGCAACTTTTCGCTACGCATGGGTTTCCAGATCAGTAAATGTCAGACAATGACACATCATTTACCTGCGAGGAGTTCAAGGCATGCCTCCACAACAATCTAATTCGAAACATTAGATCAGCACCGTTTCACCCAGCAACAAACGGCCAAGCAGAGCGAATAATGCAGACTACTAAAAACTATCTTAAAAAACTATAACCGAACAGTAATATGGATCTAAGCCTTGCTCGATTTTTGTTTAATCAACACATAACTCCACATTTAAAGTTAAAGTCCAACTTTAATAAACTACAGCCACAAGAAATTTCTAATGGAGGGCCATTTATTAATCAATCGAAATGTTTTGATATAGGCAGTTCCGTTTGAGTACGAAACTATGCACCGGGTCCAAAATGGATAGAAGCCTACATAGGCGAGCAAACAGGACAAGTGTGTTACAAAGTTCGTTTGACATACAATCGCATCATTAACCGTATTTACAACCGAATTCGAAACCGAATTCTACTCGCATGAGACGTGCCACTTAGTTCAATGATTCATCTGGGTGTTAAGGGGTGTTGTATATGCAGCCCTGTTATGTGCAAGCCATCTGGCAACGCAATCTTGGCGTCTCCAATAAGTCAGTCCAGCCATGTCGTTTTGCAGAACACACGCGTTTTAACCTTTGCGACATTATAACTCTGTATCTTATTCTGTCAACAAATCATTCAACAAATCAAGTACAAATTTTAAAGTAAGAAACCATTAGATATTGTTATATCCATGCCAGCTTTCGATGTCATGGTGCTCCGCAGCTTTATTCGCATATGAGCTATTTTAACCTGATTGGGGCAGCTCCACCCATTACCAAGCAGAAGGCATAATTAGGAATAAAGTAAAAGGTGCCGCTAGTTCCACTCTGGCGTCGTACAGTACTGCTAAAAATATCGATGCGATTATAGATCGACTAGGGGAAGCAGTCGCTGTCTCAATACTATGACGAGGTAGAAAAAACCTTGACCCTTCTCACTAATAAAACAATAATGGCCCACGAAGCAGCGGCAGCAACTGTGCTAAACGAGCAGTTTAGGTCCGATGCGCTGCACTCCTTTGTGTCTGGGCTTAAGAAATCCCTCACGGCAGTAGTACAGCCAGCAAAGCCCAAAGATTTACCCGCTTCGCTAGCATTAGCGCACGAGGCCGAAGTAATCCATGACTATGCAGCTTTTGCTGCAAGCTTTTCCCGGGCTACCGAAGAATAGACTCAGGGCCCCTTTGAACAAAAAAAATCAAAGGATATTCAGGATACAAGTTTTACGGGTCGAATAAAAATCAGCAGGTTCATTTCACGTCTCAAGATCCCCCTGGGCAAAAAAGATTATTATACAAAAGCAGAGGCGTGCGTCCTGGCAGCTAGTGATGACTTGTCGGATGGTGAAGAATTTTGTAGAAGAAAAAACAATTAAACTACTTATCGATACGGGGGCTTCAAAAAATTATATTCGACCAAAGGCCGTATTTAAATTCATTACCCCCGCAGAAAAACCATTTAATGTCAGATCCATACATGGGACCTCAAACGTAGCAGAAAAATGTCCAATACATATTTTCGGTCTTAAAGTTCACTTCTTTTTGAGAAATATCCCAGATGATTTTGATAATTGGGTTTGACCTCTTAAAAAAGGGTGGAGCGACTATCGATCTATTAATCAACCAAATAATTATAAAAAATGGATCTGAGTCCATTAATTTTACCCGTTGCCCACAAGTGAATTTCATTTATATCGACGATACAGACGTTCCGGCTGCTGTACTTAAGTCTTTTAACAAGATGATAGAGGAAAGAGTAGGAGTGTTAGCAGATCCTGACGAGGCTCTGCCATATAATATAAACACCGCAGCAAACTATTCGAACAAATGGAGAACCGGTATACTCTAACCTTTACCCACTCCCGGGATCGGGATTTCATCAAAAAACACTAGCAGAAAAAGACAGGAAGAAAACTGTTTTTTCTGTCAATAATGGGAAGTATGAATTCTGCAGACTTCCCTTCGATCTCAAAAATGCACCCGCTATTTTCCAGAGGGCCATCGATGACGTCCTTAGGGAAAAGATAAGTAGAACATGCTACGTCTACATAGACGATGTTATTATTTTTCCCAAAACAAAAGAAGACCGTATTAGGGACAGATATTCACCCCTCACAGATATTCTAAAGGGCGAAAATGGAAAAGTTTGCAAAAACATAAAAATCGATCTTATTTCAGAACAACTCCGGACATTCTCCAAACTAAAAAATATGTTAGCATCGGAGAATGTTTTTTTTAGCTTACCCAGATTATCGACAACCATTCGATCTTACCATAGATGCATCTGGTAATGGGCTTGGCGATGTCCTTTCACAAAAGGGCAGACCTATTACCATGATTTCCCGTAAACGAAAGAGAACTTCATGCCATAGTGTGGTCACTAAAAAATTTGAGAAACTACCTTAATGGGGTAAGAAATTTAAACATATTTAGCGACCATCAGCTATGGAGGAAAGATGACTTACAAACCAGGAAAGGAAAATTTTGTAGCGGACGCCCATTCGCGTCAGCACATTAACGCTCTCAAAACTGAAAGCCATAAAGACACTACTCCATAGTTACATACGATGGAAAAACGTAAAGAAGCCAGAAATAACAAAGTGCTGAAGATGCCAAGGATTCTTTCTGCGAACTGCCATTTACCCGCTGTATGCGTCAAGTGTGGAGAACGTCATAAAAGTTCAGATTGTACACATAAAAAACTGGAGGACACCGAAAAATTATATTGTGTGCTTTGCTAGAAGCACGGACATCCGGCCTCCTACAGGGGATGCTAGAAGTATAAAGATCTACAACAGATAATTCGCGAGAAAAGACAAAGATTCACTGTAGCTAGGTCAAAAACAGATATGTCTCATACCAACGCCAACACAAGCTACGCCCAAGCAGCTAGAGAAACTATTAGTACAAATAATAGCCTCTTTAACACTTCAATTATCTCTTTAACACTTAATTATCTATCCCAACTAACCACAGAAAATGCCAACTTACAAAAACACTTAAGATCGCAAGATGCGAGAATAGATACGCTTTTTTCTCTTCTAGAATCAAAAGATATAAAAGAACTAAACATAATTTCCATAAACGTCAACTCGATTATTAACATTAGCAGGAGACATGATCTTCAGACTTTCTTAGAGAAATATAAGCCAGATATTGCCTTGCTTAGTGAAGTTGCCCTTAAAGGGTACGAGTTTATTAGAAAAAATCGATCAGGAGCTTAAAAAGGTGGGGATACTGGAATAATAATAAGAAAAGACATCAAATCAGAAATTATAGAAATTATAGTTGAATGATACCTGTGGATAAATGAAAAAGTGAACACAAATTGCTGCGCAACCCCCTTTTTATTGTGAAGGAAAAAACGGAAAGAATTCATTTAGCTGCCCCAATAGAAGGAAGTTCTGCCCTCCTATAGTGGTCCTTCGAGCCGGATACCAAGATAATCTCGAACGTTTTGCATCGGTGGAATTTCACATTTCAAGCTAAGTAATTTTTTCCAAGTTATATGTATAGAAGTACATGTACATGCCTTGATTTTCCTAATCAAAAAATTTATTTCGGGCATGGTTCCTGCGTTTAATTCGTTTTTAAATCCTTGCAGAGGGTATTAAAAAATTGGTCGGATGTTTGTAACGCATAAGTATAAAGTATATATATTCTTGATCAGCATGAGAAGCTGAGTCGATATAGCCATGTCCGTCTGTCCGTCCGTGCGAATGCGTTTCACTCAGCCATCTTAAGAGCTATCGGGCTGAAATTTTCGGAGCTTTTTATTATCTGGAGCAGATCAAGTATGAAAATTATAATGATCGGACCACTATATCATATAGCTCTTGAAGCAACATTTTCATAAAAATTGGAGTATCGCTATGAAATTTACATATGTGATAATATTGGATATAAAACATTAGATCCCAATTTCAATCCGATCGGATAAATAGAACACAAGTTACAGTCAATATAAATCGGTTGAAACGCTGCCGGCAGCGCTGCTTGCTGCCTACTAAGTCATCATCAAATCGACAGAGCACATGCATACACACACAGACGCAACGCTACATAAACTGTAAGTGTATGCGTGCGTTGCTGTGCTTAGGGAATGAGGGAAGAAGAAGAACAAATTGTAGTATGAAGAGTAAAATTCTTATGTTTAAATATTGATGAATTGAATTGCAGAAAACAAATTTTGAACATATAAATTTATTATTGCCAAGGGCTGCAAGGGTATATAAACTTCGGCATAGCCGAATTTAACTTCTTTGATATTTATACCCTTGCAAAAAGGGAATATTAATTTTGGTCAGAAGTGTGCAACGCATAGAACGAAGCATCTCCGACCATACAAAGTATATATATTCTTGATCAGCACGACGAGACGAGTTCAAATAGCCATGTCCGTCCGTCCGTCCGTCTGGATCAACGCAAACTCCTCCTAGACCGTAAGAGCTACAGAGCTGAAATTTTGCACGTAGGCTTGTATATACTGCAGGAGTTGTATATCTCGGATTCAGCCGGATCGGACCACTATATCATTTAGCTCCCATACAAACCCCAAAGTCACAAACAGTGACTTTTCTCAATAACTTCGTAAATTTCTGTGCTATTATCGTGGAACTTAATATTAAAGAGTTTATTACGCCTATAAACTACTGTGCCGAATTTGATAAAGATCGGGTGACTATATCATATAGCTCCCATAGGAACGATCGGTGGAAAACAGTGACTATGATCAATATCTTCGTTTCCTATGATTGTAGGCCATTCTTTCGCAAACATAAGCCTTTTTAGATAAAACGTTCTTCCACATTGATGGATAATAGGTAAGGAAAGAGTTACCAAAAAGTTGCAAGGGTATACGAACTTCGAGGCGGTCGAAGTTAGCCCCGGCCCTCTGGTTTTCTCTTCAAAAGTGAGAGAAAATTTGGTCCCAAATATGTATACATACATATATATGTGTCCAGTATTTGTTCGCCTACTTCAATATTTTTTCCTCGCACTTTCCAAAATTTTACACATTTGTATGTATTTAAATAAATCTACAAAATTTAAAATGTTTTCTTAAATGCAAGCAAAGTGTGTGAATGTGGGTATACCATACACCAGGTGAAACAAATATTTCAAATTTTGAAAACCAAATGTACATACATATGTCTATTAAATTGTAAATACATGCTTCATACTATGTGCTATCTCGCTCACTCTACAGACACACGAGCACTCTAGCACCGCCACTAGCCAACGGCCAATTCTGGCCTTGTGGACCGCTTAGTAAAATACGTTCATACGCATATTTTGCATGTTTCTAGTCCGATTTTAACAAAATTTGGTAGTTTTGTAGAAATAGATAAGAATAATTAGTTTGCCGAATTTGAATGCGATAGTCATTCTAATTATGGAGGCGGAAGTGGGCGTGGCAAAATATGAAAATATATATACTCTGCGCGCATACAAAGCCAGTATACATACTAAATTTGGTGACTTTAGCTTTGTTAGTTTTTGATAAAATCAGTTTTCTTTAATTTGCGGGGGCGGAAGTGGGGCGTTTTTAAACAATTAGTTTCTGCGCGTCTATTCGTAATCAAAGATTAGAGATACCGTTCCAATTCCGTTTCAGTTCACAGGTCAAAGCTTATTTCTATGCGCCGGGAAAATTAATTGTTTATAATTTTCCAAGTCGTGACTCTGGATTTTATTCCGATTCTAAAGCGTTCCAAGTCGTATCTTTCGTTTTACTTTATATTTGAATTCCAAAGTGTTGCAAGCATTCCAAGTCGTAACTTTGGGGTTATATTTGAAGTCCAAGGTGCTTCAGGTCGTATCTTTTGACTTATATTTGAATGCCAAAGCGTTCCAAGTTCTTAACATTGGTTCTATAATTGAATTCCAAAGTCTTCCTAGCCTTCCAAGTCTTATTTTTGGTTCTATATTCGAGTTCTATATTATCCAAAACGTCCCAACTCGTGTTTGTTGTTTTTTAAATCATTTCAGGGCGTTCCAGGTTTTCCCAAACGTTCCAGTTTGTGTTTTTGCTAATTCCCGAACCTTGCCAAACCAGCTCACTACTTTTATAACCGCCATTCTGCGGTGTTATGAGCACGAGCCCGCCAAAAGACGAGAAAAAGGCTAAGACCACTGCTGCCACGAGAAAATCTTCAATTGCTGCTCCAACTCAGCGTCAGAGGAGTACCAGCCCTACTACTTCTGCTTCCCGAGCGTTTCAGACCCTTTCTACTCTATTAGCTCTCACGTCCGCACCATTAAGCATGACTTCTCAGCAAGCTACGTCAGAGCCACAACGAGCAAGCCAAAAAAGGTTAGCCACTGGTACCACCTCCACAAATTTTGAAGATTCTGAGGATTAAGCCATCCAAGCTAAATATGACAAATGTGTACATTGTGTCTGCGCATTGAGACAGAAGTTTTTACAGGAGATTACCTAAACTGGCCTACGTTCCGTGACTTGTTTACGGCCATCTACAAAAGCGATTCGCGAATTTCCCCCGTTGAAAAGCTGTACCATCTCCTAGCGAAAACGAGGGGTGAAGCCAACCTCATTGTAGCAAAATTTCCGCGTACAAATGATGGTTTTGAAACGGCATGAAACGCACACAAACAGCGTTTCGAAAATAATCGGCTTATCGCGAACAGCCAATTCCGATCACTTCTTGACCTGCCTAAATTTCCCATGAGTCCGGAAAGGCATTACAAGATCATCAGAATGCTCTGCAGGCATACATTCGTGCTTTTGAGCACTGCGGCTTGCCAGTCACCACGTGGGGTGGCATGTTCGTATTTTTCTGTTCCATCAAATTGCCGAAGATCACCCTTTCACTGTAGGAACAATCTCTTGAAGATAAGACTGCCATTCCAGAGTGGCAAACGATGGCGGTTTCATACGCTCGAAGCGGTTGAAAATACAACTGCAATGGCTATTTCGGTTCCTACATCGAAACCTTCTGCGAAATTCACTTCCAGCCACCCGAAAGGCTAATACATTTAAAGAAAAGGTGACCACCAAACCAAAGCTCTGTGATCTCTGTACGAAGGAGAACCACCCGGTGCGTCGATTTCCCCGCTTCCTTCAGATGCCGGTGCCAGAGAGGGTGTCATACATGAAGAAAAAGTCCCTTTGTATGAACTGTTTCGCAAGAAGGCATCAAGTGCCATTTGAAGGCAGTAAAAACAATTTTTATTAGCCACACCATGCAGTTTTCAAGCCCGACAGTACCACATCAAAAACACGGTTAGTCTTTAACGCCTCTAGCAAGTCCACAAACGGAGTAAGTCTCAATGACATCCTTAACCCTGGTCCGTTACTTCAGTCTGATCTCACTACTCAGATTCTCAAGTGGCGTCTTTTCCGGGTAGTTTTCAATGCCGACATCACAAAAATGTACCGCGAAATTATGGTCGATCCAATCCATAGGCCATTTCACAAAACTCTATTCCGAAACAAAGAAGGGCAACTTGGTGATTACGAGCTTAATACCGTCACGTTTGGCATTAACTGTGCTCAGTTCTTAGCTATCCGAGTACTTCAGCAACTCGCAAGTGATGTATAATCCAAATTTCTTTTGGCTAGCGATATTATCAAGTCTTATATGTATGTCGATGATGTCCTATCAGGGGCTCACAATAAAGCAACTGCAATCGCAATGGTCAATAAACTTCAAGACGCTCTTGGTTCAGCTGGCTTTCCTTTGCGCAAGTGGACGTCGAATGTGAAGAGCGTGCTTAGTTGCATCTCAAAGTGTCATTTGCTAAATGCTGATTTCCTCGATATCGAAGAGGCTGGCACAGCAAAAACACTTGGAATCCGATGGAAAGCGACTACGGATGAGTTTTATTCTGTCATCTCACCCCAAGATATCAAGTTAGCTTATTCGATATTAACCGAGTCCGCGCTTTGATTGATATGGGATCCGAAGCGTCCTTTATTTCCCAAAGAATTTTTAAATTGATTAATCCTCCAAGCTGCAAAATATTAACTAGCATTCGCGGCATTGGGCAATGCGATGCTGGTAGCGGGAACACAGTGTGCCGCTTACAGATTTCTCCTCCTGACGAACCGATGCGACAGTTCCAAGCAGTCGCCGTTGTGCTGCCTAGTGTAGCTGAAGCACTTCCGTCCCGCGCCGCGAGCTCCTTCTCACTATCCTTGGGGAACGAATCATCAAGAATGTTGGTGATTCTTTCGTGGGGATCAAGACGATGTTCGGATGGGTTCTCTGTGGATCCGTTACTGGAAAATCCAGAAGGTCTCGGTCCACCTTCTCCAGCAGTCCGAAGATGTCTCCAAAGACAGTAGCATCATCCGATTTAGAACGCAGTTCCAATTGCTTCAGGTGCCGCGTTTGTCAAGCTGCACACGCGCTTCGCCAGTGCCGCCAATTTCAAGGACTACGGGCTGACGACAGGTTTCGTGAAGTCTTGAGCAACGGATGCTGCCCGAACTGTCTAGCTCATGAGTATTCCAAGGGTTCCTGCAGGAGCACAGCAGGATGCAAAGCAAAGACCCAAAAGGCACCCGCCTATCAGTCGGACTTCTATCCAGAGGTCATCAGCCATCGTGCCGCCTACTCCATCTGCATCCAAAGTTTCCCCTACATCTCCACCAGCATCATACTGAGGAGAGTGACGAGGAGTTCTCCTGTAAATCGCCATGGAATTTGTTCTGTAAACAAAAATGATAGTTTTAAACAAAGTTTTCGCGCGTTTTTAATTATCTAGCTCTCCAGACAAGATAAAATCGGCACCCGCCAACTATTTGTATTTTTATTTGGATTCGTCCGCAGCTCCACAAACAGCATATATTGATGGATATGGCGAAAAGATGATTTACATATCAGGAAAGGGAAATTTTGTAGCAGCCGCCCTTTCGCGTCAGAACATTAACGCTCTCGAAACCTCGATTCAAAATCAGAGTCCAAGAGGGCAACCTGCCATATTGCCACTATTGATGTATCATATATGATAAGCCCTTAAATTGTTTTCGAAATCAAATCGTGATTGAAGAAGCAGAGTTCCCCTCGGTAACGACATTTGTCCTCTTTCATAGTAAGTGCAGGCAAATAATACGCACATCAAACTCTGATTCACTTTTACAGAAGCTACAAGAGATAATAAATGCTGAAGTGCTAAACGCAATACATTGTGAACTGCCAACTCTGGCTCTTATTTAGCACAAATTGGTTGAACTTTATCCGTCAACGAAATTCTGGTATTGCAAAAACATCGTCACAGGTGTACCGGACAAAGCGAAACAAAAAGAAATTGTAGTGACAGAACACAACAGGGTTCACCGTGCAGCCCAGGAAAACAAGAAACAAATTTTGCAAGACTATTTTTTTCCAAACATGGGAAAATTGAAAACAGAAATTGCAGCTAACTGCAAGGTCTGCTCTGTGTCAAAATATGACAGGCATCCAAAAAAACATAGGCTGGGGCCCACACCGCTACCGGCTTACGCAGGAGCAATTTTACACATCGACGTTTTCTCCACAGATAAAAGATTCGTTCTGACTTGCATAGATATATTTTCTAAATTTGCAATAGTCCAACCTATAGCATCATGAGGCATTGTTGACTCCATTCTACAGTTAGTGATTTACTGCTAATGTTAAGCTAATGTTACATATATTGCGATAATGAAAGGTTGATAAATTCTGAAGCAATAAGGTCCCTCCTATTAAATGAGTTTGAAATACAAATTGTCAATGCCCTATCCCTTCACAGCACACCTAATGGTCAAGTGGAAAGATTCCACAGCACGTTACTAGAGATTGCACGGTGAAAGAAAATCACAGCCTAAGCTAGCGACATTGTCGATGTTATACTAGTAGCAACGATAAAGTACAACAGGTCAATCCATTCAGTCTTGAACAAAAAACCAATCGAAGCAGTTCATGAATCTACGGTAGAAGAAGGATTGCAAATAGTCAAACCAATAAAAGACGCTCAAAGCAAACAAATGAAGCAGGAAAATAGAAGACGAATAGACAAAAAATACCAGCGGGGTGATAAAGTTTTAGTAAAGTCAAACAAACGCCTTGGTATCAAACTTACTCCTTTGTAATAATAAAGAATTATAGATGCAGACCTTGGAACTAAAGTTCTCATAAAACCTCCATGCAACAAAAATCTCACATTAGTTTGTCAGATTTATTAGATGTAAGTAGTACTAGGGTTTTTCAAAATTTCAACATCTGTCTGTAAGGAAATCAGCCTTTACCCGGTAGCAAGTCAGAGTGAGAGATGCTCCATAAAATCATAATAATCACCCTCTTTGCATTCCGGCGTAACTTCCGGCGTAACCTGAGCTAAACGATGATTTTATTCTGTCTGTTTTCCAATGTTGTTTACATTTTCATCATTGACTTGATCTTATCTTATCACTTGGTTTAACTTTTCTTTTGATTATGATGTATCACTAACTCCTTCTTTTTGTGCTAATCCAAAAAGCATCTCTGCAGATAATTTTATGATGCTACTATGTTGTGTATTGTTTAACGAAAATTCAACTTTTTTAATGACCACATCTCAAAACAATACATTGTCAACCTCGCCTTTGTGGCAATCCCGTACTATTTTAATACGCTTAATCAAAAAAAGCTTTTCTGCTCTCTGACTTGACGGTCGTGATTTTTCATAGCTCTTGAGTTTTTATCAATATATGTGGTTTGCTAGTCACCCTCGTGATTTATTTGCATAATTTGCCAAATTAATTGTTTTTTTTTCCTGTGATTAGTGTTTGGTGCATTTTTATACCCTTGCAAAAAGGGTATATATATTTTGGTCAGAAGTGTGCAACGGTTAGAACGAAGCATCTCCGACCATACAAAGTATATATATTCTTTATCAGCACGACGAGACGAGTTCAAATAGCCATGTCCGTCTGTCCGTCCCTCTGGATCAACACAAACTCCCCCTAGACCTTTAGAGCTACAGAGCTGAAATTTTGCACGTAAGCTTGTATTTACTGCGGGGGTTGTATATCACGGATTCAGCCGGATCGGAACACTATATCATATATTGTAGGCCATTCCTTCGCAAACATAAGGCTTTTTTAGATAAAACGTTCTTCCACATTGATGGCTAATAGGTAAGGAAAGAGTTACCAAAAAAGTTGCAAGGTTATACAAACTTTGACGCGGTCGAAGTTAGCCCCGGCCCTCTGGTTTTTTATTTTTGTTGTTCTCTCTTCTTTGTGCTTGTGCTCAGCTTCACTCTCGCGTAATCACTTTTGTAACGCCGCCCCTCAAAGATTGGCTTTTAACTGTTCTTGCATTCTTTCTTGTGCACTGCACTCTAGCTGTCTCTTTGTTTTATTTGTATTTATTAATTTCTTATCGATAATTTATCTTAGTGCCGTGTTTTGAAATTTTCTATATATTTTAATATATTTTTGCTTTTTGTTTCTTTTGGCTTTTTAATAGCTTGTTGTCTATCTACTTGCGAGCATTCTGATCGTTTTGATGATCAGTTTAGAGCAATATCTTGCTGGCTCTGCGATAATCTACAATGACAAATTTTCTGGTTTGAATTCTATTAGAACCCCAACAGATTTTACAACTTTGTTAATTCTAAACGACGCTCTAATTTACTACCTTCCACCTTCAGACCTAATGACCAGACAGCTAATATTGATTCATATATTGCAGATCTGTGTGCAAATTTCTTTCAGTCGACTTATTCTACTACTAATTGACTTGTACACCACGGCTTCCGTTAAAAGTTTTAAACAGATGTTATTTATACCGACATTAGTAAGGCTTTCGATACGGTTGATCATTCAATGCTTCTTCCCAAAAGGTGTCTTTTCGTTCCTCGAATTCTAAAACTGTTCGAGTTACCTCAGGTGTCCCCCAAGGCAGTCATCTGGGCCCACTGTTATTTACCCTGTTTATTAATGATTTGCCCTTGGCCTTGGCTCATTCACGCGAGCTCATGTTTGCGGATGACGTCAAGATTTGTTATTCCTATAATGATCCTTCTTTCCAACAGTACTTGCAATCAGATCTCGATGCGTTCTGTGATTGGTGCCACGTTAATAAATTACATCTTAATGCCTCAAAGTGTTCTTTTATGACATTTGTCAGCGTTCCTAGCACATTACTCTATTAAGTCTGTTCTGTTAGATTGTGCACCATCATTCAAAGACTTAGGCGTTATGTTTGACCCAAAGCTTTCATTTAATGTTCATATTTCTTCAATTGTCAATAGAGCATGCAGTCTTCTTGGCTTCATTAAACGTTGGGCCAAAGAATTTGATGATCCCTATGTAACAAAGGTTTTATACACTTCGTTAGTTCGCCCTACTCTACAATATTTCTCGCCAGTGTGGAACCCTCAATATGATGTTCACCAGCGTAGTATTGAATCGGTACAGAAGCAATTCCTTTATTTCGCTTTACGCGGTCTTAATTGGGACTCGGGTCTTTGCCCACCTTCTTATTCTCATTGAATTCTTCTTATTAATCTTCGCTCACTTGTGTTTGGCATTCTCGTTCTCCATAAACTAGTCAACGGTGAAGTCATTTCTTCTAATTTACTAGATACGTTATGTTTTTGTATTTGTGTTCCCTCACGTCTGCGTTTTATCTTACTTGTTGATTTAAGCGACTTTCTTTGGCTCCGCTCGCCTCTCCTTTGTGCTTCTGCATTTTCTTAGTTGTTGATTGAAGCGAATTCTAAATTGTTAAGAAACTGTGCTTTGCCTCCTCTCGCCTCTCTTTAAACTCGTTTGTTTGGCATCATCCTCCTTGTGTCTGAAACTATGTTGTTGCTCTGCTGCTAACCTGCTGTTTCATTGCTCTGCTGCTGATCTTTGTTGTCTACTTGCAACTACATACAGCGTTTGCAACTACATTACATATATACACTAGATAATTATTAGAGAGCTGCTCGGCTTCACTAAATACATATAAAGAAATGAATGGACTCGAATTGAATTGAATTGAGTGAGTGCTTGCTAACACTAGAGTGAATATGTGTGAGTGTGAATGTATATTGCTTCTCATAACTTACAGCATCCATCTAAAAAATTTCGAATGAATGAAGTATAAAACCGAATGAAAAATTTGGCTAACACAATTCGAATTCGAATTCATTCGAGTTATAGCTTACAAATTTTGTACAGTCATTCCGTTTGTGTCGCTGAAAAGAAATGGAAGTGGAAACAGAAACCCCAGGCAAATCTGTATGTAATTTTTAGTGTTTTTTGTCTTTTATTTTGTGTTGATTATTGTATTGTAGTAATATGGTTAATAAATTATTTTCTTTGTGCTTAGATAAACATCTCTGTAACTGTGACCTGTCCATAAATGTTACCTATATAATTTTTTCAGATTTAATTTAGTTTTATTGAAATATATAGGTTGTGAAAAGCGCAGAGAAAAATGCAGATGAAATAAAGAAGAAGCTTGATAGTGGCATGTATAATCTAATTGAGAAGAAGGGGCGCAGCGAAGTTTGGAAATTTTTTTCCAAAATAATCAATGCTGATGGAGAGGAGCTGCCTGAGTTACTAGCCTGTAATATGTGTTTTTCGGTGTTTAAGTTTACAGGAAGCACGTCTAGCATGGTAAAACACAGGTGTTATTTGGTTAACTCCAGCAAATCGATGAAAACTATGCCTGTGGAAGTTAATGCAGCAACGAAAAAGGAAGGCATACTTATTATGACTGAATGGGTTGTAAAGAACTGTCGTCCTTTAAAAATTGTTGATGACTCCGGCTTTAAAAAGGTGGCGCAGTTTTTAATAAACGTTGGGTCGTCCTTTGGATCCAACGTGGACTTGGAAAAATTGTTACCGCATCCAACCACTGTTTCCCGAAACATAGCAGCTATCTACGAGGCACATTTTGGCCCAATAAAAGGTGAAATCGAAAAATATAAGGCCTCCGGATACGCTCTCACAAGTGACATATGGACCGACAATTACTTAAAAGCATCGTATTTGTCATGCACTATCCATTACATAAAAGATGGAATCCTTGTTGATCGACTCATGGCTATGAAGTCAATGAAGATGTCCTGTACTGGTATGTATATATCTCATAACCATAAGTCATATAGTTGAATTCAAATGAATTTTTTTTAATTATTAGGTTTAAATATTCGGTCTAAAATTCAAGAGATACTGCATAGCTTCGGATGTGATCTAGAAATCGACAATCCAGTTATAGTAACCGATCGTGGGTCAAACATGATAAGAGCCTTTGAAGACTTTGAGAAAATACATTGTGTAAACCATCTTCTCAACAACGCTGTGGAAAAGCCTATTGCTGCTGTTCCTGAGATGGGTCACATCGTGTCTACTTGTACCAAGATTGTGAAATATTTCAAAAAGTCTGGAATGAACTCCTCGTTAGGATTTTCCTTAAAAAGTTTTTGCCCAACTCGTTGGAATACAGTTTATTACCTTTTAAAGTCAGTTGAGACTAATTGGATTGATGTAACAACGATTTTAAAAGACAGAAATCAGACAGGTAGAGTTGAAGGCATCAACATCAACCATTTATGTTCCATAGTCCAAGTGCTGGAAGCTTTTGAACAAACTTCAAAAAAACTGAAAGCAAGCAATAGTCCAACCATTCACCTCATTGTCCCAAATATTAACAAATTGAAGAAAACTTGTCAGTCCGATTGTTCCGATATTCACCTCATTCAGTCACTGAAATCTGCTTTAAACATTCAAATATTTTCCACAATAGTTCCGAATTTATCTAAGTACCATTACCTAGCCTTGTTTCTTTTTCCACCCGCAAACAAACTAATGAAATTTTCATCCACTGAAGAAGAGACTGTTATTAAAGACTGCAAAACAATTATGCAAAATTTTATTCAAGACAGTAATTCCAGCACAACTGAAACACCTATGGACGAATATGCTGATTTCGTAGAAGTCCAACAAGTTGAAATCGCAGACCAAGTTAAACAGGATATAACGTCATATGCAAATATAAATGTTTCATATACGCTAGATTTTGATCCATTAGCTTGGTGGAATTTGCATGCAAATTTTTTTCCTCTGCTTTATAAGACAAGTTGCAAAATATTCTGTATTCCAGCGAGCAGCGCAGCTTCGGAACGAACATTTTCCAACGCTAGAAATTTGATTTCAGAAAAGCGTTGTCTTATTTCTAGTAACTCAGAAAATATAAATAAAATTATATTCTTGCATTTCAATATAAAATAGAAATAATAAAATAAAATATATGCAAAAAAAAATAACAGTTTACATTTCATTGGTTTTTGTCTCTTTCTCTCTTTCTTTTCTATTATACAAATAAATGAAATGAAAAACTACTTGGCAACTCGAATCCATTCGAAACCAACTCACTTTTTTTTACCTGTCACAATTCATTCAATTCTCTTATGTGTTTTAGCTTTGTGTGTATGAGTCCTGTGCTAGAGCACTCACTCACTCATACTTTTTCGGCCTCGCACTCGAACTCACTCAACTCATTTTGAGCATTGTCAATTCGAATAAGGTTTTTTGACTACTCATGCAGCTCTCTAATAATTATGTCATACCTACTATTTTAGGGCTTCGAAAAAAAAACTCCACCTGCCAAAATGCCTTTTAAAGAGGAAAAGACACTCCCGTCGCCGAAATTACCACAGTTGCTCCACTAGCCAAACTGTCTTAGTTCAGATTCACGCCTGTTTTATTTATTAAGCAACAATATTTTGCTTTGACTTTATATTCTGTCTTTTACAACTGAGAAAACAAGAGTCCATCCGGCTTGAAAGATCACAATGAATAGGGATTCCAAGGAGAAGGAAAATAACCCAATCTTCGTGTCATGATATCGCGCCGTTGTTATAATCTTAAGTGTTTTCCACAGAGTGTGGATGCATGTTTTGTTTGGTTTTAAGCCATTTGAATCTTTACGACCTTTTTATGTTTTCGTTTCGTTTTGTATAATTCTTTATTGCAACTGGATTTGTGAAACCACTTCAGATGACCACGATGTTTATTCTTAAACATTAATCATGTCATTAATCATGCTGTTTATAAACCGTTGAAACACATGCGGTGCATTTTTTAATCACATCGGCATCCTAAGAAATTCATACTGGCCTAATGGTGTTACAAACGATGTAAATTTATCCGACTCCTTGTCCATGAACACATGAAAATATCCATTTTTTAAATCCAATTTTGCCAATACTTTCTTTTGTGCTAAGCGATCCAGGAGATCGTCTATTAATGGTAATGGATAGTTATCTTTTACCATAATTAATATCTGTAATTTCTCTTTTTCCGTATATAATAACCTTCTAGGTGAACAACTAAAGGGTTTCGTATTTTCAAGAGTTATCTTCATTTCACATTTAAAATCTGGATTTTCTGGTCTGTTCTTATCAATATAGCATTCTTCTAACAGTTTGACAAACTTACATCGGATCCTAAAATCAACACTTTCACCGATGTTGTATACAATTTCTTCTTTTGCATTGTCTAATAAATTGATTTCTAACATTTCTTTCTCAAAATTTTCTACCAGCACATTTCTAATATTAATTTCCACATCTTTCGTTTTTTCTACTTTATCTACATTACTAACAATTTTTCTCTCATCTTTTCTAACAATAGACTTTCTATTCCGCTTTTTTATTTTCCAGCATTTCTTCTAAATAATTTTCTTTATTTTCTAACAAATTTTGACTTTCTATTCCGTTTTTATTTTTCAGCATTTTATCAAAATAATTTTCCTGATTTTCTAACAAATTTCGTTCGCTTTTTTCCAACGTAATCATTTTTAACGCGTCTGGACTAATTTCTAAATTAAATTTTTTCATAAAATCTGTACCCAATACTAAATCGCTACTCATATATTCGTCAGGCACAACCATTACAATAAAATAAATTTTTTATTAACATTTGTTCATGAACATAGCTTCTTAAAAATAATTTAATATATCTTACATAATTGCTTACAACGTCCTTTGGCTTCTTTCTTTACGGGCACTGCGCAATGAGGTGCTCCTTGGCCTTGCACCGATAATATGATCCATGAGCACCTAAGGGTTCTGACAGTTCTTTTCAAATGGTTTCTCGAATTATAATTATGGCACTTCGAATTCTTGGGTACCCTGTTGTCCCTCTTGACGAACTTCATATCTGGCAGCCGGATCACCGATAAAGCTCTTAATCGGTTTGGATTGTCAAAATCGCATGCTCTCCTATTTAATTGCCTCTATAATGAAATCTAGTAGCTCGTGGTCTTCAATTTTGCAGTGTTGGGACTTACTTTATTCTCAAAGTATTCTGAAAATCGGTCCGTTTTTATTTAGCCACTGGCCTCAAAAAGTATGCCGCAACTCTGCTTTGGATATCTTCACGCCAATGCCATCACCATCTCGTTCAACCATTGTAGGGCATTGCCCTTAGTTTTTCCAATGCATAGTAAGTGACGTTGATCCTCGCTAAGTCCTTAGCCATCTCGTTGCCAGCATTAGTCCAATTATTAATTTTCTGCTTAGCTACTCTAGGCACATTATTCTGATGGTCCATTACTGTTGCCATCTCTAATACCTGCGCATGTTCCGAACCATCTTCGCCGTTTTCTTCGTCTGCTTTTGAAGCATGTTCGTCGCCAGTTTCATTGTCGTCTATTGCTATCTCGCTCTTCCATGGCGTTGCGTCGACTAGAATTGTCACTTATTTAACAATGCTTTTATTTATGTTTTAAAACATTTACTTTTGTTTTCGAACTGGACTATGTGGCAATCATGTTGTTGTGGAATTATGCATGATAAAAATCTCTAGTGATTTGCAAAAACGCAAATTTAACCATTAAGCCTTTTATTATTATTTTTATGCAGGATATCAGTAACTAAACAACTTGTTTTACGACATTATTTTTTTATAAAAACTTTAAAAGTTTAGCTAGCACATCTGTGAGCGGATTCAAAAACGCTCCAAATGTTAGTCTGTGGCACCTAGATTTCAGCTTTTAGAACACTAATAAATTTGTATATATATTGTTGTTTTTTATACCCTAGCAAGAAGGTAAATTAGTTTTGGACAGAAGTCTGACGCATATAAGGACGCATCTCCGATCATAGTAAACATACATATATAAAAATGATCAAGAGATTAGCACAAAGCGACGAGTTCAAATAGTCATGTCCTACCGTCCGCCCGTCCGTCTGGATCAGGGAAAACTCCTCACAAGAGCTTCAGAGTTGAAACTTTAAAAAAAGGGTTGTATATATTGCACAATTTGTTGTAGACGGATTGGACCACTATATCATATAGCTCACATACAAACGGTAAAGTCCCGAACTGTGACTTTTCTCAATAACTTTGTTGTTATACCATGCACCCATAGGGTAAAATGGTATATTAAAGTCGCTAAAATGTATGTAACAGGCAGATAGAGCCACCAAACTTGGTATATATGTATATAGGTTTGTGTAGTATGTAAAGTGATCGAGTTTATTTCAAATTTTTGCTCGCCCAATTCCGCCGCCGCAATTAAAAAAACAACGTTTACCTCGAAGACTATTGTAGTATACTTTTAGGGATAAGATTAGGGCACATACTTTTAGGGATAGATTATAAGTAATTAGAACTTAAGCATAATGTCTAGCTTTAAGTACCGTTAAGGACACTAGCCATAAGACCAATGTAAACGTTCTCCTATAAATACCGGGCTTGCGGCCCCAATAAATCACTTCAAGTCAAACCTTGCCTTCGCCTATTTCATGGCGATCCTGCCTACTATCGGCAACAAATAAAATAAAGGCAAAATAAAATAAATCCTTGCCATACAAAAAAGGCAAAAGTAAAAAAAAAAAAAAAAAACAAAACAAAAAGGATTAGCTGAAGTATCAATGCCAAAGGACAACGAAGCGCTACAAAAGGCGTTGGAGGACTGCCCGCTGGACGGACCACGGCCGCTGACTATTGAGGAATACCGAGCCAGGCAACCTGCAGTACGAGCGGAGCTGGCAAGAAGGAGGCGAGAGGAGGACGCGCTGACGGCAATCCCCCTTGTCCTAAGGCCAAAGCGCCGAGGCGGCCACCTGGTCCGCTTTAGGAAGCAACGTGCGGCCCTACTGGCCCAAATCAACAACGATCCACCACCACCCTGGGCGGAAGCATGCAAGCTGTGGAATAAAGTAGACGAGCTGGAAAAGGTGCACCAGAGGACCAAACAGGCGAGACAACAACAGTCACAGAGTCAGATGCAGCAACCAGCAACAGCAGCAGATGCAGAAACAACATAAAAACTTTAACAAAAACAAAAAGTGTGCTATATGAAGGCACCTTTGTGGCAAGAGGCGATTTTTGCGCTGCCACTATAAATAATTAATTAATTAAATAATTACTAACAAAATAGAGAAAAAATAAAATGAAAAAAAAATAATAATATATTGTCCGAAAAATTTTTTTTTTTGAATAAGTCTATTATTGCCAAAAATACCCTAGAAAAAAAAAAAAAAAGAAGAAAGCAAGGAAAAAATACATATATACACATATATACATATACATACATATGCATAATTGAAAAATACACAAAAAGAAAAAAAAAAAACATATATTTATACAATTAAATATAAAATTCCAATCAGCCGTATATAAAGCGAGCTTCTAAAAAAAAAAAAAAAAAAAAAAAAGCTCAAGAAAATTTCACAAAGCTTGCAAGCACACATAAAGCTTTCTGATCGCAGCAAGCTCCACAATATCAAAACTGCCCAATAACGAAGTCTAAATACCCTATAAGAAAAATTACAAAATTTTTTTTTGGAAATAATTAAATATTAGAAAATAGAATTATAAACAATTTGAAAAAAAAAAAACAATAACAAAAAAAAATATAGGAGAATCAGAAAATGAAATAATTAAAAGAAGAAAATTATTTTAACGTAATTTCAATGGACCAGAACATAGAAATATTGAACGAAAAATTTCAGAAAGCATACAAGTGCCTAAATAAAACAATTTATATACACCCTCAAACCATAAACAAGCACCTTGAAACTATCTTCGACAGTTATAATAGAATAAAGAGTAGCAGTACAGACATATGCAATGAATCTAGCAGTAAAAGCTTTACTGAGCTAATATATAGTTTAAATAAACAACTAATAAGTATAGCAACAAAACATAATATAAAATTCACAATACCGGTAGATTCGAATCTAAAAGCAACTTTTGAACCTCTAATAACAAAAGACATAGAAGAACCAGCTGTAAAAGATAACCCAGGAGACATTCAAGATACATCAGGTGTAAAAGATAACCCAGAAAACATTCAAGATAATACAAAACCAAACATGGTGCAAACAAAGATTGAATTTCTTAATACAGCCTCTAAGCTGATTCAAGAGTATGATGGTGGAGTAGAAACAATTCAAAGTTTCATAGATTCACTGGAATTAATCAACGAAATAAAAGCAGAACATGAAGAAACAGCTATTAAAGTCATAAAAACAAAACTAAAAGGGGACGTTAGATTACTAGTTACTAATGAAAACACTATAAATGGTATAATCCAAACATTAAAGAAAGAAATTAAGGGTGAAACAGTTCAGGTAGCAGAGGCAAGATTAATGAATTTAAAACAAAATGGCAAGAACGCAAATTCATTTATGTCAGAAATAGAAAATCTTACTAAATCATTGAAACGCGCATTCATAACAGACAACGTAAACCCTGAAACAGCAAAGAAATATGCCACTCAAACAGCAGTGAAATCAATCATAAAGAACTGCGATAACGAAAAGGTCAGAACAATAATAGAAGCAGGCAATTTTACTGAAATGAATGATGTTATAGCTAAATTTGTAAATACATCTACAAATATAGAACAAGATCACAGCGTGTTTTATACTAAAAGAAACAATTACACAAATAAGAACTCGTACAATAATAATAGAAATTATAATAATAATTACCAAAATAGAAACCCAAATGATAATACTAACTATAACAATACAAGGAATTACAATAACTATAGTAATAATTATAATCGAAGAAATTATAACAATAGATATACCAAAACTAATTATCCTCCTAAAACACAACAAAATAATAATGTTAGATTTACAAATATAGAAGAAAATTCGGAAAACTCCGAAAGTCCTCTGGTGTAAAAAATCGAACAAATAAAATATATAATTTAAATTGCAACCTTAATAGCTACATAACTTTAAACTTCGACGATGTAGGGACAATAAAATTACTATTAGACACAGGAGCTGATGTATCACTAATAAAACAAAAAATATTAAGAAAAGACAATACAGTTAACATACAAAAACGGACAAAACTTAGTGGAATAGGCAAAGACGTCCTATTTACAATAGGCGAAACCAAACTAAAGGTCAGCAACCTCTCAACGGTACACACCTTCCAAGTAATAGAAAATGATTTCCCCATCCCATGTGACGGAATCTTGGGGCTTGACTTTATAAAAAAATTCAATTGCACACTCAATTATTCCACCAACAAATTGATAATAGATCCATATAAATCAAGATATAAAATTATAATCAATATAGGGATCAGTCAAAACACACATGTATTCCATATCCCATCTAGAACAGAAAAAATTGTACGCATTACAATATCCTCAAACGACAATAACATCTTTATCCCTAATCAAGAATTACACCCGGGGGTATTCGTCGCAAACACTATTGCTTCCAAGACTAACCCATATGTCCGCATATTAAATACTAACAACACAGACGTGCAAATTGCAAATATAAACCTATTAAATGAAAAACTGTCCGATTATGAAATCTTAAAAATAGACAAACAACATGATTCAAAACATAAATCCACAATAATGAACAAACTAGCACCCCATTTTCCCGATTTCGTAAAAGAACCTCTACATAAATTATGCTCAGAATTTAATGATGTATTCGCAATAGAATCTGAACAAATATCGTCCAACAATTTCTATAAACAAAAATTAAGACTCAAAGACACAACACCAGTCTACACCAAAAACTACAGGATAGCACACAGTCAAAAAACCGAAATCAATAAACAAGTGGACAAATTGATCAATGATGATATTATTGAACCATCAATGTCTGAGTTCAATAGTCCGATTTTATTGGTTCCTAAAAAAGCGCTACCTGGCAGTAAAGAAAAACGGTGGAGATTGGTAGTTGACTATAGAAAAATTAACAAACAACTAGTAGCGGATACATTCCCACTACCCAGAATGGACGATATCCTTGACCAGCTAGGACGCGCTAAATACTTCTCTTGTTTAGACTTAATGTCAGGATTTCATCAAGTAGAATTAGAAGAAAAATCTAGGGACATAACATCATTTTCCACAGATAAGGGCTCATTCAGATTCAAGCGATTACCATACGGATTAAAAATTGCACCAAACTCGTTTCAAAGAATGATGTCCCTTGCATTCACGGGTCTATCACCATCCCAAACATTCCTTTATATGGATGATCTAATTGTAATTGGTTGCTCTGAAAGTCACATGATCAGAAACTTAAGGGATGTTTTTGAAACTTGCCGAAAATATAACCTAAAATTGCACCCAGACAAATGCTCCTTCTTCAGACATGAAGTTACTTTTCTAGGACACAAATGCACAAATAAAGGAATTTTACCAGACGAAAGCAAGTTCAAAACGATTCAAGATTACCCGACTCCCAAAAATGGCGACGAAGCCAAAAGATTTGTAGCATTCTGTAATTACTACCGTAGATTCATTCCAAACTTTGCATACCATGCACAATTTATCAATAGATTATCTAGGAAAAATGTAGAATTTATCTGGGATGCAAACTGTCAAGCAGCTTTTGAATACTTAAAAAACAAATTATTAAGCCCACAAATACTTCAATATCCAGATTTTAATAAAAAATTCTGTATCACAACTGATGCAAGCAAGATCGCATGTGGAGCCGTCCTCAGCCAAGAATTTGATGGACTCCAATTACCCATATCATATGCATCTAAAGCATTTACAAAAGGCGAAAGCAATAAGTCAACAATAGAGCAAGAATTAACAGCAATACATTGGGCAATTCAATATTTCAAACCATACATATACGGGAAAAAATTCCTAATCAGAACTGACCATCAGCCATTAACATACCTATTTTCTCTAAAAAACCCATCGTCAAAGCTTACTAGAATAAGGCTAGATTTAGAAGAGTTCGATTTTACTATAGAATACATCAGGGGACAAGAAAATTTCGCAGCGGATGCTCTCTCCAGAATTGAATTTGAAAATATAAAAAACATAGAAACTAATAAAATACTTAAAGTAGCAACAAGATCAGAAACAAAAAAAATTAGTACATAAGGAAAACAAAATTAACAATAGCAGAATAGAAACACCAAGAGTATATGAAATAATAAATCCTAGCGAAGCCAAAAAATACGCGCAAATTAAATTCAAAAAGTGCAAATGTTTTATTACCAAAAATAAAGAAAAATTACTCTCCTTCAACATAGGCGATTTGATCATTAGTGGAAGAATAGATCTAGATCGATTCCTTCCAAGGCTTGAAAAAAGAAGCCGGTGCTCAAAAAATCTATAAACTGAAGATAGACATGTCAGAAAAACTATTAAGGTCACTTACACCTAATGAACTAAAACAAAAAGGAAAAGACACATTAAAACATTTAGAAATAGCAGTTCTACCCCAAGTAAAAGTTATAACAAATAAAGAAGAAATAAGAAATACATTAAATAAATATCATAATGACCCAATAGAGGGAGGTCACTGCGGGGTAAACAGAACACTAGGAAAAATAAAAAGAGATTTCTTTTGGAAAAATATGTCTCGGGATGTTGCAACATACATCAAAAATTGCGAAAAGTGCAAACTAGCCAAAGTAACCAGACACAACCACTCCCCATTGGTCATAACACCAACCCCTGCAACCACTTTTGACACAATAATAATAGATACAATTGGACCATTACCAAAAACAATGAACGGTAATGAATACGCAGTTACTATTATCTGCGATCTGTCCAAATATCTCATATCAATACCAATACCAAACAAAAGTGCAAAAGCGGTTGCAAAGGCAATATTCGAAAAATTCATTTTAATTTACGGTTCAGTGAAAACAATTCTAACAGACATGGGAACAGAATATATGAATTCAATACTAATAGAACTTTGCAAAAATTTTAACATAACTAAAATTAATTCCACGGCGCACCATCATCAAACTCTTGGAACAGTAGAAAGAAGCCATAGAACTTTCAATGAATACATCAGGTCATATATATCCATAAAAAAAGACGATTGGGATGAATATCTAGCATACTTCACATATTGCTTTAACACCACCCCATCCACGGTACATGGTTATGCACCTTTTGAACTAGTCTTTGCAAAACATCCTAAAACTATCCCATTCTCGTCTGAAACGGTAGAACCCATTTACAACATTGATGATTTCAATAAAGAAATAAAATTTAAATTACAAATAGCACAAAATAGAGCGAAACTGCTTATCGAAAAATTTAAAGCATTACAAAAAGAAACATATGATAAAAACACAAAAAAAGTATCGCTAACTGAAGGACAAGAAATACTTTTAAAAAATGATACAGGACATAAATTAGATAACAAATACACAGGCAAATATACAATACAGAGCATAGGTCCTAACAATAATATAGTAATAGCGGATGATAAAAACAAAAAGCAAACAGTACATTTAGATAGAATAAAAATAACATAAAAAGGATGTTAGAAAAATATAAATTTTTCTTTTTAAAAAAAGGAGGTGTAGTATACTTTTAGGGATAAGATTAGGGCACATACTTTTAGGGATAGATTATAAGTAATTAGAACTTAAGCATAATGTCTAGCTTTAAGTACCGTTAAGGACACTAGCCATAAGACCAATGTAAACGTTCTCCTATAAATACCGGGCTTGCGGCCCCAATAAATCACTTCAAGTCAAACCTTGCCTTCGCCTATTTCACTATTCTTGCTAGAGATTCCATATTTGGTATGAACATTTGATTAGTAAATGCCCTCATTTTGATCCACTATTTCTCCTTCTCAGCATAGCTTCATGAAAGGTCGTTCATCGCTTACCAACCTTTTAGAATTTACTATTCTTGTGCACCATGGCTTCCGTAAAAAGCGTCAAACTGATGTTATTTATAGCGACTTTAGTAATGCTTTCGATACGGTTAATCATTCTATGCTTTGCAGTATACTTTTGGGGATAGCATTAGCCCACATACTTTTAGGGATAGACTATAGGTAATTAGAACTTAAGCATAATGTTTAGCTTTAAGTATCGTTAACGACAATAGCCATAAAACCAATGTAAATGCTCCCTCTATAAATACCGGGCTTGCGGCCCCAATAAATTACTTCAAGTCAAACCTTGCCTTCGCCTACTTCAGCTTCTCTTGAAAATTAACATCATGGGTTTTTCCCCAAAACTATTGGCTTGTTTAAAGTCGTATCTTATTGGCAGAACCCAATAGGTGTCTTTTCGTTCCTCGATATCTAAAACTGTTCGAGTTACATCAGGTGTACCCCAAGGCAGTCATCTAGGCCCACTGTTATTTACCTTGTTTATAAATGATTTGCCTTTGGCCTTGGCTCATTTAATGATCCTTCTTTCCAACAGTACTTGCAATCAGATCTCAATGCGTTCTTTGATTGGTGCCACGTTAATAAATTACACCTTAATGCCTCTAAGTGCTCTTTTATGACTTTTAGTCGTTTGTCTCCGTTCCTAGCTCATTACTCTATTAAGTCTGATCTGCTAGATTGTGTACCATCATTCAAAGACTTAGGCGTTATGTTTGATCAATAGAGCATGCAGTCTTCTTGGCTGCAAAAGAATTTGATGATCCCTATGTAACAAAGATTTCATATGTTCGTTAGTTCGCCCCACTCTAGTTTTTTTTTGTTTGCGTTACGCGGTCTTAATTGGGACCCGAGTCTTCGCCTACCTTCTTATTCTGACAGACTTCTTCTCATCTTCCTTCACTGTACAACCGTAGGCTCGTATTTGGCATTCTCTTTTTCCATAAACTAGTCAACGGCGAAGTCATTTCTACCAATTTACTAGATACGCTGTATTCTTGTGTTCCCTCACGTCGGACCAGAAACTTTTTTCCTATTCACCTTAGTAGATGTCTGACTAACTACTCTTTCACGAACCTTTTCGTGTTCTTTGCCAATCTTTTAACAACCTTTCTCACCTTATTTCTTCTCATCTTTCTGTCACTTCTCTTCGCGCTATACTGTTTAAACATCTACAGCGAAACCAATGAAAATATTCTGGACTCGGATTGGCTGCAACTCATCCCTGACCACATTGGCTGTGAATCGGGGCATAGCTGGCACCTTGCGCAAATAAAAAACCTCCACCGGGTCGGGGATGTTTAGTTGTGTATAAAACTAAGCTACCTTCTTCAATTAAATTATTATGTCTTTTAGCTTAAGCTTTTGGTGTGTTAGTTGATAAATAAATAAATAAACGTGTAAAGATTTTGCCACGCCCCTTACCGCCCCTGTAATTTGAAAAGACTCAGTTGAAAATAATTATTTCCGATAATTTTCTACCTTATGCCAAATTGGGCACACTTAAATTTGATATTAATATTCAGCAACATACCAAAATTTATCCAAATCGGACAAAAAATAGTCAATTTATGCATCTAAAAACTTTTCCAAAAGGACGGAGTTGGTCGTTGGCTGGTGGAGGCGCTAGGGTGCCCAATTGCTTAAGTGAGCAATATAGTGAGAAAAAAAATATATCCAAATAATCAAAAATTAAAAAAAATTTACGCTTCAAACGGCATTATTAAATGTGTGTAATGTGTTTTTACGCTCGCACTACTCTTACTTTTAGCTGTTGCCATTGCAACGCAGTAGTATTCTTAGCAATACTGCTGAAAAAGAGAGCTGAACTACAATGCCGACGTCGTAGAATCATCACCAACTGCAAATTTTTGAAGTTTTTGTATTGATAAAAAAATATAATTTGTCTTAAAACCAGAAGGCCGGCGCTAGCTTCGACCGCGTCAAAGCTTGTATACCCTTGCAACTTTTTTGGTAACTCTTTCCTTACCTATTAGCCATCAATGTGGAAGAACGTTTTGTCTAAAAAGGCTTATGTTTGCGAAAGAATGGCCTACAATTATAAAATAGCAAATAACTAAGATATTGATCAAAGCCACTGTGACAGTGGCGTTTGTATAGGAGCTATATGATATAGTGGTCCGATCCGGCTGTGTCCGAGATTTACAACCTCTGCAGTATATACAAGCCTACATGCAAAATTTCAGCTTTGTAGCTCTTACGGTCTAGGATGAGTTTGCGTTGATCCACACGGACGGACAGACGGACGGACGGACATGGCTATTTGAACTCGTCTCGTCGTGCTGATCAAGAATATATATACTTTGTATGGTCGGAAATGCTTCCTTCTATGCGTTGAACACTTCTGACCAAAATTAATATACCCTTTTTGCAAGGGTATAAAAATAAAAAAAAATAAAAATTATTTTTGTTGATTCCGAATAGAACGTCTTCCGTATATTACGACGAATCGTCGTCGTTCCCTTGAGCGTCGTTATAACCGGATTCTACTGTGCGTTTAATTCTTTGACGGCTATAGGTAGAAATATCAAAGAAGCTAACTTTGGCTTTGCCGAAGTTTATATAACCTTGGAGTCCTTGGCAATAATGTTCAAAATTTAAACAAAACATTATTACTTTTTTTACCAACGTTTTTTCTTCTTCTTCCTCCATTCCCTAATCAAAGAAACGCACCCATAAACATCTGACCAATTTTATAACTTTTTAACTTTTTTCTTACCTATAGCTGTTAAAGTAGAACAAGTTTTATCTAAAAAGTCAAATGTTTGTAAAAGAATGGCCGAATATCTTAGTTTAGCAAATAACGAAGTAATTAATCACTGTTTTTCACCGATAGAATAAAAATTAACAAAATTAATTTTATTTTTAATATTTGGTACCAAATATTAAGTGGATTTGCACATGTATTTTCAGGTGATTCCGGCGACTATCAAGAATTAAATTTTGGAGTAAAACACACAGATTCCCATTCCTTTTTTGATGTATATAGAAATGGATCACTTAAAATCACTAAAATTGGACGCGAACATGAAAGCAATTATTTATGCCAGGCTTTCAATGGCATAGGTGCTGGACTCAGCACACTTGTTAAGCTCACAGTGCATGGTTAGACCATTTAGTTTGGTTTTTATATGATTTTAAATTAATATATTTTTCAGTTGGTCCGTCAGTTAGCGTGGAAACAAAACGATTAATAAGTCGTAGAGGAGAACGTATAACTATTCGTTGTGAAGCTTATGGCGACCGACCGTTGGAGATTTTTTGGAGCGCAAAATCAAATCGAATTGATCCAACTTATGACATTCGATACCATATAAGAAATTCTCCTTTAGCTAATGGAGTAGTGTCTGAATTTAGTATTTTGCAAACAATACTTACTGATAGAGGGGAATACTCCTGCATGGCTAAAAACTCATACGGCATTGACAGAACAGTCATAAGTCTGCAAGTGCAAGAACCTCCGAAATTTCCAGTCAACTTACATGTTTTGGACCTGGGTAGTCGCTCCGTTACACTAACTTGGTTGCCCAATGACCAGGGTCCAGCTATGTCGGATAGTAGTAATAAAAGTGATCAAGATCCCACACCCATCTCAAATTACATACTACAATACAAGAAAGCCGAAGGTAAGTATAACGTAGATAGAAGTAATAAATTGCTTGTTATTTGCCACATTAAAAGCAGTTGGGAGTTGGAGTTGGGAGTCGTAATCACGTCATTTTTTTATGATTCTCTAAAGGGCATCGAAACTTTGTTCGTTCATATATATGTAGTACCACCTAAGTAACATAAAATATTACCAATAAGCTAGAATTAAGAACAACACCAAACACGACCACTACGTGGCGAAAAAGAATAACGATGGGCAACGGTGAGAGAGAGAGAGAAAAGAATGAGGATCAAAAGTGACATGTCTAAAGTTTGGAAGTAGGATTAAGTGATCGTGCTTCAGAAAACGATCAAAAGTGACATGTCTAAAGTTTGGAAGTAGGATTAAGTGATCGTGCTTCAGAAAACGATGGGCAACTAGAACTAGAAAGAACAGCAATTCAGAACAATATTGGTGTTGAAGAACCAATTGTCATGTTGTTTGTATTCCTATGTCTTTACATACACTAATCTTTTACATCTTACTATTCTTTTGTTCTTTTATTTTTATAAGTTTTTCTGAAATTTGCTGGCACCAGTCTGGTGCTCTCTCTCTCTCTTTTTTTGCTCTTTATAAGCCTATATATCCTACGTAGTTGCATACGAATCGCATTTTTAGTAATAAGCAAGAAAACAAAGAATCAAAATATATGTTCGTGGATGGCCGGAAGGATCCAGATAAATATACAGACAGTTGGCGGGTGCCAATGATTTCTGGGAAAGTGAGCTAATAATTAATCAAAAACGCGCTAGACTTCTTTTATCCTCGAACACGATCACGAGGTCGCCTGTCTGGAGACTGTGAGCAGGTGATTTCCACTTATTCCGTTTGTGGAGTTCCTTAAGATATTCGTTCTGATTCTGATTTTTTAACATAAATACAAAAAGAAACTAAGAAAAATTTTTCAAATTTTTTTTTAACTTTATTTTGAAAACTTGCTATTGATGGCTGATTTTCTTCAAAATAATTTTCAATATTTACATCAATATCTAATAAACTCAACATTTCGGGACTATAGTTGCTATTTTCCAAATCCTTTCGTGATCGCACGTGTCTCAGTGATGCATTAAGTGGATCCGAAGAGGCTGCTAGCATGTTAAAAACGTACTCATTTTGTCTAACACGAGAGATTTTTAATGTAATAGTATATCTGAACCTTTTGTAGTCCTTGTTTTTACATTCCTCTGCTTCTTCGGATAACTCTCCAATCGGTAAACACTGAAATTCTATTAAATCCTTTCCGTGAGCCAAAATCCTATGTACCGTTGGGGTAAGTTTTTTTGCGGATACAATTCATTCGAAAGTTGAGCAGCCCTTGAAGTATATTCGGAAAATTTTTCACCATTTACCATTTCCTTGCAATTTATAACATTCAAGATAACAGCTAACCTTTTAATGACCTTTAATGACCTAACACCTGTTATAAAAGATGTCGTTTCATCATTTTCAAAAAATCTCCTTGAAGTATTCCCATCATTCCTGTTTCCATATCCTTACTTTGGGCAGTCAACTTTCAGTCCCAGCTTCCAAAAGAATTCAGCTTGTATAATCTTCTTCCTGCTCTGAATATCCTCACGAGATGTTTTATCCGTTTTTGTTTCTCCTGGCCGAGGAAGTGTGTAAGCTAGCTTCAAAATAAAATCCATACACTTTATTCTGCAATGCAACGGAGAAATTCCATATTCGTAGCAGTTCTCCTCACTCGTTGAATCGTCTTAGTCCTAAAATTCTTTTTGATTTTTTTTTTTGCAAATTTGACATCTTAACGTTGAGGAAGTGTTTGTAATTTCTTTTAACACTTTTCCATCAATCATTGTCAGGAAAAATTCAACTTAACCGTAAATGTTTTTCCACTCTTGGTTTGGAAAACAGCAGGTTTCAGTTGGCTTATTTGATTTTTTATGTCGCCAACAGTTGCTTTGATTAATTACGAGGACTCCTTTGCATATTTGAATAACAAAGGCCGACAATAGTAGGTCGATGACGGTCGAAGATTTATCCAATGTTCAGAACTTTCACTTCTCAGGCGCAAAGGAACTACATAAGCCATGAACATATTTTCATCAGAAATAGCTTCGTCTTCTGTGTGTATAATCTGCTTGTAGGCGCTTTGTCCAGATGATCCATCACATCCCCATTTGTTGAGTAATGTCAAATTTTCGGGAAAAAGATCCACCTCTCCATCAGGCATACTTTCAACAAGACTCCTCCTTCTACAGATACCTCTGCTATAATTTTATTTGCCGGTACTGCTTCCTTCCAAATCCAATCTTTTTGTATACATCGACGTGATGACTTTTTAAGGAACTCCTTAAAATTTGGTACTTCTCCTTCATCAATCCCAGGTCCATAAATAAGGAGAACGCTTCTTCCTCAGTGTACTTAGTGGCAACTAAGTTTGGTGGGGTTCGAATACTTTCCTTAATCCTATTTAGTCGAATAGGACTGGCGATCTGCACAGCTTTCGTAATACTCGCATTTGCCCTCTCTTTTTCCTTTGTATACTTTGAAAAAAGTGCTTCTGAAAGATGCTCCGTTGTAATGCTTTCAGTAGCACCCTGAAGCTTTCGATATAAATGTTGAACAATCCTCCACATCTTCATGCGGCCTTCCTTTTGCTCGGCTAGTTGATGGTATAACATCTTCGACCCCCGAATCTCCGAATTCGGTATACTCCTCAAGCCAAACTTAATGTTTTTTCACGAAACTTGCCAGATTTGTGCCGCTTGCCATCCATTTTCGCCTTAAGTTACATTGTGCATTTTACCCTAAGCTCCATACTAGCTTTTTTGAATGAAATGCCCATCTCCTTCAGCAATCCCATTTTAAAATCACTTAAGTTTTCAGTTTGAATTGCCAAATAAGTGGCATAGAGTCGAAAATTTTGTGGAAGCAAATAATAATTCTAATTATGTATATTCAAACTAGAGTCCCTAAATAGGAAAAATCGATGATCGCTTTCGCCAAACATGCAACCCTGACATTCTGATCAAGCTCCAAAGTCAGGTGATTAGTCAGCTGATGCCTGCGACAAAATTGGCGGGAAATTTTTATTTACTTTGAGCGCTTGGCAAATTTACACAAAAGAAAAATAAGATAGTGGAAAAAATGGATTTTGGTGGCCAAGGTATGTAGAATGTATAAAACACAACAATTTGGTGTTCAAATTTATTATATATATGTATATACTGTTTTGTATTGTCCAAAAAGATAGAAAATTAAACAAATGTGTTCGTCTTCTGTGGAGTAAAAACTTACCTTCTGTGTGTTTCTGGGATATGTAATGTATGTGAAAACAAAGTAGAGAGTGTGTATAAAAAGTTAGTAATAATCTTGTTGGCGGCTTTTTGCGACTTTAGCGGTATTTTGAACTTGTAGATCACATTGAGTTCTGTCATTCAACGCTGCTGGACGTATGGATTGACAGCGGCCGCAACTCTGGCGTTCTTGCAAACTGGATATTTGGCCAATTGACGGAATGTTCGCTAACCAATGAAAGCATTAGTGAAATTAAAAAGAAAGTTAAAACCTTTGAAATATACATTACTTCGAATTTACAAAAGTGCAGCAGAAATATGCGCACATTCCGAATAAAATATTCACAGTGGCTATCAATGAGCTTTAAAATTGGATTGGATAATAAAGAAGATACGGATAGTCTTCAATTGGGTAGACCAAAGCTAAATTATGATGAAGCTGGGCCTCGTCTTAAAAGAAAACTAGCTGCCGATGTTGCAATGAAGAATAAGAACGACAGCAAACTTTTGATTCATGCTGCTACAATGGCAGCCAGAAAATCAAATGAAAGTGACACTGCATTTGTGCTTAAAAATTTTAGCAATTCTGAATGTGATGCTACTGAAGCTAAAAGAAAATTCGGTATTGCAGAACAAATACAATAAATGAAGCTTTGGAATTCTTGCTGGAAAACTCGATAAGCAAACGATTATACAATGAAATTCATCAAATAAGCAAACAGCATAATTGTGACATATATCCAAGCTACCGAAATGTCCAGGAAGCTAAATTGCAATTGAGACCTATGGGTATAACAGTTACAGAAACTATGGCAAAAGTTACCTTGCAAGATTTGTTAAATCACACTGCTAGCCGCATCGTATTGTTACAGCAGGAGTTATTTGCTAACTTAGAAATCGTTCCAAGTTTAAAATTAATTGCGAGTTACGGATACGATGGATCAACTGGACAAAGTATGTACAAAATAAGATTTGAAACGAACGAACCTGATACAGTTGATCAATCTTTATTTGTTACTACCGTGATACCTCTGAAGCTCATAGACAAAGCAGGAACAATTTTTTGGAATAATAGAACTCCAAAGTCTGTAAGATTTTGCCGACCCCTCAAAATGGAATTCGCAAAGGAAACAAGAGATCATGTTGTTGCAGAAAAAAACGATTTGGACACTCAAATAAAACACTTGACTCCTAGTGTAGTACCAATATCAAATGAAAGGAAGATCATTCTCGTACGACCTTTATATGACTTTAATAGATGGGAAAGTTTTAAACGTTTTAACGGGCACAAAATCTAGCCAGTTGTGTTCAATTTGTGGTGCAGGCCCAAAACAAATTATGGAAACCTATGACACAAATTCTTTTAAACCAAACCCTCGGCATCTTCAATATGGAATAAGTCCACTTCACGCTTGGATACGCATTTTTGAATTGCTGCTCAAAATATCATACGGATTGGGGTTTAAAAAATGGCAAGTAAGAAACGAAAAAGACAAATTAGAAATGATTGAAAGAAAAAAACATATACAAAGAAGATTGCGAGAAGAAATGGGTTTGCATGTAGATAAGCCAAAGCCGAATGGAAGTGGAAACACGAACGATGGCAATACTGCGAGAAAAGCATTTTTAAATACGAAGTTGTTTGCATCAATTTTAGAACTCGACTTGGAGTTACTATTCTAATAGCTATTAACTGCGAATTTGCAATCGACGCTTTAAAATTTCAAAATTTCTCAGATAAAACTATTAGATCATACATGTTACATTATTCATGGTATCCTATGTCACCAACTCTCCATAAAATTTTAGTTCATGGATCACAAATAATAACTGCATCAGTAATGCCGGTAGGGTGTCTTGGAGAAAACGCGTCTGAAGCGAAAAATAAATTTTACAAGCGTGATCGGCTACTGCACGCTCGACACAATTCGCGGGTAAATAACATGATGGATGTATTCCAAAGATCTATGGACACTTCAGATCCCCTCATTTCAAGTATATCCATTAAGAAAAGGGCAGCTCGACATAAAAAAAACCCCTTCCGCGAGATGTCATTGAACTTTTAGAAACACCACATTATAATTTTCCATTAAATGTTAAAGACTGAACATTATAATGATTACAGTTTTTATGATGACTCCGACTCAGAAATAGAGGATATAAATCCATATGCGTTTGAATTAGATGTGGAAAACAATTAAAAAATGAACTTTCCTAAAATTGTTAGTAACTAAGACCTGTCTTTAAGTAAGAATTTAATCATAATAAATATTATATTACTATCACTAAAACATAAAAAATATTAAAATTTTTGTACTTTATATAGTTTTTACACTTTCCTTTGTGATCACGTATACGCGTTGTTACCTTATATGGGCTACTGGGGTAGGCGTGGTCAAATGAACTTCAAATTTTGCTTCAATATTTAGAGTGCTATTCTTATCAAATATACCAAGTTTCAGCTCGATATATGCGTTATTCGACTTTATGCCACTTATTTGGCAATTCAGCCCAGTGTGCACTCGTGGAAAACTTTCAAAATTCTTTCATTCTTTAAAAACATTTTTACAAAAACAAATATAACTGTCTTGAATTATATTGACAAATACTATTAAGTCCGTATTTAAGGTGTTTGCGCTTATGAAGTTAAAAATAAACTGTCGCAAACGAGAGGAACAATTATCTCTTCATGTTATATTTTTTGAATTAACTAGGTAGAACGGTATTACCCTTTTTGTATTAATTAAGTAAAAAATTTAATAACTACATCCAATTAGGCTGTGTATACAAATTCAAGTGTGGACACACAGCTTAAGGTAAACGGAAATAAAAACGAACAACCTGCAACTAGGACCAATTTTTCATCAACTTAAATAACATTTACCTGCCTCGTCAGTTTTCCCAAATCAGGTTATTAGCAATCTAACATTGTAGAAAGGCATATATATAAACAGGTAGTATTTGCAGAACAGCATTACGAAATGTTATCAATTAATAACAAACAAGCCACAGGCAAATACGCATGCGCTATTCTTCTTCCTTATACATGCAGCGCATTTTTTAGGCGAGGTTGCCTTAGTTTTATGCTTACGCATCGCTGTCGCAGGTCTCCGCATATTGGGATCCTATACATCTGATAGGTAAATATTTCACCTACTTAGTGTATGTAGTCCGGTAGCGATTGTTCAAATCGCCCAATATTCATTTTTAAAGTTGCGATTTTTTTTTTTAAATTATAATTTTTTCCTATTTACTAAAAATGTCTCAACGAATCTCAACCGATTTCCAAAATTTTTTGGATTCATCATCTCTGAAGTATTCCCTATCGATTGCATATATCATTTTTGCCAAACGCGATTATGAAAAAACTGATTTTTGCAACGCTATCCAAGCAGAGGCCCAATTGTGCGTCGGCAGAAAGCATGCTGGATTCCCTACAGTCACATAGGCTCGACTAGAATCTCAGGCTCCGCAATGGATAAGAGAGGTCATCCAATAAGAAAAAGTCCTGGGCTCAATGCCAGCAGATCCTGCTTTGCTCTTGAGAGAAATTGGCCGAGAATTCAGAAACGCCTCGGTTCGACACAGAAGAGTGGATAGTTCTTCGAACGTATACTTAACATTAGACGAGGACTTGTAAAATAGGGTCATAAAACTTTTGACCCTAGCCTCCCACAGTCCTTTCATATGGGGGGCGGTCGGCGGAATGAAATGCCAGGATAAAATATGCTGGGGAAATGGCTTCATGATATTATGCTTGGTGGTGTCCAGAAACTCCTTTTCGAGCACCTTCGAGGCCCTTACGAAGGTCTTCCCATTGTCTCCGTGCGACAAAACGTGAAAAGGCTGCGAGAAATCTTCAAAATCCTTTTGGCAGCGAAGCGTAGGATGCATGCGGTGACTCGCAGAGCCCCACCATAGTCTGAGAACCGTTCGCTAGCGTCGTCGAGCAGAGTGGTCGAGGTGGTGTGGCACTGGACTCGTTGCTCTAGATGATTGTCCGGAAGTTCACTACTGAGAGTTGGCCAGCACTCGGGGTCCCGCCAGAGCCAGTCCGGCCCATGCCACCAGAGGCTACTAGCCGATAACTCGGCCGTAAAGACTCCACAGCATGCTGGAACGCACTTGTCCAAAACTGGGAAGTTAAAGGTGGGATTGGAAGTTCAGGGGCGATCGACGCCCAGAGATCGGCTAACCAAACCGCTCCGCACAACTCCAGCCGAGGCAGCGAGACTGTTTTGACCGGGGCTACGCGGGTCTTAGCCGTTAATAGAAGGACGCTTACCTGATCAGTACGCTTTCTGGGACGCGTCACGGTAGCCATAAAGCTCCCACGAGAGAGTATCGCTGGTGTTTAGCCAACGGGGATGTGGAGTTGACGGAGGCCTGGATAATCCTGCAGAAATTCGTGCCTTTAGAGCGGCAGAGCGTCATCCCAGCCAAGTTAGGTTAACCAGATTTGCTGCATGAATATGTTCGCTCGAATAACAAATGGGGCTAGCCAGACGGCGGGGTAAAAGAGCTTAGCGATATGGGACAGAACTTTCCTCTTGGAGATCGACTCCTTCAATGGTAGGTCCGCTACGGTGAAGAAGAAGACGTGCTCGCGTCTTCCAACTCGAGAAAGTCCTCTCGTAGTGGGTGCTCTCTTGGGATAGCCTGAAGTAATTCCTTCTTATTGGAAGTCCACTTCCGAAGCGGGAGACCCGCAGATTGAAGGGCTGCTGGATACATCGAGTGCACATCTTGCGCCAATTGTAGCAGGACTCGGATCGCCAGGAACGGCGCGCAGTTAACACCAAACGTGACAGTTTGTAGATCTTAGTCCTGAATACTGCCGTGACGATCTCGGTAGAGGATCGGCTGAAAAGGGGTGTGACTGAGGAACTGAAAGAACCGCCGTTTTATTACTCGAAGCGTAACCGCGATCGGCCTGGAGAGTAGGCCCGATGTGCAAGACATCGTTAAGGCTGACCCCTCGCGGGGATGGGCTCGACGCATTGAATACCACGTGTACCTTGGTGGTGGTGCTGTTGGGCTTAAACACAGCGTGATGGGAGAGATAAAAGTTTTTCCCATGCTGAGGCAACGTCACCCGAATCCTATGGCCTTATTTCTCGTACTCCTGAATTATGGCATCGTATTATGGCGCGCTTCATTTCGCGGGAATTGGGCCAGCACAATCGGTTTTAAATGACCCAAGTCGACACTATTCAGACTTTTCAACGGTAGGGACACAACATATCGGCCGTCCTTCGTTCTTCGGGTGGTCTGTCGAGGATGTGGGAAAAAAGGTCTACACCGATAATCATATCAATAGGCGCGGGCTTGTTGTAGTACGGGTCAGCCAGGGGCTATCGAGATACTGTGAAGGAACCGTGTTAAGAAATGGAGCCGCGGGCATGGCCCATGACAAATTGGACACGACCAGAGCTTAGACCTCAATCCTGCTCAGCCTGCCACACGGAGCGGACAGTATCAGCCGACACACTTTGTCGGCACATCCTCTGTCGCTCGGGCCCATGCCAGAAACTGCGGCGCCGACTGGATAAAAGGTGGGCTGGGCCGTGTTGAAGACCCGTTCGGATAGGAAGGTGGAATGTGACCCGAGACGATCGACGCACGAATATGGTGCTCCACACCACAATGGTGAAAGGTGACCATCGCAGTGCGTACAAGAGGCCACTGCGTGGGTTGGATGCACTTAGTGTACTTAGTGTATGTAGTCCGGTAGCGATTGTTCAAATCGCCCAATATTCAGTTTTAAAGTTGCGATTTTTTTTTTTAAATTATAATTTTTTCCTATTTACTAAAAATGTCTCAACGAATCTCAACCGATTTCCAAAATTTTTTGGATTCATCATCTCTGAAGTATTCCCTATCGATTGCATATATCATTTTTGCCAAACGCGATTATGAAAAAACTGATTTTTGCAACGCTATCCAAGCAGAGGCCCAATTGTGCGTCGGCAGAAAGCATGCTGGATTCCCTACAGTCACATAGGCTCGACTAGAATCTCAGGCTCCGCAATGGATAAGAGAGGTCATCCAATAAGAAAAAGTCCTGGGCTCAATGCCAGCAGATCCTGCTTTGCTCTTGAGAGAAATTGGCCGAGAATTCAGAAACGCCTCGGTTCGACACAGAAGAGTGGATAGTTCTTCGAACGTATACTTAACATTAGACGAGGACTTGTAAAATAGGGTCATAAAACTTTTTGACCCTAGCCTCCCACAGTCCTTTCATATGGGGGGCAGTCGGCGGAATGAAGTGCCAGGATAAAATATGCTGGGGAAATGGCTTCATGATATTATGCTTGGTGGTGTCCAGAAACTCCTTTTCGAGCACCTTCGAGGCCCTTACGAAGGTCTTCCCATTGTCTCCGTGCGACAAAACGTGAAAAGGCTGCGAGAAATCTTCAAAATCCTTTTGGCAGCGAAGCGTAGGATGCATGCGGTGACTCGCAGAGCCCCACCATAGTCTGAGAACCGTTCGCTAGCGTCGTCGAGCAGAGTGGTCGAGGTGGTGTGGCACTGGACTCGTTGCTCTAGATGATTGTCCGGAAGTTCACTACTGAGAGTTGGCCAGCACTCGGGGTCCCGCCAGAGCCAGTCCGGCCCATGCCACCAGAGGCTACTAGCCGATAACTCGGCCGTAAAGACTCCACAGCATGCTGGAACGCACTTGTCCAAAACTGGGAAGTTAAAGGTGGGATTGGAAGTTCAGGGGCGATCGACGCCCAGAGATCGGCTAACCAAACCGCTCCGCACAACTCCAGCCGAGGCAGCGAGACTGTTTTGACCGGGGCTACGCGGGTCTTAGCCGTTAATAGAAGGACGCTTACCTGATCAGTACGCTTTCTGGGACGCGTCACGGTAGCCATAAAGCTCCCACGAGAGAGTATCGCTGGTGTTTAGCCAACGGGGATGTGGAGTTGACGGAGGCCTGGATAATCCTGCAGAAATTCGTGCCTTTAGAGCGGCAGAGCGTCATCCCAGCCAAGTTAGGTTAACCAGATTTGCTGCATGAATATGTTCGCTCGAATAACAAATGGGGCTAGCCAGACGGCGGGGTAAAAGAGCTTAGCGATATGGGACAGAACTTTCCTCTTGGAGATCGACTCCTTCAATGGTAGGTCCGCTACGGTGAAGAAGAAGACGTGCTCGCGTCTTCCAACTCGAGAAAGTCCTCTCGTAGTGGGTGCTCTCTTGGGATAGCCTGAAGTAATTCCTTTTTATTGGAAGTCCACTTCCGAAGCGGGAGACCCGCAGATTGAAGGGCTGCTGGATACATCGAGTGCACATCTTGCGCCAATTGTAGCAGGACTCGGATCGCCAGGAACGGCGCGCAGTTAACACCAAACGTGACAGTTTGTAGATCTTAGTCCTGAATACTGCCGTGACGATCTCGGTAGAGGATCGGCTGAAAAGGGGTGTGACTGAGGAACTGAAAGAACCGCCGTTTTATTACTCGAAGCGTAACCGCGATCGGCCTGGAGAGTAGGCCCGATGTGCAAGACATCGTTAAGGCTGACCCCTCGCGGGGATGGGCTCGACGCATTGAATACCACGTGTACCTTGGTGGTGGTGCTGTTGGGCTTAAACACAGCGTGATGGGAGAGATAAAAGTTTTTCCCATGCTGAGGCAACGTCACCCGAATCCTATGGCCTTATTTCTCGTACTCCTGAATTATGGCATCGTATTATGGCGCGCTTCATTTCGCGGGAATTGGGCCAGCACAATCGGTTTTGAATGACCCAAGTCGACACTATTCAGACTTTTCAACGGTAGGGACACAACATATCGGCCGTCCTTCGTTCTTCGGGTGGTCTGTCGAGGATGTGGGGAAAAAGGTCTACACCGATAATCATATCAATAGGCGCGGGCTTGTTGTAGTACGGGTCAGCCAGGGGCGATCGAGATACTGTGAAGGAACCGTGTTAAGAAATGGAGCCGCGGGCATGGCCCATGACAAATTGGACACGACCAGAGCTTAGACCTCAATCCTGCTCAGCCTGCCACACGGAGCGGACAGTATCAGCCGACACACTTTGTCGGCACATCCTCTGTCGCTCGGGCCCATGCCAGAAACTGCGGCGCCGACTGGATAAAAGGTGGGCTGGGCCGTGTTGAAGACCCGTTCGGATAGGAAGGTGGAATGTGACCCGAGACGATCGACGCACGAATATGGTGCTCCACACCACAATGGTGAAAGGTGACCATCGCAGTGCGTACAAGAGGCCACTGCGTGGGTTGAATGCAAAATAACTTTGAGCGTTTCTGAGCTGGCCGAGGACTGACGCTCGGTTGCGCTGAATGTCCGCGACAAAATAGCTCAAACAGAGTCCCTGCTGTCTGACAGTTTCCGAACGCCTCTGGACTTACATGTCTAGGAAACTTGGGAGAAGCCGTATCGGGTGATTTTCCCGATGGCAAAGCTTGCAAGACGCGGGTTTGAGCTGAGCCTTTGCGGGAAACGCTTGGACCTTCATCGTCGCGGAGGATTTGCGGGGGCCAATGTGGATGGCTGGGACACTTCCCACAGGAGGATTGTGGCCTTCAGCAATTTGCTAGTATATATATGGCGATGAGTAAAACATCCCAATTCTCAGTACTAACACCAAACGCTCAAGAGCGGTTAGACACCCTTGAAACGCAGTCTGCAGCTCTCTCAAGGCTTTGCCCGACTCTTGTGCCACCGCGGGAATCTGGAAGAGTTGTCTGGCTTGAGTCATGATAAGCAGACGGCTATTCTCGTACCGTGCGGTGAGGTTCTCCAACGCGGCTTGGATAGCCTCATTCATCAGAGGGGACTTAGACACGATGGTTCTCGTTATCCCACGCGTCTTGGCGTTCAAGTATTAGAGCTTCTCCACTTGTAACAAGTACGGATTGGCGATATAAATGGCAGCGAACAAGTCGTAGAAGGTAGGCCATGCTAGGCTGTCGCCATCAAACGTTTCGAACTCACTTGGAGGAGTTCTATGGCCCGGAGGCCCCGACGTCCCGCACCGCACACACACTGCGTCAGCAGATTCGTGCTTCGCCTTGATGTGGTTTATTACTGCTAGGCTTTTCTCGTCTTTTTGGGCATTTGACAACGGGAGTATTTAGTCTCGACGGTTGACCAAAAGGATTTGAGCTGCTCCATGTGCATTTTAATGGAAAATAAGGGCACTTCGAAAGTTAGAGCTTTACTCTCACAAGTTTTAAATATAGTAAACGCAACGCATGCCAGAACGTAATCGGAGAGGGACATGATGGATTGTTCTGCACGCTGTTGGGATACGGATCTGGTGACGGGAACGTCAGAACAGTGCGTCACAACAACGTGCGGGACCTGAGACTGGATTGAAAGCTTGGAATGACCTTTGTGTTCACTCGAGCCTTTAACCGAGAATCTGCGAACCTTAAGTTGGCTGGACGAGGACGGACGAGACTTCAGATATTCGCTGAGGCTGCGAGCAGAAGGGGTCCTGCGCGGAATGTCGGTATGCTTCGCGGTCACCGGAGTCTTCGGAGGTTGGACCTTCCCAGAGTTAGACGAGAGACTGTTAGACTTCGGCGCAGTATTGGATGGCTCCGTGGACGTATTCAGGGGACAACATTACCGACGAAGTCCGAGTTTGCGTGCCCCTTATTTTGGAAAGACAACAAAAAATGAGATGTGGACTGTATCAAAACGAGAAAATTTTCTCACTGTGGACCGTAGGGTTGAGGAAATATATATAAATATATATGTATATATATGGAAAGAAAATATATTAGCTTTTATATAAATATGCATGGAATTAGATATACATATATTGGCGAGTTGAGTATTTCAGAGATTCCGGAATCGTTGATTCCATTATTGGCTTCGATTTTTGTCACAAGGTTTGTGCAGCGAGTCTCAACGTGCGTTTAGGTTGAATTCCACAAGGAAAAGAGACTGAATTCTCTCAACCGCACACTGAGCAACACTCGATGACAGCCTATACTGTCATCGCACATTTCTAGTGTTAAACAGTTCTACATCAGTCATGTTAATCATTATTCAACACAGATCTATTCGATTAAAAGTAGGCACGCAATTCAAATTATTAGAAATGCCTAATTCAATCTCCGACATATATATAGGGAGAAAAAATGTATGTAAATATGTATGGCAAAATACTGGTTGGAATTAATATATATACATATATATATTTATTTATAATCATGGACGGATATATAAATAGCTGGGAAAAAAATGGATTCAAAAATATATATGTATACTAGAAAACTCGGCAAACGTTGTTTTGCCATATAAATAATTTTCTAGTAATTTCAGGAATATAAAAATAACAAAAGGCAAACATTATTGTTAAATTATTATAATTTATCTCTTAAAACGATATCAATATTTTTTGTTAGTCCATCTTTAGCTAAGACAAACAAACTAGATGGTTTTCTTACTCGAGAGCATGCCACGTATAATTGTCCGTGTGAAAAACATGGTGTTCTTAAATCTAATCCACAAACAGACATCGTTTGACCTTGGGACTTGTTGATAGTCATTGCAAATGCCAATCTAATCGGAAATTAAATACCTTTGAATTGAATTGGCACATCTGTATGTATAAAAGGAATCCGTAGTATGAGTATATTTTCAACTCCGAACTTGCCATTTAAAATTCTGGCTTCGATCAGGTTTTTCATTCATTTTTGAATGACTAATCGCGTACCAAGATAATTGGAGATCGAACCTTTAATTGTAAATTATGCGGTGGAATGCCTGGCAAATCCAGTGAGTTGAAAAACTCTATGGGAAAATTTATTGCTTCGCTGTAGTCCCAAACTGTATCAAGAGATTTATATGATACCAAGTTCCCTGGCAACAACATTTGAATCTTCAGATTTAAATTGTAAACGTCTTAATTTTTTGCCGCTAAAATCGTTCTTTCTGCAAGCCATTCAAGACTTATGTACTGTGTGTTTACATCGGGAAATATTTGTTTAATAAGAGTATCTTGCGAATCAGCGATTGTGCAGAAGTCGGTCGGTAATTTTACGTATCCAGTTTAATCTATAGCAACTTTTCCATCAAGAGTTGTTTTGAAAATGTTTCAGCGGATTGATCTTGAAGCATTTGAACGCGCATGTTTATTTTTAGGTGTAATTTTTCCAAATGTTGAACGTGGAATGACTGGAAGTGTTTGTCTGAAATCACCTGAAAGGACTAACAGAGTTGCGCCGAATAGTTTGTCACTGTTTTTAATATCTTTCAATGTCCTGTTCAACACCTCAAGTGAATGTTTGTGTGCTATAGTACATTCATTCCAAATAATAATTTTAAACCGTTTCAGCACAGTGGCCATGGACGATTGTTTCTTAATGTTGCATACTGCGTCAGGGTTATTCTGAATATTTAGTGGTAGCTTAAATACTGAATGAGCTGTTCTACCTCCATCCAATAAATTTGCTGCAATGTTCCTCATTCATTAGTGCGGGCAACAATTGCGGTCATTTCTACAGTACTGTACTACAGTTCACGATTCATTTCAGTATTCATTAAATCAGATGCAGTTCGATTTGGCGAATTCATACCGAAATTACTAAGTGTTAAGTTGGCAATGACAATGCAAAGATTCTCAATAGCAATCAATACTTTATTGTAAATTTCGTCGCTGAATGTTAGGGTTAGATCGTGGCACCATATACGATGTTGATGCAATATACCATCAGTCATTGAATCTTTGTGATTTTGTCATATTATCTGTGCTTGGGCTGGGAAATATTTTCAGGATTACTTCGACGATATATTGGGTATCCGTCGACATTTGTGACCATTTTTTAGTACATTTTCCAACAGCCATGCCAGGCGATGAACTATTAAGAGTACCACATGGACCATGAATCATGTAACAATATCAAACAGCATTTGGTCAGTGGATGGATCTGGAATTGAAATGATACTATTGATTTCTTTGGGACGGATTTTGTCGATGAACCAAACCATGAGGTAATCCTCGCTTTTGCCACTCAACCGAATACATCCAGCAAAGTGAGGGACCGAATACATGTGATTGAAACTTATCAAAGACATTAACTTTTGTCAGAACACACGTGCTGTAATATGATGGCGATGCATTGCATTTCGGATAGGCAGTAGCAAAGATGTAATCTCTGGCCATTTTGGATTACATGTAAACGTGATAAATAAACATGGTCGTCCATATTCGCGCACGAAAGTCAGAGCATCCTGTATATATTCTTGCATATGACATGTGTGGAAACCAGCACCGAGATGTTAAGCGGCAATCGACGCCTACAAAGCAAAGCCCTTTAACTCTCTAAATCTCTCTCTCTCTCTCTATGATCCACTATTACCTCCCTCTCTTGGTTCTAATTAGTATATATGTATTTAGTATATTTGTGACAATCAAAGCAGCCGCGTCGAAGCGGAAAAATATATGTATGTACATGTGTTTATAAATTTGGAAGTAACGTGTTGTATTGGAAAGTAACGGGTGATTACATTGGCGACGAGGTAAAAAAAAAAGAAAACAATGCATTAAAAACAATATAGCGAACTAGCAAATAATATAGTTAAATAGTGAAAAGGGGAAAAAAAGGAAAAGAAAAACTGAATAAGGATTCCGGGAGAAGGAAAATAGCCCAATCTTCATTCGTTGAATTCAAAATATGAACTCATTTTATTAACAAAAGTATGGAGTTTATATAGGGAATCTTAGGCTCTAGGAGGTAACAATTGTTCTTAAAATATCTTATTCTAATGAGACTCAAACCCAAGATTTCGGGGGTTGAAAATTATTATTGTTTTGGGCACGACGTCGGCCACTTGACATCCTGCCGTTGTGATCTTTTGGGTTAGTTTAGAATTACAAGTGTTTTTTTCCACAACCTGTGTGGCTGATTGTAATTTTAGTCATATGCTAGATTAGTTGTTTATGACAAAAGTACAAAAGTAAAATTGTATTATGTTTTCTTTAGTGCATCTGATTTGATGAAGCCCCTTCAGATGAACACGATGTTTATTTTTAAACAGAAACATTAGAAATATATAAATGCAGCGTGGCTGTCAGTGCAACTCCAATGCCTTGCTACGATCCGCTAGTTTTTTTTTATTTCTTTTCTTCCTTTCGTTTTGCGTTCTCTGTGCTTACGAGTTCAAAGAGAAAAACAAAAGGAGAAATATTTTTAAGAGAAACTCTAAAACGGTGTAATCATAGTAGGCATAAATACACATACACGTACGCGTATGCATGGACTTAAAAAAAAGTAAAATGCATTTTTCGCTCATAATAGAAAAAAAAGAGGAGAAAGCGAAAAGAAATCTGACAAATGTCAGAGGCGAAATGCCGATTAATTATTAAACAAATGTTTAATAAAGAAGTATCTGAAAAAGGTCAGAGGTGGAAACCGATAAGATATTAAACAAATGTTTAATAAGAAGAACTATCTATCTAACAAAGGTCAGGGGCGAAAAGCCGATAAGGTGTTAAACAGATGTTTAATAACAAAAACTATCTGGCAAAGGTCAGAGGCTAAAAGCCGATAAGAGATTAAACAAATGTAAAAAAAAAAAGATATTATCTGACAGTGGTCAGTGGCAGTCTGCCGATGAAAAATTAATAGAACAAATGTGATGGGAATATTCGATAAAACGCAACTTGCTCGACAGAAGCATTTAATGAATGGTTGATTTTTGTTTTCAGACAAACATCTATACTTATTCGCAATGACCGAAAGCGTCATAAAACCTTTTCTGTTTGAAAGTTTGGGGAAAGCATTGCTCCAAAATGAATGGGAAAAGTGGCTGCGCACTTTTAAGATTTATCTGGAAGTGGAAGAAGTCAAATCTGTAATTCAGAAAAGAACAAAATTGTTACATTTGGGTGGTATCCAATTGCAGACGGTTGCATACGCATTGCCGGGTGCCATAGCAGAATTTAACGAGGCCGATCAAAATGATGTTTTTTCTCTGCTAGTCGATAAACTGACAGCTTACTTCTCACCCAAGCAAAACTCGACTTTTGAAAGACACCTTTTTAGGAAAATCTCTCCTAAAGAAGGTGAAACATTTGGGAAGTTTATTTTGCCTTTGCGCCAACAAATTCAAAAATGTAATTTCGGGTCTACGGAAGCCGAAATAGAAGAAATTTGTTTAAAAGATAAAATCATTGACACCTGGGCTAGTACGGAACTAAAAAAGAAATTATTGGAAAAAGAACAAACTTTAAGCGAAATCATCGAAGCCTGCCAGATGGACGAGGAAATAAATGAGCAGTCGCAGCTTATGCACTCGAAGTCATTGCCAGAAATCATTAATAAAATCACTAATATGAAATCAAGGAAAATTAATCAGAGTGATTGTGGAAGGTCCAGACGGTCAGGACACAAGGAAGATAGTCAGATGTGCCCAGCACGCCAGATTAAATGCAACCGATGCTCTCGTGTGGGTCATTTTGCCCGCAGGTGCAGAACAAACCTTAAACGCCTATACCCACAGTCAAATGACAAGGAAGCGATGGGAAATTCCAAACGCAAATATGTGCACCGAATTGAAGAAGATAATCCAGTGGAAAATAAGACAATCCAACGGAATTGTTTTAAGATAGACAGTGACGAGGAGTTTGAAGAGATGATGCAATGCCGAATTGGAGGTGCAGATGTTTCCCTAGTAATTGATTCGGGATCCCGGTTTAACCATATCTCGCAAGACGATTGTTTAACTCTTCAATTAAAGAAAGCAACAGTTTTTAACGTCCGCGGAAATTCGCAAAGTCAATTTAGGGGATACGCCTCAGATAAATTCCTTAAAGTTTTTTGTATTTTTGAGGAACCGATATCAATCAAGCAGAATCCCGAGCTGATTGCATCCTTCTTTGTAATTACAAAACGGACGGCAGTCACTGCTGGGACGGGAAACAGCAACGAAGTTAAATGTTCTACGAGTTGGACTACCGGTTAACAACATTCAGATTGTGCCACCATTTCCCAAGTGGAAAGGTATTAGTGTGAAACTAAAAATAGACCCCTACGTTGATCCTGTAAAACAACCATTGAGGCGTATTTCTGTTGCGCTCGAAGAGAAAGTCAATGCTAAATTGGAGGAAGCCTACAATCTGGACATTATTGTCAAGGGTCACAGCCCGTGGATCTCACCAATGGTGATCGCGTTCAAAGAAAGTGGTGATATTCGAATATTTTTGGATGTGAGTCAAGCCAACCGTGCGATTCTTCGTGAGAACTACCCTTTGCCGACATTTGAATCTTTTATAACTAAATTAAGAAATGCCAGAATCTTTTCACGACTCGATCTAAAGGACGCTTACCATCAATTGGAGTTAGATGAAACAAGTAGGCAGATAACAACTTTTATTACACCGAAGGGGTTATTTTGGTATAAGCGACTAATGTTTGGTATAAATGCGGCGCAAGAAATCTTCCAACGACGAAAGGAAAAACTCTTAGCACCGTGCAACAACGTGATGAATTATATCGACGATGTAATAATTTTTGGAAGTAGCAAAGAAGAGCACGATAAAGCACTGGAAAAGGTTCGAAGCGTTTTCAATAATCATAATGTTCTTCTAAACAATGAGAAATGCATTTGGGAGAAAAATATAATTAAATTTTTGGGACACATTTTAATAGACAAAGGAATTGAAGTAGATCCTGATAAAATTGAATCTATTAGATTATGTCGGCCACCCAAAAATAAGGAAGAGACTCGTTGTTTTCTAGGACTAGTTACCTATGTGGGCAAGTTCATTGCAGACCTAGCGGACCAAACAGAGCCTTTACGTGAGCTTTTAAAGAAAGATCGGAAGTTTATTTGGGGACCAGCTGAAGAAATTGGATTTCAAAAGCTAAAGTTAGCCTTAACTAAAATCCCGAGTCTCTTATATTTGAATATTATAAATAAAACACGACTAATCGCTGATGCTAGTCCGGTTGCTCAAGGTGCATAACTGTTGCAATTTAACGATGAGGGCGAGCACAATATAATTGCATTTGCTAGTAGGAGCTTAACAAATATAGATAAGCGATACTCCCAAAGGGAAAAGAGAGTTTAGCTTTCGTCTGGGCGGTAGAAAAATAGAGAAATACTATTTCTATCTGATAGGTCTAGAGTTCGAATTAGTGACTGACCACAAACCACTAGAAACCATTTTCAAGCCAACATCAAAGCCTCCAGCGCGTATCGAAAGATAGCTTCTACGCCTTCAAGCGTATAAGTTTAAAGTCATTTACAAATCAGGAAAGGAAAACATAGCTGATAGTTTGTCCCGTTTGTTGGAGCAAACGCCACCCAGTTCTTACGACATAAAGGGTGAGCATAGCAATAGCGAATTATTGAAAACGCTACACCAATATCAATATCGATATCTGAAATAGCTGAAAACAGCACACAGGATGAGGAATTATTGGACGCATTGGTGTACCTGCAGTAAGGTTCTTGGGACTCGGCAATGTCAAATAAATTATACCCATTTCGACGTGAACTGTCAACTATTGGAACAATCATGCTAAGAGGAGTTCGTATTGTTATTCCGGCAACATTGAGATAGAAAGTGTTGGTGCTGGAATATGAGGGACATCCTGGCGAATCAGCCATAAAGCGAAGATTGAGGTCCCAAGTCTGGCCCTAAATTGACAAAGATACCGGGAAATTTGTAAAGAATTGTTTTGATTGTATTTTAGTATCCCAAGCGACAAATCCACTGCCTATGAAGAGAACAGAATTTCCGAATGGGCCATGGATTTCGGTCGCTACAGAACTTTTAGGGCCACTACCAAATAATGAATATATTTTAGTCTTAATAGACTATTACTCTAGATACATGGAGTTTAAATTCCTTCGCTCCATTACATCGGAATCACTAATTGGGGCGTGTGGGGAAATTTTCAGTAGGCTTGGTTACCCGAAAGAGTTACTAACCGATAATAGCCGACAATATGTAAGCCTTGAATTCAGAAACTATTGTAAATCATGCGGAATCAAAACAAGAAAAATCTTAAGGATGAAAATCAAGCTTTCACACTGATGTATAATGTAACCCCTCATGGGACCACAGGCTCCACTCCTACAGAGCTGATGTTCAATCGAGTCATTAGGGATAAAATTCCGGGAATACAAGATTTAGTGGGAGTGTTTACAGACTCAGCGGAAAGTGATAATGACTGCATCAATAAACAAAAGGGAAAGGAAACTGCAGACAAAAGGAGAGGAGCAAAGGAAGTAAATATCAATGTAGGAGATAAGGTGGTTCTTAAGAATGTAGTTTTTCCCCACAAACTAACACCAAATTTTGACACTACTGAGTACAAAGTCTTAAAAAAAGAAGAAGATATAGTACAAGTATGTGGGGGAGGCAAAACGCTCATAAGAAATGCAAATCACCTTAAAAGGGTCCCTGGTGAAACGGAATCGTCCGATGCTACCAACACAAAATCGTTTTCACTACCTGCCACAAACCAAACTCAACAGCCAGCCGCACAACTCGAGGAGCAAGCACTAGAAGAGTGCTTCGTAATCCTCATTACGAAAACTCCACCGAGGGATTAAAGCTTAAGCTCGTGAGAAAAGGAGGGATGTGGGAACCAGCACCGAGAAGCAAAGCCCTTTAACTCTCTAACTCTCTCTATGATCCATTATTACCTCTCTCTCTTGGTTCTAATTAGTACATACATATATATGTATTTAGTATATTTGTGACAAAGCGGCCGCATCGAAGCGGAAAAATATACATGTTTTTATAAATTTGGAAGTAACGTGTTGTATTGGAAAGTACCGGGTTATTACAACGTGGACTGCCTACGTACGATGATAGTAAAAAATTACGTTCTTGTTTGTTTTAGCTTCTGTAATATTTGTTAAAAATAAATAAATTTAAACTTTTTGCGTATAATAATTTAATTGTTTTGTTAAATTATAAATGATCAAATTAATAATCAATGAAGTACCTGATATGGGGTATCTTTGTTTTATGTTTATGCAATATCCGTCTTGTCCCTTCCAGAATATTAGCGGATATTGAAGAGCGTCATATGAACGATGTGTATCAGAAATGAACTGAAGATTATTATTTCTTCTTCGAATCACAATTTCTCGGGCAGCTGCACAATCGCAAACCATGGTTCCAACAACATCATCAACAACGGGTGCATTGAATCTACAAATATGCTCCAGCTGGTGTTTTATCAGGATTAATGACGATAGCGTAATTATCGCTTTGTAATTGGTGCATATGTGATTTAAATATTTTCAAAAAAAAAAGCATCTAGCTCGTTGACGATACGCCTGGCATAAAGTGAATCAAGGTTATTATAATCACATCGTGCATTCACGCGATTGGCAAGTGCGCTTCCGGAATCCTCGCCGCCCATAAAGTAGATTTGTAAGAATTTATTTGGTTCGTTTGGCATTGGCATCAGTGAGCCCATTTTATGATAAACTTGGCCTCTGATTTTGAATGTAGAATTGCATTGTTGACCATTTGTATTAGTATTTCGAACTGTTTCTGTTGCTCCGAACGATGTCAATTGAAAGAATGAATTGAATCTTCGAATTGACTTCAGGAACACGTTAGAATTTGGATCCGTGCCGATAAGTAAGCCGTTCAATAGTTCAGGTGGTGTTTTAATTTCAGGTAGTTGCACTTTTCCTGACGCGCAACACATCCCAGCTAGCTCATTTTTGAGCATGACAATGCGGATATTCCTTGTCCATAGCACCAATTAAAACTTATGAATGAGCAAAATATTCAATATCGGGCTCATACTGGAATGCTAGACGCTGGAATGAATCAGATATAAATGCTCGATGTACCTGTTGCATTCAGTTCGTGTATCTTCTGGCTCTTCTCGATGCCATTGGACCATTCTGACACGTGCATCAGTATTTTGTTGCTGGATTTGTACTTTTGTTGTATCGGATTTGCTATTTCGCAAGTACCACGCATTTATATATTTTGTTGATTAACTATTTTATATTTTTATGTGCTGAAAACAAGAAACCCGTTTTCCATACTCCGCGAGTGTTTTGTGCGAAAGGAAAAACCAAAAATCAATGTGTGACAAAAAAAAAAACGATCAGTGCATATGGGCAAGTGTTTTTATGTATGTACACATGTATGTATGTTTGCACGCATACCATTAAAAAAGAATAAATATTTTGTTGCTTGGCGAACTCGGGTTTATTTATACTCCTTGGGTTTTTTTTTTTAAATGCGCGGCACCGAAATTGATCATGTGTGTCTAAATGCAACTGCAAATGCAACGTCAAATGGAATATCTACAACTATTAGCAGCACGCACCATGCTTGCCGTTACATGTAACTGAAAGAAATGTCATAGTACTAAGCATATATTGCCGGCCTGTCCTCAATTCCAGACCTTTACTGTCAATCAACCTTACACCTTTGCGAGGGAGAACCATATGTATTTCAATTGATTGAGGGCATTATATGCTGCATTCTGAGGGCTATTCTACTAAGCATAAGGGCAGAGCAGCACCAAGGTAACTCAAGCCAGGTTTCTGTGGAAGCCCTAGCGGCATCAGCAGAAGCAATGAGGAATGTTATTAGACGCAGTAAGCCAAATGGGCCAACTGTTATGATACTAGTGCGAAATTCCTTATGAGCCTTGCTTACGTGACTTATTTTACTTGATTGTGCCTAAGACTTTTATTTCATTTTGGAACGATGCATTCAAACGTTGGTGCTTGCACGTTCGCCATTTCGAACTAACGGAAGTTTCATCGTACACAACTGTAAACGAAGAGGATTAAAGGGTTGAGGCATACAGTGGTGGTCAGCAGGTTAGCCCCCTTTTTTTTTGACTTTGAATTTGTAAAATTTTCCACACATCCTCCATCTCTTTATTTGCACGCATGTATGGGAAATTTTGTTTACCTGTTTTTTTCTATGGGCGATGAAACCTATCTAATTTTTGTCGGATTTTTATGAAACATGTATCATTTGACGGGAAATTCAATTTACTTTCATACTTAGATTAAGAAAATATTACTTTAGTTTAAATTAGTATCGTAAAACGAAGAATTACATACAAAATCCCGAAATTTTGATGGGTCCCAAAACAAATACTGGGGCTAAAATGAAAATTTATGGTATGCAGTTTATCTTAGATTACCTAGATCTATAACTTTTTTAAGGAATACACATGTCTAACTATAATATTAAAGATTTTGGAATCACCGGGCTAAGCTATTGTCAAAAATTTGGGGGGGCCTTTTTGTTCAAACGCACCTGTAAAAAAAACGTCAAAAGCTGGCATGACAATAATTACATGTCGTCATCAAAATACAATAACCAACAAATAATTGAACAAATTTCTTCATTATATTTTTTGGGAGCCGAGAAAATCAAATTCAAATTCAAAAAAACTAAAAGGGGCTAACCCGCTGACCACCACTGTACATCCTTTCAGGGTTCAAGAAACAAAACCCACAATTTGCGGATACAATTCGGGCTTTTTTTAGTCGAGCGTCTTCTAGAGATATACTCTCTCAGCTGGGCCACATTTCTGCAGACATCGTCAAAATGGTTAGACAGATTTTTGTAGCGCCTAAAAACCAAAATTTTCAACGAATGCTTTGAAAAGAACACATTGAGGCACCATTAAAGCATTACAAATTGACCTCAGTCACCTTTGGCAAATAGACCCTTTCCGGCAGTCAGAGTGCTAGAACTACTTGTAGCTGGATGGATCTAAAATTGTAAACAAATTCCTCACAGCGACTGTAATGAAATTGATATCTTAAGGATGGCGCTGGATGGTGCTGGCGCTGTATAGGCGTCCTGTAGAAGATGTTTGAGGAACATTTGAGTGGCGCTAAAGGACAAGTGATGTCTGACACGGCACGTAGGAATCACGTGGGTCCTTATTCTGAACTGGGACTCGCAACTGCCAGCAAAGCGAGCTCCTGTATGGCAAACATTCTGAAAGGACATTTTCATGTTAAAGCATCTGAAGATATTACAATTTGTGAACAACAAACCCGATGACATCGAACTGAATGGATTTTCAGATGCTTGGTTGAGGGCTTTTTTTACTGTCATTTACAACCGTGTGCTCATTGCTGCTAAAACGTGATTTTTACCATAAAAGCAGAAATCGTTGCCACGATTGGAACTTTGGGGAGCTCTACTATTAGCTTTTGCTTGTTCCAAGCCGTAAAATCTGGTCTGCGCCCATTGACCAATTCTAACATCGTTTTATCATGGCTTTCGCATCCACCCTGTAAATTAAAAGCGTTTGTTTATAACATAACCACCTACCGCTTGAAGATATGTCAGCACTAAGTAAACTGGGTTTTGGGGGGGCTTCAGGTCAATAAATCTTAATAATTTATAAGATTTAAAATAATAGGCAGCACAAAAGGTAAGCAGGTTGTCTGTATAGCTATTTCAAGAACCACCAAGTTCTATCATCAGCAGACTTCGCTAAAGAATCCACAGTTGTAATGGCCATACCATATCTTCAACGCTAAAAGTAGTTGGGAATTCAAACTACATGAAGCGAAAAAAGAACGGCAAAGCTTGCAACTGCAGATTATACCTTTTTTGTGTGCATACCCTTAACCAACTAACCGTCGCGCTCAAATATTTTATAATAACTAGTATGTATTCCTATTAGAGGTAAATTCTTCGCGAAGCTTAAAGTTCAAGTTGCATTCTTATTAATGTCAAAACATTAACAAACGCACGCTTGCGTTTAGTCAGATGTTTGTAACGCACAGAAGGAAACGTTTCCGACTCCATAAAGTATATATATCCTTGATCAGCATGAGAAGCTGAGTTGATATAGCATGTCCGTCCGTCCGTCGGTCCGTATGTGTTTTACTCAGCCGCCTTAAGAGCTATCGGTCTGAAATTTTTTCTGCTCCAGGGAGCAGATCAAGTATGAAAATTGTCAAGATCGGACCACTTTATCATATAGCTCCAGAACAAACATTTTCATAAAAAGTTGAGTATCCCCATGAAATTTACATATGTGATAATATAAGATACAAAATCCCCGATCCCAAAATGAATCTGATCGGATAAATAGAACAGAAGTTCCAGTTAATATAAGAATCTCTGCTCCGCTTCCAGCTCTACCGGCAGCGCTGCTGTCTACTACGTCATACACATACATAGACGCAACGCTACATGAACTGTATGTGTAGGCGTGCGTAGCTTTGCTTAGGGAATGAGGGAAGAAGAAGAACAAGTTGTAGTAAAAAAAAATAAAATTGTTTTGTTTGTATATTGATGAATGTGATTGATGATGAAGTTGCAGAAAACAAATTTTGAACATGTAAAATTATTATTGCCAAGGACTGCAAGGGTATATAAACTTCGGCATAGCCGATGTTAGCTATTTTGATATTTTTTGTATTAAACCCTTGCAGAGGGTATTATAAAATTGGTCGGACGCACAGAAGGAGACGTTTCTGACCACATAAAGGATATATATTCTTGAATAGCATGACAAGCTGAGTCGATATAGTGATGTCCATATGACCGTCCGTATGTCCGTCCGTATATCCGTCCGTCCGTCTGTGCAAACTGTGTGTAATTGCGGGCCAATTGCATGGAAAAGAAGAAGAGAATGAAATTATATTGATATTTGTAGTAACCAAAATGGGTTTTGTTTTATAGTTCTCGCTCAACCTAGTCAACATCTAAAAGGCTCCAAGGTGTTAGTGAATACAGTCCTTTTCAAGGAACTCCAGTTCAGAAGTAGAGGAGCTTGGGTTGAGTATAAGTTAGTAACAGGAGCAGGATGCACCGAAAACGTTATGCTTCGATATACTCATTAGTTCTTGAGATGACAGAAAAAAATGGTTAAACCAATACTGTGATCAGGATCGAGGGTGCGCATTCTTGCTATGCTCGGGTGTAGCTTGTCGGATTGGTCGTGGTTCTTTCTCCCCGTTTCATTAATAAATTTAATGCGCGTTGTGAAACTAAACTAACTACCAAAAGTTAAAGGTGATGTTACTATTATTACTATCGCTAAGGTACCAATTCACCACAACCTAAAGAAAGAAGAGAAATATAAATCTAAATAAAGAAGGTGAGAGAACTTAGATGTGATGAGTCCCACTTCCTTACACACCCGACCATGACAACTGTTCTAATTCAAAGGTTGTCCCAAAACAATGTAGTTTTATTTCTTTTATGACATCTTATGACACTTTAGCAAGGATACTTGACAGACCATTTTAGAGTAACTCAAATCATTATTTCTGTTCAAACATAATTTTGGGTTTCTTTCTTTTTTATTTCCTAACGAGCTTGATTAACTTTCATATTTCTGACTTAATAACTTTCAATTCCAAAAAAAAAATGACTTAAATTACTAGTATCTTGAATATAAAAAGAAAGAAACGGTTGTGTTACGGTAAACCGTATAGAGATATTTCATATTTGTTTTCAAATAATTATTTTGTTAAAAGATTAACTCATTACTCATTACTTAGGAAAACTTCACAGTGTTTTGTTGTAATCGTTGGGCCCAAGATGACGTTGAATTTGCTGTGGTGTGGTTTTTAACGAAGTTTTAGATTAATTATATAAATGACAATGAAATATGCTCCATATCGCTCCATTAGAACAAACAATGAATAAAATTTATATTGTTCTTAAGGAACAGTGGGTAATAATTGATTCCAATCAAATGACAAATGTGCAAAATTTATAGATTCTAAGAAAGGCTGACTCAATTTAATACTGTCTTTAAACACTTTGGGTTACTATTCAGACGGTTTTTGCATTTTTTGTGTGGTCTTTTAGCGACATGTGCGAGGTAGTGTATTTACGTGACCATATGACAGCGACTAATTTATCCTCATCTTAGACAGCTCCCTAAAAAAAAAAAAAGATGTATGTGGATCTTAGGTTTTTCCGGAATTCATCACCATTCTTCAGCGATTTAAGTCACAGTATGTGATCCACATGGGTAATTTTTTGTATGTCATATGAGCTAAATATGACTTATATATCGATTTCTTCTTCATGCATACGACCTAAATCATCCTCATTTATTGTAGAAATATTGTTCATGGTTAAATACATTTATTTTAAGAATGTTATATAATCCAAAATTACTTTTTCAGCTACAGTTCTAGAAAAACTTACAATTAAGCCCTTTTTTAGAGTAGTTTTGGAAGTATTTTTAATTTATAACTATTTTTCGATAGAACAATATCAAGATTAATTTAAAACAACCAATATATTTTGAAATATGGAAAATTAGAAACGAGTTCTTTTTGGTTGTGGTTCATTTCCTTTGTCAAGATCAAAGTAATCCGATTCGTCAGTGGAGAACTCCATTCCGTTCATCTTTCTGCACTTCTTCATTTGATTTTCATCTTCTTCGAATTGAAATATTTGCTTAGTCTACCAACATATTTCGGCCAGTATAGCATCTGGAGCTTTTTCAAGTGTTCCTGGCGATTTCGATACGCTGTGACCCTTGTATCTGTTGCTAACAAGTTATGGGATTTTAAAAAAGATGCAAACATTTCTGATTTTCTCTGCGTTAGCTCTAATTTTGCAAACATTTGATCCAATTTGCTTTGTGTTATAAGAACTGGGTGATTTGATCCTGATGGTTCGGGGATATACTCGGAGTAATCATCTAATACAGTCGCATCGGGGTAAAGACTAACATTGTCTGTGCCTAGACATTTTGGTACTGGAATATTTTCGGCATGGTCCATGGGCAGTTGCACACTCGGAACAGAGACTTTTGTTAAGTCCAGTCACATTGTTGGCAAAAGCATAACAATTTTTTGGGTCATGTTCTCCTGGATTGTACCATATCATTGGTACACCAAATGGCATTTTTTCTTTTTGTTTTTTATGCATCCAGTTAACTAACCCGACATAAAAAGCTCTGCAAACTGTATTTGGCGCCCACGACTCATTAAATATAACATCACAATTAAAGTTATGTCGAAATGCCCTAACAAAATTTTCACTAACTGATCCGTGCTTATCACTCTCCGGGGTGAAACGTCCACAAATTTTGACACACCCACTTCCGTCTCCATTTAGAAAATTTATTCTGCAGACCAATTAATTTTATATATTTTTACCAAACTACCAAATTGGAAATCGGACTAGAAACATGCAAAATATGCGTATGAACGTATTTTACTTTGCGATACGATAGGGCGGAATTGGCCGTTGGCTAGTGGCGAATCGGATTACTTAGATCTTGATAAATTAATTTTCCATATTTCAAAATATATTTGTTGTTTCAAATTAATCTTGATATTATTGTATAAAAAAAATAGTTATAAATTAAAAATACTTCCAAAACTACTCTAAAAAAGGGCTTAATTGTAAGTTTTTCTAGAACTGTAGCTGAAAAAGTCATTTTGGATTATATAACATTCTTAAAATAAATGTATTTAACCATGAACAATATTTCTACAATAAATGAGGTTGATTTAGGTCGTATGCATGAAGAAGAAATCGATATATATAAGTCATATTTAGCTCATATGACATACAAAAAATTACCCTTAAAATGAAAAATTTCAACTCGCTATAAAAAAAAAAACGAGCTAACTTTGAAAAACCCAAATAGGGTTTTGCTATTCAATACACGAACTTTCAGAAAAAAAAGGTCCGGTGCGGTTTGATTTTACGAACCTTCATTTTGTTGCATAGTGTAATCATTTCAAAAATTTTGCCAACAGACGAAAGTTAACTCGGCTGGCTTGTTTGGCTTAACCACTGCGATAACTTTAGCGTGTTTCCAGTTAGCAGGAAAGTAAGTTTGCTTTAAGCAGCTATTAATTATAATCGTGAGACTGGAGATACCTCGGGTTGGCAGTACCTTGAGGCGCAGATTGTGTATGTTATCCAGCCCAGAGCATTTTCTAACTTTCAACTTGGAAGGACTTTTTATTACTGCGGCATGAGGTATATAGAAGTTTTTATATGAGTTTATTAACATGTCTTCTAGAAATTTTATTGCATGGTCTACAGCAGCTTCTGTCTCAGAGTCGCTTAAATTAGCAGAGAGATTATGATTTAATTTAAAAGTTTCCGCAAGTATATCAGCTTTTTCCTCGTCTATAGCAAAGCGATGTGAATTGGAAACTAATGTTAGAATTAACCTTCTTTTCTTCCTAATAACTTTTGTTAGATTCCAAATGCTTAATTTTTTTTCTTGGGAATGCTAACGTTCAATGTCGCTGGGAAGTCGATTGGAATGTGGATCGATCTCAGAGATACCTGACTCTACAAAGCGGCGGCATTTTACCCAGTTAGCGTGTTTGGTATCATAAATAAAGGCGACTGTATTTGTTCGAGTCAAAACATTTCCAATCTCTGTTTGCACTGGCAAATGGTCAGAACATAGATTGTTTAGAACCACTGTGTTGGATAGCAGTCTGGGACGATTTGTAAGAAAGACATCCAATGTTGAAGGACGCCCAGAGGCTATTGCAGGTATATGTGTATGGTCTGCTGGGTAACTCATAACAAAGTTAGTTGCATCTAACTTTTCCTTAAGTATGTTGCCCCAAGAGTTTGCCCTATTACACCCCGAAGATTGATGTCGACAATTAAAATCTCCTCCTAGGATGAATGGATCGATTAAGCAAGTTAGACTATGAATATCGCTTTTAAAATTTTTTTTAGTCCTAGGCCATGAGTGGCCGCCTGGAAAGTAGCAGGAATATATTTTAATTTCCTCGTTCTGTGCTGATATTATATTTATTCCAACAATTTCAATTACTTTTGTATTGGGAGTGGGTAGCAGAGTATGACGGATACTTCTTTATGTATAAAGCTACCCTCCTCTACTGCCTATTCTTTCGTTCCTGTATATGAAAAACGAAACTTTTCCACCGCAATGTTAAGGGCATGAACTTTGCCATGGATGTAGGCAATGACTTCTTCAGAAGAAGTATTGGGATCAAGCCTCGAAATAAAAATTTGCTATTTGGGTGAAACTACGACAAGGGAACTAGAAGTGCCAGGTACAGCAGTACCTGCAACAGCAGATGCAGTAGCAACTAAAGCAGCGAACACTTTACTAGCTTCTCTTGTAACTACTTTATTGGCAATATTCCTGGGAACGGATGGTTGCCCGGACGGGTCGGAAACTACAACAGATATCGTGTTAGTAGGTGGGGTACTGTCTCCAGTGGAAATGTGAGGAGACTACACCTGCCAAAGCCAAACTTCTAAACTATATCAGCTGCTGTACATGTACAAGCCACGACACGAATCACAGCCCCATTTAAGGGCGCCACCCTGTGCAATACTATCCCGCACCTTGACTAAATAACCAGCACACTTAAAGAGCATTACATTGACACACAGCCAACAGTAAAGATAGTCCTTACTGGTCTTGCTCGAATTATTGCACTTATATTTGTAGCAGACAGACATTGTTTATTATTATTATTTCAATTTATTAGAAATTATATAAAAATATAAATATAATTGCAAGAAAAAAAAAGGTACTAGCTGCTAGGGCCATCGACGTTAAAGTGTATATTAAATAGGGTGGGGTATTTTACAATGGTTAAGGAATTTAATGATTAAGGTAATATATGCAGTAGTTGGTTCGTTAAGCAGTGTAGAAGGGGTGAGATACCGAAGAGCCTTATCCTCTCCTATTGGAAGCTTGGGAAATGATCCAGAATGTGGTCAACTGTTTTGCATGTGTTGTTATTGCAGCTGCAGAGCAAACGAACAAAAGTACACCACTCCTGTTGACTTGCATTAGGGGGATAAATGCAGCCCATGACTGGGTACCCAAAGAAAATGCAAATACTGCGGATACAGTTGATAATGTTGATGATAATGTCGACATGCTGTCAGAGCAAATGATGAATTTGTCTCTGTTCTTTTGTGCGAACTGACAGGCTTGTAGAACAGCGAAAGCCTCTGCCCTAAAAAAGAGAGTAGTCGTCGGGGAGCAGGCCGTTGGCTATAATTACATTCCTGTTACAGACTACTGCGAAGACTGTGAAGTCCCTGGATTTCGATGCGTCTGTGAAAAGCCCGATCCTGTTTGCGAATTATCTCTTTCTGATCTAAACAGTTGCTTCAATTGGTCATTGCTAGTGTCACTTTTTCTACCAACATGAATGCCGAGATTAATATTTGAGTTTTGCAGTAGCCCGGGAGGTTTGCAGGGAAGTCTCCTAGAATAACTAGGTATGCGTATATTCGCAAGACTTTGCATGGTTGCACATCTCCCGATAGCAGACATTATCTTGTAGTTTTTCCTGGCTGCTATTGCGCTCGTGAAGCATTTAGATAGTAATGAGTTTGGGGTGAAGCCAAGTTTAGCGATAAGTCTTGTTGTTGATGCCACCAGTCTGTCTTTGATGGAGGGCAGGCCTGCCTCTGCAAGGATGCATTTGATCGGGGAGGTAGGAAATGCATTGGAACTACGTTTTGCTGTGTGATATGGAGGCATAACTTTTTTGAGTGTGCAGTTGGAGCGCCAACCGTAGATTGGCAGCCCATAATCCAACTTGGAGAAAATAAGTGCCTTGCCGTTAATATACGTTAACGTGTTAATGTGGATATTTGAAAATTTTGAGCTTAAGAATTTAATAACATTTACTCTGGATTCTAATTTGGATCTTAACTCTAGACAATGTTGTACAAAGTTAAATTTCTTATCGAACACAATTTCAAGTATTTTTAAGCTTTATGATTCTATTAGTGAAAAATAAATGAGTAAAGGAGCAGTGATGCTGTCTACAAATATGAAGAACTTTGCAAGGCGGCCCCGATAGGTCTCCCCACCTTTTTATATCATTTAAGACTCGTGTAAGGGTATTGTTAGCGACAATAGTATCTTTTATCTTTGTGTAATTGATAGCATCGTCTGCGTGCACTGCGAGTTGTATGTTTTTGTGTTTAAGAACGGTTGAGTTAAATATTTCAAAAGCGAATAAAAATAAAGTTACAAGGCTCTTCCGGGATACCGTTGTATAGGTAGTAGGGTTTGGAAAGTGTATTATTAACCCGAACTCGAACGAAGCGTTAGGCCATAAAGGCCTTGGTCAAGTTGATTGAGAACTGCGTGTATACCAACGGGTTCAAATGCTTTTTCAAAATCAGTTCCTAAAATGGAGACATGATTTTTAGCTGAAAGGGCATCCGACACGAAATGATGGATCTGAAGAAGAGAGTCAATCGTTCCGTGTTTGCGTTTGAAGGCTGATTTGTTGTGAGAAATAAGCTGATTTTTGTTGACAAACCACATTAGACGGTGGGAGAGAACTTTTTCGAAAAGCTTGCTGAGGCAGGAGAGATGAGAGATTGGCCGAAAGCTGCTGATCGAGTGCGCAGTCTTCTTTGGTTTCGGAATAGGCAGAACAATTGCCATTTTCCATGTGTGGGGGTATGAACGGTACCGTAACATATCGATGTAGACTTTGATTAGCATGAGTTTGGCGTCGTCAGTAAGTCTTTAATAATGGAGTATGAAATTCGGTCAAAGCCGGGAGATTTGGTATGCGCAAGGATGCATTAAGCTCGTACAAGGATATATCACCCTTCTCACTCTTCCTCTATACTTAAATTATACAGTCCACTTACAGCTTCGTTTCGATCTCCTCGCTTGAGAGCTCTAATTCCACGAAGTTATTTGTTTCCATTCGATTTGTAATAGCTCAGAGAACACTCTACGATGTCTCTTTCCGACTTTGTTGCCGTGTGCGAGGCATTAACGGCGTTCGAGACTCGCGAGGCCCAGGCTTTTGCTATCGATGTGCCACTCGTCTCTATTAAAATACACTTAGACCAGCTTAAGTCACTTTGGACAAAAGTCGAGGTAGAGTTTTCACGATGCTATAAAGCCTTGACGGCTCAAAAGAACGAAGATAGTCCGAAGCACATATCTACAATTAAAGGTAAACATGAATATTGTTATATGATATATGTGCGAGGCGGGACTTTGTTTGGAGAGCGAATCGATAGCAGTTGTCCGCGAAAATGGCTCCCCCACCAGTCAGGCTCTCCGTCGATTCCATCAAAGCCACACAGTTCCCCCGTGCGAAGTCGAAATCTTCAACGGAGACAGCCTGGCTTGGCCTACATTCCGTGATTTGTTTACCGCGATTTTTATCCATAATCCAAGCCTAACACAAGTGGAGAAACTTTACCACTTAAGTTGCAAAACTCGCGGTGAAGCCAGAGCCATTGTTTCTAGGTCACCCTTGACCAATGAAGGGTTCCAGTCCGCGTGGGATAACCTCACTGCGCGATAAAAAAGTAATCGATTATTGATTATGAGCCAAGCCAAGCAGCTTCTACAGATCCTAGCTGCAACACAAGGGTCTGGCAAAGCGTTGAGAGAACTGCAGACGTCAATTCAAGGCTGCTTAACCGGTCTTGAGCTTTCCGGGGCTCGTACAGACAATTGGGATATCCTTCTCATAGCAATCTGTACGAGCAAAATGCCCAAATCCACCCTTCTGTTGTGGGAACAGTCCGTTCCAAATAAGACCGCCGTCTCATCCTGGGACGACCTGAATCGATTCCTAACTGATCGCCACCGTGTACTAGAGGCCACATATGTCCTTCAACTGAGCTCTAGCGGTCAGACCTTTCCATCCGTAAGCCGAAAACCTACGGCACGAGCTCAGGCCTTTTCCGCTCAAGTGCAAGAGAGCTCAGCACCTGATGCTTGTATAATTCCGAATCCTGCGTCCTCCGATTCTTCCAGCAGCCCTCATGTAAACGTGAGAAGTTACTTCGCCTCTACTCGCAATACTGGCCTCCTGGGTACTGCGAGGGTAACTGTTCATCATCGTGGCAAGCAGTTTCAAATCCGCGCTTTGATTGATATGGGATCCCAAGCGTCCTTTATTTCCCAAAGAATGTTTGAATTGATTAATCCTCCAAGCTGCAAAGTATCAACTAGCATTCGCGGCATTTGGTAATGCGATGCTGGTGGCGGCGACAAAGTGTGCCGCTTACAGATTTCTCCTCCTGACGAACCGCTGCGACAGTTCCAAGCAGTCGCCGTGGTGCTGCCTAGTGTAGCTGAAGCACTTCCGTCCCGCGTCGACCCGAATAAGGTGAAGCAGGATTCGCTTGACCTTCCGCTCGCTGATCCTCAATTTCACCAAAGAGCTCCTGTGGATTTGTTGCTTGGAGCCGAGCTCCTTCCCACTATCCTTGGGGAACGAATAATCAAAAATGTTGGTGATTCTTTCGTGGGTATCGAGACGATGTTCTGATGGGTTCTCTGTGGATTCGTTACTGGAAAATCCAGGAGGTCTCGGTCCACCTCTTCCAGCAGTCCGAAGATGTCTCTAAGGGCAGCAGCACCATCCGATTTAGAACGCAGTTCCAATTGCTTCAGGTGCCGCGTTTGTCAAGGGGCACACGCGCTCCGTCAGTGCCGACAGTTTCGAGGACTACGAGCTGACGACAGGCTACGGGTAGTCTTGAGCAACGGATACTGCACGAACTGTTTGGCTCATGAGCATTCCAATGGTCCCTGCAGGAGCACAGCAGGATGCCATCGATGTGGCAAGCAACACCACACGCTCTTGCACATCGACAGCTCTGTCGCGTACATCCAACCCAAAGAGCAAAGACCCGAAAGGCACCCGCCTTTCATTCGGGCTTCTATCCATCAGCCATCGTGCCGCCTACTCCATCTGCATCCAAAGTTCCCCCTCCATCTCCACCCGTGTCTTGGCGATCCAGAACGCTGCCATCCCCCATCCTTAGACATGTCCAGCGAGGCAATTGCAACTTGCTGCAAGGGGGGCGGTATGTTCACGCCACCGGGTGAACAGCAGAGAGTGAGGGGTAGGATTTTTCCCAAAACCGAATTCGGTCACACTGAGGAGGGTGACGAAGGGTTCTCCGGTAAATCGCCATATTGATCCAGTACGAGCATCTAAGCCGAATACCCGTTCTTGCATTGCATTTTCTTTTTCGATTGTAAATGTTTCCAACCCGAATCATCTGCATGTGTGTCGGGACATCTTATCACTTAAAGTAAATAAATCACAATTAATTTAAACCGAAGTTCTCGCGCGTTTTAATTACATTGCTCACGCACCTGCTCCCTGAAGAAATTGGCACCCGCCAACTACTTGTATTTTATTTGGATCCTTCCGCCCCTCCACGAACATGGTCCATAAGTACGCCCAAATCATTCATATAATTTAGACGTTCTAAAGGACTATTGTTTAGAAAATAAGTGACCAGTTGAGGAGAGTTACGAAAATAAGTCATTATCTTACATTTGGTAGTGTTATAATTTAATAGATTAAACTGGCACCAAGATTGAAAATTTTTAAGATCAGCTTGTAGCCGACTAAATGAATCTGTATCATTATAAGTAAGTAACAAAGCTTGACATCGTCAGCATACATAAGCACGCGAGAATGAACAATGACTGATGGAAGATCGTTAATGAATAATGTGAAAAGCAGAGGGCCAAGCTGACTACCTTGAGGTACACCAGAAGTCACAGGAATGGAATTGGAAAAAGAAGATTTAAAAAGTACCTTCTGTTTTCTATTTGTTAAATATTCTCGAACCCAAGAAAGGAAAAGAGGTGGAAATCCAATGTCGTTCAGCAAGTAATAATGTATGATTAACAGAATCAAAGGCTTTGCTGAAATCCGTGTATATGAAATCAGTTTGTTAAGCAGTTTTGAACCCCTTGATAATTATAGTGATAAATTCTAAAAGGTTAGTGGTTGTAGATCTACGTTTCACAAACCCATGTTGGGATGGCGAAATAATAGAGCTGCAAAAATTTTGCAATTGAAAAGTTATAATTTTCTCAAAAGCTTTTGGAATAGCGGACAATTTTGAGATACCCCTATTGTTTAAGAATAAACATCGTGTTCATCTGAAGCGGCTTCTCCAAATCAGATGCACTAAAGAAATTACAATACAACTGTACTTTTGTCACAAACAACAAATCTAGCATATGACTAAAATTACAATCAGCCACACACGATGTGGAAAAAACACTTGTAATTCTAAACTAACCCAAAAGATCACAACGGCAGGATGTCAAGTGGCCGACGTCGTGCCCAAAACAATAATAATTTTCAACCCCCGAAATCTTGGGTTTGAGTCTCATTAGAATAAGATATTTTAAGAACAATTGTTACCTCCTAGAGCCTAAGATTCCCTATATAAACTCCATACTTTTGTTAATAAAATCAGTTTTTGTCATTTTTATGCAGACGAATGATATTCCACTCTTTCCGAATACATGGAAAAGAGGAAGATTCAACAGACAATAGAAACAGTTTTAAAATTGGTTTACATAATGCGTTTGCACAGAACCTGAGTACACATCCAGGTAGGCCATCTGGCCCCAGAGAATAATTAGGTTTAACTAGTTTAAGTTCGCTAAGAAGAGAACTTCCATCAATCATTGGTTTGAAAATGCAATTAGCCTTTTTTAAATGATAAGGATACGAACCTGCTTGATATTCCGTTGATGAATTAGTTGTTTTGAAATAACTCGCAAACATATCGGCAATTGCCTGATCAGTGCTCGCTTTTTTATTTTAAAAAGATAAAAAAGATATGTGCACAGAGGTCTTACGTTTAAAATTAACAAAATTATAAAATTGTTTAGGGTCAGAAGAAAACTGAAGCTTATACCGCTGAAGATAATTCTTATAGCATTGTGTATTAAGCATAATGAACGAGCGACGTGATTTTTGAAACTTCTTATAATATCGAGCCTTCACGTTTTTCAAATTGGATAACTCACGAGAGAACCAGGGAGGTTTGTTAAGCCGCTCCAGCCTACCAAGAGGCACACAAATATCAAAGAGTGAATTCAGAGTATCATAAAAAAAAAACGAACAGCTGAGTTCATATCCCTACAATTTTACAGATAAAACCAATCGGTAGTAGCAATGTTTTCAGTAAGGCTGGCAAAGTCAGTCTTACAAAAGTATCTAGTTAGAGGTAACTCATTTGAACCAAGTAATGGTGAAAGCAAGGGCAGATCAATTTTTAAATTTAATGTAGGATGAAATTGGTCTTCGGGAAGAACAAATGGTTCAGTCCTAGAAGCATCACAATACAAAATACAATACAAAAATAAGAACTAACGATTTTCCATTAGAATTTAAGACACGATTGACTTGGGATAAAGATAAGCCTAAAAGATCATCAATAAAGTCATGTGACATAGAGGGCAGCAACATGATAGATTCATCTGTTGGTGACCATGCTAAAGCTGGTAAATTAAAATTACCTACAACTATGAGCATGTCTTGACTGGAAACTAAAGAGGAGACAATCTGAATTGCCTCTAAATGATTAAAGTATACCACCATGTCTGACAATGGTGGAATATAGGAACAAGTAATAAAAGCATTGAAAGATTTAAAATTTACTTTAATACCGACAAACTCAATCTCCTGGGTACTAGAAAATTGAATCATTTCAGATGATAAAGCAGCATCAACAGCTATCAGAACGCCACCGCCTATGCGAGATCTCTGGTCACGTCTGAATATAGAAAAGTTTGTTTGTTTGTTTTTGTCTACATAGAGATTACGAAGTTAAGATTTCAGTCCTCTAACGTTCTGGTAACCCAGGTTAAGGGACTATTTTTTTCACACCCCAGCAGATGCTGATCTGGCAGGAATATTGTAAGTTGTTGTTGGCAGGCGAATCGGTTGCCGATTTTTCTTTTTACAGTATATTCCTTAACTATTATATGTTTTGGCCAAAAGTCTTCTCGACATATAATGTCGAAGATATTGGCAGAAACACTAATTTTAAAGGACGAAATGTCCCGAGAATAAGAAAATTTAAACTTTTCCACCGCAATATTCGAGACGTTGACTTTCTTTCGAATATAGGCTATTACATCATCAGATGTGACAGGGTCTAGCCTAGAAACAAATATATGTCTCTTTGGAGGTATGCCAACGAGGGGCCGTGGTCCCGAAGCGTCAGCCGCAGCAGTAACGTTGGACAAGTCACCCACTGCAGCAGTCAACTTGTTTACGGGGCCCTCGATACTTTTAGAACTATCGGCAATTTCCATTGGAATGGGTAATTGCCTGGTCACATCGGACACTACAATAGGCATCGTTTTTAAGAGATCATTCCCAGGTGATACCGGTAATTCCTTACTAATAACATTCACAACCGGGCTCTTAAACGAAATCAATTGCTGTACATTAGGAGTGGACGGTGCATGAGACCGGTCGGGAACGATAAGAGATGCTGGCGGATCAACAGATAACGACACACCCCAAGAACTGGTTCTTTTACGATTCGGAGACTCATTCATAAGCGACAAGCTTCTGAACTGAGTCTCCACCGCAGTAAATTCCGCTTGGAGTTTGTTAAAAACTGCCCTTAAAGTGTCAAAACTATCTCTAGTCCGCCTCATGAATGATCGCATCTCATTCTCGACCTCACGGCAAGCATCACATCCATATTTTAAGCCATATTTGACTTTGAGGGGTATTGTAATAGAACCTGACATAGGATGACAAAATCTCAAATTAAAATTGGGACATCCCGCCTTATATATGTATTAGCTAAAGAAAACTACACATATATATTTATCAATAAAATAAAGTAGCAGTCTAACACTCCTGGTTTGCACCCTGTAACTAAATAGGTCAGCAAAACAACAAGGTTAGTGACACTGCGATCCTTTTGCTCAATAAGATAGAGGCAGAACGGATAAACCTATTCCCGCTGTTTCACCAGGACTATACCTCGATTTCCAACTAGAGTTACCCGAACCATTTGAATTATATTGAGAACGCGTGTGATAGACTTTAGAGAAGGTGTTAAGTATGCATATGACTGCTCAATGGGATTCATAAACGACAAGCAAAAACAGCCTGTGGGGGAGTTCTTTGTAAACGTCATAGCTAGTATTTTCACAGCGTATTTTATCTATGTCGGCTACTCATATTAACCGAATCCCTTGCCTGGGTTTTTAATAAAAAAGAATAAAAAAGAGTTTCGGAAATCACTTCTTGCAGGCGAATTGATAATTGCGCTCCGCGTCTGTACCCACCCTACCATGAGCCTGTCAGTAAAAGTTATTGCAGACTTCCAATACGAAAGCTAGGACTTCACCTCCTACATCAAGGAACTAAAGAAATTAATAATTCATAATGAACTTAAAATTTATTCAAACATTTCATTATAGTTAGCATCAGCGTGCTATAGATTCGATCAATTTGATCTACAAAAATTCTTCATTTTCAAAACAGTTTAGCTAAATAGCTGAATCTCGGTACAAATCCGATTATAAAGGTTGCAAGTGTTGCATTTTGGCTACGACTATTACTAATGATTACTCTAATACGTTATATAATAAAAAAAATCAAATGTAAAGAAAAAAAAAAATTAAACATTTAGGTAACGTGATTACGCGAATATCCTCACAAATTCCTTTCTATATAAATATTTTTATCGATATGTGTCCATTAACAATGTATTAAATGCTAATGCTCAACCGAGTAAATTCATTTCATCAGATAAATTTATAAAAATATAAAGAAAATTGGTTTTTGATACACTTACAGCTTGTTAATTTTTCCCACGCAGAAAGATCTTTCGTTGTGTTGTTGTCGCTGTTTAGTTTAGAATAAAGGGTGGAAGAAGTCAGATTAAGAGGAGGAGTCATCTGTTAGTGTGAAGGTAGTTTCTACATTTGTAGGCAAGCGAATTTCCGAGTTTTTATTTTTTGTTTTGTTTTGCCTGCTTAAAGAACTAGAATTCACTAGATCATTGGCGTGCTGTATACTATGACTAGTGTTTAGTTTGGGAAGTAGGAGGATGCTTTGTGGTGAGAGGGTGAAGTACGGTGAAAGGAAGGGGATAAAGGTGGATATTGGGGGTTCTTGGTGGGTGTTTCTGTTTGTCGAATTACAGTTTTTTCTTGTTAGCGATGATTTCTTGGTTTTTGATGGTTTCTGTTGGTGTGTTGTGTTTGTCTTGCGTGGTGATTGCTGAGGCGGCTACCTTGGCAAATGAGGTGATGATGACGGGAGAGCTGTGATGCTTAAGCAAAATTCTAGTTAATTCTTAATAAGAGAATCGTGCAATTTGTATGTAACCTCGCAAATACCCGGCAAGTTGTTTGTTTTGATGAATTTATCAGCGACTTCTTTGCTTTTAACCAACAGCACATCAGGGGCTGATAAGTTTTATTGCCCTATTTATTGCAAAGCAAGAATATTCCGATATAGGTTTCGCCTCATTCTTAGCAGACAAGGTTATGCTTTTAGGATTTTGCCCTGATGGTGTAACTTCTGGGAGTCCTGGGAAATCAAGAGGGATTTTTAGATGTTTAGATGATGTAAAAGAAAAAAAGAGGTTTTTTTTGTATTAAAACAGACAACAACAAAAACTTGTCACATGCGCGAAGTTAACGGTCGAAAGCGCCATCAAAAGAGAAAACAAGAGAATAGATTGCACCAACACCACACAAACCAAAAAAAAACCAGAGGGCCGGGGCTAATTTCGACCGCGTCAAAGTTTGTATACCCTTGCAACTGTTTTGGTAACTCTTTTCTTACCTATTAGCCATCAATGTGGAAGAACGTTTTATCTAAAAAGGCTTGTGTTTGCGAAAGAATGGCCTACAATCATAGGAAATAACGAAGATATTGATCAAAGTCACTGTTTTCCACCTCTAGCTTCCTATGGGAGCTGTATTGTATAGTCACCCGATCTTTATCAAATTCGACACAGTCGTTAACAGATATATTAAATTAAGAAATGTTTAATTTGAAAACAATCACGTTAAAAGTAACGAAGTTATTTACAAAAGTCACTGTTTTCGCCCGATCGTTCCTATGGGAGCTATATGATATAGTCACCCGATCTTGATCAAACTTGGCACAGTCATTAACAGATATACTAAACTAACAAATGTTTAATTTGAAAGCAATCGCGGTAAAAGTAACAAAGTTATTTACAAAAGTCACTGTTTTCGATGATCGTTCCTATGGGAGCTATATGATATAGTCATCCGATCTTGATCAAATTTAACACAGTTGTTTATAAGCGTAATAATAATAATCTAATATTAAGTTTCACGATAATAACATAGAAAATAACAAAGTTATTGAAAAAAGTCACTGTTCGTGACTTTGGGGTTTGTATGGGAGCTATATGATATAGTGGTCCGATCCGGCTGAATCCGAGATATACAACCCCTGCAGTATATACAAGCCTACGTGCAAAATTTCAGCTCTGTAGCTCTTACGGTCTCGGAGGAGTTTGCGTTGATCCAGACGGACGGACGGACGGACATGGCTAGTTGAACTCGTCTCGTCGTGCTGATCAAGAATATATATACTTTGTATGGTCGGAGATGCTTCGTTCTATGCGTTGCACACTTCTGACCAAAATTAATATACCCTTTTTGCAAGGGTATAAAAAATATATGACAATATGTTTTAAAGACCATCGTCTTCTTGTCTGCTTCAGTCTGATCTTTACGATCTTCAGATGACTTCGGTATTCTTATGGAGTATAAATTAATTATTAAACCTCATATTTCCACTACGGTTAGTAAAGCTATGAGTGTACTTGGGTATTTAAAACGATGGTCAAAAGAATTTGACGATCCGTACACGACCAAATTTCTGTTTATTTAACTTATATTATGTAAAATGGACTCTCTTGGGCTATTGAACCAGATAAACCTATCTGTACCCCGTAGACCTACCAGAAATTTTATTCCTCTATCTTTAAAGTACTGTATTTCTAACTACGCTTTGCATGAACCACTCCAAGTCCTATGCTCTGTTACAATCTTTTTTATCCCGTAATCAGATCATTAGCCTCCCTTTTCTAAACACCTCTATTCTATCACATTTCGCTCGTAATTGGCTGTACTTGTAATTGATTGTCCGTTTTATTTGTATTTGTCCACGTGTTCGTGCCGTCAGATATACGGCTGAGCCCCTCGGTCGGTCAGGTGGGAGGTGGATAGCTTTCTGCTTGTGCTCGGGCGAAACGGACTTTGTCCTGGTGCCGTATGGGCCACTTATACGTACTTCGCACTGTACGCGTCAACTTCCAGACAACATTTGCTTATTGTCCATTTAGAATAAATGAAGCCTGTCCTCTTTTGTGGTTCAGCCTGATCCTTAAAATATGTTCTACGTCAAAACCATTTTTCGGTTATTCGATATATGGGGTGTGCTTTATGCGGATAAATAGAACCCGCTGCCGGCAGCCTACTACATCATTGTTCGAATATGCCACAGACGCAACGCTTCACGAACTGTATGTGTATGCTTGCTAATCGCTGCGTGTATGTACATATTGGCATTTCCGCGGTGTAGCTACAGACGCTAGTACACACTAAAAGTGGAAAAAAAGTTAAAACACAACGCTTTTTTAAATAATTTTTTACTTTATTACATGCCTCTTGTCTTGAGCTTTATTTAACACTCAAGAGAATGTAAGCTGTAGTGTATTTTTATACCCTTGCAAAAAGGGCATATTAATTTTGGTCAGAAGTGTGCAACGCATAGAATGAATCATCTCCGACCATACAAAAAAATATATATTTTTGATCAGCACGACGAGACGAGTTCAAATATCCATGTCCGTCCGTCTGTCCGTCTGGATCAACGCAAACACTCCTCCTATCCCGTAAGAGCTACAGAGCTGAATTTTGCATGTAGGCTTGTATATACTGCAGGGGTTGTATATCTCGAATTCAGCCGGATCAAACACTATATTATAAAGCTCCCATACAAACGCCACTGTCACGAACAGGGATCTTTCTCACTAACTGCGTTATTTTCTGTGCTATTATCGTGAAACAGTTTATTACGCCTATAAACGACTGTGCCAAATAATATATAGCTCCCATAGGAACGATCGGTGGAAAACAGTGACTATGATCAATATCTTCGTAATTTCCTATGATTGTAGGCCATTCTTTCACAAACTTAAGCCTTTTTGGATAAAACGTTCTTCCACATTGATGGCTAATAGATAAGGAAAGAGTTACCAAAAAAGCTAGGTTGAAGTTGGCCCCGGCCCTCTAGTTTACACTCTGCATTTTTTTCATCTTTTGATTGGCAAATAACTAAAATTGTTTCAAAACTCTTAACTTCTGTGATCATAACGTTTGTGCACCTACTCAACGAATCTACATGTTGCATTTGTTTGCCAGATCTATGCACTAGCTCGTAACAGTATTCCTGTAATTCTAACGCCTATCTAGCAATTCTTGGATTTAGCTCAACTTTATTCAAAGTCAAAGTCAAAGAATTACAATCCGTTAGTAATTTAAAACGTTTTCCTTAGACATAAATTCTAAACCTGCATAACGCATATATATTTTTGGCAGTGTTTCTAGCTCAAAACTGTGGTATTTCGCCTCAGTTACTGTAGTGCGTTTGGAAAAATAAGAAATTGGGTGTAGCCGCTTATCCTCTTTTCTTTGAAGCAGAACTGCTCCAGTGTAATTCAGTTTCATCGTTAGGATTATAGATAGCCAATACAGGTGATTTCATCAATTTCTTTTTTAAATTTAAAAAACAATTCAATTCATTTTCCCCAAATTCAAACTATTTTTCCTTTTTTATACCCTTGCAGAGGGTATTATAAAATTGATCAGATGTTTGTAACGCACAGAAGGAGACGTTTCCGACCCCATAAAGTATATATATTCTTGATCAGCATGAAAAGCTGAGTGGATATAGCCATGTCCGTCTATCCGTCTGACCGTCTGACCGTCTGTCCGTCCGTCTGTGCGTACGCGTTTTACTCAGCCGTCTTAAGAGCTATAGGGATGAAATTTTTTTCGGGGGTTTTTATTACCCGGCAAAAATAAAGTATGAAAACCATCAGAGTCGAACCACTTTATCATATAGCTCTAGAAGAACTAGAAGAAACATTTTCATAAAAATCGAGTATGCTATGAAATTTAAATATGTGATAATATTGGATATAAAACCCCATATCCCAAAATTTGAATGTGATCGGATAAATATAACACAAGTTACAGTCAATATAATAATCGGCTCTGCTACCAGCTCTGCCGGCAGCGCTGCTTGCTGTCTACTACGTCTTTCGTCATCAACAGAGTACATGCATACACACACACACGCAACGCTATATAAAGTGTATGTGTATGCGTGCGTTGCTTTGCTTTGGGAATGAGGGAAGAAGAACAAATTGTAAAATAGAGGGTAAAATTGTTTTGTTTGTATACTGATAAATTGAGTTGCAGAAAACAAATTTTGAACATTTAAAATTATTGTTACCAAGGACTGCAAGGGTATATAAACTTCGGCATAGCCGAGTTAGCTTCTTCTTTTTTAATATATCATACATTGGTTTGGCTTCTATTGAAAAATCTTTAATGAATCTTTTAAAATAGGAACACAAGCCTAAAAAGCTGTGAACTGCTTGGTACTTGTCTGGCACTGTATAATTATTTATTGCTTCTAAACCCTTTTCATCCGCCTGTATTCCCTCTTCTGTGATTAAATATCATAAAAATTTTACACTAGCTAGCATAAACTCGCATTTGTGCATTCTTAGCTCTAATTTGTTCCAAACTAATCTCTTGAATACTTCTTTTAACGTTTTTAAATGTTCCTCAATATTTTTGCTAGCAATCATTATATCATCCATGTATAAAATAATTTTGTTTTCCCTAATCATGTCATCAAAAATGCTGTTTATAAACCGTTGAAACTCATGCGGTGCATTTTTTAATCACATCGAAATTCATACTGGCCTAATGGTGTTACAAACGATGTAAATTTATCCGACTCCTTGTCCATGAACACATGAAAATATCCAATTTTTAAATCCCATTTTGCCAATACTTTCTTTTGTGCTAAGCGATCCAGGAGATCGTCTATTAATGGTAATGGATAGTTATCTTTTACCATAATTAATATCTGTAATTTCTCTTTTTCCGTATATAATAACCTTCTAGGTGAACAACTAAAGGGTTTCGTATTTTCAAGAGTTATCTTCATTTCACATTTAAAATCTGGATTTTCTGGTCTGTTCTTATCAATATAGCATTCTTCTAACAGTTTGACAAACTTACATCGGATCCTAAAATCAACACTTTCACCGATGTTGTATACAATTTCTTCTTTTGCATTGTCTAATAAATTGATTTCTAACATTTCTTTCTCAAAATTTTCTACCAGCACATTTCTAATATTAATTTCCACATCTTTCGTTTTTTCTACTTTATCTACATTACTAACAATTTTTCTCTCATCTTTTCTAACAACAGACTTTTTATTCCGTTTTCATTTTTCAGCATTTCACCTTTTCTTGATTTTCTAACAAATTACGTTTTTATTTTTCAGCATTTTATCAGAATAATTTTCCTAATTTTCGAACAAATTTCGTTCGCTTTTTTTAACGTAATCATTTTCAACGTGTCTGGACTAATTTCTAAATTACATTTTTTCATAAAATCTTTGCCCAATACTAAGTCGCTACTCATAGATTCGTCAGACACAACCATTACATCAAAATAAATTTTTATTGAATTTTTCAAAACATAACATTGTATTTTTCCAAAAATTTGTAATGGACTTTGATTTAGCCCGCAAAAGATTTCAAAATTATCATTTAGCTGCACATCCTTAGGCATCCTTAGGATGTTTTTATAAACGAAATGGCGTTGCCCGAATCTATGAGGCACTCTGTAATTATTGGTTTATGAATATAGTCTCTTAAAAATAATTTAATATATCCTACATAATTGTTTACTTCGTCCTTTGTCTTCTTCCTTTGCGGGCACTGCGCTATGAGGTGCTCCTTGGCACCACACTGTAACGATCCTTTTTCGTCCTTCGGGATATCTACGATATCTCTTGGGCTAGGTTCGGCACAACAAATTTATTTTGTGCCCCGGTGAAATTAAACACACTCGATTTCAATTGCCGATGTTAATTATACATTTATTCAAGCTGTTAATGGAGTTGGTTGGATATGACGGTTTCTCACTGGTAGTGCCGGGCTCGGATAGCGTTAGTGAGTTACTTTGAGTCCCTCGTTGTCTCGTTCGTGTCTTCCTCTGGTTTCTGTAGCCGTTACTGGCTATTGACTCGATCTGTATCGTATGTGCTTGCTTTGTGATACGCCTCTGTACCCTTTCCGCTATATTTGTTGAGATCGCTTTGCTTCTCTCAACTTTATTTTGGCTTGGGCACGGCGCTTGATATCCTTGTCTAAGGACTGGTTATAATAGAACGAAGCTGTACAGGTTACTCGTAAGGCCTGTATAGTTCTTAACTTTGCTGCTGTTTCTTGTGTTTCCTTGATAAGTTTCTTAAGGTTACTCGTAAGGCCTTAATTACTTGTTACTTGATCACGACTTGATGATTTGCTTGATGGGCATTGCCTTTATATAGGCAGATTCCCCGGCCTCAGGAATATCTTGGTGTAGTACCGCTATACAGCTGGTACATTTCCATCGACCCTCTGCTTTCACCCACGCATCCACTTGTTGCTATGCGTGGTGAAAGTCCCGTAAATCCTTGGCGCATATAACCACCTTCTTTGTGGCTGAGCGCCCATTTACGCCTTGTCCTTGTCTTTCTTGTTCGTACATCTTGACTTGCATCACTCTCTCGCATTGGCGTCGCCTTTCTATTGGCCGCCCTCCGTATTCCGTTGACTCTCTCTGCTTTCTCTGCCAACGCTGCCGTCGCCCGCCGCTCCCTTTGATCCACTCGTCATACCCAAATTCACCCACATTTACTCAATATTATCATCTACATACATATATGCTAATGGTATTAACTAAATTAATGTTTAAACATAATTAGCCTGATTACTTTAATATATACTATTGTTTAATTCCCCACGCAAACACTTTCATACGCATCTCGTATCTATTAGATAGAGGGCTTCCCCATGGCTCATCCCTCCCCCCTTCGGCTTGCATATTCCCCTCACAAATCCACAAACCATTTTCGTTTACAATTGTCACCAGACAGTTCATTAACATACTGATTCAGCCCTGGGCAAGCGACGTTATGCTCTACCCCTGGTGTTATCGATAAGTATAAAAGAGTTGGTAAAAAAACGTTGACAAGAAAGGGTGCGGACGAATAAGCTCCTACGATCGGTGGTAACGAACGGCCACCACGAACGAATCCAACGGCATCACCTTGCAAACGTCACTTTATTGTTAAGTCTCAATTAATTAATAAACTTATATTAATTATCTACCTAAACGTACGAGTCTGGCATTTCTATTGTTCCTATTAGTCGCACTCCCCCGCCGAAGCCTTCCTGACAGCTTCTCCATCTACAATCTTCTACTGGGTAATGTAATTTGCAACCGACATTCTCAGAAGTGGGTTTTAGGTGTGACAATTTTCAGACGTGGGATGGTGTCCAATTTAGAATTTGGATAGTGTGCAAAAAGGAACTGATATTTCTCATAAGTAGAAGTGTGTGAAGACAAAGGTAACGCGCAATTTTCCGCGGTAAAATAGCGTGGCATGAGAAACTCGCAAAGTGTAATAGTGTGTGTTCTGCGCATAAACGAACTAGTGGAAACAAGGAACGAAAGACGAATAAGCAAAACGAAAAATCAACGAACATACAAGTGTGAAAGAGACAACAATAATGCCGCAGAAAAACTACGTTTCAAAGAAAGCTTTGCAGCAAAAATGTAGACAAGCTGGATTGTCAACATCAGGAAATCGAGAACAATTACAGAGAAAACTAACCGCGATCTGTAGTGACGACGAATACGCCAGTGCGGAAAATCAATCAATGGCTAAAAAGATAAACGAACTAGAAAAAACGATTAGAGTATTGCAGGAGCGTTCATTCCAACCTGCAACGATTTCGTCACCAATTGTGCTTAGTGACGTAAACGTACAAGAAGTTTCTGGAGAAAGAAACGTGCTTGTGACAAACGAACAAACAAACGTAACGTATTTGCCAAACGGTAACACTGCTGCGTCTCAGCAGTACGACAATGTTGCTACGTTTCGGCAACTCGGTAACACTGCTACGTCTCAGCAGTGCGACAATGTTGCTACGTTCCAGCAACTCGGTAACACTGCTACGTCTCAGCAGTACGGTAATGTTGCTACGTTCCAGCAACTCGGTAACACTGCTACGTCTCAGCAGTACGGTAATGTTGCTACGTTCCAGCAACTCGGTAACACTGCTACGTCTCAGCAGTACGGTAATGTTGCTACGTTCCAGCAACTCGGTAACACTGCTACGTCTCAGCAGTACTGCAATGCTACGTCTCAGCAGTACGATCATGTCGATACTTCGCAACAACTCGGTTACGCAGCTACGTCTCAGCAGCACGCTTACTTTGCTACGTCTCAGCAACCCAATTACATTGTTACATCGCAACACGGCTATATGGTTACGCCTCGCCAACACGTACCCTTCGCTCCGACTCATCAAAGTGGTAACATTGCTACGATTCAGCACTACAATAACGTTGCTACATCACAACAAGATAATTATGTTCCAACGTCACGGAATTACGTAAGCAAATGTAGGTCAAATGTAAATGTAGGTCAGTATTCGGAAAGTTCTCAAGATTTCGCAACCCAACGACAACAACAACACGAAGTCAACTGCGAAGAAAAATATAATAATTTTAATCATTCTTTTGGAAACATGAACGAAATTATAGCTCTTGTTCCTGAATTTAATCCATCGTCCGTAAAATCATTGGATTCGCATCAGTTTGTTAAACGTGTGGAAACTCTGAAAAACGCATATAACTGGGACGATAGAAAGGTAATTTTTGCAGTTCAACAAAAGATGCAAGGTGCAGCTCGTTACTGGGTGGATGCAACGGATGAAATATTTCAAACATGGCCAGAATTTGTTTCGAAATTTCTATACGACTTCCCATGTATTAGCAACGCAGCTGATGTTCATTTAAAAATGCTGAAAACCAAACGGGAAACAACGGAATCACCACAAGATTATTTTTATAAAATGCTAGCTATTGGTAAAAAGGGTGAGTTAGCTGATTCAGCAATTGTAACACATATTATAAACGGCATCAACGATTACGATCTTAAGAGGAAAATATCTAACCATTATACCTCATGTAACGAACTTTTACGAGATATACATGCCTATGCGGCTCATAACGAAATCAAATATAATCCACATAGCTTTCAAAATAAACGTGAGCCCAACGGTAATACGCAGAAGTCAGGTCAATCCGTAATAAAACGGATATCCAAAGAAAAGATAGAGTCGTCAATCAAATGCTTTAATTGTCAAAAGATGGGACATTATTCCTCAGATTGTCCTATTCCACAGCGTAAGCCTCGATGTACTCATTGTAATCGTACTAATCACGACTCTACCAACTGCCCTGAAAAATTTAAAAACGTTTCGAAAGTAAATAAAATTGACTCAAACATCAACTCAGATATTTGTAAAATTATTTCAGTTAACGGAAACGAAACAAACGCATTCGTCGATCCAGGTAGTACACGTACTCTGATTCGAAAATCATTTGCCGAAAACGTAGGCGTTTTGCAACGATGTGCAATCACACTGAACGGATTTGGAGGAGGAAAATTCTTCTGTAACCAAAAACTAAATGCGAAAATCGTTGTGGACAAGATAGGTCACGAAGTCGAAATCCTTGTAGTGGAAAATGACTTAATATCTGAAAACGTTTTATTGGGTAAGGATATTCTTTGTCGGGATGGCAATAAACTAATTATTCACGGAAACAAATGTTTTATCGAAAACATACGCCAAATAGAAACAGTTCGAAATCTAGCAGATACCGAAAACGAAGAATTGGAAAAGGCCTAATAGATAATGCTGCTTGTTTTGCGCAGAAAACTAACGAATTAGGTAAATGCTCAATATCGAAAATGGAAATCACTTTAACATCAAACGTCCCATGTTATACGAAACCATACCGAACACCGTTTGCGCTCAGACCTATTGTTACGAATATCATATCTGAGCTACTGGAAAACGACATAATTCGTCCTTCGGATTCGCCGTACGCCTCGGGAATCGTCATCGTAGATAAAAAGAATGGAGAACATCGTCTTTGCGTCGACTATCGTCGCCTTAACAGTATTACGGTCAAAATTCCATTTCCTATGCCAAACATGGAAGAGCAATTCGCTCAACTAGCTGGAAACGTATATTTTACGCAACTTGATCTACGTATGGGATACCATCAAATCGAGATAAGTGAATCGTCCAAACAGTACACGGCGTTTGTTACAGCTGACGGGCATTACGAATACAACAGAATGCCTTTTGGACTCATTAACGCTCCGGCAGTCTTTCAGTCGGTAATGAACCAAATCATAAAACGTATGGAATCAGGTGAGGTCCTCGCATATTTAGATGACGTAAAAATTTAAAAAGAGCCCCATATTTAATATAATCCCAAGTAAGACCTTCGAATCTGGTATGCAACGAATTAAGAAGTTTTTCTCAATCTTACAAGACAGTGGCTTAACCCTACGATACGACAAATGCAAGTTTCTGCAATCCGAAATTACGTTCTTGGGCCACATAGTCAATAAAGATGGAATAAAACCTGGCGAATGTAAAGTACGCGCAATTAAAAATTTTAAAGTACCTACAAACGTAAGAGAAGTAAGAAGATTCCTTGGTCTCACAGGTTTCTTCAGAAAATTTATTGAAAACTATTCATTAATATCACGTCCTTTAACAGAACTGCTACGCAAAACGGAGGCGAATACATTTAGTTGGGGAGAAGCCCAGCAACATGCCTTTATTGAACTAATCGAAAAACTATGTAGCGAACCTGTTCTCACTCTATACGATTTTTCGGCTAAGCACGAAGTACACACCGATGCTTGTGCTTTAGGCCTAGCAGGAGTTTTGCTGCAGTTGCATAATGACAAAGATTGGCGTCCCGTTTGTTATTTTAGTCGACATTGTACCAACGCTGAGAGTAAATACCACAGTTACGCATTGGAAACGCTTGCAGTAGTAGAAACACTCCAAAGGTTCAGAGTCTACCTTTTGGGAAAATCATTCCGTCTGGTGACCGATTGCTCAGCTATTGCCAAGGTTAAAACGAATAAAGAACTCATTCCACAGGTGGCGCGCTGGTGGATTAAAATAATGGATTACGACTGTGAATTTATTCATCGAGATGGTAGCAAAATGGCTCATGTAGATGCGTTGAGCCGTGCTCCAAATTTACCCCCGGAAGGATCACTAGATGAATTTGTTAGAACCATAATTTCAGAAATCGACGACTGGTTGTTAACAATGCAACTACAGGACAAAATACTTGCCGAAATAATCGCAGTACTGAAGGGAAAGCGTCACAGTGATCAACTGAAGCAACTACGTATTGATTATGTCATCGAAAATCATCGCCTTTATCGGAAAATGGAAAACACTATTCTCTTCGTTGTGCCAAAGGCAGTAAGATGGCGCATTGTTAAAAGTTGCCATGATGATGTCGGACACTTCGGTCTTGATAAAACCATTGAGAGGATTCAAAAACGTTTTTGGTTTCCAAAGATGAGGAAATACGTGAAGGACTATATTTCCACATGCATCCAATGCTGCTACTATAAGTCAAAAGGAGGAAAGCCTGAAGGTCGCATGCATTACAACGATGTTGAACCGGTTCCTTTTCGTCGACTTCACGCGGATCATTTGGGTCCTTTTATTCGAAGCAAACGAGGAAATACTCATATACTGGCTATATCTGATTCATTTAGTAAATTTCTAATCGTAAAAGCAGTTAAAAGTACAAAATCATTACCTGTTCTATCAACGCTAAACGAAGTTTCTAGTTACTTTGGCTTGCCAAATTTTAATATAACCGACCGTGGAACAGCGTTTACGTCAAAATTATTTGAAGATTACTGTAAGCAAAACCATATCCAACACGTTAAGAATGCTGTACGAACACCCCGTGCAAACGGTCAAGTAGAACGCGCTAATCAAATAATTCTCAATTATATACGAACGATGAACGAAAATCCAAAGGATTGGGATCTGACTCTTCATAACCTTCAATGGACCGTCAACTCGCAGAAAAACAGCACCACTGGATTCAGTCCAATTGATCTCGTATTTAATTTCAACGCTATTGATGTCGTGCAAAACAACCTTACTGCAGCGATACACGCAGATCTGGATAAGCCATATTCCACCGAAACCGTCACCGAAATTCGAAGTCAAGCCGCAGCCAATATCGCATCAGAACGAGCTAAATGGAAGAAACGTTTTGACGCCAAACATGCTAACCCCTTTGTTTATTCCACAGGTGATCTTGTAGTAGTAGAAAACGAACCAGCCGCGACAGGCGAATCGCGCAAACTGGAACCACGATACCGAGGTCCTTATCAAGTGGCCAAAAGCCTTGGAAACGATCGTTATTTAATCAAAGATGTCCCCGGCATACAGGTTACAGGACGTAAATACTGTTCTGTATATTCCTCGGATAAGATGAAACCCTGGTGTTCAAATATTCCCGAATTGGATGTATCTGACGACGAAGATACTCGAATCGAGGGCGATCCGAATGCAGGATTGGCCGAGCTGTCACCAGACAGTTCATTAACATACTGATTCAGCCCTGGGCAAGCGACGTTATGCTCTACCCCTGGTGTTATCGATAAGTATAAAAGAGTTGGTAAAAAAACGTTGACAAGAAAGGGTGCGGACGAATAAGCTCCTACGATCGGTGGTAACGAACGGCCACCACGAACGAATCCAACGGCATCACCTTGCAAACGTCACTTTATTGTTAAGTCTCAATTAATTAATAAACTTATATTAATTATCTACCTAAACGTACGAGTCTGGCATTTCTATTGTTCCTATTAGTCGCACTCCCCGCCGAAGCCTTCCTGACAGCTTCTCCATCTACAATCTTCTACTGGGTAATGTAATTTGCAACCGACATTCTCAGAAGTGGGTTTTAGGTGTGACACAATTTCTTGGCTCTCCCCCCTACTCCCCGTTTCATAAGCATAGCCCTCACTTGGTTTCATTTCGGTACCAAGCACTCCCCGCACCCGTCTTTCGGGCTAGCTTGGCCCTCGCTTTCGTTTTCACTCGCTCACGAAATTCTTTTGGTGCTTGCAATTTACCGCTCTCGCTCTCATGAGCGTGACGTATGCATAGCGCGGCCCATTGGCCACCGGTATTCTCTCTCGCCGTCTCACGCATAGTGTACGTGTGACCTATATGTATGCTAATGCATGCATTTATTTGCATCTCCATGCTCTTAATTTGTCAAATGAGGCCAATGCCCCCTTTTCGCATGCAATTGTGTCTTCAAGCCCGGCTTCATTTACTCTTATACAGCCACTCATATTTGTTATGCTTCCCACGCATCTTCCCGCTTGTACGAAATTGCCAAACGGTTGCATGGGGTTCGATTCGGTTCGATCGAGCCATGTCGGACTCGGCTGCCCGTCGCCTATGCATGTATAATTGTTTTTCATTATGCCTCCCACGCATCTTCCCGCTTGTACGAAATCGCCAGCGGTTGCGTGGGGTTCGATTCGGTTCGATCGAGCCATGTCGGACTTGGCTACCCGTCGCCTATGCATGTATAATTGTTTTTCATTATGCCTCCCACGCATCTTCCCGCTTGTACGAAATCGCCAGCGGTTGCGTGGGGTTCGATTCGGTCATGTTCGGCCGGCCTCGCTACGTTTGCTCATTCACAGCCGATTTCACTCTTATATGACCAATTCTGTGCTTGGTCTTATACGGTGTGTTTGGTTTGTGTCTTGGCTGTGTTTGTATTTTGTAGATTGTTTGTTGTAGCTTGTTTGTTGTGGGGAACATTATTCTTGTCTATATAATGTTCCTCACACTCCCCTTCTTCGGGAGGGATTTGCCCTCCCCTGTCCCTTGTACCTTGTGTTTATTTCCTGTATGTATATTTTCCATTCTCGTATTTGTTCATTCAATATGTTTGCCTTTGTAGCTTTGGCATGTGTTTTTACTTGTTTTGTGTGTTTTTTTGTGTTTTGGCTTGTATTTTGCTTGTTTTGTGCCTTTTTCCTTTGGGACTCAGCTCGCATCTTTTATTGGCCAATTGGCATCTTATAATGTTGGCGATTACTGAGTATCTTTTCTTAACTGTTGTCGGATTAGGGCATCTTTTCATTGTTTTTGTTTTTTTTTTTTTTTTTTTTTGGCCCGTTCCGCATCTTTTTTTTTCTTCTTACATCTAATTATCCTACTTATTATACCCTCCTTTCCCTATCTACTGTTGCTGTTGCTGTTGTTGCTGCTGTTGTTGATGCTGTTGTTGCTACTGCCGTTGTTGTTGCCGTTGTTATTGCTTGTTGCTGTTGTTGCTGCTGTTGTTGTTGTTGCTGCTGCTATTGCTGTTGCTGTTGTTGCTGCTGCTGTTGTTGTTGCTGTTGTTATTGCTGTTGCTGTTGTTGCTGCTGCTGTTGTTGTTGCTGTTGTTGTTGCTGGTTTGCAGCTTCTGCCAGCCTTTCCCTGGCCCTTCTTAGCTCGGCTTGTTGCTCTTGCCACTTTCTTGCCTCTGCCAGCCTTTCCCTGGCCCTTTCCAGCTCATTTTGCTGCTGCTGCTCCCACGCCAACAGATCCCTCTCCGCCTCTTGCTGCTGCAGGATCTGCTGGCGCCACCAACTCATCCATTGGCGGCATTCCTTCATGGCACGTTCGGACTCGTTCTCTCTCATCGGCTCGCGTGGAGGTGGGCTGGCTACTCCATCAGCCGCACCTTCATCAGCCACGGCCCTCTCCACCGTTTCACTGGCCTCTGACCTTGAGTCCACCATGTGAAACGGCGTTGGTGGCCGCGCTGGCTCCCACACTCTTGCCGGCGGCTCGTATACCTCGTTTTGGTCCCACGGTGCGTACTCATTTGGGCTGCTTCGGCCGCTACCGGATTCGTCCGCCATCTCATTTTCCGCCATGGCTATCACCTCGTCCAGCTCTCTCCATATTTCGATGTCTCCCTCTTCCTGGTGGCCCGGGTCCATCGCCGACTCTGCCTCGCTCTCTCCTGACCCGTAGCCACTGTCTTCCACGTCCTCATCGTTCTCCTCGTCCGATGAGGCGGCGATTACCGGATCCATCATATCCGGCTCATCGTCGTCGGACTCCTCATCGGACCAGTGCCAGTCACCGCGCTCCATATTGGCCCGCGGTGCTGCACCTCCTCGAACTACGCCTTCATCCTGGCCAAAGTCTACGTTGAACGCATTCATTTTTATTTTTTTTTTTTTTTTTTGCTTCCTTGTGGGCTTTACTCGCTGACTGTTAAACTTTGAGTGGCTCTTGCTTGTGATTTTTGCATGCAGGAAACCTCGTATCTTTGATATTTGTCAGATCCTTACCGTTATTCACAACTTTGGGTTCTCTATTCTAACTACCGGTGCCGAGTATTTAATGCCCCTGCACTGCTCCTGTATTAACGCGCGCATGTGTGTGTATGTCGCGATGCTGCACGATTACATGCTCACTCGTATGCGCATGTGTATGTGTGTTCTCTTCTCTTTGTGCACTCATACTATTACATGTGTAATATCGTGCGCATGTGTTGGTATTTACTCTCCTTGATTATGTGATCGGGTTTTTTTTTTTTTTTTTATTGTTTTTGTTTGCTATTTTCTATTTGTTCATGCATATTTGCCTGACTGTATGTATAAGATGTCCGCATACATTTATCTTGTTCCAGTATACGGTTTGCGACTTTGCTATTCTGCTTGTTCTTATTTACGCACTTTGTGATTTTTGTTGTTTTATGTGATTTTGTACAATTTCGATGCACTCTGAGATTTTTGGCTCTGTGTCATGTCTTTGAGATTTTTGTCCAGCCGGCCGGTCTGTGCAGATATCTCGCCGCCATGTCATTCGAGTCGTCCATCCTCATTGCTCATCACGTTTCGTGCTATCCGGTTCTTCGCATATTTGTTGCTTCAGTTGGCTGATGTGTGCTTGTCTGGTTTTTTTCGTTTCTTTGTGCCGTATTTTGCATATGACCGGAGATACAAAGCCTATTACTTCATATGGGCCTCCAAACTTTGGTGCCAGCTTTGCTGCGAATCCTTCTGCAGCATTTGAAAGGTGGTGTTCTTTTGCCCATACCGTTGCTCCGATCACTGGTCTCCATTCTCTTCGTCTCAGATTGTAATGGCGGGCCTGATCCTGTGCAGCCGTTTCCAGATTTCGCCGTATTAGTTCGAACAGCTCTTGCATTTGTTTTACCTTCGCGTCTTGTGGTATCGTTTGCTTCCCTGTGCCTATGGTGACATTATCGTATAGTGCACCCGGCATTCTTGGTTCTCGCCCCTGTATTATATACGCTGGTGTGAATCCTGTTGCCTCTGATTGGCTTGTGTTCACTGCTAGAGTTATTTCTGGCCAACTTTCATCCCAGTTGCGTTGATTTTCCCCCGTAAACTGAGCAATCATTGTTTTTACTGTTCTATTTGCTCTTTCGGTTGGATTTTCTTGTGGCGTGTACGGTGCTGTCAGTTGGTGTTGGCATCCCCATTCTTCTAACATTTTTTTGAATATCCTGCTAGTGAATTGAACTCCATTGTCCGTTATCACCATTTTTGGAGCTCCGAATCGAGATAGTATCCTCTCTCGAAAGGCCTTAACTAGACTTTCTGCAGTTGCCTTCCGCATCGGTATCAGTTCTGTCCATTTCGAAAACCTGTCAATGATTACTAGTAGCATCGAATTTCCGTGTTTTGATCTTGGCAACGGTCCTACAAAGTCAGCGCATACTGTAGCCCATGGTTCTTCCGGAATTTGTGTTAGCATCTTTCCCGCTGCCTGCTGTTGGCTGGGTTTATATTGTTGGCATATCGTACACTTTCCTACAAATGTCCTGATATCTCGTTGCATTCCTGGCCAGTAATATCTTGCTGCAGCCCTGGCAGTAGTTCGCCTGCTCCCTGTATGCCCTGCTGTTGTTGTCGTGTGGTTTTCGGCCATTACTTGATTACGTAGTGTTTTTGGCACACATAGTTTCCAAGCTACCACTTCTTCTTGGCCTGCTCTGTGCGGAATGTTCCTGTATACTTGACTATTTTCTATAATGTAATCCGGATATTTCTGTGGTTGTTGTTTTATTTTTCCCATTATGTCTTGAATCCACCCACACTCGTTGTTCGCTTGTCTTAATCTGGCACCATTATCTACTATTCTTTTGCACCCTTCCATTGGTTGCCTTGACAAAGCGTCTGCGACAATGTTTAATTTTCCCTTTCTGTATGCTATTTCGAAATCGTATTGTTGTAGTTCCAGTGCCCATCGGGCTATACGGCCCGTAGGGCTTTCTATGCTATTCAACCATTTCAACGCCATGTGATCTGTTACCACTTTAAATCGGTATCCTTCAAGGTATGGTTTTAGTTTGCGTATTGCCCATACTATCGCTAGGCATTCCTTTTCTGTTGCCGAATAGTTCTTTTCCGCTGGGTTTAATTCTCTTGACAGGTATGATATCACTCTCTCTCCATCCTCAGTGTTTTGTACCAATATGGCTCCTAATCCCATGTTACTTGCATCCGTCTGGAGCACAAACGTTTTTGTGAAGTCTGGACATGCCAATACTGGGCCACTCGTCAGCCTTTCCTTTACAGCATCGAATGCTGCCTGATGCTCCTCGCTCCAGTGCCACTTTGTTCTCTTCTTTAGTAGTTCGTTCAATGGGTGTGTAAGTGCTGCGAAACCTGGTACGAACCGTCTGTACCAGGATGCCACTCCTAAGTACTGGCGCAATTCCTTTGTGCAAGTTGGTGGTTCTAATTGGGCTATTGCGGCCACCTTTTCGGGGTCCGTTGCAATACCGTTTTCTGTCACCAAGTGGCCTAGAAATTTTAGCTCCTTTCTAAAGAATTGGCACTTCTCGGCATTAATTCTCAAGTTTGCTTCCTTCAATCTCCTGAACACTTCTTGTAGATGATTCATGTGTTCTTCGATTGTTTTGCTCACTATCACAATGTCATCTTGGTAGGCGAATGCGTTTGGTATCATTTCTGGGCCAATGACTTGGTCCAGTGCGCGTTGGAAAGTTGCTGATGCTGAGTGTAAACCGAACGGCATTACTTTCCATTGAAATAACCCCTTCCCTGGGACTGTGAATGCCGTCATTGGTCTGCTTTTTTCTTCTAACGGAATCTGCCAGTATCCGTCCTTCAGGTCTAGGCTGCTTATAAATTTCGCTTCACGTAGTTGGTTTAAGATGTAGTCGATGCGTGGCATTGGGTATGCATCTTTTATAGATTTTGCGTTAATCTGTCTAAAATCTACGCATAATCTCCATTTGCCCGTCTGTTTCTTTCTCACCATCACTATGGGTGAGCTATAAGGGCTTTGTGATGGTTCGATGCATCCCATTGTCAACAGTTCATCGACCTTTGTGTTGATTTCTCCCTGTATTTTTGGATTCTTTGGGTAGTATCTTTGTTTTATTGGGATATCATCCTTCATCGTTATGCGATGTATCCCCACTTTTGACAGTCCCTTCACTTTCCCTAATTCCTTCAACTCCTGATTTAGGAAACTTTGTATTTCTTGTTGGTCACTGTTCTGAGTGACCATGATGGATATTCTTTCTACCAGCCTGCCCTGTATTCGCTTGACTGTCGGTATTAGCACTTTGTGGCCTCCACACGATATCTCTGTGTTCATAATCCGGAGGAAATTCCAACCTAGTATCAACGCATCCATTCCTTCTGGCATGACCAGGAATGGCATGTGGATTTCCTTGTCCCCAAATCTCACGTATCCTGTCCATTGCTCTTCAATGTCTCGTACCTTTCCGTCTGCCATGTATACTTGTTTATGTGTGTTCTCACATTTTCCCTTATTCCTCACTGTTTCCAACATCTGCTTGCTGATGAAACTACTCGTGGCTCCGGAGTCAATTGTCGCTTTCATCTGGACCCCTGCTACTTCGATGATTGCTGACAATTGATCCTCTTCCTCTACTAGCTGGCCTATTAGTGGTGAGGAGCTTGTTGGCTGGGTTCCTGCTCGCCCCTGATAGGCTGGAACCGCCTTTCGTTTCCCGAATTCCAACAACATTCTTTTGTTCTTTTCCCAATCTTTCCACACTGCCAACAGAAAATGAGTCTCTGATTGTTGCACTCCCTTGCCCAGTGTCCGGCTCCTCCGCATCTGCGGCATGCCTGGTTCGGGTTCAAGACTTTTCCATCTTGGATGTTTTTATTTTCTTGGCTTTGTCTTGAATTGTTCTCCATGCTGTTGTCTTGGCATCTTCGGCACTGTGTGACTGCTGGCCCGTAATTTTCTCCTCTGTGGCTTGATTGGTTGTTGTGTGTTCTTTGAGCATTATTTGGGCGATGGAAATCTGCTCGTTCTTGTTCAAGCATCTCATGTTCATCTGCCAACTGCATCAGCTCATCTAGGTTTCTGACTCTGTGCGGCCGAACGAATATCTTCAAATCTGGAGTGCAATTTTCTAATATAACCTCCAACTGTTCGTACTCTGGTATTTTGAGGGGTCTCATCATTGTTTGCATGTCGATCATATAATCCTTAAAATACTCGTTTCTGTTTTGTTTACGATTTTTCACTTGATCCGCCAATTTGTTGAAGAATCCTCTTGGCAGGAAGTATTTCTTGAAGCCCTCAACGAATTCCTTCCACGATCGCCACTGCTTGTTGTTTGCGACGTACCACTTGAGTGCTTTGTCTTTCAGTAGTTCTGGCATTGCTCTTGGGATCATGTCCAGCTCGATGCCATACATGTCTGCTGACCACTCGATCTGTTCTATGAACTCTAGTGGTCTGGAATTGCCGTCGAACCTGAATGTCCATTCCCTCACTTGTTTTGCCACCTTGGCGTATTCAGTGGTCCTGTTTGTTGCCTGTGGTACCGTTTTCTTGGGGTCTATCGTTTGTCTCCTTATGTCCCTCTTTGTTTCTGTGCTATCTAGGGCTCCTTCGCTTCCCCATCTTGGTGGTAAATATGGCGGAATTGCTAGTGTGGCTATGTTTATTTTCTGGAATTCATCGGCCTCCTTGTCTACGCCATTTTCGCATGTTTTTGATGTGCTTGCTTTCATTTTTAGATTTTTCGAGTACTTTGTCTCTAATCTATCTATTTCCTCCTTCCAGTCTGGGTCCGTGTCGTTCTTTTCTACCCATTCGCCTAGCTGTTTCCTCATTTCCTCCACTGTGCCGGTCATCTCGATCCCGACCCTTTGGCCTGTCTGTAACAGATCCTCCTTCTTCATGTGGTAAATCCATCCTTTCCCCATTTTTAATGTTTTCTTTGCAATTTTACACTTTTGTTTTGTTAAAATTTCACCAGTATAGCACGTTGGGCGCCAGTTGTAACGATCCTTTTTCGTCCTTCGGGATATCTACGATATCTCTTGGGCTAGGTTCGGCACAACAAATTTATTTTGTGCCCCGGTGAAATTAAACACACTCGATTTCAATTGCCGATGTTAATTATACATTTATTCAAGCTGTTAATGGAGTTGGTTGGATATGACGGTTTCTCACTGGTAGTGCCGGGCTCGGATAGCGTTAGTGAGTTACTTTGAGTCCCTCGTTGTCTCGTTCGTGTCTTCCTCTGGTTTCTGTAGCCGTTACTGGCTATTGACTCGATCTGTATCGTATGTGCTTGCTTTGTGATACGCCTCTGTACCCTTTCCGCTATATTTGTTGAGATCGCTTTGCTTCTCTCAACTTTATTTTGGCTTGGGCACGGCGCTTGATATCCTTGTCTAAGGACTGGTTATAATAGAACGAAGCTGTACAGGTTACTCGTAAGGCCTGTATAGTTCTTAACTTTGCTGCTGTTTCTTGTGTTTCCTTGATAAGTTTCTTAAGGTTACTCGTAAGGCCTTAATTACTTGTTACTTGATCACGACTTGATGATTTGCTTGATGGGCATTGCCTTTATATAGGCAGATTCCCCGGCCTCAGGAATATCTTGGTGTAGTACCGCTATACAGCTGGTACATTTCCATCGACCCTCTGCTTTCACCCACGCATCCACTTGTTGCTATGCGTGGTGAAAGTCCCGTAAATCCTTGGCGCATATAACCACCTTCTTTGTGGCTGAGCGCCCATTTACGCCTTGTCCTTGTCTTTCTTGTTCGTACATCTTGACTTGCATCACTTTCTCGCATTGGCGTCGCCTTTCTATTGGCCGCCCTCCGTATTCCGTTGACTCTCTCTGCTTTCTCTGCCAACGCTGCCGTCGCCCGCCGCTCCCTTTGATCCACTCGTCATACCCAAATTCACCCACATTTACTCAATATTATCATCTACATACATATATGCTAATGGTATTAACTAAATTAATGTTTAAACATAATTAGCCTGATTACTTTAATATATACTATTGTTTAATTCCCCACGCAAACACTTTCATACGCATCTCGTATCTATTAGATAGAGGGCTTCCCCATGGCTCATCCCTCCCCCTTCGGCTTGCATATTCCCCTCACAAATCCACAAACCATTTTCGTTTACAATTTCTTGGCTCTCCCCCCTACTCCCCGTTTCATAAGCATAGCCCTCACTTGGTTTCATTTCGGTACCAAGCACTCCCCGCACCCGTCTTTCGGGCTAGCTTGGCCCTCGCTTTCGTTTTCACTCGCTCACGAAATTCTTTTGGTGCTTGCAATTTACCGCTCTCGCTCTCATGAGCGTGACGTATGCATAGCGCGGCCCATTGGCCACCGGTATTCTCTCTCGCCGTCTCACGCATAGTGTACGTGTGACCTATATGTATGCTAATGCATGCATTTATTTGCATCTCCATGCTCTTAATTTGTCAAATGAGGCCAATGCCCCCTTTTCGCATGCAATTGTGTCTTCAAGCCCGGCTTCATTTACTCTTATACAGCCACTCATATTTGTTATGCTTCCCACGCATCTTCCCGCTTGTACGAAATTGCCAAACGGTTGCATGGGGTTCGATTCGGTTCGATCGAGCCATGTCGGACTCGGCTGCCCGTCGCCTATGCATGTATAATTGTTTTTCATTATGCCTCCCACGCATCTTCCCGCTTGTACGAAATCGCCAGCGGTTGCGTGGGGTTCGATTCGGTTCGATCGAGCCATGTCGGACTTGGCTACCCGTCGCCTATGCATGTATAATTGTTTTTCATTATGCCTCCCACGCATCTTCCCGCTTGTACGAAATCGCCAGCGGTTGCGTGGGGTTCGATTCGGTCATGTTCGGCCGGCCTCGCTACGTTTGCTCATTCACAGCCGATTTCACTCTTATATGACCAATTCTGTGCTTGGTCTTATACGGTGTGTTTGGTTTGTGTCTTGGCTGTGTTTGTATTTTGTAGATTGTTTGTTGTAGCTTGTTTGTTGTGGGGAACATTATTCTTGTCTATATAATGTTCCTCACAACACCCATAACAAGATAGACGAACACGTCAAGGCTTTAGGCAATCCTTCGCCCAATGATTTCACGAATTACAATTATGGCACCTCGAGTCCTTGGGTACCCTGTTTTGCCTCTCGTCGAACTTCTAAGTTGGCAGCCGGACCTCCGCAAATGCTCTTAACAATCGGTTTGGATTGTCAAAACATTGTACACGCGCTTGTATACGCATGCTCTCCAATGGAATTCCCTCTATGATGAAATCTAGTATTGACGTGTTGGGCTAGCTTCACCTTATTCTCAAAGTATTCTGAAAATCGCTCGGTATCTGTCCAGACACAAGCCTCAAAAGCACGCCGTAACTCTGCTTTCGATTTCTTGGAACCAAACGCCATCACCAACTCGTCCAACAATTTGTCCACTGACTCCAATATATGTACGTTGTGGGCTTGCGTGTAGCCATTGTAGTGCATTGCTTTTAAGTTTTCCAACGCAAAGCAAATGACGTTGATTCTCGCTGAGTTCACACAATGCAGACACATTATTTAATTGTACAATCCAATTTTGTACGTCTGGTCCGCCATTATATTCCAGCAGCAGTTCCTTAGCCATCTGGTAGCCAGAAAAAGTCCAATTATTTATTTTCTGCACAGCTACTCTGGTCACATTGTTCTGCTGGTCCATTGCTGTTGCCATCTCTAATACACGCTCGCGCTCTAAGTCGAACTCGAACTCTCTTCGTCGTTTTCTTCGTCTGCTTTTGAAGTATGTTCGTCGCCACTCTCATTTTCGTCGCGTCTATTGCAGTCTCGCTTTTGCATGGCGTCGACGGGTCTATTGCTGTCTCGCTCTTGCATGGCGTCGCCGCTTGCGACTGCGATATGCAAACTTTCTAGAAGTTTCTTGGCTTCTTATATTTCGTTGCGTAGTCCCTCTAACATAACTGTACTTTCGGTTATTTCATCATGTTGTTGCTGTAGGGTTTGAGACTCCAATTGTCTCATTTGTTGTTTATGTTGTGACTTTGTTCCGACGCCGCTTGTACATGGAATGGCATCGACATCTGGTGTTGGAGCTACTAGAAGGCCTCCACGTACATCCTCCGGAATTTTCAGTAGTCTGTTTATTAGCTCCGTCTTGGAACCCTTGGTGTCCATTCCCAACGCCACCAGCCAACTTTTTAGGCTTGCCGTAGAAATTTTGCTTAAGTCTTCCGACATTTTATGGATTTTTGAACCACTTCTGATATTATGGTAGTATAAATAATACGGTTGTGCCACTTATTAATTACTTGTTGCTTTATTTATTTGTTCTGATTTTTTTGGATATTGCTTACGAACTGACTCTCTGCTCGCAGACAGAGTAGTTAGAGAGTTAGATATTCAACAATAAAGAGAGCAAGGCAGAGCGAGAGACGCTTTATAAAATCAGAGAGTGAGGAATCTATATCAATAGTTATAACGGTGCTTAAACAGTGGTTGCAATACCACTGTTTCTTATGCTTTCGACACTGGGCCTACTACACTTGTAAAAAAAAAAATGGGTCCGACGTTTATGTATTGACTACAGAGAATTAAACTCAAATACCGTTGCTGACAAATACCCCTCGCCGCTCATTAGTGATCAGATTGATGGGTTGCGTGGTTCGTATTACTTTACTTGTTTAGATATTTAGAGTTACACACTGACGCCAGTTCCTGTGGATATGATGCAATACTCCTACACCGTATTAATGGTAGTCCTCATGTGGTAGAATATTTTAGCAAAACAACTTTGCCCTCTGAGGCTAGATATCACTCATACGAGTTGGAAACATTGGCAGTGGTTGCTTCTGTAAAACACTTTAGTCATTATCTGCATGGGCGAAAGTTTGTGATATATACCGATTGTAATTCGCTTAATGCTTCACGGACAAAGATAGTCGATAAATAGACACCAAGAGTTCATCGCTGGTGGGCCTATCTCCAATCATTCAATTTTGATATCCAATATAGAGAGGGAAAACACATGTCTCATGCAGACTTCTTTTCCAGGAATCTAGTTCCTTCTAAACCACAACTCGTGTTAAAAAAATCACCGAGAAGCGAGTAAACTTAGCTGAGATTTCAAGTGAGTGGCTCCTTACGGAACAGAAATTAGATCCAGAGATTGTAGAAATAGTTCGTAAGCTCAATTCCAACGAGCAACAAGACGATTTAATTAAATCCTATGATTTAAGGAAATTTATCTTACATCGCAAGATTTAAAGAAACAGTAGAACACGTAGTTTACCTGTGGTGCCACGAACATTTAGATGGTCCGTGGTAAACCAGGTACACGAGTCAGTTATGCACCTTGTTTGGCAGAAAACTCTTGATAAGGTTTACCAATATTATTGGTTTCATAACATGAATTAATATGTTCGCAAGTTTGTAAACAATTGCATAACTTGTAGGACTTCCAAGTCGCCTTCTGGAAAAATACAAGCTGAGCTCCATCCAATCGCGAAGGTGAACATCCCTTGGCACACTGTTCACATAGACATTTCTGCAAAGTTGAGCGGTAAAAGCGACCTAAAAGAATATGCTTCATGAAATTTGTACACCTTTATCACACCCTTAAAATAGACACAAGAAGCTGCGTTAAGGCCTCAAGCGTAGCTGACCAGGGAAGGTGCTTTTTAAGTTCTCGATTCTCTGAATTTTGTTCCTCACAAAATATAAAACTTCATCTAGTCGCAACTGGGGCAGTCGTGCAAACGGTCAAGTTGAGCGTGTTATGAGTACGCTCAAAAATTTGCTAACTGCTGTCGAATCGAGCCAAAGATCCTGGCAAGATGCACTTGGCGAGAGTTCAGCTTGCATTTAATTGCACAGTTAGTCGTGCAACTGAAGCAAGTCCGTTGAAAATGTTAATAGAAAAAGAGGCTCGACCGATAGGGTTAATTCCACCAGTGGACACAGAAATCAAAATTGATTTGAACAGTGTTCGGACTCGTGCCAGTTAAATTGCTAGGTAAAATTTCTGGTGAATTGGATATTGATAATGATAATATAGTTGAGACTGAGAGTGTTCCGTACAAGTGAGACGATGAATTAAATTTATTATTTCGTTTTTGTAATTTTTATATATTGGACATTCATTTTCTGTCACACGTTCATTTGTAAGCAAATACTTTATTGTTTTGTTGAAGTTGCATAGTGCAAGCACAATGATTAATTGTTTCGTTAAAATTAAAGTAAACTTATGAATTTTGTTAAAAAAAAAAAGAAGAAGATACTCTGTATTGTTATGGTTAAGAATAAAAGCTTAAGGTGTCTTTGAACTTGAAATTTGGTCATTACACGAATGATGTGTTAGAGTCCCGAGAGGGAAAATGAAGACCGCACCATAGCAGAAGAAATTGCTATGGCGGGGGTCAAGGCCGCACCATAGCAGAAGGACTTGCTATGGCGGGCGTCAAGACCGCACCATAGCAGAAGGACTTGCTATGGCGGTGGTCAAAGCGATGGTTATCCGTCTATGAGAGACCATGGTTATCACTCTACGAGAGACGATGTTTATCCGTCTATGAGAGACAATGGTTATCCGTCTATGAGAGACGATTGTTATACGTCTATGAGAGACGATGGTTATCCGTCTATGAAGGACGATGGTTATCCGTCTATGAGAGACGATGGTTACTTGATTTAGATAATAAAGTTAAGACCTGTAAAAAGATAATTAATATAGTGGTAATATCTTTACCTTGTATAGCGCGAGGATAAATGACAGAAAGATGAGGAGAGATAAGGTGAGAAAAGTTGTTAAAAGATTGGCAAAGAACACGAAAAGGTTCGTGAAGAGAGTAGTTAGTCAGACGTCTACAAAGGTGAATAGGAAAAAAGTTTCTAGTCCGACGTGAGGGAACACAAAAATATAGCGTATCTAGTAAATAGGTAGAAATGACTTCGCAGTTGACTAGTTTATAAAGAAAGAGAATGCCAAAAACAAGCCTACGGTTATAAAGTGAAGGAAGATTAATAAGAAGAAGTCTGTCAGAATAAGAAGGTAGGCGAAGACCCGGGTCTCAATTTAGACCGCGTAGCGGAAACTTAAGGAATTCCTTCTGTACCGATTCAATACTACGCTGGTGAACATCATATTGAGGGTTCCACACTGGCGAGCAGTATTCTAGAGTAGGGCGAACTAACGAAGTGTATAAAACCTTTGTTACAAAGGGATCATCGAATTCTTTGGCCCAACGTTTAATGAAACCAAGAAGGCTGCATGCTCTATTGACAATTGAAGAAATATGAACATTAAATGAAAGTTTAGGGTCAAACATAACACCTAAGTCTTTGATTGATGGTTCACAATCTAACAGAACAGACTTAATAGAGTAATGAGCTAGGAGCGGAGACAAACGACTTTTCAGTCATAAAACCTAAGTCTTTGATTGATGGTTCACAATCTAACAGAACAGACTTAATATAGTAATGAGCTAGGAGCGGAGACAAACGACTTTTCAGTCATAAAAGAACACTTAGAGGCATTAAGGTGTAATTTATTAACATGGCACCAATCACAGAACGCATCGAGATCTGATAGCAAGTACTGTTGGAAAGAAGGATCATTATAGGAATAACAAATCCTGACGTAACTCGAACAGTTTTAGATATCGAGGAACGAAAAGACACCTTTTGGGTTCTGCCAATAAGACACGACTTTAACCAAGCCAATAGTTTTGGTGAAAAACCCGTGATGTTAAGTTTCGCGAGAAGCATAGAATGATCAACCGTATCAAAAGCCTTACTGAAGTCAGTATAAATAACATCAGTTTGACACTTTTACGGAAGCCATGGTATACAAGTGTAGTCAATTCTAAAAGGTTGGTAAGCGACGAACGACCTTTCATGAAGCCATGCTGACAAGGAGAAATAGTGGATCTGGATAGATGTTGACGGCAAGACGTAATAATTTTCTCAAACAGTTTAGGTATTGCCGAAAGTTTGGCAATGCCACGGTAGTTAGAAACATCCGATTTGCTACCCTTTTTAAAAAGCGGAATAATAAAAGACTCCTTCCGAATATCAGGAAAGCTACAAGTCTCACTCGATATAAAGAATAACCGATATAAAGGCTTAGATAGGGAAATCGAACACATTTTAAGGATGCAACTAGGTATATCATCAGGCCCGGGAACGAAGGAAGACGTCATAGATGACAAGCTAGAGATAATACAGTCTTCAGTAATACTGGGAAAAAACATACAATTTAAATGTGGGATTAAAAAGGGATAGGGTGTGGGATCCGAAACAGTAGTAGAATAAGTCGACTGAAAGAATTTAGCAAACAGACCTGCAATATCTGAATCATTATTAGCAGTCTGGTCGTTAAGTCTGAAGGTGGAAAGTAGTACATTAGAGCGTCTTTTGAAATTGACAAAGTTGTAAAATCTTTTGGGGTTCTTATAAAATTCAACCTTACAGCGAACGAAATAATTGTTGTGGCATTGAATATTTAAAAGACAAAATTGAGATTTGGCTATACAATAATTTGCATAGTTAAGTCGCGAACCATTTTTTTTAAATCTTATAAAATATCTCGATTTAATGCTACGGAGATTAGAGACCCTACGTGTGAATTAGACAGGCGAGCTGGAGACAATAGAGACATTCACATAAGGAACGCATTTATCAATTAGAGAATTAAGAGCAGAGTAGAAAAACTTCACTGCACAATCTATATCGCAGCACTCAAATAGAAATGACCAATCAAAAGAGAAAATAAGTCTGTTGAGAAGATTGAAATTTGTTTTACGAAAACATCTACGACGAGAATTTGAGATGTTATTAAATGAATAAGTAACGGAATCGTAAGAAATAGTAACTTCAATGGTAGGGTGACAAGGATCTTCAGGTTTCACTAGTGGCTGTGTTTGTGATACAGCACTAACAGTGGGATCAGAGACAAAAACAAGATCAAGGATTCTTTTAGAAGAGTTAAGGAAAGAATTCAACTGATATAGTGGACATTCAAGTAGGCTATCAAAAAAAACATGTTGAGATGAAGGAATTACGAAAGATAGATTATCATCAACAAGCCAAGAAATATTAGACAAGTTAAAATCACCTAAAACTATAAGAACATCACGATCTTTAAGACGACCAAAAATAGTTCGTAAAGCATCAGCATGGTGCACGTAGATCATGATATCAGAAGCTGGAGGAATATATGAACAAGAAATATATAGGCTAAAGTTAGAACATGTAACTTCGACGCAAATAAACTCAACACCTAAGGGGAGATCAATCGGCACCACACTTGAAGACTGATTCGAGTTGACAGCAATGAGTACTCCACCGCCACGACGACCAACACGATCAAGCCTATAAGAAATAAAGTTATTAGAAAGAATTTCATTATCCAATCAGAGGAGTTAAGCCAAGTTTCAGAGAAAGCTAATATGTCAGCCGAAAAGGTTTGGCTATCACAGAACAGGTTCGAGAGCTTGGTAAGAAGTCCTCTTACATTTTGATAATGAATGCAAAGACTAGACGTTAATAGTTTTTTGAAGCAGAAGATAAATTAGGAAGGTGGACAGGCAACGGACGGGAGGGCTTATTGGGCGCAAACTCGTTTACAGCTACGCACTCTGGCCAAAAATTATGGTCAACCATAGCTGAGGAGGAGGAGATTTCGCGAGGCCTAGAAACCTTAAACTTTTGAATTAAAACCTTAGCAGTGCAAATATTACCAATGTAAACTGCCACAGACGACTCAGAAGTATCTGGAGCAAGCCTAGAGATAAATAATTGTTTTCGATGAGGCACTACAGTTAGTGGAGGCGGAGGAGCATTGGGATCCGCAAGTGATTGGGAGCCAGCATGATCCCGTGATTGATCAGAGTTCCCGTGAGGGATAGATTGAGGTACACCAGGGCTTGTAATGGGTACTTCAATCTGAAAAGAAGAGCATAAAGAGGGACAAGAAGATGGTGTAGGCGAAAGTAAAATCGGAGATGAAGTAATAGAGAGAGCTGGCGACTGCTTACGAGGCAACTCAATGGTACATTTCTTGTGCAATTTCTCAGAAGGTGGAACAAACTTGAATTGCGACAATAATTGAACGCTAGAGTCACACTCGGTAGACAGCTGTTTAGCCAGTTTGTTTAAAGAAAGAAAGATCCCTATACATACGGCTAAAATAAAGCTGCTGGCTGGCACAAGATGGGCAAGTCCAGCGCATTAAGCCAAGCTCAGGCTTAGACACAGACAAACCAGAAAATTTGTCGTAGTCGCGGCCATTGAGGCCAGCACATTTTAAGTGAATAAGATTATCGCAGAGCCAACAAGATATTGCTCTATACTGATCATCAAAACGATCAGAATGCTTGCGATTAGGTAGACAACAAGCTATTGAAAAGCCGAAAGAAACACAAGGCAAAAAAAATTATATATACATATTTAAGAATATATAGAAAAATTAAATTCACAGCACAAATATAATTATTGATAAAAAATCAATAATTACAAATAAAACAAAGAGACAGCTACAGTGCACAGCACAACAGAGAGTGCAAGAACAGTTATAAGCCGAGCTTTGAGAAACGGCCTTACAAAAGTGATTACGCGGGAGAGAAGCTGAGCACAAGCACAAAGCAGAGAGAACAACAAAGCCACTAGCACTAATAGTAAGATATGGGCGATGAGGGGAGCAACTGCAGAAGCAATCACGAAAAAAATAAATAAAAAAATATGTAAATGCACCAAACACTAATCACGAAAAAGAAAAAACTGTTTAAACTGATTAATTTGGCGAATTATGGAAATAAAACACAAGGGAGTCAAGAGAACAACACCAGCGAAAGCGTAAACAAACTAAGCAAAATTAAAAATTGAGAAAAAACAATAAATATTAATAAAAACTCAGGAGCTATGCAAAAACACGACCGTCACGTCAGAGAGCAGAAAGCTTTTTTTTGACAGAGATACTGGATTCCAAGACTAAGGAATCTAGTCAAATCGGTGGTCAATTCATGCAAGGTCTGCGTGATCTACAAAAAAAAGGCTGCAATCACAGCTAATGGGCAGCCTTCCGTCCCAGCGAACTAATTTCGCACGGCCCTTTACGACCACCGGGATAGATTTCGCAGGGCTTTTCGATATCAAAAGTTTCACCGGCCGCGTCTGTCGCATATCAAAGGGATATGTGTGTGTCTTTGTGTGTTTCTCTACCAAAGCCATTCACCTTGAGGCAACTTCGGATTTAAGCACTGAAACATTTCTGGCAGCATTCGCTTGTTTTGTATCGAGGCGAGGGTGTCCCCAGCAAGTGCAGTCCAACGACGGAAAAAACTTCGTAGGTGCATCCAGAGTGCTTGAAAGAGATTTCATAAGGTCCTCTCAGCAGAAAATCATTCTATCTATCATTCTATCATTTTATTATTAACCAGTGACAGCGTCTGAAGGCTGTGAGTCAGCTTTTCTGCATCCGGTGAAAAGAGAAATATCTAAAGCAGCTACAGAAGCGAAATAAGTGGCGATTCCATTGTAAAAATCTTGAAGTGGGCGATATGGTAGTACTCAAGGACGACAATTTTCCATTTAATGAATGGCGTCTCGGGCGAATCCACCAAACGTACCCTGGCAGTGACGGCAACGTCCGTGTCGTCAATCTGCTTACCGCCCGCGGTGTTGTGAATCGTCCAGTCGCAAAGCTGATCTTTCTTCCTCCAGAAGAAAGAATTAAAACTTATTACGTAAAGTTGCAGTAGCGTCTAGCAGTTGGTCCTTCCTCCCAAATAAGAAGGGCCAACCTGACAGTAGTAATATTTGTATTGTATACTCCTACATTAATCCGCTTTCTTCGTTATTTGTCCCGGCAGCTTCTTGATATCCCGTTTCTATGGCTCCGAGACCACGTTCAGTACAGGCATCAAAGGAGGAGCGCAGATGTTCGCGAGGAACTGAGTCCTTCCGTTGCCGAGTCTGTTGCGGACTTCATCCTCTGAAGCGACGCCGTCGCTTTCTGCGGCTGCCTCAAATTCCCCATGAGTCCGGAAAGGCATTACAAGATCATCCGAATGCTCTGCAGGCATCCATTTGTGCTTTTGAGCACTGTGGCCTGCCAATCACCACGTGGGGTGGCATGCTCGTATTTTTCTGTTTTTATAAAATTGCCGAAGATCACCATTTCACTGTGGGAACAATCCCTTGGAGATAAGACTGCCATTCCAGAGTGGCAAACGATAGACGATTTCCTCACCGAGCGAAATGAAAATACAACTCAATGGCTATTTCGGTTCCCACATCGAAACCTCCGCGAAAGGCTAATACATTTGAAGCCAATGTATGAAGTATCTGTATGAAGGAGAATCACCCGGTGCGTAGATATCCCCGCTTCCTTCAGAGAGGGTGGCATACATAAAGAATAAGTCCCTTTGCCTGAACTGTTCCTCAAGAGGGCATCAAGTCAAAGATTGTCCATGTCAACACAATTGCTTCACATGCAAGGGGCGTCACAAAACGCTCTTGCATAAGGATGCCCGACCGGAGAATACTCCAACGCCGGTCCCAGCGCAGCCCAGTTCTCACAATATTTTCCGGGCATACTTTACCTCCTCACGAGATAAGTTGTGGACTTAAAGGTCTGTCACAGAAGCATTCGGTCATCGAATGGACCTCCAGTCCAGATAGAGATAGAAGCTTTGGTCCTGTCCCAAGTTGCTGATGATTTGCCGTCATGTACGATAGCCCAAGCCACACTGAAAGGATTGCCCAATATTCCGATAGCCGACCCCTCCTTTAGATTAAAGGCGAAGATCGATCTGCTTCTTGGTATTGATGTCTTACCAGCGGTGACCCTTTCCGGCATCCAGATAATGGATGGCTCAAGAGACGAGATTCGGTTGGGTCTTTTCAGGCCCGTTGCAGGGGTCCCCGTTAATTCGAGTGCCGCGTTCAAGACGAGGGTCGCTGTAAGCAGAGAAGAGGCATTTCAGACTCTTCTCACAAGGTTTTGGGTGGTGGAGGATCTACCAGTCAAAGAGATGAGGCACTTGAGACTCTTCTCACAAGGTTTTGGGAGGTGGACGATCTACCGGTTAAACCGGTAGAAAATTCTGATTCTGTTTGCGAGGTCAATTTCCAGAAGACCACAAGAAGAGATGAAGATATATGGTCTCACTTCCGTTTCGAGAACCAAGCAACATGGAGTGACCACTCCAGACCATTCTCAATTCATAAAAAACGAAAGCCATCTCCTAAAAAATATTCCGGCAAAAAATGAGTATGACGCCGTGAGTAGTTTTCAATGCCAACATCACAAAAATGTACCGCCAAATTATGGTCGATCCAATTTATATGCCATTTCAGAGAATTCTATTCCAAAACAACGAGGGGCAACTTGGTGATTACGAGCTTAATACCGTCACGTTTGTTATTAACTGTGCTCCGTTCTGAGCCATCCGATTACTTCAGCAACCCGCAAGTGATGTACAATCCAATTTCCCGTTGGCTAGCGATATTATTAAGTCTTACATGTATGTCGATGATGTCCTGGCAGGGGCTCACAATAAAGCAACTGCAATCGCAATGGTCAATGAACTTCAAAACGCTCTTGGTTCAGCTGGCTTTCCTTCGCGCAAGTGGACATCGAATGTGAAGAGCGTGCTCAGTTATATCCCAATGTGTCATTTGCTGAATGCTGATTCCCTCGATATCGAAGAGGCTAGCACAGCAAAAACACTTGGAATCCGATGGAAAGCGACCACGGATGAGTTTTATTTCGTCATCTCACCCCAAGATATCAATTCAGCTTATACTAAGCGAGAAGTCCTAGGGCTGTTCGCCAAGTTATTCGATCCCGCTGGCTAGCTGGCTCCTTTGTAATTCTAGCCAAAGTGTTTATGCAAGAGCTTTGTCTACAAGTGCTAGGGTGGGATGATCAATTGCCAGTGAACCTGAAGTGAAATGCTGAGGCATTTTATTGGTCAGATTCCACCGTCGTACTGTCGTGGTTAAATAAGCCACCCTGCACATGGACAAAGTTTGTTGCTAATCGGGTATCTAAAATTGTGACGGCAACAAATAGCGCCCCATGGAGTCACGTCCGTTCAGAGGACCATCCAGCAGATCTCCCTAGCCGCGGCCTGAGTGCGCAGGAACTTGTACACAAGGACTTGTGGTGGCACGGTCCTCCTTGTCTGCGGGAACCACAAGAGTCCTTGCCGTGAGCGACACCACTAGACGCTACCTTGGAGAAGCGTGTAGTGAAGGTCCATGTCGCAATCGCTAAGCCAGCCAACGAGATACTGTCTCGTTTTTCCACTCTGGCACACGCCTTACGAGTGGTAGCATATGTGGTCCGTTTTGGCAGAAGGTGTCAAAAACTTCCAAACGATTATTCTGGGGAAGTGACCTATAATGAGATCAATTAAGTACTCCAGGCGTTGATCCAAGTCACTCAGCGTGAGTACTTCCCGACTGAACATCAGTGTCTACAGCAGAAGAAATCTATGCCCATGTCTAGTACCACTCTCAATTTGAATCTGTTTATTGACGCATCTGGTGTGATCCGAGCATGTGGGCGCGTGAAACAAGCAGCAGAACTCAGTTTCGATGAGCGTAATAACATTATCCCGGCTGTTGGTGCTTTTCACACATCAGATCTCTCTTCATGGGGGCAGTCAACTGGTAGTCCGTCTCATCCGACAGAGATACTGGATTCCAAGACTGCGGGATCTAGTCAAATCGGTGATCAATTCATGCAAGGTCTGCGTGAACTACAAAAGAAGGCTGCAATCACAGCTAATGGGCAGCCTTCCGTCCCAGCGAACTAATTTCGCACGGCCCTTTACGACCACCGGGATAGATTTCGCAGGGCCTTTCGATATCAAAAGTTTCACCGGCCGCGCCTGTCGCATATCAAAGGGATATGTGTGTGTCTTTGTGTGTTTCTCTACCAAAGCCATTCACCTTGAGGCAACTTCGGATTTAAGCACTGAAACATTTCTGGCAGCATTCGCTCGTTTTGTATCGAGGCGAGGGTGTCCCCAGCAAGTGCAGTCCAACAACGGTAAAAACTTCGTAGGTGCATCCAGAGTGCTTGAAAGAGATTTCAAAGGTCCTCTCAGCAGAAAATCATTCTATCTATCATTCTATCATTTTATTATTAACCAGTGACAGCGTCTGAAGGCTGTGAGTCAGCTTTTCTGCATCCGGTGAAAAGAGAAATATCTAAAGCAGCTACAGAAGCGAAATAAGTGGCGATTCCATTGTAAAAATCTTGAAGTGGGCGATATGGTAGTACTCAAGGACGACAATTTTCCATTTAATGAATGGCGTCTCGGGCGAATCCACCAAACGTACCCTGGCAGTGACGGCAACGTCCGTGTCGTCAATCTGCTTACCGCCCGCGGTGTTGTGAATCGTCCAGTCGCAAAGCTGATCTTTCTTCCTCCAGAAGAAAGAATTAAAACTTATTACGTAAAGTTGCAGTAGCGTCTAGCAGTTGGTCCTTCCTCCCAAATAAGAAGGGCCAACCTGACAGTAGTAATATTTGTATTGTATACTCCTACATTAATCCGCTTTCTTCGTTATTTGTCCCGGCAGCTTCTTGATATCCCGTTTCTATGGCTCCGAGACCACGTTCAGTACAGGCATCAAAGGAGGAGCGCAGATGTTCGCGAGGAACTGAGTCCTTCCGTTGCCGAGTCTGTTGCGGACTTCATCCTCTGAAGCGATGCCGTCGCTTTCTGCGGCTGCCTCAAATTCCCCATGAGTCCGGAAAGGCATTACAAGATCATCAGAATGCTCTGCAGGCATCCATTTGTGCTTTTGAGCCCTGTGGCCTGCCAATCACCACGTGGGGTGGCATGCTCGTATTTTTCTGTTTTTATAAAATTGCCGAAGATCACCATTTCACTGTGGGAACAATCCCTTGGAGATAAGACTGCCATTCCAGAGTGGCAAACGATAGACGATTTCCTCACCAAGCGAAATGAAAAAGCAACTCAATGGCTATTTCGGTTCCCACATCGAAACCTCCGCGAAATCACCCGAAAGGCTAATACATTTGAAGCCAAGGTATGAAGTATCTGTATGAAGGAGAATCACCCGGTGCGTAGATATCCCCGCTTCCTTCAGAGAGGGTGGCATACATAAAGAATAAGTCCCTTTGCCTGAACTGTTCCTCAAGAGGGCATCAAGTCAAAGATTGTCCATGTCAACACAATTGCTTCACATGCAAGGGGCGTCACAAAACGCTCTTGCATAAGGATGCCCGACCGGAGAATACTCCAACGCCGGTCCCAGCGCAGCCCAGTTCTCACAATATTTTCCGGGCATACTTTACCTCCTCACGAGGTAAGTTGTGGACTTTTGGCACAAGGGCAATACTTATTCTTCACTGGCGTTATTAGACCCGGCTGCAGAAGCCAATTTTATATCCGAAAGAATGTTCCGGCTTATGAACTTACCATTCCAAACTGTCAGGGCCGAAGTGACAGGCATTAACGGAAAGGTAAATAGAACCCTAAAGGTCTGTCACAGAAGCATTCGGTCATCGAATGGACCTCCAGTCCAGATAGAGATAGAAGCTTTGGTCCTGTCCCAAGTTGCTGATGATTTGCCGTCATGTACGATAGCCCAAGCCACACTGAAAGGATTGCCCAATATTCCGATAGCCGACCCCTCCTTTAGATTAAAGGCGAAGATCGATCTGCTTCTTGGTATTGATGTCTTACCAGCGGTGACCCTTTCCGGCATCCAGATAATGGATGGCTCAAGAGACGAGATTCGGTTGGGTCATTTCAGGCCCGTTGCAGGGGTCCCCGTTAATTCGAGTGCCGCGTTCAAGACGAGGGTCGCTGTAAGCAGAGAAGAGGCATTTCAGACTCTTCTCACAAGGTTTTGGGAGGTGGAGGATCTACCAGTCAAAGAGATGAGGCACTTGAGACTCTTCTCACAAGGTTTTGGGAGGTGGAAGATCTACCGGTTAAACCGGTAGAAGATTCTGATTCTGTTTGCGAGGTCAATTTCCAGAAGACCACAAGAAGAGATGAAGATATATGGTCTCACTTCCGTTTCGAGAACCAAGCAACATGGAGTGACCACTCCAGACCATTCTCAATTCATAAAAAACGAAAGCCATCTCCTAAAAAGTATTCCGGCAAAAAATGAGTATGACGCCGTGATCCAAGAGTATTTGGACTTGGGCCATATGCGTCAGGTGCCATTTGACGGCAGTAAAAACAACTTTTACTTGCCACACCATGCAGTTTTCAAGCCCGACAGTACCACAACAAAAGTACAGGTAGTCTTTAACGCCTCTAGCAAGTCCACAAACGGAGCAAGTCTCAATGACTTACTTTACCCTGGTCCGGTATTTCAGTCTGCCCTCACTATTCAGATTCTCAAGTGGCGTTTTTTCCGAGTAGTTTTCAATGCCAACATCACAAAAATGTACCGCCAAATTATGGTCGATCCAATTTATATGCCATTTCAGAGAATTCTATTCCAAAACAACGAGGGGCAACTTGGTGATTACGAGCTTAATACCGTCACGTTTGTTATTAACTGTGCTCCGTTCTGAGCCATCCGATTACTTCAGCAACCCGCAAGTGATGTACAATCCAATTTCCCGTTGGCTAGCGATATTATTAAGTCTTATATGTATGTCGATGATGTCCTGGCAGGGGCTCACAATAAAGCAACTGCAATCGCAATGGTCAATGAACTTCAAAACGCTCTTGGTTCAGCTGGCTTTCCTTCGCGCAAGTGGACATCGAATGTGAAGAGCGTGCTCAGTTATATCCCAATGTGTCATTTGCTGAATGCTGATTCCCTCGATATCGAAGAGGCTGGCACAGCAAAAACACTTGAAATCTGATGGAAAGAGACTACGGATGAGTTTTACTTTGTCATCTCACCCCAAAATATCAAGTCAGCTTATACTAAACGAGAAGTCCTCGGGCAGATCGCCAAGTTATTCGATCCCGCTGGCTAGCTGGCTCCCTTTGTAATTCAAGCCAAGGTGTTTATACAAGAGCTTTGTCTACAAGAGCTAGGGTGGGATGATCAATTGCCCAGTGAACTCCATCACAGGTGGCAGGATTTTACAAAGAGCTACTCTTCCACTTCCAGTTGTTAATGCTGAGGCATTTTATTGGTCAGATTCCGTCGTACTGTCGTGGTTAAAAAAGCCACCCTGCACATGGACAACGTTTGTTGCTAATCGGGTAGCTAAAGTTGTGACGGCAACAAATAGCGCCCCATAGAGTCACGTCCGTTCGGAAGACAATCCAGCAGATCTCCCTAGCCGCGGCCTGAGTGCACAGGAACTTGTACACAAGAATTTGTGGTGGCACGGCCCACCATGGCTGCCGGAACCACAAGAGTCTACAGCAGAAGAAATCTCTGCCCATGTCTAGTACAATTCTCAATTTGAATCCGTTCATTGACGCATCTGATATGATCCGAGCATGTGAGCGTAACCCCATTCTGTTGCCAGTCGTAAGTCATTGTCCCGGCTGTTGGTGCTTTTCACGCATCAGATCTCTCTCCATGGGGGCAGTCAACTGGTAGTCCGTCTCATCCGACAGAGATACTGGATTCCAAGACTGCGGGATCTAGTCAAATCGGTGGTCAATTCATGCGAGGTCTGCGTGAACTACAAAAGAAGGCTGCAATCACAGCTAATGGGCAGCCTTCCGTCCCAGCGAACTACTTTTGCACGGCCCTTTACGACCACCGGGATAGATTTCGCAGGGCCTTTCGATATCAAAAGTTTCACCGGCCGCGCCTGTCGCATATCTAAGGGATATGTGTGTGTCTTTGTGTGTTTCTCTACCTAAGCCATTCACCTTGAGGCAACTTCGGATTTTCGGAAACATTTCTGGCAGCATTTGCTCGACAAAAGAATAATTTAACTGCCGCCGTGTACAGACGTGTTTTTTTAATGCACTCCGCAAAAATTGAGTGTAAAAAAAAAAAATAGACCGCGTTTGCAAAAATTTGTGTAGGGCTCTCAGTCGCCTCAGAAACGCCTATTTACAATCATATTGCTATTAGATTGCTCTAATAGCAATAAATACTAAGTTGCAACAACAAAGTGCGTAATCTTTACAAAAGCCATGTCCACCAATTCGGGCCCAAGCTCTCTCGATCCCCAACAGCAACAGCTACAAGAACTAATTGTACAACAACAACGTGAGCGTCGACTCTCGGTCCAACGCAACAACGCGTACTTTTCGGTGGTGCCTGCCACTCAGCAATCAAAAGCAACTTACCGTGGAGAGAGCAGTGTGCTTCTCCATCAATAACGATAACTGGGTCACCGATTGCACCGACCAGCACCGTCAGCTCGTTGACAGCAACTACTGCAACGTCTGCCGAATTATTGACCTGCCTCAAGCCGTCAACGACAAGTCGCCCTGGGTCAGCCACAATAGTAAACCCAACGACTTCTGTCCAAACTGAAATGGATAGATATATTAAAATAACTAAGCGGAAGCTAAGCCCGCAAAAGAAAAAAAGTGGCCGAAAATAACAAAACCAAATGAACAAGTAGCACCCCTTAGCGGGAATCGTTTTAAAAATCTTGCCGATCAGCAAGATGATCAAGCCGGCACTGTAGATAAAGTCAAATCGGCTAGACCACCCCCTTTATACATCCGTGGAGCCAACTGCAGCGCCCTGATTTCGAAGGGTTTGCGGTCAAATCCGTTGTCAACATCATCAACAGGAACAAAGTCGCACAGCCGCTCTTTAAAATCGAGCTCCAACCAGATGCAAAGCGGTCGAAGCCAAATGAAGTGCACCCAATCTACAACCTACAGCTCCTATTGCACAGAAGAATCACCGTAGAGGAGCCCCATAAGAGACACCAACCACCGCAGTGTAAAAACTGCCAGGAATACAACCACACCTCTAACAACTGCAATCTCAGGTCAGTGTGTGTTGGCTGTGGCGAACATCATAAAGATGGCATTTGCACCAAGGACAGAAACAATGTCGCACTAAGACTATGCAGTAACTGTGGAGGGAACCACACTGCCAACTACAGAGGATGTCCTGTCTTTAAGGATCTTAAATCTCACCTAAACGGGCGCAAACCCCCAGCTGGACCAAAAGTCACCGTCAACGCCTCTAAAACTACACCGGAGGTATTCTTCGCCAAGGCTGTTAGATCATCTAACATGCCTGCTACATACAGTCCTAGTGTATCCTTCGCTAGTGTGCTCCGAACTGGACAGACGGAGCCCGCAAAAGAGACCCCGTCACTCCACCATCTACAGAATCCGCAACCTAGCGCACCAGAACTTGGCCAGCAAACTCCAAGTGGCTTAGAGGCCCTATTGATCTCACTCAATCAAAACATGACCACTTTTATGACGTTCATGCAAAACTGTATGCACGAACTGATGCGGAATCAAAACCTGCTCATCCAGAAGCTTATCGAGAATAAATAATGGCTTCCCTACGTCTATGTCTTTGGAATGCTAACGGCATCTCCAAGCACAAAAATGAACTGCAACTATTCCTAGACTCAAGTGAAATCGACGTTCTGCTGAATTCGGAAACACATTTAACATCAAAAAATAATTTTCAAATACCAAAATATACCTTCTATGCAACAAACCATCCAGACGGAAAAGCTCATGGCGGGACTGGTATCCTAATCAAAAACTGTTAAAAACACTCGTTCCTCAACAGATTTGAAACACAGCACCTACAAGCAACTGCTATAACCGTCCAAACCAGTTGTGGCAACACTACATTGGTTGCCCTGTACTGCCCACCACGCTTCTCAATCTCTGAAAAGGAATTCACCGATTTCTTTAACACACTCGGAGATCGCTTCATTGCAGCAGGGGACTATAATGCCAAACATACGCACTGGGGATCTCGCCTGGTAAATCTCAAAGGCTCGCAGTTGTACAACACAATAGTCAACCCTCTCAATAAGATGGATTGCGTCTCACCGGGTAGGCCTACTTATTGGCCCACAGATCCACAGAAAGTGCCTGACTTGATTGATTTCGCAGTAACCAAGAGGATTCCACGTAATCGGATCACTGCGGATACACTGATAGATTTAACTTCCGATCACTCTCCAGTGCTATTCACACTATTAACAAGACCTCAAGTACTTGATCGCCCATATAGGTTTACAAACAACAAAACAAATTGGCTGAAATTTAAAATGTACATGAGTGCCCACATTGACTGTTCGCCGAAACTGGATGCTGCAGAGGACATTGACATGTGCGTCTCTGCACTCCACGTAATCGGATCACTGCGGATAATTTGATAGATTTAACTTCCGATCACTCTCCAGTGCTATTCACACTATTAACAAGACCTCAAGTACTTGATCGCCCATATAGGCTTAAAAACAACAAAACAAATTGGCTTAAATTTAAAATGTACATGAGTGCCCACATTGACTGTTCGCCGAAACTGGATGCTGCAAAGGACATTGATATGTGCGTCTCTGCACTTGAGTCTATGATGGCAGCTGCAGCAAGAGTATCCACTCCACCTGCCTCTTCTTACACTAAACCTGTTGACAGGCCTACGAACCGGCGGATAGAACAATTAGTAACGGAAAACGACGTCTAAGAAGAGAATGGCAGATTACTCGCTCACCAGCAGCAAAACTTCGCCTAAGGCATGCTAATCGCAACCTCTCCAAGGCATTAAGACAAGAGGAAAGCTGGGCTCAAAGAAAATACATAGAAAAGCTCAGCCCAACCAGCACCAAACATCCTCTGTGGAAAGCCCACCCAACTTTAAGCGCTCCTGCAGAGACAATTCCACCGATAAGGAGTCCAACCGGTGGATGGGCCCGCAGTGACGAAGAGAGGGCATCCGTATTTGCCACACATCTTAAAATGGTTTTCCAGCCAAATCCAACATCAAACTCATCTGTACTTCCCCCTTCGAGCACACTAACGGATAGTGAGTAGTCGGAACTCCAATCGGACGAGATCACTGCAGTTATTAAAAACCACATAAAGCCAAAAAAAGCCCCTGGCCATGACCTAATCACACCGAAAATGATCCTGGAACTCCCTATCATTGCCATACAATACATCTGCAAACTGTTCAACGCTATAATAAGAATTGGCTACTTCCCAAGAACATGGAAAAGGTCCACTATCATCATGATTCCTAAAGTGGGAAAGGACAAAACCCAGCCATCATCCTATAGGCCAATTAGTTTGCTGCCATGTCTTTCGAAGCTTTTTGAAAAGGTCCTGCAGATCCGACTAAACTCATTTCTGGCATCGGAGAACACAATCCCTTCACACCAGTTCGGCTTCCGCGAAAAACATGGTACAATTGAACAAGTCAATCGCATAACATCCGAAATACGAACAGCATTCGAACTAAAAGAATACTGTGCGGCTGTCTTTTTCGACGTTGCCAGGCTTTCGATAGAGTTTGGCTGGAGGGTCTGATGTTCAAAATGCGGCAAAAACTGCCACAGTACACCCACAAACTCATGGAATCTTACCTTTACAATAGGCAATTCGCTGTAAGATGTAATGGCTCCGTCTCGGCTGATTTTGAAATCAAAGCTGGTGTACCGCAAGGCAGTGTACTCGCCCCATTGCTCTACCTACTGTACACTGCAGACTTACCAACGAGTTTAGGACTTACAACGTCCACTTTTGCCGATGACACGGCAATCCTCAGCAGATCCAAATGCCCAATACAAGCCTCTGCAAAATTAGAGGAACACCTCAAGGTGGTAGAGGAATGGCTAGCAACCTGGCGTATCCGGGTCAACGAGCAGAAATGCAAACATGTTACATTTACGCTTAACAGAAGAAACTGTCTAGCTCTAATGCTAAACAACGTACCAGTTCCTCAAGCCGTGGATGTCACTTACCTTGGCATCCACCTAGACAGAAGACTAACTTGGCGCAAGCACATCGAAGCAAAAAAGTCACAGCTTAAACTGAAAGCGAGTAGCCTACATTGGATCATCAATGCTCGGTCCCCTCTACGTCTGGAATATAAAGTCCTCCTATACAACTCCGTACTGAAACCCATCTGGACTTACGGAGCTGTACTATGGGGGAAGGCAAGTACCAGCAATGTCGATATTATACGAAGAGCGCAGTCGAAAATTTTAAGATCAATCACGGGGGCCCCGTGGTATATACGTAACGACAACATTCAAAATGATCTTAATATACCTAGCGTAAAATCTGAAATAGGTAGCCAACAACTAAAGTATTCTGCGAAACTGGATGCACACCCAAATGTTCTTGCCAATTCCCTTACGCGAACTAATAATAGATCTCGTCTTAAAAGAAATGACAGACCAACCCAATAACAAGTGATTCGGGCCGCCTCCAATATCCCCAGGATTTATCTTAAGTACTAGATTAAGAAATATATCTCAAACAAAAAAGAGTTAATTTAACTGCCGCCGTGTACAGACGTGTTTCTTAATGCACTCCGCAAAAATTGAGTGTAAAAAAAGACCGCGTTTGCAAAAATTTGTGTAGGGCTCTCAGTCGCCCCAGAGACGCCTATTTACAATCATATTGCTATTAGATTGCTAAAATAGCAATTGCTAATAGCAATAAATACTAAGTTGCAACAACAAAGTGCGTAATCTTTACAAAAGACATGTCCACCAATTCGGGCCCAAGCTCTCTCGATCCCCAACAGCAACAGCTACAAGAACTAATTCTACAACAACAACGTGAGCGTCGACTCTCGGTCCAACGCAACAACGCGTACTTTTCGGTGGTGTCGCCGACCCCACTGAATGCTAGCGTAAGCAATAACACCGAAAGTGCCAGCCACTCAGCAATCAAAAGCAACTTACCGTGGAGAGAGCAGTGTGCTTCTCCATCAATAACGATAACTGGGTCACCGATTGCACCGACCAGCACCGTCAGCTCGTTGACAGCAACTACTGCAGCGTCTGCCGAAGTATTGACCTGCCTCAAGCCGTCAACGACAAGTCGCCCTGAGTCAGCCACAATAGTAAACCCAACGACTTCTGTCCAAACTGGAATGGATAGATATATTAAAATAACTAAGCGGAAGCTAAGCCCGCAAAAGAAAAAAAGTGGCAACACGCCGAAAATAACCAAACCAAATGAACGAGTAGCACCCCTTAGCGGGAATCGTTTTAAAATTCTTGCCGATCAGCAAGATGATCAAGCCGGCGCTGTAGATAAAGTTAAATCGGCTAGACCACCCCCCTTATACATCCGTGGAGCCAACTGCAGCGCCCTGATTTCGAAGCTAGTAGAAATAGTAGGGGCAAATAACTTTGTTGTAACCCCTCTCAATAGGGGTAACATTAAAGAAATTAAATGCCAAACCCAAACTGAGGACAATTTCCGCATCATCGAAAAGTACCTCCGTAATGCTAACATCAACTTCTATACCTACCAACTAAAAAGCAGTAAAGGGCTCCAGGTTGTGTTGAAGGGGATTGAGCCATCGGTCCCTACTCAAGAAATAGCAGACGCGTTGGTCGAAAAAGGGTTTGCGGTCAAATCCGTTGTCAACATCATCAACAGGAACAAAGTCGCACAGCCGCTCTTTAAAATCGAGCTCCAACCAGATGCAAAGCGGTCGAAGCCAAATGAAGTGCACCCAATCTACAACCTACAGCTCCTATTGCACAGAAGAATCACCGTAGAGGAGCCCCATAAGAGACACCAACCACCGCAGTGTAAAAACTGCCAGGAATACAACCACACCTCTAACAACTGCAATCTCAGGTCAGTGTGTGTTGGCTGTGGCGAACATCATAAAGATGGCATTTGCACCAAGGACAGAAACAATGTCGCACTAAGATTATGCAGTAACTGTGGAGGGAACCACACGGCCAACTACAGAGGATGTCCTGTCTTCAAGGATCTTAAATCTCACCTAAACGGGCGCAAACCCCCAGCTGGACCAAAAATCACCGTCAACGCCTCTAAAACTACACCGGAGGTATTCTTTGCCAAGGCTGTTAGATCATCTAACTTGCCTGCTACATACAGTCCTAGTGTATCCTTCGCTAGTGTGCTCCGAACTGGACAGACGGAGCCCGCAAAAGAGACCCCGTCACTCCACCATCTACAGAATCCGCAACCTAGCGCACCAGAGCTTGGCCAGCAAATTCCAAGTGGCTTAGAAGCCCTATTGATCTCACTCAATCAAAACATGACCACTTTTATGACGTTCATGCAAAACTGTATGCAAGAACTGATGCGGAATCAAAACCTGCTTATCCAGAAGCTTATCGAGAATAAATAATGGCTTCCCTACGTCTATGTCTTTGGAATGCTAACGGCATCTCCAAGCACAAAAATGAACTGCAACTATTCCTAGACTCAAGTGAAATCGACGTTTTGCTGATTTCGGAAACACATTTAACATCAAAAAATAATTTTCAAATACCAAAATATACCTTCTATGCAACAAACCATCCAGACGGAAAAGCTCATGGCGGGGCTGGTATCCTAATCAAAAACCGTATAAAACACTCGTTCCTCAACAGATTTGAAACACAGCACCTACAAGCAACTGCTATAACCGTCCAAACCAGCTGCGGCAACACTACATTGGTTGCCCTGTACTGCCCACCACGCTTCTCAATCTCTGAAAAGGAATTTACCGATTTCTTTAACACACTCGGAGATCGCTTCATTGCAGCAGGGGACTATAACGCCAAACATACGCACTGGGGATCTCGCCTGGTAAATCCTAAAGGCAAGCAGTTGTACAACACAATAGTCAACCCTCTCAATAAGATGGATTGCGTCTCACCGGGTAGGCCTACTTATTGGCCCACAGATCCACAGAAAGTGCCTGACTTGATTGATTTCGCAGTAACCAAGAGGATTCCACGTAATCGGATCACTGCGGATACACTGCTAGATCTAACTTCCGATCACTCTCCAGTACTATTCACACTATTAACAAGACCTCAAGTACTTGATCGACCATATAGGCTTACAAACAACAAAACAAATTGGCTTAAATTTAAAATGTACATGAGTGCCCACATTGACTGTTCGCCGAAACTGAATGCTGCAGAGGACATTGATATGTGCGTCTCTGCACTTGAGTCTATGATGGCAGCTGCAGCAAAAGTATCTACTCCACCTGCCTCTTCTTACACTAAACCTGTTGACAGGCCTACGAACCGGCGGATAGAACAATTAGTAACGGAAAAACGACGTCTAAGAAGAGAATGGCAGATTACTCGCTCACCAGCAGCAAAACTTCGCCTAAGGCATGCTAATCGCAACCTCTCCAAGGCGTTAAGACAAGAGGAAAGCTGGGCTCAAAGAAAATACATAGAAAAGCTCAGCCCAACCAGCACTAAACATCCTCTGTGGAAAGCCCACCCAACTTTAAGCGCTCCTGCAGAGACAATTTCACCGATAAGGAGTCCAACCGGTGGATGGGCCCGCAGCGACGAAGAGAGGGCATCCGTATTTGCCACACATCTTAAAATGGTTTTCCAGCCAAATCCAACATCAAACTCATCTGTACTTCCCCCTTCGAGCACACTAACGGATAGTGAGTACTCGGAACTCCAATCGGACGAGATCACTGCAGTTATTAAAAACCACATAAAGCCAAAAAAAGCCCTTGGCCATGACCTAATCACACCGAAAATGATCCTGGAACTCCCTATCATTGCCATACAATACATCTGCAAACTGTTCAACGCTATAATAAGAATTGGCTACTTCCCAAGAACATGGAAAAGGTCCACTATCATCATGATTCCTAAAGTGGGAAAGGACAAAACCCAGCCATCATCCTATAGGCCAATTAGTTTGCTGCCATGTCTTTCGAAGCTTTTTGAAAAGGTCCTGCAGATCCGACTAAACTCATTTCTGGCATCGGAGAACACAATCCCTTCACATCAGTTCGGCTTCCGCGAAAAACATGGTACAATTGAACAAGTCAATCGCATAACATCCGAAATACGAACAGCATTCGAACTAAAAGAATACTGTGCGGCTGTCTTTCTCGACGTTGCCCAGGCTTTCGATAGAGTTTGGCTGGAGGGTCTGATGTTCAAAATCCGGCAAAAACTGCCACAGTACACCCACAAACTCATGGAATCTTACCTTTACAATAGGCAATTCGCTGTAAGATGTAATGGCTCCGTCTCGGCTGATTTTGAAATCAAAGCTGGTGTACCGCAAGGCAGTGTACTCGGCCCATTGCTCTACCTACTGTACACTGCAGACTTACCAACGAGTTTAGGACTTACAACGTCCACTTTTGCCGATGACACGGCAATCCTCAGCAGATCCAAATGCCCAATACAAGCCTCTGCAAAATTAGAGGAACACCTCAAGGTGGTAGAGGAATGGCTAGCAACCTGGCGTATCCGGGTCAACGAGCAGAAATGCAAACATGTTACATTTACGCTTAACAAAAGAATCTGTGCAGCTCTAATGCTAAACAACGTACCAGTTCCTCAAGCCGAGGATGTCACTTACCTTGGCATCCACCTAGACAGAAGACTAACTTGGCGCAAGCACATCGAAGCAAAAAAGTCACAGCTTAAACTGAAAGCAAGTAGCCTACATTGGATCATCAATGCTCGGTCCCCTCTACGTCTGGAATATAAAGTCCTCCTATACAACACCGTACTGAAACCCATCTGGACTTACGGAGCCGTACTATGGGGGAAGGCAAGTACCAGCAATGTCGATATTATACAAAGAGCGCAGTCGAAAATTTTAAGATCAATCACGGGGGCCCCGTGGTACATACGGAACGACAACATTCAAAATGATCTAAATATACCTAGCGTAAAATCTGAAATAGGTAGTCAACAACTAAAGTATTCTGCGAAACTGGATGCACACCCAAATGTTCTTGCCAATTCCCTTACGCGAACTAATAATAGAACTCGTCTTAAAAGAAATGACAGACCAACCCAATAACAAGTGATTCGGGCCGCCTGCAATATCCCCAGGATTTATCTTAAGTACTAGATTAAGAAAAATATCTCAAACTTGTTGTTAGGCTCTAATTTAAGAGTAGATTCAACAAATATATATTAAACGTAAAAAAAAAAAAAAAAAAAAAAAAAAACTTGTTGTTAGGCTCTAATTTAAGAGTAGATTCAACAAATATATATTAAAAGCTAAAAAAAAAAAAAAAAAAAAAAAAAAAAAATCCTTTGTCAAAAGCACATTTTAAAGAATTTCGCATTCTGAAACTCTGTTGCTTTCTCAGGCGGCTCCAAGAACTGTCCACACCTGATGGCTGCACCTGCACAGTCTCCGGACTTAAATTTTATTGAAATTGTTGGTGCTTTTTTGGACAAAAGTATTCGAAAGCATAACATATCGGACCAAGATGACCTCAAGAATTGATGGAAGAATGGGAGACAATTATTCCCAGATTTACCCGAAAGTTGGCGTGTAAAGTTTTCGAACAATAAGTAGTTTCTTGTTACTCATCATGATTACATATGGCGAATAGTCACAAGTGCACTGTAAAGTTTTCGAACAATAAGTAGTTTGTTGTTACTCATCATGATTGCATATGGCGAATAGTCACAAGTGCACTGTTTCACTTTTGCTGGTACTACAGTTTCTAATTTTCATAGCATTAATGCCCGCCTTTTTTACACACTTGCTGTTCCATAGAACCTTGCTGTCAAATATCTCAAACTTGTTGTTAGGCTCTAATTTACGAGTAGATTCAACAAATACATATATATTAAAAGTTAAAAAAAAAAAAAATTCGCTCGACAACGGCAACAACTTCGTAGGTGCATCCAAAGGGCTTGAAAGAGATTTCCTATGGTCTACCCAGCAGAAAATCATTCTATTTTTCTATCAGTCTAGCATTAACCGGTGACAGCGTCTCAAGGCTGTGAGTCAGCTTTTCTGCTCACGGTGGAAAGAGGAATATCTAAAGGAGCTACATAAGCGAAATAACACTGATTTTCATAAAAACTATGACAGCTACCGACATTAAATTTGGTATGTAAACTAGCTTAATAGACGCGCAGATAATGACAATTTAAAAATTTTGGCACGCCCACTTCCACCCCGCAAATTAAACAAAACTAATTTTATCAAAAACTAACAAAGCTAAAGTTACCAAATTTAATATGTACGCTGGCTTAATATGCGCGCAGAATATATATATTTTCATATTTTGCCACGCCCACTTCCGCCCTTATAATTTAGAAAAAACAGATTTCCCCCTGTAGATTTTTGACTATCGCAATCAAATTCGGCAGACGAATGAATCTTAACTATTTCTACCAAACTACCAAATTTGAAATCGGACTAGAAACATGCAAAATATGAGTATGAACTTATTTTACTAAGCGGTCCACAATACCAGAATTGGACGTTTGCTAGTGGCGGCGCTAGAATGCTCGTGTGTTTGTAGATTGAGCGATATAGCACATAGTATGAGATTCGGTTGGGCCTTTCAGGCCCGTTGCAAGGGGTCCCCGTAAGTTCGTGTGCCGCGTTCACCACGAGGGTCGCTGTAAGCAGAGAGGAGGCACTTAAGACTCTTCTAAAAAACGAAAGCCGTCTCCTAAAAAATATTCCGGCAAAAATTGAGTATGACGCCGTCATCCAAGAGGATTTGGACTTGGGCCATATGCGTCAGGTGCCATTTGACGGCAGTAAAAACAACTTTTACTTGCCACACCATGCTGTTTTCAAGCCCGACAGTACCACAACAAAAGTACAGGTAGTCTTTAACGCCTCTAGCAAGTCCACAAACGAAGTAAGTCTCAAAGACATCCTTTACCCTGGTCCGGTACTTCAGTCTGACCTCACTATTCAGATTCTCAAGTGGCGTTTTTTCCGAGAGGCGCAACTTGGTGATTACGAGCTTAATACCGTCACGTTTGGCATTTACTGTGCTCCGTTCTGAGCCATCCGATTACTTCAGCAACCCGCAAGTGATGTACAATCCAATTTCCCGTTGGCAAGCGATATTATCAAGTCTTATATGTATGTCGATGATGTCATGGCAGGGGCTCACAATGAAGCAACTGCAATCGCAATGGTCAATGAACTTCAAAACGCTCTTGGTAGCTGGCTTTCCTTTGCGCAAGTGGACATCGAATGTGAAGAGCGTGCTCAGTTATATCCCAAAGTGTCATTTGCTGAATGCTGATTTCCTCGATTTCGAAGAGGCTAGCACAGCAAAAACACTTGGAATCTGATGGAAAGCGACTACGGATGAATTTTACTTTGTCATCTCACCCCAAAATATCAAGTCAGCTTATACTAAACGAGAAGTCCTCGGGCAGATCGCCAAGTTATTTGATCCCGCTGGCTGGCTGGCTCCCTTTGTAATTCAAGCCAAGGTGTTTATGCAAGAGATTTGGCTACAAGAGCTAGGGTGGGATGATCAATTGCCCAGTAAACTCCATCAAGGGTGGCAGGATTTTACAAAGAGCTACTCCTTTCTTGACCAGATCCGAATTCCGCGGTGGGTTCTTCATGATCCGAATTCCGACATTCAATTCCATTGTTTTTGCGATGCGTCTCAGCGGGCTTATGGTGCCGCAATTCACGTGCGCGTTAGCAATGACCAAGGCATATCGTGCTGCCTTCTTCCAGCCTTCTTCATTGCCTCGCCTTGAATTATGCGGAGCCACTCTTCTAGCTGAACTGGCAGCTGCAGTTCTTCCACAACTTCCAGTTGTTAATGCTGAGGCATTTTATTGGTCAGATTCCGTCGTACTGTCGTGGTTAAAAAAGCCACCCTGCACATGGACAACGTTTGTTGCTAATCGGGTAGCTAAAGTTGTGACGGCAACAAATAGCGCCCCATAGAGTCACGTCCGTTCAGAGGACAATCCAGCAAATCTCCATAGCCGCGGGCTGAGTGCACAGGAACTTGTACACAAGAATTTGTGGTGGCACGGCCCACCATGGCTGCCGGAACCACAAGAGTCTACAGCAGAAGAAATCTCTGCCCATGTCTAGTACAATTCTCAATTTGAATCCGTTCATTGACGCATCTGATATGATCCGAGCATGTGGGCGCGTGAAACAAGCAGCAGCCCTCTGTTACGATGAGCGTAACCCCATTCTGTTGCCAGTCGTAAGTCATTGTCCCGGCTGTTGGTGCTTTTCACGCATCAGATCTCTCTCCATGGGGGCAGTCAACTGGTAGTCCGTCTCATCCGACAGAGATACTGGATTCCAAGACTGCGGGATCTAGTCAAATCGGTGGTCAATTCATGCAATGTCTGCGTGATCTACAAAAGAAGGCTGCAATCACAGCTAATGGGCAGCCTTCCGTCCCAGCGAACTACTTTCGCACGGCCCTTTACGACCACCGGGATAGATTTCGCAGGGCCTTTCGATATCAAAAGTTTCACCGGCCGCGCCTGTCGCATATCGCAGGAATATGTGTGTGTCTTTGTGTGTTTCTCTACCAAAGCCATTCACCTTGAGGCAACTTCGGATTAAAGCACTGAAACATTTCTGGCAGCATTCGCTCGTTTTGTATCGAGGCGAGGGTGTCCCCAGCAAGTGCAGTCCGACAACGGCAAAAACTTCGTAGGTGCATCCAGAGTGCTTGAAAGAGATTTCCTAAGGTCTACCCAGCAGAAAATTATTCTATCAGTCTAGCATTAACCGGTGGCAGCGTCTGAAGGCTGTGAGTCAGCTTTTCTGCACCCGGTGGAAGGAAAAATATCTAAATTAGCAACAGAAGCGAAATAAGTGGCGATAATCTTGAAATCTTGAAGTGGGCGATATGGTGGTACTCAAGGACGACAATCTTCCATTTAATTAATGGCGTCTCGGGCGAATCCACCAAACGTACCCTGGCAGTGACGGCAACGTCCGTGTCGTCAATCTGCTTACCGCCCGCGGTGTTGTGAATCGTCCAGTCGCAAAGCTGATCTTTCTTCCTCCAGAAGAAAGAATTAAAACTTATTACGTAAAGTTGCAGTAGCGTCTAGCAGTTGGTCCTTCCTCCCAAATAAGAAGGGCCAACCTGACAGTAGTAATATTTGTATTGTATACTCCTACATTAATCCGCTTTCTTCGTTATTTGTCCCGGCAGCTTCTTGATATCCCGTTTCTATGGCTCCGAGACCACGTTCAATACAGGCATGAAAGGAGGAGCGCAGATGCCGTTGCTTTCTGCGGCTGCCTCGAATTCCCCATGAGTCCGGAATGGCATTACAAGGTCATCAGAATGCTCTGCAGGCATCCATTCGTGCTTTTTAGCACTGTGGCCTGCCAGTCACCACGTGGGGTGGCATGTTGGTATTTTTTTGTTCCATCAAATTACCGAAGATCACCATTTCACTGTGGGAACAATCTCTTGGAGATAAGACTGCCATTCCAGAGTGACAAACGATGGACGATTTCCTCACCGAGCGGTTTCGTACGCTCGAAGCGGTTCAAAAAATTCAACTAAATGGCTATTTCGGTTCCCACATCGAAACCTCCGCGAAATCTACTTCCAGTCACCCGAAAGGCTAATACATTTGAAGCCATGGTGACCACCAAACCAATTTCCCGTTGGCTAGCGATATTATCAAGTCTTATATGAATGTCGATGATGTCCTGGCAGGGACTCACAATGAAGCAACTGCAATCGCAATGGTCAATGAACTTCAAAACGCTCTTGGTTCAGCTGGCTTTCCTTTGCGCAAGTGGACATCGAATGTGAAGAGCGTGCTCAGTTACATCCCAAAGTGTCATTTGCTGAATGCTGATTTCCTCGATATCGAAGAGGCTAGCACAGCAAAAACACTTGGAATCTGATTGAAAGCGACTACGGATGAATTTTACTTTGTCATCTCACCCCAAAATATCAGGTCAGCTTATACTAAACGTGAAGTCTTCGGGCAGATTAAGTTATTATCAAGTTATGCGATCCCGCTGGCTGGCTGGCTCCCTTTGTAATTCAAGCCAAGGTGTTTACGCAAGAGATTTGTCTACAAGTGGTAGGGTGGGATGATCAATTGCCCAGTGAACTCCATCACAGGTGGCAGGATTTTACAAAGAGCTACTCCTTTCTTGACCAGATCCGAATTCCGCGGTGGGTTCTTCATGATTCGAATTCCGACATCCAATTTCATTGTTTTTGCGATGCGTCACAGCGGGCTTATGGTGCCGCAATTCACGTGCGCGTTAGCAATGACCAAGGCAAATCGTGCTGTCTTCTTGCATCGAAATTTAGGGTATCCCCAGTTAAAACGGTTTCATTGCCTCGCCTTGAATTATGCGGAGCCACTCTTCTAGCTGAACTGGCAGCTGCAGTTCTTCCACAACTTCCAGTTGTTAATGCTGAGGCATTTTATTGGTCAGATTCCGTCGTACTGTCGTGGTTAAAAAAGCCACCCTGCACATGGACAACGTTTGTTGCTAATCGGGTAGCTAAAGTTGTGACGGCAACAAATAGCGCCCCATAGAGTCACGTCCGTTCAGAGGACAATCCAGCAGATCTCCATAGCCGCAGGCTGAGTGCACAGGAACTTGTACACAAGAATTTGTGGTGGCACGGCCCACCATGGCTGCCGGAACCACAAGAGTCTACAGCAGAAGAAATCTCTGCCCATGTCTAGTACAATTCTCAATTTGAATCCGTTCATTGACGCATCTGATATGATCCGAGCATGTGGGCGCGTGAAACAAGCAGCAGCCCTCTGTTACGATGAGCGTAACCCCATTCTGTTGCCAGTCGTAAGTCATTGTCCCGGCTGTTGGTGCTTTTCACGCATCAGATCTCTCTCCATGGGGGCAGTCAACTGGTAGTCCGTCTCATCCGACAGAGATACTGGATTCCAAGACTGCGGGATCTAGTCAAATCGGTGATCAATTCATGCAAGGTCTGCGTGATCTACAAAAGAAGGCTGCAATCACAGCTAATGGGCAGCCTTCCGTCCCAGCGAACTACTTTCGCACGGCCCTTTACGACCACCGGGATAGATTTCGCAGGGCCTTTCGATATCAAAAGTTTCACCGGCCCCGCCTGTCGCATATCAAAGGGATATGTGTGTGTCTTTGTGTGTTTCTTTACCAGAGCCATTCACCTTGAGGCAACTTCGGATTAAAGCACTGAAACATTTCTGGCAGCATTCGATTGTTTTGTATCGAGGCGAGGGTGTCCCCAGCAAGTGCAGTCCGACAACGGCAAAAATTTCGTAGGTGCATCCAGAGTGCTTGAAAGAGATTTCATAAGGTCTACCCAGCAGAAAATCATTGTATCTATCATTCCATCAGTCTAGCATTAACCGGTGGCAGCGTCTGAAGGCTGTGAGTCAGCTTTTCTGCATACGGTGGAAAGAGGAATATCTAAAGGAGGTACATAAGCGAAATAACACTGATTTTCATAAAAATTATGACAGCTACCGACATTAGATTTGGTATGTAAACTAGCTTAATAGACGCGCAGACAATGACAATTTAAAAATTTTGGCAGGCCCACTTCCGCCACGCAAATTAAACAAAACTAACTTTATCAAAAACTAACAAAGCTAAAGTCACCAAATTTAATATGTACGCTGGCTTAGTATGCGCGCAGAATATATATATTTTCATATTTTGACACGCCCACTTCCGCCCCTTAATTTAGAAAAAACAAAAACCCGTAGTTTTTTGACTATCGCAATCAAAGTCGGCAGACGAATTAATCTTAACTATTTCTACCAAACTACCAAATTTGAAATCGGACTAGAAACATGCAAAATATGAGTATGAACGTATTTTACTAAGCGGTCCACAAGACCAGAATTTGACGTTGGTTAGTGGCGGCGCTAGAATGCTCGTGTGTTTGTAGATTGAGCGATATAGCACATAGTATGAAGTCCACGAGATTCGGTTGGGCCTTTCAGGCCCGTTGCAAGGGGTCCCCGTAAGTTCGTGTGCCGCGTTCACCACGAGGGTCGCTGTAAGCAGAGAGGAGGCACTTAAGACTCTTCTAAAAAACGAAAGCCGTCTCCTAAAAAATATTCCGGCAAAAATTGAGTATGACGCCGTCATCCACGAGTATATGGATTTGGGCCATATGCGTCAGGTGCCATTTGATGGCAGTAAAAACAACTTTTACTTGCCACACCATGCAGTTTTCAAGCCCGACAGTACCACAACAAAAGTACGGGTAGTCTTTAACGCCTCTAGCAAGTCCACAAACGAAGTAAGTCTCAAAGACATCCTTTACCCTGGTCCGGTACTTCAGTCTGACCTCACTATTCAGATTCTCAAGTGGCGTTTTTTCCGAGTAGTTTTCAATGCCGACATTACAAAAATGTACCGCCAAATTATGGACGATCCAATCCATACGCCATTTCAGAGGATTCTATTCCGAAACAAAGAGGCGCAACTTGGTGATTACGAGCTTAATTTCGTCACGTTTGGCACCAACTGTGCTCCGTTCTTAGCTATCCGAGTAGTTCAGCAACCCGCAAGTGATGTACAATCAAATTTCCCGTTGGCAAGCGATATTATCACTTCTTATCTGTATGTCGATGATGTCCTGGCAGGGGCTCACAATGAAGCAACTGCAATCGCGGCTCCATTGTAATTCAAGCCAAGGTATTTATGAAAGAGCTTTGGCTGCAAGAGCTAGGGTGGGATGATCAATTGCCCAGTGAACTCACAGGTGGCAGGATTTTACAAAGAGCTACTCCTTTCTTGACCAGATCCGAATTCCGCGGTGGGTTCTTCATGATCCGAATTCCGACATTCAATTCCATTGTTTTTGCGATGCGTCACAGCGGGCTTATGGTGCCGCAATTCACGTGCGCGTTAGCAATGACCAAGGCATATCGTGCTGCCTTCTTGCATCGAAATTTAGGGTATCCCCAGTTAAAACGGTTTCATTGCCTCGTCTTGAATTATGCGGAGCCACGCTTCTAGCTGAACTGGCAGCTGCAGTTCATCCACAACTTCCAGTTGTTAATGCTGAGGCATTTTATTGGTCAGATTCCGTCGTACCGTCGTGGTTAAATAAGCCACCCTGCACATGGACAACGTTTGTCGCTTATCGGGTAGCTAAAGTTGTGACGGCAACAAATAGCACCCCATAGAGTCACGTCCGTTCAGAAGACAATCCAGCAGATCTCCCTAGCCGCGGCCTGAGTGCACAGGAACTTGTACACAAGAATTTATGGTGGCACGGCCCACCATGGCTGCGGGAACCACAAGAGTCTACAGCAGAAGAAATCTCTGCCCATGTCTAGTACAATTCTTAATTTGAATCCGTTCATTGACGCATCTGGTATGATCCGAGCATGTGGGCGCGTGCAACAAGCAGCGGTTCTCAGTTACGATGAGCGTAACCCCATTCTGTTGACAGTCCTAAGTCATTGTCCCGGCTGTTGGTGCTTTTCACGCATCAGATCTCTCTCCATGGGGGCAGTCAACTGGTAGTCCGTCTCATCCGACAGAGATACTGGATTCGAAGACTGCGGGATCTAGTCAAATCGGTGGTCAATTCATGCAATGTCTGCGTGATCTACAAAAGAAGGCTGCAATCACAGCTAATGGGCAGCCTTCCGTCCCAGCGAACTACTTTCGCACGGCCCTTTACGACCACCGGGATAGATTTCGCAGGGCCTTTCGATATCAAAAGTTTCACCGGCCGCGCCTGTCGCATATCAAAGGGATATGTGTGTGTCTTTGTGTGTTTCTTTACCAGAGCCATTCACCTTGAGGCAACTTCGGATTTAAGCACTGAAACATTTCTGGCAGCATTCGCTCGTGTTGTATCGAGGCGAGGATGTCCCCAGCAAGTGCAGTCCAACAACGGAAAAAACTTCGTAGGTGCATCCAGAGTGCTTGAAAGAGATTTCATAAGGTCGTCTCAGCAGAAATGCATTCGATCTATCATTCTATCAGTCTAGCATTAACCAGTGACAGCGTCTAAAGGCTGTGAGTCAGCTTTGACAATTTAAAAATTTTGGCACGCCCACTTCCGCCCCGCAAATTAAACAAAACTAATTTTATCAAAAACTTACAAAGCCAAATTTAATATGTACGCTGGCTTAGTATGCGCGCAGAATGTATATATTTTCATATTTTGCCACGCCCACTTCCTCCCCATAATTTGGAAAAAACAGATTTCCCCCTGTAGTTTTTTGACTATCGCAATCAAATTCGTCAGACTAATTAAACTTAACTATTTCTACCAAACTACCAAATTTGAAATCGGACTATAAACATGCACATGCACATGTCCACAAGACCAGAATTGGACGTTGGCTACATGACATAGTATGAAGCATGTAAAAACTATTTAATAGACATAAATTTGGTTTTCGAAATTTGAAATATTTGTTTTACTTGTCGGCGAAACTTGTTACACAAGTCGGCGGCTCAACTTACTTACTTCATTTTTTCTTATTACAAAGACTTATACAATAACCTCTCCTTGATTTTTAATCTGACTTAAAATTTTTGTTTTCTTTTTTTTCATTCTTGTTACACTTTTTTCACATGGGTTGTTTGTTTTATAATTTTTAACTCTTAGTAATTTTCCTTTGGGCTTCGTGTTTTTTTTTTTTTTTTTTTTGTTTCACTTCTCGCCCTTGCACTTGCCGGTGTCCCAACGAAATTTGACTGATCAGTGGGTCGCTAATGCAATTGTTTCGTCCCCTTTGGTAAACAACTTTTTCGCTTGCACCATCCAACGTCAACATCTTGGAATTCTGTCTTTGCAAATCACCGATTTGTGTGACAACAAAAAAAAATATAAACATATACTAGAAACCCCGGCAAACGTTGTTTTGCCATATAAATAATTTTATAGTAATTTCTAGAATATAAAAATAACAAGAGGCTAACTATATTTTTAAATTATTATAATTTATCCCTTAAAACAATATCAGTCTGTTAATGCTATAGCGTGAACAATATTTTTTGTTAGTCCATCTTTAGCTAACACAAACAAACTGGATGGTTTTCTTACTCGAGAGCATGCCACGTATAATTGTCCGTGTGAAAAACATGGTGTTTTTAAATCTAATCCACAAACAGACATCGTTTGACCTTGGGACTTGTTGATAGTCATTGCAAATGCCAATCTAATCGGAAACTAAATACACTAAACTGAATAAAAGGAATCGGTAGTATGAGTATATTTTCAACTCTGAACTTGCCATTTAAAATTCTGGCTTCGATCAGGTTTTTCATTCATTTTTGAATGACTAATCGCGTACCAAGATAATTGGAGATCCAACCTTTAAATGTAAATTATGCGGTGGAATGCCTGGCAAATCCAGTGAGTTCAAAAACTCTGTGGGAAAATTTATTGCTTCGCTGTCGTCCCAAACTGTATCAAGAGATTTATATGATACCAAGTTCCCTGGCTATAACATTTGTATTTTCACATTTAAATTGTAAACGTCTAAATTTTTTGCCGCTAAAATCGTTCTTTCTGCAAGCCACTCATGATTTATGTACTGTGTGTGTACATCGGGAAATGTTTGTTCAATCGTCAGCGAGTATCTTGCAAATCAGCGATTGTGCAGAAATCGGTCGGTAATTTTACGTATCCAGTTTCATCTATAGCAACTTTTCCATCACCGATATCTAAAAGTTGTTTTGAAAATATTTCAGCGGATTGATCTTGTAGCGTTTGAACGCGCATATTTATTTTTAGGTGTAATTTTTTACTTCAGGAACACGTTAGAATCAGAATACGTGGCGATAAGTAAGCCGTTCAACGGTTCAGGTGTTGTTTCAATTTCAGGTAGTTGCACTTGTCCTGACGCGCAACACATCCCAGCTGGCTCATTTTTCAATTTCAGAGCATGACGATGCGGATATTCCTTGTCCATAACACCATTTTACCACTTTTGAATGAGCATAATATTCAATATCGGGCTCATACTGGAATGCTAGACGCAGGAATGAATAAGATATAAATGCTCGATGTTCCTGTTGTCGTCGTTGGTCATTTGTTTTTCGTCTATTGACTGTGAAACGGCGTGATCTTCTGACGTCATTGCGTTCAGCTCGTGTATTTTCTGGCTCTTATTGATGAAATTGCATCAGTATTTTGTTGCTGGTTTTGTACTTCTGTTCTTTCGGATCTGATATTTTGCAAGGACCGAGCATTACTTGTAATGTGGCTCAAATCAGCCCCTTTGCGTTTTCTTGGCATTGCTCACTGTACAAAACATACATAATTAGAATAAATAAAATTATTTAATGAGCTAGTTGACCCGCCAAACGTTACGGGAACGAATGAATTTCCTACAACGTGGTACGTTTAATTGCCCCCGCCTACTGCGGTCGACACACGGAAAGAAGTTATAAAATCCATTTTTTTCACGCTCGGGAACTACCCCTAACATTTAGGGGTTGAAAAATAGATGTTGTTCTCATAGAAATTTCATCAAAATCAGTCAAGCCGTTTCGGAGGAAAATGTACCGCCAAATTATGGACGATCCAATCCATACGCCATTTCAGAGGATTCTATTCCGAAACAAAGAGGCGCAACTTGGTGATTACGAGCTTAATTTCGTCACGTTTGGCACCAACTGTGCTCCGTTCTTAGCTATCCGAGTAGTTCAGCAACCCGGGGCAGTCAACTGGTAGTCCGTCTCATCCGACAGAGATACTGGATTCGAAGACTGCGGGATCTAGTCAAATCGGTGGTCAATTCATGCAATGTCTGCGTGATCTACAAAAGAAGGCTGCAATCACAGCTAATGGGCAGCCTTCCGTCCCAGCGAACTACTTTCGCACGGCCCTTTACGACCACCGGGATAGATTTCGCAGGGCCTTTCGATATCAAAAGTTTCACCGGCCGCGCCTGTCGCATATCAAAGGGATATGTGTGTGTCTTTGTGTGTTTCTTTACCAGAGCCATTCACCTTGAGGCAACTTCGGATTTAAGCACTGAAACATTTCTGGCAGCATTCGCTCGTGTTGTATCGAGGCGAGGATGTCCCCAGCAAGTGCAGTCCAACAACGGAAAAAACTTCGTAGGTGCATCCAGAGTGCTTGAAAGAGATTTCATAAGGTCGTCTCAGCAGAAATGCATTCGATCTATCATTCTATCAGTCTAGCATTAACCAGTGACAGCGTCTAAAGGCTGTGAGTCAGCTTTGACAATTTAAAAATTTTGGCACGCCCACTTCCGCCCCGCAAATTAAACAAAACTAATTTTATCAAAAACTTACAAAGCCAAATTTAATATGTACGCTGGCTTAGTATGCGCGCAGAATGTATATATTTTCATATTTTGCCACGCCCACTTCCTCCCCATAATTTGGAAAAAACAGATTTCCCCCTGTAGTTTTTTGACTATCGCAATCAAATTCGTCAGACTAATTAAACTTAACTATTTCTACCAAACTACCAAATTTGAAATCGGACTATAAACATGCACATGCACATGTCCACAAGACCAGAATTGGACGTTGGCTACATGACATAGTATGAAGCATGTAAAAACTATTTAATAGACATAAATTTGGTTTTCGAAATTTGAAATATTTGTTTTACTTGTCGGCGAAACTTGTTACACAAGTCGGCGGCTCAACTTACTTACTTCATTTTTTCTTATTACAAAGACTTATACAATAACCTCTCCTTGATTTTTAATCTGACTTAAAATTTTTGTTTTTTTTTTTTTTTCATTCTTGTTACACTTTTTTCACATGGGTTGTTTGTTTTATAATTTTTAACTCTTAGTAATTTTCCTTTGGGCTTCGTGTTTTTTTTTTTTTTTTTTTGTTTCACTTCTCGCCCTTGCACTTGCCGGTGTCCCAACGAAATTTGACTGATCAGTGGGTCGCTAATGCAATTGTTTCGTCCCCTTTGGTAAACAACTTTTTCGCTTGCACCATCCAACGTCAACATCTTGGAATTCTGTCTTTGCAAATCACCGATTTGTGTGACAACAAAAAAAAATATAAACATATACTAGAAACCCCGGCAAACGTTGTTTTGCCATATAAATAATTTTATAGTAATTTCTAGAATATAAAAATAACAAGAGGCTAACTATATTTTTAAATTATTATAATTTATCCCTTAAAACAATATCAGTCTGTTAATGCTATAGCGTGAACAATATTTTTTGTTAGTCCATCTTTAGCTAACACAAACAAACTGGATGGTTTTCTTACTCGAGAGCATGCCACGTATAATTGTCCGTGTGAAAAACATGGTGTTTTTAAATCTAATCCACAAACAGACATCGTTTGACCTTGGGACTTGTTGATAGTCATTGCAAATGCCAATCTAATCGGAAACTAAATACACTAAACTGAATAAAAGGAATCGGTAGTATGAGTATATTTTCAACTCTGAACTTGCCATTTAAAATTCTGGCTTCGATCAGGTTTTTCATTCATTTTTGAATGACTAATCGCGTACCAAGATAATTGGAGATCCAACCTTTAAATGTAAATTATGCGGTGGAATGCCTGGCAAATCCAGTGAGTTCAAAAACTCTGTGGGAAAATTTATTGCTTCGCTGTCGTCCCAAACTGTATCAAGAGATTTATATGATACCAAGTTCCCTGGCTATAACATTTGTATTTTCACATTTAAATTGTAAACGTCTAAATTTTTTGCCGCTAAAATCGTTCTTTCTGCAAGCCACTCATGATTTATGTACTGTGTGTGTACATCGGGAAATGTTTGTTCAATCGTCAGCGAGTATCTTGCAAATCAGCGATTGTGCAGAAATCGGTCGGTAATTTTACGTATCCAGTTTCATCTATAGCAACTTTTCCATCACCGATATCTAAAAGTTGTTTTGAAAATATTTCAGCGGATTGATCTTGTAGCGTTTGAACGCGCATATTTATTTTTAGGTGTAATTTTTTACTTCAGGAACACGTTAGAATCAGAATACGTGGCGATAAGTAAGCCGTTCAACGGTTCAGGTGTTGTTTCAATTTCAGGTAGTTGCACTTGTCCTGACGCGCAACACATCCCAGCTGGCTCATTTTTCAATTTCAGAGCATGACGATGCGGATATTCCTTGTCCATAACACCATTTTACCACTTTTGAATGAGCATAATATTCAATATCGGGCTCATACTGGAATGCTAGACGCAGGAATGAATAAGATATAAATGCTCGATGTTCCTGTTGTCGTCGTTGGTCATTTGTTTTTCGTCTATTGACTGTGAAACGGCGTGATCTTCTGACGTCATTGCGTTCAGCTCGTGTATTTTCTGGCTCTTATTGATGAAATTGCATCAGTATTTTGTTGCTGGTTTTGTACTTCTGTTCTTTCGGATCTGATATTTTGCAAGGACCGAGCATTACTTGTAATGTGGCTCAAATCAGCCCCTTTGCGTTTTCTTGGCATTGCTCACTGTACAAAACATACATAATTAGAATAAATAAAATTATTTAATGAGCTAGTTGACCCGCCAAACGTTACGGGAACGAATGAATTTCCTACAACGTGGTACGTTTAATTGCCCCCGCCTACTGCGGTCGACACACGGAAAGAAGTTATAAAATCCATTTTTTTCACGCTCGGGAACTACCCCTAACATTTAGGGGTTGAAAAATAGATGTTGTTCTCATAGAAATTTCATCAAAATCAGTCAAGCCGTTTCGGAGGAATATCACTTGGAAAACTGTGATACGATATAGATGGGATAAATATGAATGTGGTTAATGCGTTTTTTTTTTTTTTTTTTTTGTTCTATAGAGCTGTATAATTACCTTCTGCTTAATCAAAGCAATACATTTTAATTTTCTTTTCGGCATCTGCTCTAGGCCTCGCTTTAATCTTCGTTTAGACCCGACGTCAACTGTCAAAGTAACATTATCCGCTATTGGCATAATGGGAAAAAGAAATGTGGTGAACTTTCTTTTAGCAATCAATCAGTGCATTCGCGGGTCTTTTAAATTCGGCCTTCCTTTCTTTTTATACTTTTTTTTTTTGGTGGTTTTATTTTTTTGAGTTGCAAGTTTTACTTAGGGCACCTCCACAACCACAGACGAATTCTATAGTTTTCTCGGGGAATTAGTCTGAAAACCTTATTATACCCTTGGCCAGATGTTTGTAACGCACAGAAGGAGACATTTCCGACCCCATAAAGTATATATATTCTTGATCAGCATGAGAAGCTGAGTCGATATAGCCATGTCCGTCTGTCAGTCCGTCCGTCCGCCCGTCTGTGCAAATCAACTTCACGCCGCCATCTTAAGAGCTATCGAAATGAAACTTGGTATTTTAGCTACTTGTATCCCGGAGCAGATAAAAAATGAAAATTGTCAGGATCGGACCACTATATCATATAGCTCTAGAAGAAACATTTTCATGAAAATTGGAGTATCCCCATGAAATTTACTACGATAATAGTATTGGATATAATAACTCAGATTCCAATTTCAATCCGATCGGATAAATAGAACACAAGTTACAGTCAATATAAATCGGTTCAATCGCTGCTTACTACGTCATCTTCAAAACAAAAGAGTACATGCATACATGTTGAGTTTGGCGCTAAGGTTCGATGTTTTAGCGGGCCCACAAGAAACACTTCACTTTTCACGTGATACTTCATTTATTTCTTCCACGTGTTTTCTTATGCTAATGGTAGGCTAAGTGGGTGTGTGTATGGTGAGCGAGCGAGTCGGTAGTTGAGCCGCTATAAATTAATCGCCCTTACTCGCGGTTGTAACCAAACTGTTCTGTCCGCCGCTTAGTAACAAGCATAGAACCTAACATGTAAGCTTAAAGCGCAAGATGCAACGGTTAATTTCCCAGCACGTAGGCTGGCGCTTAAGTATAAGTATGAAAATGAAAGAGAATGAGTGATATGGGTTAACCCATTGGTGGCTGCGTCGGGTCTGCTGGGCAGTTAGTGGATTTCGGCGGCAACATTCCCCCCCCAGTAAAGCTGCTCTCTTCATGGGGTTGCTTTGCTCCATTACAGCCGACGTCTAATACAGCTACTTTAGCCACGGGCCGTTGAAGAGTCCCATTGGCGGTTCTGATGATCACTCGACGCACCTGGTTGTCTCTGGCCAGGATTGTTTGCTCGACTATACCTTTTGGCCATCTATTTCGGGGCAGAGTCTCGTCCAATATTACAACGACGTCTCCAGCTGCTATTGGTGGTCTCTTCGTAAACCATTTTCCTCGCCTGGCTAAATCTGGAACGTATTCGCGTACCCATCGTCGCCAGAATTGATCGGCGAATTCTTGAACAGCTTGCCACATGTGCTGTACGGTGTGTGTGGTTTTGAAGACTGGTTTATAGCCGCTTGCTGATCCTAGTAGTAGATGGTTAGGGGGTGATAGCCTCGTCGTCTTTGCTGTCCAGAGAGACAAAAGTAAGGGGTCTGGAGTTTAGGATAAATTCCACTTCCCATAGTGCACTTTGTAGGCCTTCACTGGTGAATTTTCTCGCTGGGCAGATTGCGTAGAGTACAGTCTTGACGGAACGAACAAGTCGCTCCCATGCTCCCCCCATATGAGGAGCGGCTGGTGGATTAAATTTCCATTTGATGTCATCGAACGCCGGTTGCACGGCGTTGAAGTTGATCGTCTGCGCTTTGTCACAGATAATCTTTTCGGCAGCTTTGAAGTTAGTGCCATTGTCGCTGTAAATTTCTCTTGGGGTCCCGCGCCGATTGATGAAGTTTCGGATGCACATTATGCACGATGCAGTATCCAGAGAGCACGCCAGTTCTATATGCACCGCCCGTATGGTTAGGCAGGTGAAAATAACTCCCCATCTTTTTTCGCTTCGCCGTCCTACAGCGACCAAGAAGGGCCCGAAGTAGTCGATACCGACGTAAGTGAAGGGACGTTGGTAGGCAGCCAGCCTGGCAATGGGCAAGGGAGCCATTTGCGGTGGATCAGGCATGGCGCTCTCATTTTTACAGCGTTGGCAAGACTTCCGCATGCCTTTGTATAAGACTCGTAGGCGTGGTATGTAAAACATGCCGCGAATCCTGTTAATACACGTCTCATGGGATGTGTGGTGCATTTCCTGATGATACCAGTTCACTATGAGCCGAGTAATGTGGTGCCCATATGGGAGCAGTATTTGGTTTTGGCCGTTTAGGTTTTCTGCTCGCCCTCGGGTACGTAGGAGCTGGTTTTCGTCTAGGAAGATATTCAAACATATGAGTTTAGAATTTGTTTTTAAAGGTTTACCTCTCGTTAAGTTGCGAATTTCTGGGTTGAATTCAGATGACTGCGCATGCCGCAGTAGGAGTGTGCGTGCCTGCTGAATCATCTCGTAAGACACCTCTGTAGGTGGCGATGCCTTTGCTTGTTTTGCTTTCAGTTTCTCAATATAGAGAATAAAGCGCGCTAAAGCTCGATATAGCCTGCGCCAGTCGGAAAAATATTCCGCGTTAAGTTTTAGCTCCATCGGCGCATTGTCGATGAAGAGTATGTTGTGCCTGACTTCAGCATTGTTTGGTGGCCCCAAATCATCGCATTTTGGCCACTCGTGTTGATCCTGCAGCAAATAGTCCGGACCGTGTAGCCAAGTTTCATGTTTATTGGCGTTGTGTGTTTTAGTAGCAAGATCTGCAGGGTTAAGATTGGTTGGAACCCAGTTCCATTGGCTAACGTTTGTGAATTCCAGTATTTCGCCAACGCGGTGCATGACGAATTGCTGAAACTTTCGTGGATCCATACGAAGCCATTTGAGAACAGTCTTTGAGTCGGACCAATAACAACTCGAATTAATTGACAAACTTGGATTGCGTTGGATTCGGTTACTCAGCTTTGCTCCGATCACTGCGGCCTGCAGTTCCATCCTTGGTATAGATAGTGGACTCAACGGTGCCACTTTCGCCTTGGAGGCCACGAAGCTGAGGTAGGTTCTTTTCCCCTGGCGTATCCGAAGGTAGCAGACTGCTGCGTATGCCAATTCGCTGGCGTCAACGAACGTGTGTAACTGGACATCATGGACTTGATCGCTGCTGTCGAAGTAACATCTCGGGATGGTCAATCCGGCGATTGTTGTAAGGATCCGTTTCCATCGTATCCATTTGGGTAACAATGCGTCGGGCAAACCAGTGTCCCAGCCAATGCCGCTTCTCCAGACTTCTTGCAGTAGGATTTTGAGCTCTATTGTAAAGCATGAGATGAAGCCGAGTGGGTCGTACATTGACATAAGTACTTGCAAGAGCTCGCGTTTGGTTGGTGTTTTGTCGCTGTCCAAAACGTTGCGCTTCAACCTGGCGAACTTGCAGATGAATGTGAATACGTCGGAGTTCGGCACCCAGTATAAGCCGAGTACCTTTTCCGTGGCGGTAATTTCGACAGCTTCGGGGAGCAGCGAATCGCTCTTTAGTATTCGAAGGACCTCCTTTGAGTTCGAAGACCAATTGCGTATGTGGAAACCACCTGCTGCATGGATATCTCTGACTTGAGTTGCGATGTTTCCGACTTCCACGTAGTCGTCGCCACTGTATATAAAATCATCCACGTAGTGGTAGTCCTTGACGGCTTGTGCTGCTTGAGGGTACTGTTGGCAGAATCGATCTGCATTTTTGTCGCGAATAAAGTGTGCAATGCAGGGTGCGCAATTGATTCCGAAAGTAAGCGCTTCCATAACATAGACGTTAGGCTCTTGCCTCTCGGATTTGCTGTCGGACCACAGAAACCTTTGCGCATGGGTGTCTGCTGGTTTCACTCGGATCTGATGGAACATCTCGGCAATATCGCCACAGATCGCCACTCGTCCCACTCGGAATGAGAGCAAGAGGTCAAACAGGGAGTTGAGGAGATCTGGGCCACTCCAGATGTAGTCATTCAGGGCCTTGCCGCCAGATTGGGCGGCTGCGTCCCATACAAGCCGGACCTTCTCTGGTTTATTTGGATTTTTAGTTATGAAGGTTGGTAGATACCATGTCCGTCTGTTTGGTGCAGCTATTTCCTCCGGCGTCAGCATGCGAGCATAGCCCTTTTCGACGAGGTTCTCGATTTGCTTGGTGATTTGCTCCTTCAACTGTGGTTGTCGGGAAAATTGCTTTTGTAGGCATTTAAGCCGTTTTAGTGCGTTTGCGTAGCTATCAGGTAATGAAACTTCAGGGTCTTTCCACATTAGGCCGACCTCGTACCTGCCATTCTTAAGGGAGGTAGTAGATTCAAGTCTGGTTAAAGCTTGAGTTTCTTCTGGTGATGATAGCGGTTTTGCTGTGGTAGCGTCTAATGAGAACGCTTGTTTGATGATCTCATGTAGCTTAGCGTCTGCGTCCCTGCATCCACACATGTGAACGCTCACATTAGCTCTAGTGGCCCTTGATCGCGTGGAGCTTTGTAGTGCCCATCCCAGTCGCGTCTTTGACGCTATTGGTTGGTGCCATGCCCCCTCTTTGATTTTAAGGGGTACGGCGAGGTTCCAGTTATTTGTGCCGATTAGGATGCTTGGGCGTGCGTTGGTGTATGATGCTATCGGTAGTCCCGCTAGGTGGGGGAATTCTTTGGCGAGAGCCCTTATGTCGATAGACTGTACAGGTAGATCCAGGGTATCTACACTGTGAACCTCTTCCAAGTAGAATTGATTGCCATTATGTGGATTGGCAACCGTAAGCGTGACACGTTCCGATGCATTTTCTTCGCGTGTTGTATCGTTGGTCCATTTTAGGCACAGTGGATCTGGAACGCCTTTTAAGCCGAGCTGCTTAAAGACCTTGTTGTCGATGAGTGTTAGTGCCGATCCCTCATCTAGAAATGCAAAAGTGTTAGTGACTTTCGTTTTATTGATGATTTGTATTGGAATGACACGGAAATATGTTGAGCCAGACTCTCTGGATCGCTGGGTGTGCTTGCCCTCCGGCGTATGCACGTTGGTGACCATAGCTGGCCTGTTTGGGCTGCTGGATTTCGCAGCCTCTGGTATTGGCTGCATCTCGTGGATCAATGGGTGATGTTTGCTTCGGCAGCCTCGTATGCCGCAAACCTTCTCACGTTGGCACTTTTGGTGATGACGGTTTAGGCATTGTTGGCAGAGCTTGTGATTTTTCAGAAAAGAAATCTCTTGTTGATGTGGCGTGGCTTTGAACGATGGGCAGCTGTGTATTTTGTGCCCAGGTTCGTTACATACGACGCACGTAGTTTCCTTGACCTGCTCTTCAGGTGCCTCTGTGTGATGATTTAGGCTTCCGCTCTTCTTATGGTAAAGCGGTGATGTTACCTGGCTTGCTGCTTCAGCTATGTCGTAGATCCATTTGCTAAAAGATTCCATTGATGGTATCTTAGTGTCTTTGGGAAACATTGCCCACTGCAGCTTCAGTTGTGTGGGGAGTTTCTCTAGTAGCTCTTGTACGAGCATTGGGTTCTGCATGTAACCTGTGAGTCCACATGCTTCCATCGTTGAGTAGATGTTTCGTACACACAGTGCGTATTCGATAAGTGGTTCAAGCTTATCTTTTATTGCGGGTAGTTGCCGCGTTTTTTCCAGTAAGTTGTGCAAAATATGCTCTGGCCGACCGAAACACATACGTAATGTTTGTATGATTTCAGGGACCATTGCGGGTAAAAGGAGTTTGGAATGAACTAACTCACGTGCTTTTCCCTTTAGGCTAGCTTGCAGCCGCATAAGATTTTCTGCATTCGTATACCCAGCGATTTCCGTACTTGTCTGAAAACTACTGTAGAATAGAGGCCAGTTCTGAGGATTGCCATCAAATGTTGGAAGCTCTTTCGGTATCGCTTGACGGGCTGCAAGTTGTGCCGCGCTTGGCATTGCTGTGTTTAGGTCTACGTCCATTCGCACTTTATTTTCTGGATAGTACGATGCAGCCCTGTTTTGAGTATTCGTAAAATTCCAGGGTGCCATCGGCGTAGCACTTAGGTGCGGTTGTTCGCGTGTCGTAGCACGCGTGTTGTTTGAGGTTAGGAACGGCAGCTGCGGTGCCTCGTGATCGTAATGCCACGTGTCACGCACAGCTGAGTGTGTGACTATCGCTTTTTGTTTGGCAGAAGTAAAAATAGGAACAGCTGTCCTAGCTGTGTCCTGGAATATTTTTGGAGGGCAAAGTCCAAAGTCCCGATCCGGTTCTTGTAGCGGCCCCGTTGGTTTTGCTGGTGACGAAGTAGCCTGAGGTTCGCCTGCTCGTGTGGTATTTCCGAGGTTCTGCAATGCGTTGCTCAATATGGTTGTGATGACTTCCGTTGACACGTTGACGCAGTCGCAGTTCCAGCTGTTCTCAGATTTCTCGTCTATTACTCCAGCGCAGTCGAAATGATACCAGGAACAGCATCGATTGCATTGCACCATGCGGTCACTGTCTTCCTGCATGCATTTCTTGCAATGATATATTCCACTTGATAAGTCTTTTGTTGCCATGGTTTACCAATGAGTTTATACTTTTTAGCGACGTTGATTAGTTACGTGACCTATGTATGTATGTAGGTCGTAAACGGTTGACCGTTGAGGTTATGTATGTATCACAATTTAGTGATTGGTTATGCAATCATCGAGGTTAACCTCTATATGATTTACTTGTAGAACCGTGGGTTGACCCGTCGAGTTGAGTTAAATAATTAACTTTTTCGGTTCCTTTAGTGGTTTACCATTGTTAGATTAATATGTAGAATTAATCTGTAGAATTAACTTATGGAATTAATTCATGGCCTATAGTTTATAGAATTAATTATAGAATTAATTCCTGGCATAATTTATAGAATTGTTGAGTTTGGCGCTAAGGTTCGATGTTTTAGCGGGCCCACAAGAAACACTTCACTTTTCACGTGATACTTCATTTATTTCTTCCACGTGTTTTCTTATGCTAATGGTAGGCTAAGTGGGTGTGTGTATGGTGAGCGAGCGAGTCGGTAGTTGAGCCGCTATAAATTAATCGCCCTTACTCGCGGTTGTAACCAAACTGTTCTGTCCGCCGCTTAGTAACAAGCATAGAACCTAACATGTAAGCTTAAAGCGCAAGATGCAACGGTTAATTTCCCAGCACGTAGGCTGGCGCTTAAGTATAAGTATGAAAATGAAAGAGAATGAGTGATATGGGTTAACCCATTGGTGGCTGCGTCGGGTCTGCTGGGCAGTTAGTGGATTTCGGCGGCAACAATACAAGTTAACACATCCGGTCAAACAAAGTCAACGACTGCAGTTCTGTACGATCAGCAAAGCTGCAACAATGATTAATGCCAATTATGCCAAACTCCACAATACGTTGCCGTCAACATTCCATGCGCCGTCGCGACGTTGAAACATAATCCATTCAGCATAATCGCTGACACAGCGATTATAGGTCAGGGCTAGCTTATGTTAAGAATATTTTGTCATTTATATTTTAGTACGGATTTGACCAATAAACGAACAAGTATAATTCTATCTCATTGATTTAACTTCGTGCTGAGATCACAAGTAAACAGTTTGAGTATATTAATTATTAACTGGCGACCAACTGGCAGAACCTGCTCATCAAAGAAATCTCAAGCAAGGAGGCAACATCGTTGGATCGACATCGTTGGTCTTGCAGACGGGATAAACAGACGGAAAAGGAGATTTACAATAACATATAAAAACCATAGTTTCAAAAGAAATGTGAGTAGAGTGCTTATTTAAAGTAAATAAATACAAAAATTTAAACAAAAAGTGTTTGTAAAGTGTCTTTGCGATAGAAAATTTTTGAATTAAATTGAAAATCTTATGAGTAAAAAAGAAGTATATGACTTAGAACTAGAAGAACTAATAAAAGATATAAAAAACAAACTAGTGCCGGAACAAACAAAAAATAAAATGGCAGTGAGTGAAGAAAATTTGAAAGCGCTGCTCGAGTATGCAGTAAACAGTGTATTAGAAAATCAAGCGCAATTATTTGAAAGAAAAATGGAGGAAATGAGAAACGAGTTTAGAAATGCAACAGTGTCCCTACCCGAGGTTGAAGTATTTTAAGATGCAGAAATTATTGTAGGTATTAAATGTGACGAAACACTGGACATAATTAAATCAGTACCAGACTTTGAGGGAAAAATCAAGACTTATGTTTCGTGGCGGAAAGCCACACACACTGCATATAAAATCTTTGAAAATTATGTAGGAAGCTCAAAGCATTATCAGGCGCTGGGTATAATTATCAAAGGCCCCGCTGATATGGTATTGTCGTCTTACGACACTCCACTAAATTTTAAAGCAATTATCAATAGACTTGACTTTACATACGCCGATAAAAGCCCTATATATATAATCGAGCAAGAGTTGTCCGTTCTACGTCAGGGAACCCTGACAATAACCCAATATTATGAGGAAATTGAAAAGAAATTAACACTTCTCATAAACAAAACAATTATGACTTACGATTCTACTTTGGCTCCTTTTCTAAACGAAAAATACAGGGCAGATGCATTGAGAGTCTTCATTTCAGGCACAAAGAAATCTCTCAGTGACATTCTATTTTCAGCAAGGCCAAAAGATTTGCCATCAGCACTGGCACTTGCACAGGAAGTTGAATCTAATCATGAACGCTTCCAATTCGCTAGTAGTTTTGCTAGGAATAATGAAGAAAGAGCTCAGCGTCAGGAACAGAGACAGCAAAGGCAGCCCACTGTAGAAAGTACCCCAAACCAAGTAAAAACTCCATTTTACAAACAAAAAACCCAAAACAATAAATATAAGTATAAATATTTTAGGCACAGCTTTAAAGATAGTAGCAGGAACTCCTGACTTTGATGACTTCGAAAGTCTGAAATTTCACCAGCAAAAACTAACTGACTCAATTGAACAGCAGGCAATTATAAATACAAAAGTACAAGAAAAAATTAATAACTTAACAGAATCTGTAAATAAAATAATTAGATTTGCAAAAGAGACACAGATCGATACAAGGAACCTCTATCAAGCATTACTCACAAGAAATAGAATTATAATCTCTGAACTCGAAACATTAATGTTGTCTATTACGCTCGCAAAGATTCAAATTATAAACCCAACAATTCTTGACTCTAATGACCTAAGTCAAATTTTAAATGAGCACTCTACAAATTTAACTATAACAGATTTAATTGAAATAGCCTATGTAAAAGTCTTTTTAGATCATAATTTTGTACACTTTCTTATCAAGTACCCAAATCCTAGCGTAATATGTAAGAAAATAACCATATTCCCCGTTCAACATAATGGAACGATACTTGACCTCGAAGAAAATAACAACGTCGCAGATTGTGGTAACAATATCTTAGCAATCGGAAACTGCACCGCTACTCTCACCTCTACATTCTGCAAGCAGCTGAAATCAGCAACTTGTGCGCAACAACTACATTCTGGAGGTATAGCACACTGTAAGACTCGTCCCAGCCATCTGCAGCCGCTGATGGTAATTGACGATGGTATCATCGTTATCAACGAAGCTACAGCTACAATACAGATGAACAGCAACACTGATAGAGTCATTCACGGCACACACCTGATGACGTTTGATGAGGAAATCTACGTGAATGGGTCTCTCTTTGAAAATACCAAAAACATACTCAGGCGTCATCCAGGCCCAGCATTATCGACAACCCTAAACATAACTGGCCACCGAGAAATTTTAAGCATGCCCTATCTTCAGAGGCTGAACTTTGAGAATCTTCAATATATTGGAAACATCGAAAAAAAACTGGCAATATGGCCTTTGATGTTTGCAGCATCCCTTGTCACTCTGATCATCGATCTCGTCGTCTTCAAGGTTCATCAAAAATGCAAAGAGAATAAACAACAAATCTCGATATGAGCTGTCATCGACACTTTGAGGAAAACCGAGGGCGGCCTTCAAACTAGTGAGGGAGGAGTTAACACATCCGGTCAAACAATGTCAACGACTGCAGTTCTGCACGATCAGCAAAGCTGCAACAATGCTTAATGTCAATTATGCCAAACTCCACAATACGTTGCCGTCAACATTCCATGCGCCGTCGCGACGTTGAAACATAATCCATTCAGCATAATCGCTGACACAGCGATTATAGGTCAGGGCTAGCTTATGTTAAGAATATTTTGTCATTTATATTTTAGTACGGATTTGACCAATAAACGAACAAGTATAATTCTATCTCATTGATTTAACTTCGTGCTGAGATCACAAGTAAACAGTTTGAGTATATTAATTATTAACTGGCGACCAACTGGCAGAACCTGCTCATCAAAGAAATCTCAAGCAAGGAGGCAACATCGTTGGATCGACATCGTTGGTCTTGCAGACGGGATAAACAGACGGAAAAGGAGATTTACAATAACATATAAAAACCATAGTTTCAAAAGAAATGTGAGTAGAGTGCTTATTTAAAGTAAATAAATACAAAAATTTAAACAAAAAGTGTTTGTAAAGTGTCTTTGCGATAGAAAATTTTTGAATTAAATTGAAAATCTTATGAGTAAAAAAGAAGTATATGACTTAGAACTAGAAGAACTAATAAAAGATATAAAAAACAAACTAGTGCCGGAACAAACAAAAAATAAAATGGCAGTGAGTGAAGAAAATTTGAAAGCGCTGCTCGAGTATGCAGTAAACAGTGTATTAGAAAATCAAGCGCAATTATTTGAAAGAAAAATGGAGGAAATGAGAAACGAGTTTAGAAATGCAACAGTGTCCCTACCCGAGGTTGAAGTATTTTAAGATGCAGAAATTATTGTAGGTATTAAATGTGACGAAACACTGGACATAATTAAATCAGTACCAGACTTTGAGGGAAAAATCAAGACTTATGTTTCGTGGCGGAAAGCCACACACACTGCATATAAAATCTTTGAAAATTATGTAGGAAGCTCAAAGCATTATCAGGCGCTGGGTATAATTATCAAAGGCCCCGCTGATATGGTATTGTCGTCATACGACACTCCACTAAATTTTAAAGCAATTATCAATAGACTTGACTTTACATACGCCGATAAAAGCCCTATATATATAATCGAGCAAGAGTTGTCCGTTCTACGTCAGGGAACCCTGACAATAACCCAATATTATGAGGAAATTGAAAAGAAATTAACACTTCTCATAAACAAAACAATTATGACTTACGATTCTACTTTGGCTCCTTTTCTAAACGAAAAATACAGGGCAGATGCATTGAGAGTCTTCATTTCAGGCACAAAGAAATCTCTCAGTGACATTCTATTTTCAGCAAGGCCAAAAGATTTGCCATCAGCACTGGCACTTGCACAGGAAGTTGAATCTAATCATGAACGCTTCCAATTCGCTAGTAGTTTTGCTAGGAATAATGAAGAAAGAGCTCAGCGTCAGGAACAGAGACAGCAAAGGCAGCCCACTGTAGAAAGTACCCCAAACCAAGTAAAAACTCCATTTTACAAACAAAAAACCCAAAACAATAAATATAAGTATAAATATTTTAGGCACAGCTTTAAAGATAGTAGCAGGAACTCCTGACTTTGATGACTTCGAAAGTCTGAAATTTCACCAGCAAAAACTAACTGACTCAATTGAACAGCAGGCAGTTATAAATACAAAAGTACAAGAAAAAATTAATAACTTAACAGAATCTGTAAATAAAATAATTAGATTTGCAAAAGAGACACAGATCGATACAAGGAACCTCTATCAAGCATTACTCACAAGAAATAGAATTATAATCTCTGAACTCGAAACATTAATGTTGTCTATTACGCTCGCAAAGATTCAAATTATAAACCCAACAATTCTTGACTCTAATGACCTAAGTCAAATTTTAAATGAGCACTCTACAAATTTAACTATAACAGATTTAATTGAAATAGCCTATGTAAAAGTCTTTTTAGATCATAATTTTGTACACTTTCTTATCAAGTACCCAAATCCTAGCGTAATATGTAAGAAAATAACCATATTCCCCGTTCAACATAATGGAACGATACTTGACCTCGAAGAAAATAACAACGTCGCAGATTGTGGTAACAATATCTTAGCAATCGGAAACTGCACCGCTACTCTCACGTCTACATTCTGCAAGCAGCTGAAATCAGCAACTTGTGCGCAACAACTACATTCTGGAGGTATAGCACACTGTAAGACTCGTCCCAGCCATCTGCAGCCGCTGATGGTAATTGACGATGGTATCATCGTTATCAACGAAGCTACAGCTACAATACAGATGAACAGCAACACTGATAGAGTCATTCACGGCACACACCTGATGACGTTTGATGAGGAAATCTACGTGAATGGGTCTCTCTTTGAAAATACCAAAAACATACTCAGGCGTCATCCAGGCCCAGCATTATCGACAACCCTAAACATAACTGGCCACCGAGAAATTTTAAGCATGCCCTATCTTCAGAGGCTGAACTTTGAGAATCTTCAATATATTGGAAACATCGAAAAAAAACTGGCAATATGGCCTTTGATGTTTGCAGCATCCCTTGTCACTCTGATCATCGATCTCGTCGTCTTCAAGGTTCATCAAAAATGCAAAGAGAATAAACAACAAATCTCGATATGAGCTGTCATCGACACTTTGGGGAAAACCGAGGGCGGCCTTCAAACTAGTGAGGGAGGAGTTAACACATCCGGTCAAACAATGTCAACGACTGCAGTTCTGCACGATCAGCAAAGCTGCAACAATGCTTAATGTCAATTATGCCAAACTCCACAATACGTTGCCGTCAACATTCCATGCGCCGTCGCGACGTTGAAACATAATCCATTCAGCATAATCGCTGACACAGCGATTATAGGTCAGGGCTAGCTTATGTTAAGAATATTTTGTCATTTATATTTTAGTACGGATTTGACCAATAAACGAACAAGTATAATTCTATCTCATTGATTTAACTTCGTGCTGAGATCACAAGTAAACAGTTTGAGTATATTAATTATTAACTGGCGACCAACTGGCAGAACCTGCTCATCAAAGAAATCTCAAGCAAGGAGGCAACATCGTTGGATCGACATCGTTGGTCTTGCAGACGGGATAAACAGACGGAAAAGGAGATTTACAATAACATATAAAAACCATAGTTTCAAAAGAAATGTGAGTAGAGTGCTTATTTAAAGTAAATAAATACAAAAATTTAAACAAAAAGTGTTTGTAAAGTGTCTTTGCGATAGAAAATTTTTGAATTAAATTGAAAATCTTATGAGTAAAAAAGAAGTATATGACTTAGAACTAGAAGAACTAATAAAAGATATAAAAAACAAACTAGTGCCGGAACAAACAAAAAATAAAATGGCAGTGAGTGAAGAAAATTTGAAAGCGCTGCTCGAGTATGCAGTAAACAGTGTATTAGAAAATCAAGCGCAATTATTTGAAAGAAAAATGGAGGAAATGAGAAACGAGTTTAGAAATGCAACAGTGTCCCTACCCGAGGTTGAAGTATTTTAAGATGCAGAAATTATTGTAGGTATTAAATGTGACGAAACACTGGACATAATTAAATCAGTACCAGACTTTGAGGGAAAAATCAAGACTTATGTTTCGTGGCGGAAAGCCACACACACTGCATATAAAATCTTTGAAAATTATGTAGGAAGCTCAAAGCATTATCAGGCGCTGGGTATAATTATCAAAGGCTCCGCTGATATGGTATTGTCGTCATACGACACTCCACTAAATTTTAAAGCAATTATCAATAGACTTGACTTTACATAATCCATTCAGCATAATCGCTGACACAGCGATTATAGGTCAGGGCTAGCTTATGTTAAGAATATTTTGTCATTTATATTTTAGTACGGATTTGACCAATAAACGAACAAGTATAATTCTATCTCATTGATTTAACTTCGTGCAGAGATCACAAGTAAACAGTTTGAGTATATTAATTATTAACTTACACACACAGACGCAACGCTACATGAACTGTATGTGTATGCGTGCCGTGCGTTGCTAAGGGAAAGATGGAAAGGAAGAAAAAATTGTAGTAAAAAAAGGCCCACCATGGCTGCGGGAACCACAAGAGTCTACAGCAGAAGAAATCTCTGCCCATGTCTAGTACAATTCTTAATTTGAATCCGTTCATTGACGCATCTGGTATGATCCGAGCATGTGGGCGCGTGCAACAAGCAGCAGCCCTCTGTTACGATGAGCGTAACCCCATTCTGTTGCCAGTCGTAAGTCATTGTCCCGGCTGTTGGTGCTTTTCACGCATCAGATCTCTCTCCATGGGGGCAGTCAACTGGTAGTCCGTCTCATCCGACAGAGATACTGGATTCCAAGACTGCGGGATCTAGTCAAATCGGTGGTCAATTCATGCAATGTCTGCGTGATCTACAAAAGAAGGCTGCAATCACAGCTAATGGGCAGCCTTCCGTCCCAGCGAACTACTTTCGCACGGCCCTTTACGACCACCGGGATAGATTTCGCAGGGCCTTTCGATATCAAAAGTTTCACCGGCCGCGCCTGTCGCATATCAAAGGGATATGTGTGTGTCTTTGTGTGTTTCTTTACCAGAGCCATTCACCTTGAGGCAACTTCGGATTTAAGCACTGAAACATTTCTAGCAGCATTCGCTCGTGTGGTATCGAGGCGAGGGTGTCCCCAGCAAGTGCAGTCCAACAACGGAAAAAACTTCGTAGGTGCATCCAGAGTGCTTGAAAGAGATTTCATAAGGTCGTCTCAGCAGAAATGCATTCGATCTATCATTCTATCAGTCTAGCATTAACCGGTGACAGCGTCTAAAGGCTGTGAGTCAGCTTTGACAATTTAAAAATTTTGGCACGCCCACTTCCGCCCCGCAAATTAAACAAAACTAATTTTATCAAAAACTTACAAAGCCAAATTTAATATGTACGCTGGCTTAGTATGCGCGCAGAATGTATATATTTTCATATTTTGCCACGCCCACTTCCTCCCCATAATTTGGAAAAAACAGATTTCCCCCTGTAGTTTTTTGACTATCGCAATCAAATTCGTCAGACTAATTAAACTTAACTATTTCTACCAAACTACCAAATTTGAAATCGGACTATAAACATGCACATGCACATGTCCACAAGACCAGAATTGGACGTTGGCTACATGACATAGTATGAAGCATGTAAAAACTATTTAATAGACATAAATTTGGTTTTCGAAATTTGAAATATTTGTTTTACGTGTCGGCGAAACTTGTTACACAAGTCGGCGGCTCAACTTGTTACACAAGTCGGCGGCTCAACTTACTTACTTCATTTTTTCTTATTACAAAGACTTATACAATAACCTCTCCTTGATTTTTCATCTGACTTAAAATTTTTGTTTTCTTTTTTTTCATTCTTGTTACACTTTTTTCACATGGGTTGTTTGTTTTATAATTTTTAACTCTTATTAATTTTCCTTTGCGCTGCGTGTTTTTTTTTTTTTTTTTTTTTCATTTCACTTCTCGCCCTTGCACTTGCCGGTGTCCCAACGAAATTTGACTGATCAGTGGGTCGCTAATGCAATTGTTTCGTCCCCTTTGGTAAACAACTTTTTCGCTTGCACTATCCAACGTCAACATCTTGGAATTCTGTCTTTGCAAATCACCGATTTGTGTGACAAAAAAAAAAAAATATAAACATATACTAGAAACCCCGGCAAACGTTGTTTTGCCATATAAATAATTTTATAGTAATTTCTAGAATATAAAAATAACAAGAGGCTAACTATATTTTTAAATTATTATAATTTATCCCTTAAAACAATATCAGTCTGTTAATGCTATAGCGTGAACAATATTTTTTGTTAGTCCATCTTTAGCTAACACAAACAAACTGGATGGTTTTCTTACTCGAGAGCATGCCACGTATAATTGTCCGTGTGAAAAACATGGTGTTCTTAAATCTAATCCACAAACAGACATCGTTTGACCTTGGGACTTGTTGATAGTCATTGCAAATGCCAATCTAATCGGAAACTAAATACACTGAACTGAATAAAAGGAATCGGTAGTATGAGTATATTTTCAACTCTGAACTTGCTGAACTTGTTCTTTCTGCAAGCCACTCATGATTTATGTACTGTGTGTGTACATCGGGAAATGTTTGTTCAATCGTCAGCGAGTATCTTGCAAATCAGCGATTGTGCAGAAATCGGTCGGTAATTTTACGTATCCAGTTTCATCTATAGCAACTTTTCCATCACCGATATCTAAAAGTTGTTTTGAAAATATTTCAGCGGATTGATCTTGTAGCGTTTGAACGCGCATATTTATTTTTAGGTGTAATTTTTTACTTCAGGAACACGTTAGAATCAGAATACGTGGCGATAAGTAAGCCGTTCAACGGTTCAGGTGTTGTTTCAATTTCAGGTAGTTGCACTTGTCCTGACGCGCAACACATCCCAGCTGGCTCATTTTTCAATTTCAGAGCATGACGATGCGGATATTCCTTGTCCATAACACCATTTTACCACTTTTGAATGAGCATAATATTCAATATCGGGCTCATACTGGAATGCTAGACGCAGGAATGAATAAGATATAAATGCTCGATGTTCCTGTTGTCGTCGTTGGTCATTTGTTTTTCGTCTATTGACTGTGAAACGGCGTGATCTTCTGACGTCATTGCGTTCAGCTCGTGTATTTTCTGGCTCTTATTGATGAAATTGCATCAGTATTTTGTTGCTGGTTTTGTACTTCTGTTCTTTCGGATCTGATATTTTGCAAGGACCGAGCATTACTTGTAATGTGGCTCAAATCAGCCCCTTTGCGTTTTCTTGGCATTGCTCACTGTACAAAACATACATAATTAGAATAAATAAAATTATTTAATGAGCTAGTTGACCCGCCAAACGTTACGGGAACGAATGAATTTCCTACAACGTGGTACGTTTAATTGCCCCCGCCTACTGCGGTCGACACACGGAAAGAAGTTATAAAATCCATTTTTTTCACGCTCGGGAACTACCCCTAACATTTAGGGGTTGAAAAATAGATGTTGTTCTCATAGAAATTTCATCAAAATCAGTCAAGCCGTTTCGGAGGAATATCACTTGGAAAACTGTGATACGATATAGATGGGATAAATATGAATGTGGTTAATGCGTTTTTTTTTTTTTTTTTTTTGTTCTATAGAGCTGTATAATTACCTTCTGCTTAATCAAAGCAATACATTTTAATTTTCTTTTCGGCATCTGCTCTAGGCCTCGCTTTAATCTTCGTTTAGACCCGACGTCAACTGTCAAAGTAACATTATCCGCTATTGGCATAATGGGAAAAAGAAATGTGGTGAACTTTCTTTTAGCAATCAATCAGTGCATTCGCGGGTCTTTTAAATTCGGCCTTCCTTTCTTTTTATACTTTTTTTTTCTTTTGTTTTATTTTTTTGAGTTGCAAGTTTTACTTTGGGCACCTCCACAACCACAGACGAATTCTATAGTTTTCTCGGGGAATTAGTCTGAAAACCTTATTATACCCTTGCAGAGGATATTATAAAATTGGCCAGATGTTTGTAACGCACAGAAGGAGACATTTCCGACCCCATAAAGTATATATATTCTTGATCAGCATGAGAAGCTGAGTCGATATAGCCATGTCCGTCTGTCAGTCCGTCCGTCCGCCCGTCTGTGCAAATCAACTTCACGCCGCCATCTTAAGAGCTATCGAAATGAATGGTATTTGGTATTTGAGCTACTTGTATCCCGGAGCAGATAAAAAATGAAAATTGTCAGGATCGGACCACTATATCATATAGCTCTAGAAGAAACATTTTCATGAAAATTGGAGTATCCCCATGAAATTTACTACGATAATAGTATTGGATATAATAACTCAGATTCCAATTTCAATCCGATCGGATAAATAGAACACAAGTTACAGTCAATATAAATCGGTTCAATCGTTGCTTACTACGTCATCTTCAAAACAAAAGAGTACATGCATACACACACAGACGCAACGCTACATGAACTGTATGTGTATGCGTGCCGTGCGTTGCTAAGGGAAAGATGGAAAGGAAGAAAAAATTGTAGTAAAAATACTATTAATGTTTTGTTAGTGTATTGATGAATTAAGTTGCAGGGAAGGAAATTTAAAAAAGTAAAAATATTATTGCCAAGAACTGCAAGGGTATAAAAACTTCGGTCTAGCCGAGGTTAGCTTCTTTGATATTTTTTTTTAATGTCCTTGGCATGATATGTTCCTTGTAATTTCCCTTGAAGTCTTCTAAAACATGGTAACCCTATACATTCCTGACTCTAGACTTCACCCATTGCGGATTGAATTTCGCATTCGTATTTTTCTGAAAATTACTCTGGCTGGCCTAGTGCGCAAGTTATACTGCTTGGCATTTTTATCTGCTGCTGATGCAATTTGCTGTTTTATTTCTTTTCTCAACAACTGCAATTGATCGTTTTTTCTAAGTGGATTAAGTGATTCGTCTAATAAACTGAACTTATTTAGTAGTTTATAATGAGAGCCATGTTTGATCCTATCAAAGCCATCTTAAGAGCTATCGAAATGAATGGTATTTGGTATTTGAGCTACTTGTATCCCGGAGCAGATAAAAAATGAAAATTGTCAGGATCGGACCACTATATCATATAGCTCTAGAAGAAACATTTTCATGAAAATTGGAGTATCCCCATGAAATTTACTACGATAATAGTATTGGATATAATAACTCAGATTCCAATTTCAATCCGATCGGATAAATAGAACACAAGTTACAGTCAATATAAATCGGTTCAATCGCTGCTTACTACGTCATCTTCAAAACAAAAGAGTACATGCATACACACACAGACGCAACGCTACATGAACTGTATGTGTATGCGTGCCGTGCGTTGCTAAGGGAAAGATGGAAAGGAAGAAAAATTGTAGTAAAAATACTATTAATGTTTTGTTAGTGTATTGATGAATTAAGTTGCAGGGAAGGAAATTTAAAAAAGTAAAAAATATTATTGCCAAGGACTGCAAGGGTATAAAAACTTCGGTCTAGCCGAGGTTAGCTTCTTTGATATTTTTTTTTAATGTCCTTGGCATGATATGTTCCTTGTAATTTCCCTTGAAGTCTTCTAAAACATGGTAACCCTATACATTCCTGACTCTAGACTTCACCCATTGCGGATTGAATTTCGCATTCGTATTTTTCTGAAAATTACTCTGGCTGGCCTAGTGCGCAAGTTATACTGCTTGGCATTTTTATCTGCTGCTGATGCAATTTGCTGTTTTATTTCTTTTCTCAACAACTGCAATTGATCGTTTTTTCTAAGTGGATTAAGTGATTCGTCTAATAAACTGAACTTATTTAGTAGTTTATAATGAGAGCCATGTTTGATCCTATCAAAGCCAAAAACTGCATAATATGGAGAACAATTAATGCTAGCATGATGACCATTCCGCAGAGCACAACTAATTTGTGGAATACGTTCATCCCACTCTCTATGATCCTTGTTAAGATAAGCTCTAATCGCTCCTATGGTTGATCGATTCACCCGTTCTGAAGCATTAGCTTAAGGTGAATACAAAGCTGTATAAACATGCTTAATACCGAGCTTCTTTAGCCACGCGTTAAATTCGACAGCTTTGAATTGTGCTCCGTTATCACTCACTAGGACTCGTATATCTGGATACTCTGCCAGACTTCATTTTGAAGTTAAAGATTTAAATTTAAAGAAATCGTATGAGGCTTGGGTGACTGCATCGACTAAAGTTGGGCAGGGTCCAAGCACACCAGTTATTAAATTAATACTCAACTCGGCGAGGAGATATAAAATTAGAATGTATCTTTGTTGGAAATCCAAAGGTTTTCGTTGAATGGAGGTTCTTAAATATGTATTCGAGAAAAAAAAATATCCGTTTGGAAATAAATCACGAAAATACTTTACAGCTCCGCATTGTTGAACGTTGGAATGAAGGCAACTATTCATGTACAACAAAAAACTCTATAGGTTCGGATTCTAAATTTCCGTCATCATGTTCAGTTCGTATATAGACAAAACCATCTTCCACTCGTATATCTGGAAACTCTGCCAGACTATCTAAAAACTTAATTGTCAAATTCTGACATTCACTATCACTAACACAGTTGGAATTTAAATCAACTCCAGGATAAACTTCTTCTAGCGCGCTTATTTCATCTGAAAACATTCTCGAAAGCGCATCAGGTACGACATTGTCCGGACCTCTTCTATGGCTTATCCGTCCCTTCAAGTTAGGTTGCTTCATTAGCCATAAAAGGCTCACATGATCGGTAATCAATAGACCCAGACAGGATACTTACAGACGCATCCATCTTAAGCCTTCCATGCTTCTCTCGATTCTCTAAAAATATTCTGAAGACTGAATTTGGAAGTCTGGGAAGTGTACCCCAGCCAGAGTTTTCTAACAAGTTCATAGATAGCTGCAGTTTACATATTATGATCTGGTTGTCTGCTTTTTTCTGTGTCTTATACGGCTACGTCTATTGGTCGGTCGGGCACAAGTTGGAAAGCTATCTCTTTGGGTTGCCCATAACAAACAAACAAAAAAAATTGCTCTTTTTTTTTCTTTGCAGATGTCTGGCACGAACATAATAACCAGCACGTCATACCTGGCGATAGAACCACAGCACATTTAAATTCTCTCAAACCAGCTAATGCATATCACATACGTTTGTATGCGGAAAACCACTTGGGCACTAGCGCTCCCAGTGACATATTATTCTTGCAAACGGACTCTGAAATGCCATCGTCTCCCCCACAGGATGTAAAAGTTGATTCTTTGGATTCACAACAAGTTAGTATTATCGTAAGTTAAGCTCTAATAATAAATTACAAATGTTATAGTTGTTAATAACTTGGCGAGCTCCTCTTCGTGAATCGTGGAATGGAGATCTTTTGGGATTTATAATTGCTTATCAAAAGCACGGTGCATCATACCTCAGTTCCAAAAACTATACTAAAATAAGCAGTCTTACCACCGAGGGTCTAAACGATTTCCGTTTAATTGGATTGGAGAAGTATACACACTATGCAATAACGGTATCAGCATTTAACATAAAAGGCGAAGGACCACCTAGCGAAGTAGTATTAGGTCACACACTAGAAGACGTTCCAGCAGCACACCCTATAGCTGTAACATGCTTAGGACTAACAGCACAAAATATTGAAATATCATGGCAGTCGCCACCGAAAGTCTTGTGCCATGGGATAGTTCAGGGTTATAAGTTACTTTATGAGCCGGTATATCTTGAACATGAGTACAGTAGTCGAGAAACCAAAATTACATCAGCTCTTAATACCGTGCTTCATGGGTTACAGCCGTTTACCAACTATAGCGTGCAAATTTTAGCGTTTACAAGGGCTGGTGATGGACCTTTAAGTCCTGCAGTGACATGTATCACTGAGGAGGCAGTGCCAGACGCACCAAAACGTGTTAAGTCAGTTGTGAGCACAGCGTCTTCAGTTATTGTCAGCTGGTTACCCCCAAGTTATCCCAATGGATTAATTACAAAATACACTATTTTTATTAGAATCCTTGAAAAAGAACAAGAATTGCAGATATTAAAAGAAGTTTTGTCAGCGCGAACACTTTATTTTGAAGCCAAAGATTTAAATTTAAAGAAATCGTATGAGGCTTGGGTGACTGCATCGACTAAAGTTGGGCAGGGTCCAAGCACACCAGTTATTAAATTAATACCCAGCTCGTCTATCCCAGCCGCTATAATCTCATTCAGCCAATCTTTAAGCGTTAGTTGGCGAGGAGATATAAAATTAGAATGTATCTTTGTTGGAAATCCAAAGGTTTTCGTTGAATGGAGGTTCTTAAATATTCGAGAAAAGAAAAATATCCGTTTGGAAGTAAATCACGAAAATACTTTACTCCTCCGCAATGTTGAACGTTGGAATGAAGGCAACTATTCATGTACAACAAAAAACTCTATAGGTTCGGATCAAATCGTTTATCAGCTTTATGTGCAGGGTGAGAATGTTTCTATTTTTAAATGTACGTGTACTTTATATTATGGTTAATAAATATCTTCTACCCCTAGTGCCTCCGTCAACTCCAATCATCTTTATCAATACTGTACAAAAGCACTCAATTTCTATTCAATGGAAAGTTGAAGATTTTGGTGGTACATCACTAAAAGGGTTTACCTTAACTTATAGATGTGACACTGCTGAGTGGGAGGAACTCGCTTTAGAATGGCGGGCTAATTCATTTGTTCTCGAAAACCTTCGATGTGGAACACGATATCAGTTTTTCATTAACAGTTTTAATAAAATTGGCATCAGTCCCAACAGCGCAGTAGAGACAGTAAAAACAAAAGGTGGGATTCTTAATTTTTAAATATAAATTCTAGAATTAGGTTATTGAATGTAATTATTTTTTTTTTTTTTTTTTTTTTGTTGTCAGGAAATAAGCCTATTGCACCAGATCAAAACAAATTTATTCGTCCAAACATAACATCAACTTTTTTGGATTTAACAGCGTGGGACGATGGTGGATGTCCCATTCTGTACTTCTGCATAGAATTTAAAGTCTTTCAATCGTCCAATGAATGGATTATCGTTTCCAACAAAGTAGAAATCAAAGTAAGTTAATGTACCAATTTTTAAATTTATCACAATTCATTCGTTGATTTGTAGACGTGGTATAATATTGGCGACTTAGAAGCTGGAACAGCTTACAATTTACGTGTTACAGCATACAATAATGCTGGCTCAACAACAAAGGAGTTTTACTTTCAAACCCTTACTTTTTTGGATTAGTAGGCGGCACTGACAGTGAAGGGGGGCCTGGAAGAAACATTTTTTTAATCGATGTTCACTTTATTGCTATTATTATAGTATCGATTTTTGGAACGATTCTTGCCCTTATAGGAGCGTTTATATGTTTTAAGAAGTGTAAGTATCTAAAAAAATAAATTGAAAATATTAATTTACTTATTTGAAAATTTTCTTGCAGATCCGCGACGCGCTCTTTCAGGAAATACGAATACACTAAGAACGTTTTCCAATCCAGATAAAGCGAATAATCGACAAAGAGAAGTTTTTTATGGTACAGTAGCCAAAAACTGTCAACAATCTGTACCAGAAGCCGTGCTTGACCGCATACCAGAGTTTTCTGAAGATATATATCCTTACGCAACATTTCATTTACCAGAACATGAAAACCAATCGGAAAACGTTTCCTTGAACCAAATTGCAAACTTATCTACGAACGATTTAAGACTTAAGAATGAAAAAAACATCTGGTATCATAAAATCCAATATGAAATTTTCTTCAGTGGTCAGTATAACCGAGAGTAATTGTAACGCCAGCGTTTATATGACTGAATCCAGAGAATGCAATCACACTAATACGGTTAAAAGACATTGTTCTAAAATTGTCAAATCTGAATCGGAAGAGTATGACAGTCTTAATAGTGATAGTGAAATAAGCCGAGATTGCTTAAGGGAAGACGATAGCCATGGACGAGATTGAAACACATTTACCGTTACTTCAGGTTTGTTTCATTAAATTCCCATAGTTCGTATACATGAACATAAGTACCATAAATTTAACACCAACTAGAGTTGCTACGAAACAAATCTTATAATAAGTTTAGATTTGAGATGAACAAGAAGTTCATTTTCCAATTTGTATCAATTTTAAAAATATTTGTATTATCTGAAAATTATTCTTTGTTTATAGCATGTTTCATAAATTTAAAAAATACACTAAAAATTGGCGTTTCTTGAAATTTGGTGGAATACAACTAACAAGGATCAATGCCGGATTACATACACTAGATAGGTGAAATATTTACCTATCATATTTATGGTTGCAATGTGCGAGTTCGAACTAAGGAATCCTTGCCTTAAAAATACGCTACAGGTGCAGAAAGATGGAGAGCGCATGCATATTTGCCTGTTTCTTCTTTGCACTTAATTGACAATATTCCGTAATGCCGTTATGTTAATACTATCTAACTATACATATATATTATTATACAATGTTAGATTGCTAATTACCTGCGTTGGGAAAACTGACAAGGCGGGTAAATGATATTTAAGTTGATGAAAAATTGGTTGGTTGGTCCTTTATATTTCCAAAAATTTAATATAAAGTGCTAATAATTCCTCTTGTGACAGTTTATTTGTATTTTGTTACGTGCGTGGAAAATTTACGAGCCCTAGGAGTAGACGCAAAATATTTCCTGGAACTGCAGCAATTTATGAAGAGTACTTTAAGTTACCAGTGATTAGAGACGTAATTTGGGCACCAAGCAATATCTGCAATTTGACAGAATTGGTCAAAAAGGTTTCGCCCAAAAATGGGTTTCGACATTCCAATGATTTGTACAGATCCACAAGGTCATCATACGCATGCCAGAATAAACTCGCAAAATTAAAGAAGGTTTCTATGGTCTAAAAAATCGCCAATCTGCACAGTTGCCAATACCTCATTCGGAGTATATTCCAATTCCAAGATGTCAAAGAACAGAAAGATATATTCCGGCAACGTTCACCACCGAACCTTAAGAGTTATTTTCAATGTATCGATTTCAATAAATCGTAAATTAGATAGGTCTGGTATCTCTTCTGCTGCCATTGAGCAAAATAAATTCTCATAAACTCTGGTGCACGACTATAGCCGCAACCTGTTTTTTCTCAAAAACGAATAGACATAGAAGAAATCTAAAACTACCGTTAGATAAAGCATGAAGCAAGATGTAGAAATAAATAATAAAAACAACAACATTCGCACAAAATAACTGTAATTTTTCACATTTCGTTTTGTTCTAAGTGCATAACTATAATTGCACTTTTCATTTTTTATAAACAAAAACAAAGTATTAACAAATTTATAACAACCTACTTATATTAATAATGTGTGTAACCACCTTTCACTGAAATAAGCTCAAAAATACGATTTGGCATGGAGTTAATCAAATTACTTATATCTAATTGGGAGATATTGTCCCATTCTTTAATAATAGCCAGTTTAAGGCTATTAACATTGCTAAATTTAGTGTTACGGGCATAAATTCTACGCACTAGTAAAGCCCACAAGTTCTCCATAGGATTCATGTCTGGAGAACATGCCGGCCACATCAATGTTGTAGTTTCATTGTCATCAAGCCATGACCGGGTCTCCCGGCTGACGTCCACTGATGCGTTATCCTGCTGGAAAACAAATGAATCTTCTCGTTGTGCGCGAAGGAACGGTAGAAGATTCATTTTTACTAAATCGATATACTCTCTGGAGTTCATATGAGTGCTTGGAAATGCAATCTCCAAGCATCCTGACTCACAGAAAGCAGCCCATACCATGAGAGATCCTCCACGGAAATTTCTCTTCGAGAAATAGACAGGTTCTTTTCTTAAATCTCTCCAATAATATGAGAATCCGTCCGGACCATCCAAATTAAATTTTTTCTCATCCGAAAAAATTATCTAAAATATAAAATTAGTATCTTTTTATAAGAAAACAAATCCTGTACCTTTTTTCAATCAGTTGACATATTGTCTCTAGCGAACTTCACCCGCGCCTCTTTATGCCGTTGCAATAATTTGAAAGCCACTTTTAATTTTTGTCTCACAATGACGGGAGACTTTTTTAATGCTCGTGCAACCGTCCATCGGGACACATTTAGGCCACATTCAGCAGCTAACTCATTAGCTGTAAGCAAGGAGTTGCTTGCAGCACGCTCCAGAAGACGCTGGGCACGCGAATTTATTTTGGATTTCGGTCCACCTGTTCTGTTTTGTCTACCAATTTTATATTGATTAAAATCTCCGCAGCTAATTATTCACGACCGATTTCATGAGAACAACGTCCCAAAGTGATTACATAGGTCAAAAATGAAAAGTGCGGCTATAGTTATGCACTTAGAACAAAACGAAATGTAAAAAATTACAGTTATTTTGTGCAAATGTTGTTGTTTTTATTATTCATTTCTACATCTTGCTTCATGCTTTATCTAACGGTAGTTTTAGATTTCTTCTATGTCTATTCGTTTTTGAGTTATAAGAAAAAACAGGGTGCGGCTATAGTCGTGCACCAGAGTTTATTATGATTAAGCTTCGAATGGAAAAATATCAATTTTAGCAAAATGCGAGAAAGAAAACATAAAAAAATATGGTCACGATTCCTTTTTTTTACATTTTGTCACAAAGCTCGGGAACGGACGGCTTTAGAGGCTAGGTATCTTCCCAACATTTGTAGCCCTTATAATTATAAGAAACTTTGCTTAAGAAAGAAAGTGAAAAAAAATAATTTTGTAGAAGTTAGAAGCAAATGAAAGAAAGATCCTTTTCAAAAAAATGGCAACTTTGATGAAAAACTTCAGCAAAAAATTTTTTATGAAACCATCGTGATAACTTAAAAAACTAATGATGCAGTTCGATTCGCAGGACCCGAAATAGGGTGAAAATATCGAATTTTGCCATGTCCTTTTTTTCGACTATCACAGTGTTAACGAGGTTTAAATAAGAAGACTGTTAGAGACCGTTTCAGATTGCTTAGAATATCTGGAAGGCGAAACCGTAGTCTCCATCTTAAACTAGAAAAGTAGTTTTTACCATGTAGGCGTAGAAGAGGATTCAATTAAATACACCGCATTGGGCAGTTCAAATATCTGATAATGCCTTTTGGTCTAAAGAACGGACCAGCTTCAGAGATCTTTATCGAGGGTACATAGTGATATGATTAGAGATCGAGAACTTATGGTATATATGGACGATATTATTCTTGCCGTCCGCACCGCGGATCAGCATCATAAAATGTTAGCAAGACTGTTAGATCGGTTTATTCTTAAACAAATCTAGATCTCAATTTGAAGAAAAGGATTTTCCTACGGAAGCGCATAGATTATTAAGGATATGAAGTCGGTGATAAGGGAATTTTACCAAGTAATACACATTTAAAAGCTATTCAAGAATACCCAGGACATTTCCGATAACCAAAACCGCTAAAAACGCATTTCTTACATTAAGATCCGCTTTATCTAGTCCGCCCGTACTAACTATCTTTAACCCTAATTACGAAACTGAGCTGCATACTGACACCATTGCTTTGGTCCTTCATTGATGCAAAGACAGACTGATGGCAAAATGCATCCCGTCTCTTATTATTTCCTTTAGGGAAGCGTTGTTTAAACCCAAGCGCTATAAAACCGTGTGTTCCTTTGGGAACGAGTTGTTCAAACCCGTGTGAGATAAGAGTGTGCCTCCTTAGGGAAAAATGAACAAAACCGTGTGAGATAAAAGGAAAACGTTTCCCGATTCTTCATCAAGGAAAGAGTTGTTTCAACCCGTGTGAGCTATGTTTAGAAAAGAGTTGGTTAAAACCGTTTGAGAATAAACCTTGTGTTTCTTTAGATCTGTCGATCCAAGATTAAATAGAATAAAAGAGTTGAAAACCCCGTTATTATACAATTAAAGCGAAAGAGGTGACCAGCTCGATCGAAATGAGTCAACATTATTATTGCAGACGGAACAGATAAGAGATCCGGATATCCGTAAATTAGGAGTGAATTTCGAAAAAGCCAATCATGTTGGATTCGAGTTAATTGATGGTAATGTTTACAAAAGAAATGCTTAGGTAAGACTGTGCTTGTTTGCACCGATTCGCATGCAAGAAGAATTAATAAGCGTTGAGAAATGTGTAAACAGATTCAAAGGAAATGCCGAGGCATTTATAAAAAACTATCTGCCGAGTATCCTACATAGTGTTCTCAGAACTATACATACATAATAGAACCTTGCATAGTATTCCGATTCCATACGATACTATCCATGTTGACCACCCTTACCGAGTGTTATATCTAAAAGAAAGCACCTTTTGGTAGTGATTAAAGCATTTACAAAGTTTGCAAAATTGTATCCCGTAAGTTCCACTAGTACCAAAGAAGGTACCACCAAAAACCAAAATATTTCCCATATTAAAGTAGCGACTGCAGCCCTTAAGCCTATGGGCAGGTCGAGCGAGTGAACCGTTTGTTGACCACAATGTTGGGAAAGCTGTCAGGACCCCTAGCCCAAGCCGATAAGTATAAATTGAGAATAGAATTTGCTATTAATAACTCAGTGCAGTGTCGTACCACAAAAAGTCCGTCAATGTTGTTATTTGGTTGCGATCAGCGAGGTCCCCTAGTAGACGAATTAAACAAGTAACTTGAAATAAAGTCTAGAAAATCCCTGTAACCTTGAGGCCATTAGGCCAAAGACATGTGCTAAAATTCGAATATCGCATAAGGCACTATTATCCTATAGAGTCAATGATTTTGTTGACCTCGCAGTTTTGACGACACTCCCAGGTCGTTCAAAAAGTTCCCTGCTTAGTACCGTGGTACTTATAAGACAAATCGAGTCCTTCCAAATGACCGTTACGAAGTTACTGATCTTGACGATTGTCAACTTACTCAATTGCCGTACAAAGGTATCTTAGAATCAGCCAGACTCAAGCCGTGGATGCTTGCGTGTGATAAAACTGTGACTTTATGTTTGTAATATGTATCTGATAAATTGAATTTGCTATTGTATGATCAAGGTCGATCAAATGTCAGGATTGGCCGAATGTAAACATTAAGAATATTTTAAATAAGCCCGCTCGTTCCACAGTGAATTATTCCCACAATAACCGAAGTTGGTCACACTAAAAAAGGTATGTATAATATACTGAGGAGAGGACGGTGACACTCTCTCGGATAATAGGCACTAAGACCACATGTGCAATTAATTCAATAAAATAATAAAATCCGAAAATATAATGGCAATCGAAAGGAATTAATAACTGAAAATAAACGAGACACATATTTTTCAAAAAAACGAACAAAGTATTTTTATAAGCAATTTTAATACTGTACTAACTGTGTAATAACCCGGTACTTTCCAATAAAACACGTTACTTCCAAATTCATAAACACAGGTATATTCTCCCGCTTCAATGCGGCCGCTTTGATTGTCACAAATATACTAAATACATATATACTAATTAGAACCAAGAGAGAGAGGTAATAATGGATCATAGAGAGAGAGAGAGAGAGAGAGAGAGATTAGAGTTGTAGGCGTCGACTGCCGCTTAGCATCTCGGTGCTGGTTCCCACATCCCTCCCTCACGAGCTTAAGCTTTAATCCCTCGGTGAAGTTTTCGTAATCCTCATCTAGTGCTTGCTCCTTGAGTTGTGCGGCTGGCTGTAGAGTTTGGTTTGTGGAAACGATTGTGTATTGGAAACGATTTTGTGTTGGTAGCATCGGACGATTTTGTTTCACCAGGGACCCTTTTAAGGTGATTTGCATTTCTTATGAGCGTTTTGCCTCCCCCACATACTTGTACTATATTCTCTTTTTTATTCAAGACTTCGTATTCAGTAGTGTCAAAATTTGGTGTTAGTTTGTGGGGAAAAACTACATTCTTAAGAACCACCTTATCCTCTACATTGATATTTACTTCCTTTGCTCCTCTCCTTTTGTCTGCAGTTTCCTTTCCCTTTTGTTTATTGATGCAGTCATTATCACTTTCCGCTGAGTCTGTAAACACTCCCACTAAATCTTGTATTCCCGCAATTTTATCCCTAATGACTCGATTGAACATCAGCTCTGTTGGAGCGGAGACTGTGGTCCCATGAGGGGTTACATTATACATCAGTGTGAAAGCTTGATTTTCATCCTTAAGATTTTTCTTGTTTTGATGAGCTATCTTCAACCGCTTGACTAATGCCTTGTTCATATTCTCGACCCCGCCGTTAGCCTATGGCCAATAAGGGTGTGTTGTTATTTGCTCGATGCCGCATGATTTACAATAGTTTCTGAATTCAAGGCTTACATATTGTCGGCCATTATCGGTTCGTAACTCTTTCGGGTACCCAAGCCTACTGAAAATTTCCCCACACGCCCCAATTAGTGATTCCGATGTAATGGAGCGAAGGAATTTAAACTCCATGTATCTAGAGTAATAGTCTATTAAGACTAAAATATATTCATTGTTTGGTAGTGGCCCTAAAAGTTCTGTAGCGACCGAAATCCAAGGCCCATTCGGAAATTCTGTTCTCTTCATAGGAGGTGGATTTATCGCTTGGGATACTAAAATACAATCAAAACAATTCTTTACAAATTTCCCGGTATCTCTGTCAATTTGGGCCACCAGACATTGAACTTCAATCTTCGCTTCATGGCTGATTCGCCAGGATCTCCCTCATGTGCCAGCACCAACACTTTCTGTCTCAATGTTGCCGGAAAAACAATCCGAGCTCCTCTTAGCATGATTGTTCCAATAGTTGACATTTCATAATATAATTTATTTGACATTGCCGAGTCCCAAGAACCTTGCGGAAGGCACACCATTGCGTCTAATATTTCCTCATCCTGTGTGCTGTTTTCAGCTATTTCAGAGATCGATATTGATATTGGTGTAGCGTTTTCAATAATTCGCAATATGCTATGCTCACCCTTGATGTCGTAAGAACTGGTTGGCGTTTGCTCACACAAACGGGACAAACTATCAGCTATGTTTTCCTTTCCTGATTTGTAAATGACTTTAAACTTATACTCTTGAAGACGCAGAAGCCATCTTTCGATACGCGCTGGAGGCTTTGATGTTGGCTTGAAAATGGTTTCTAGTGGTTTGTGGTCAGTCACTAATTCGAACTCTAGACCTATCAGATAAAAATAGTATTTCTCTACCGCCCAGACCAAAGCTAAACTCTCCTTTTCCGTTTGGGAGTATCGCTTTTCTATATTCGTTAAGCTCCTACTAGCAAATGCAATTATATTGGGCTAGCCCTCATCGTTAAACTGCAACAGTACTGCACCTAGAGCAACCGGACTAGCATCAGCGATTAGTCGTGTTTTATTTATAATATTAAAATATAAGAGACTCGGGATTTTAGTTAAGGCTAACTTTAGCTTTTGAAATCCAATTTCTTCAGCTGGTCCCCAAATAAACTTCCGATCTTTCTTTAAAAGCTCACGTAAAGGCTCTGTTTGGTCCGCTAGGTCTGCAATGAACTTGCCCACATAGGTAACTAGTCCTAGAAAACAACGAGTCTCTTCCTTATTTTTGGGTGGCCGACATAATCTAATAGATTCAATTTTATCAGGATCTACTTCAATTCCTTTGTCTATTAAAATGTGTCCCAAAAATTTAATTATATTTTTCTCCCAAATGCATTTCTCATTGTTTAGAAGAACATTATTATTATTGAAAACGCTTCGAACCTTTTCCAGTGCTTTATCGTGCTCTTCTTTGCTACTTCCAAAAATTATTACATCGTCGATATAATTCATCACGTTGTTGCACGGTGCTAAGAGTTTTTCCTTTCGTCGTTGGAAGATTTCTTGCGCCGCATTTATACCAAACATTAGTCGCTTATACCAAAATAACCCCTTCGGTGTAATAAAAGTTGTTATCTGCCTACTTGTTTCATCTAACTCCAATTGATAGTACGCGTCCTTTAGATCGAGTCGTGAAAAGATTCTGGCGTTTCTTAATTTAGTCATAAAAGATTCAAATGTCGGCAAAGGGTAGTTCAAACGAAGAATCGCACGGTTGGCTTGCCTCATATCCGAACATATTCGAATATCACCACTTTCTTTGAACGCGATCACCATTGGAGAGATCCACGGGCTGTGACCCTTGACCGGTTCAATAATGTCCAGATTGTAGGCTTCCCCCAACTTAGCCTTGACTTTCTCTTCGAGCGCAACAGGAATACGCCTCATTGGTTGTTTTACAGGATCAACGTAGGGGTCTATTTTTAGTTTCACACTAATACCTTTCCACTTGGGAAATGGTGGCACAATCTGAATGTTGTTAACCGGTAGTCCAACTCGTAGAACATTTAACTTCGTTGCTGTTTCCCGTCCCAGCAGTGACTGTCGTCCGTTTTGTAATTACAAAGAAGGATGAAATCAGCTCGGGATTCTGCTTGATTGATATCGGTTCCTCAAAAATACAAAAAACTTTAAGGAATTTATCTGAGGCGTATCCCCTAAATTGACTTTGCGAATTTCCGCGGACGTTAAAAACTGTTGCTTTCTTTAATTGAAGAGTTAAACAATCGTCTTGCGAGATATGGTTAAACCGGGATCCCGAATCAATTACTAGGGAAACATATGCACCTCCAATTCGGCATTGCATCATCTCTTCAAACTCCTCGTCACTGACTATCTTAAAACAATTCCGTTGGATTGTCTTATTTTCCACTGGATTATCTTCTTCAATTCGGTGCACATATTTGCGTTTGGAATTTCCCATCGCTTCCTTGTCATTTGACTGTGGGTATAGGCGTTTAAGGTTTGTTCTGCACCTGCGGGCAAAATGACCCACACGAGAGCATCGGTTGCATTTAATCTGGCGTGCTGGGCACATCTGACTATCTTCCTTGTGTCCTGACCGTCTGGACCTTCCACAATCACTCTTATTAATTTTCCTTGATTTCATATTAGTGATTTTATTAATGATTTCTGGCAATGACTTCGAGTGCATAAGCTGCAACTGCTCATTTATTTCCTCGTCCACCTGGCAGGCTTCGATGATTTCGCTTAAAGTTTGTTCTTTTTCCAATAATTTCTTTTTTAGTTCCGTACTAGCCCAGGTGTCAATGATTTTATCTTTTAAACAAATTTCTTCTATTTCGACTTCCATAGACCCGAAATTACATTTTTGAATTTGTTGGCGCAAAGGCAAAATAAACTTCCCAAATGTTTCACCTTCTTTAGGAGAGATTTTCCTAAAAAGGTGTCTTTCAAAAGTCGAGTTTTGCTTGGGTGAGAAGTAAGCTGTCAGTTTATCGACTAGCAGAGGAAAAACATCATTTTGATCGGCCTCGTTAAATTCTGCTATGGCACCCGGCAATGCGTATGCAACCGTCTGCAATTGGATACCACCCAAATGTAACAATTTTGTTCTTTTCTGAATTACAGATTTGACTTCTTCCACTTCCAGATAAATCTTAAAAGTGCGCAGCCACTTTTCCCATTCATTTTGGAGCAATGAGTTCCCCAAACTTTCAAACAGAAAAGGTTTTATGACGCTTTCGGTCTTTGCGAATAAGTATAGATATTTGTCTGAAAACAACAATCAACCATTCATTAAATGCTTCTGTCGAGCAAGTTGCGTTTTATCGAATATTTCCAACACATTTGTTCTATTAATTTTTCATCGGCAGACTGCCACTGACCACTGTCAGATAATATCTTTTTTTTTTACGTTTGTTTAATCTCTTATCGGCTTTTAGCCTCTGACCTTTGCCAGATAGTTTTTGTTATTAAACATCTGTTTACCACCTTATCGGCTTTTCGCCCCTGACCTTTGTCAGATAGTTCTTCTTATTAAACATTTGTTTAATATCTTATCGGTTTCCACCTCTGACCTTTTTCAAATACTTCTTTATTAAACATTTGTTTAATAATTAATCGGCATTTCGCCTCTGACATTTGTCAGATTTCTTTTCTTTTTCCTTTTATTATTATACCATACACTCATAGGGTGAAATCACTAACCATAGAACACATAGATGGGACAAACTCATGTTTTTTTGATTGCAAACGCTAGCCTAGTCATGGAACCCCAGAGAACTTCGGGAAAACCCGAACGCTCGTACTCTCAATGAGAGCGTAAAATGGGGAGAGGGCCAAGCAGCTACGAAAATAATTTAGTGTAGCACAGACTACAGAACGACGAGGGCAGGCCTATGTCGCTTGTGATTTCTTTCTGTCAATGTATGTGTACACTCGTCGGTACATGCTCAGGCTTCGTAGTGTGTGTGTGACGTGAAGTTGTACAACATCGCATTTCAATAGCTCGCTCGACCAAAATTTTTAATTTTCGACAAAACAGCGACAATGCGAATAGGATATGCCCCTGTCGAAAGAATATCAAGAAATATTGGCCTCAGCTTCGTATGTATCCCGGTGGCTGTGCCGATAAAGTGCTCGCTTGGCGATCGGAATGTCCCTGGTTCTCGAATCCCAACTCGTACTCGTTAAAAGGGTTTTTCTTTGCCTATTTTTTTATTTATATAAAAATTAACAAAATAAAAATAAACAAAAGGGAAAAAAACAAAATAGAAATAAACTCGATTATCGTTGACGAAGGTTTTTTTTGTCTATTTTTTTTATTTTGTTTCTTTTTGGTTTGTTTTTTTTTTTTAATATTTTTTGTTTATTTTTTTTCGTTATGTTTTTTGTTTATTTTTATATAAATAAAAAAATAGGCAAAGAAAAACCTTTTTAACGAGTACGAGTTGGGATTCGAACCAGGGACATTCCGATCGCCAAGCGAGCACTTTATCGGCACAGCCACCGGGATACATACGAAGCTGAGGCCAATATTTCTTGATATTCTTTCGACAGGGGCATATCCTATTCGCATTGTCGCTGTTTTGTCGAAAATTAAAAGTTTTGGTCGAGCGAGCTATTGAAATGCGATGTTGTACAACTTCACGTCACACACACACTACGAAGCCTGAGCATGTACCGACGAGTGTACACATACATTGACAGAACGAAATCACAAGCGACATAGGCCTGCCCTCGTCGTTCTGTAGTCTGTGCTACACTAAATTATTTTCGTAGCTGCTTGGCCCTCTCCCCATTTTACGCGCTCATTGAGAGTACGAGCGTTCGGGTTTTCCCGAAGTTCTCTGGGGGTTCCATGACTAGGCTAGCGTTTGCAATCAAAAAACATGAGTTTGTCCCATCTATGTGTTCTATGGTTAGTGGTGAAATGGTTATTAAAGTCACCAAAATGTATGTAACAGGCAGAAGGAAGCTTCTCCGACCCTATAAAGTATATATATTCTTGATCAGGGTCAACAGCCGAGTCGATCTAGCCATGTCCGTCTGTCCGTCCGTCCGTCCGTCCGTCTGTATGAACACGCAGATCTCGGAGACTATAAGAGCTAGAGCCACCAAATTTGGTATGTATACTCGTGTATTATGCACATGTACAGAGTTAATTGGAATTTCGGCCACGCCCCCCTACGCCCCCAGGAATCACATAAAACTGTTTTTATTAAAAAGTATGACAGCTAGAGACATAAAATTTAGTTTGTATACCCGATTAGTTAGCGCGCAGAAATTAATTGTTCAAACTTTTTGCCACGCCCCCTTACGCCCCCAGGAATCACATAAAACTGTTTTTCTTAAACAGTATAATAGCTAGAGACATCAAATTCGGTATGCAGACTAGTTTAATAGACGCGCAGAAACTGGCTATATAAAAATTTTGCCACGCCCACTTCCGCCCCCGCAAATTAATCAAAACTGATTTTATCAGAAACAAACAAAGCTTAAGTCACAAAATTTAGTATGTATACTGGCTTAGTATACGCGCAGGGTATATATATTTTCATATTTTGCCACGCCCACTTCCGCCTACATAATTAAGAAAAAACCGATTTCCTCCTGTATTTTATTGACTATCGCATTCAAATTCGGCAGACTAATTAATCTTATCTATTTCTACCAAACTACCAAATTTTATTGAAATCGGACTAGAAACATGCAAAATATGCGTATGAACGTATTTTACTAAGAATTGGCCGTTGGCTAGTAGCGGCGCTAGAGTGCTCGTGTGTTCGTAGAGTGAGCGAGATAGCACATACTATAAAACATGTAAAAACAATTTAATAGACATACATTTGGTTTTCGAAATTCGAAATATTTGTTTCACCTGGTGTATGGTATACCCAAGTCGACGAGTCGACTTACTTGCTCATTATACCATACACCCATAGGGTGAAATGGTATATTAAAGTCGCCAAAATGTATGTAACAGGCAGAAGGAAGCTTCTTCGACCCTATAAAGTATATATATTCTTGATCAGGATGAACAGCCGAGTCGATCTAGCCATGTCCGTCTGTCCGTCCGTCCGTCCGTATGAACACGCAGATCTCGGAGACTATAAGAGCTAGAGCCACGAAATTTGGTATGTATACTCGTGTATTATGTACATATGTAGAGTTAATTGGAATTTCGGCCACGCCCCCTTACGCCCCCAGGAATCACATAAAACTAGTTTTCTTAAAAAGTATGACAGCTAGATTCATCAAATTTAGTTTGTATACCCGTTTAGTTAGCGCGCAGAAATTAATTGTTCAAACTTTTTGCCACGCCCCTTTACGCCCCCAGGAATCACATAAAACTGTTTTTCTTAAACAGTATAATAGCTAGAGACATCAAATTCGGTATGCAGACTAGTTTAATAGACGCGCAGAAACTGGTTATTTAAAAATTTTGCCACGACCGCTTCCGCCCCCGCAAATTAAACAAAACTGATTTTATCAAAAACAAACAAAGCTAAAGTCATGAAATTTAGTATGTATACTGGCTTAGTATGCGCGCAGAGTATATATATTTTCATATTTTGCCACGCGGAAGTGGGCGTGATTCTTGGGGGGCGTAGGGGGGCGTGGCCGAAATTCCAATTAACTCTGTACATGTGCATAATACACGAGTATACATACCAAATTTGGTGGCTCTAGCTCTTATAGTCTTCGAGATCAGCGTGTTCAGACAGACGGACGGACGGACGGACGGACAGACGAACATGGCTAGATCGACTCGGCTGTTGATCCTGATCAAGAATATATATACTTTATAGGGTCGGAGAAGCTTCCTTCTGCCTGTTACATACATTTTGGCGACTTTAATATACCATACACCATATACCATATACACCCTATGGGTGTATGGTATAAATATTTCTCCTTCTGTTTTTCTCTCTGAACTCGTAAGCACAGAGAACGCAAAACGAAAGGAAAAAAGAAATAAAAAAACTAACGGATCGTAGCAAGGCATTGGACTTGCACTGGTACAGCCACGCTGCATTTTTATATTGCTAATGTTTCTCTTTTCCTTTTTTTTTCCTTTTCACTATTTAACTATATTGTTTAAGAATAAACATCGTGTTCATCTGAAGCGGCTTCACCAAATCAGATGCACTAAAGAAAACATAATACAACTGTACTTTTGTCACAAACAAGTAATCTAGCATATGACTAGAATTACTATCAGCCACACACATTGTAGAAAAACACTTGTAATTCGAAACTAACCCAAAAGATCACAACGGCAGGATGTCAAGTGGCCGAAGCCGTGCCCAAAATAATAATAATTTTCAACCCCCGAAATCTTGGGTTTGAGTCTCATTAGAATAAGATATTTTAAGAACAATTGTTACCTCCTAGAGCCTAAGATTCCCTATATAAACTCCATACTTTTGTTAATAAAATCAGTTCATATTTTGAATTCAACGAATGAAGATGGTGTTTTAGTTTGCGGTGCTGAAATCCTCTTCATTTTGGTCCTTCGAGAAAAAAGGAACTCTGTAGTTTTCCTCCACCAGTGGTAAGAGACTCAGAGAGTGAATCAGCTCCTTAAGAGTTTGTGATCTTATGCAAGTGTAAATGCTAAGACCAGCTAAAGGTAGCAAAATAAATAACTCTTGTTTTCCCCCACCAGTGGTAAGAGACAGAGTATAAAATAATAGCAAAATATTATTGCCTAAGAAATTAAAAGTGCGTGCGTTCGAATTTAAAGGCAGTTTGGCTAGCGGAGCAACTGTTATAATTTCGGCGCCGGAGTGTTTTTGTGTGTGGCGTGTTCGAAGCCCTAATATCGAAAGTTTAAAAAAAAAAAAACATCCTAGCCTATATATACACTATAGGGGGTTAGTAGTCGACTGGCAACAAGAAGCAGATTAACGAGGCAGTTGCAAGTCGGCAACAAGAAGCAGATGAACGACGCATTTGCAAGGCAACAGGATAGTTGCAAAGAAGAGACTACTGAAGAACAAGGAAATCTGGTGCACTTACCGGCACCGGTACCGCCTGAGCCCATTGGCCCTGGACATCAGCAGCTGACAACGAGCGTGAAAGGCAGGCCGTCTTTTACGCCTTCGAGGGAGCATCAGCGTTCTAAACGGCGACGACCAGCTGATGCGGGAAAAACAAAAAAAAAAGCAGTTGCAGCAACCGAGATTGAAGTGAACCGATAGCGCTACAAAGAGCGCCCAACAAAAATTAATAATAAAACTGTGCGCTGCGTCGCATAATTTTTTTTTAATGCACTGCGATGCATATTTTTTTTATATAAATTATAAAACAAACTATGTAAAATTGTGCGGCATTAAAGCTGTTCAATTAGAGTGTGACCTGAAAACCACACGCAAAACTAGGCAGGGATCTATGTAAAAAAAAAAAAAAGTAATATACATTCATATATCCTATAAAACAAAAATGTTCACTAATAAGGTTGCAAAAGTGTTGGAGAAGCAGGCAGAGTTACATGTCAGGTTAAGGCAGTTAGAAGCGCTAGATCCTAGAAGCATAACTGGCAAAGTTGTAGAGGAAGTAAAAGAGATAAGGAATCAATGGATACCTAATAACAAAAAATTGATCCAGTCTGCTCCAAATTTCGAGCATGATTATTTCAAAAATAAAATACATGAAGAAGCTTTAACGATAGTTGCCAAAATTATAGCCATAGGAGAGTCAGAAAAACCAGGCACTAGTAAGTCGGTGTGCGTTGAAGCGGAGGCAAACATGTCAGAGATAGCTGATGATAGCATAGGAGAGTCGCGCGGGAATGCGACCTCCAGTAATGAAAACCCTAAGCTTAACCAGGAGATATTTATGGATAGAGTCCGACAGCTCCAGGAATATTTGGAGGTAGACATCCATCCTTTCTTTACAAAGTTATTCCGGTGCCAGTACGATTAAACACTAATCAAATGGTAATGATCCATATAGATAGTCAGTACATAATATATAATTTTGAGATAGACTCGTATCATTTAATGTCTGAATCAGCTATGCAAAAATGTGAGATCTGGCAGTCAAACAGGAGAACATGCGAAGGAAGTTGGCCATGGAGTAGTGCCAATGACGATACCTGTGAGATGACACCTTTTAAACAGAATACCAAATCGAATTGCTTATACACAACGATTGTGGAAAAAAGATCTTATTGGGTAGAATTAGATAACAGTAGTAGTTGGTTATTCAAAGTCCCACCTAAAACTAAAGCCAGAGTTCAATGCGGTAACAAACAGCAGGAGGTGCTGGAGATACCAGAACAAGGAATTTTGAGCCTCAGATCAGGTTGCACAGCTAGGGCAGAAGATAAAATTTTAGTGGCCCATCATAGCGTCCAGTCAGAATCGCACATAACTATTGAAACTTCGCACGTAGGCGATATTAGCAACATGGCAAATGTAGTATGGAATCCAGTAGAAGCAAACATGGTAAATCATTCGGCAGAATTAGAAAGAATAGGAAGTCAATTAAAATCATTAAAGGAACATCATATTGAATTACTAGGTTTAAACTTCCATCATGTAGCTGGTCATGCTTCTTTAATGTTAGTTAGCTTACTAATAATAATATTAATAATAATAATTTGTTTAAGACAACTTAATAAAACTAAAGTCCAAAACGTCACATTTGGCCCCCCCTTTGCAGAATGTTTAAGAATAAACATCGTGTTCATCTGAAGCGGCTTCACCAAATCAGATGCACTAAAGAAAACATAATACAACTGTACTTTTGTCACAAACAAGTAATCTAGCATATGACTAGAATTACTATCAGCCACACACATTGTAGAAAAACACTTGTAATTCGAAACTAACCCAAAAGATCACAACGGCAGGATGTCAAGTGGCCGAAGCCGTGCCCAAAATAATAATAATTTTCAACCCCCGAAATCTTGGGTTTGAGTCTCATTAGAATAAGATATTTTAAGAACAATTGTTACCTCCTAGAGCCTAAGATTCCCTATATAAACTCCATACTTTTGTTAATAAAATCAGTTCATATTTTGAATTCAACAGATGAAGATGGTGTTTTAGTTTGCGGTGCTGAAATCCTATTCAATATTGTTTTTAATTAATTGTTTGTTTTTTTTACCTCGTCGCCAATGTAATAACCCGGTACTTTCCAATAAAACACGTTACTTCCAAATTCATAAACACAGGTATTTTCTCCCGCTTCGATGCGGCCGCTTTGATTGTCACAAATATACTAAATACATATATACTAATTAGAACCAAGAGAGAGAGGTAATAATGGATCATAGAGAGAGAGAGAGAGAGTTAGAGTTGTAGGCGTCGATTGCCGCTTAGCATCTCGGTGCTGGTTCCCACAAACTGTATTAAAAATATCAAAGAACCTAACTTCGGATATGCCGAAGTTTATATACCCTTGCAGTCCTTGGCAATAATAATTTTACATGTTCAAAATTAATTTTCTGCAACTCAATTCATTAATACACAAACAAAACATCTCTACTGTTTCTACTACAATTGTTCTTCTTTCCTCATTCCTCATTCTAAGCAAAGCACGGCACGCAAACATATGTATACAGTTCATGTAGCGTTGCGTCTGTGTTTGTATGCATGTGCCCTGTTGATGTCCAATGATATAGTAGGCAGCAAGCAGCGCTGCCGGCACCAAGCAGCGCTGGGAGCAGAGTCCGCACTGATTAAAATTTTGGTATCTAAATTCGGATTTAATAGCCATACTCCAACTGCTTCTCCTGCTTTTCGTACAGAACTTAGCTCCAGGTAATAATAATGTTTATACATATGTACATACGTGAATGTATAACTAAGCTATTTTTTGATCATATTTTGATCGATTTTGATCAAATTTGGTATATTTGGTGTATTTGCTGTATATTTGTATCAAATTTAAGTGCGCCCAATTTGATTGCACGAGGTAAAAAATTACCGGAAATAATATAATTTTTTCTAATAACAGGTGCGGTAAGGGGCGTGGCAAAATCTTTACACATACAAAATGAGCGCATTTACTAAACAAATATTCATACCAAATATGGAATACCTAGCAAAAATAGTCTTCGAGATAAACGTTGTTTTTTTTAATTGCGGCGCCGGAACTGGGCGTGGCAAAAATTTGAAATAAACTCGATCACTTTACCTATATACATACTGATAGACGGACGGGCGGACGGTAGGACATGACTATTTGAACTCGTCTCTTTGTGCTAATCTCTTGATTATTTTTATATACATATGTATGTATGTAAGTTTACTATGATCGGAGATGCTTCCTTATATGCGTCAGACTTCTGTCCAAAACTAATTTACCTTCTTGCTAGGGTATAAAAAACAACAATATATATACAAATTTATTAGGTGTGCTACAGAAATCACTTCAGCGGCAATTTCACTAAAAGCTTAAATCTAGGTGCCACAGACTAACATTTGGAGCGTTTTTGAATCTGCTCACAGATGTGCTAGCTAAACTTTCAAAGTTTTTATAAAAAAAATAATGTCGTAAAACAAGTTGTTTAGTTACTGATATCCTGCATAAAAATAATAATAAAAGGTTTAATGGTTAAATTTGCGTTTTTGCAAATCACTAGAGGTTTTTATCATGCATAATTCCACAACAACATGATTGCCACATAGTCCAGTTCGAAAACAAAAGTAAACGTTTTAAAACATAAATAAAAGCATTGTTAAATAAGTGAAAATTTTAGTCGACGAGACGCCATGTAAGAGCGAGATAGCAATAGACGCGACGACAATGACAGTGGCGACAAACATGCTTCAAAAGCAGACGAAGAAAACGGCGAGTATAGTTCGGAGCATGCGCGGGTATTAGAGATGGCAACAGTAATGGACCATCAGAATACTGTGACTAGAGTAGCTAAGCAGAAAATTAATAATTGGATTGCACAATTAAATAATGTGTCTGCAACTTAGCGAGAATCAACGTCATTTTCTTTGCATTGGAAAAACTAGGGGCAATGCCCTACAATGGTTGAACAAGATGGTGATGGCGTTGGCTTGAAGATACCGAAATCAGAGTTGCGGCGTACTTTTGCGGATAAAAAATAGTCGAGTTGTGCAAATAAACGTTTTTCCATAAGGCCGGAGTTGGTCGTTGGCTGGTGTGGGCGCTAGGGTGCTCGTATGCTTGAGTGAGCGAGATACTAAGATATGCTTGTAACTAAACTTGGCTTACTCAAACTGATCGTTTTGATTTACAAAACTATTAGTAATAGTATTACATATACAGATGTGATAGGACTGGAAGTAAAGGTGGCGGAGTCGCTGTTATAGTCAGTAAGAATGTGAAGCACAAACAGATCTCCAATATGAACACGCATCCCATTGAAAACGTAGGCATCCAAATTACTTTAAGCACTAACAAATATCTTAACTTGTTTGCCGTGTACTTTCCTGGCAACACAGCTAAATGCATACCCAGAACCTGTAACTCAACAGGAGATTCTAGTCATATGAAACAAATATATAAAAAAGACCTTAACAAATTTCTACAGCTAGATATTAAATATGTTGTCTTTGGCGGCCTAAACTCACGACATATAAACTGAAACTGTGCTCGAGCCAGCAGCTGGGGAAACATTTTCAACGAGCTTAAAACTTTAGCAAACATCACATTCTCTATCCAAATGACCCTACCTACATTCCGGCGTGCCATAAAAGTAAGCCCACCACTCTCGACTTTTGCGTAACTAATATTCCTAATCTTTAAAGTAACCAAGTCGCTCAGAAAAACCTTTCTTCTGACCACCTTCCAGTGGTTGTAAAATACTCGGACAACGTGGTACTCAGTGAGAAAATCCAATCTTCAGCAAATCTAATCGGGCGTTATTTCAGAAACTAGTCAATGATTAGCTGACCATTTCAGTTGCAAGCATCGATTGTTCACGAATCTCAACCGGTACCATCGACTCCATGGTCGATTTCTTCACCAACCTCATTTACCTAGCCTTCATAAGATACACTCTCACAGATGTGTTGAAGATGTAAAGCTTAAACTTCCCGATCACATAACTAATCTCTTCAAAATTAGAAACATGAAATTTAAAACACGTTATAATCACATATGCCACTCTATCCGAAAATAACTTTTTATATTCAATAATGAAAAGTGGAACTCAAAACTTGGCAGACTAGACAAATCTAGCAAACCTTTCTGGAACAATACTAAGGCAATCAAGAATAGAAAACAGTTTGTTCTGTCTAGTCTTACGTAGTCTTACGTCCTCATTTTCTAATCAGAGAACAATCGATGAAGTCAACAGTGCCCTAAATAGCCTCGCCTCCGTCACTAATTCAAATTCCCAAATTATGAAAATTAGAGCTAGCAAACTGAAAAGCATTCTAAATGGCATCAAAACTAAAAAATCTCCTGGGCCTGATGGCTTACACACGTTACACGTTTGCCTTAAAAACCTACCATCCAACGCTATATTATTGCGTTCTGGCTTCTGGCTTCCCTCAGGGCTCTGTTTTACGGCCAATCCGCTTCAATGTTTATACCCACTGTTCGTGGGGGGGCGGAAGGATCCAAATGAAATACAAGGAGTTGGCGGGTGCCAATTTCTTCAGTTTGTGGTGAGCGAGTGGTGAATTAAAACGCACGAAAAACTTCGGTTAAATAAACGTAGGTTTTATTATTTCTATAATATTCACAGGTAACCCGGCACACACGGAAATGATTCGGGTTGAAAGTGATTAACAAATCGTAAAAAATGCAAGAGAACGGGTGTTCGGGTGAAAGGCTCGATTCTTAGTGATGGCGGTGCCCATTGGAAAAAATCAAGTCACTCCTCCTGGTGTGACCGTAGACGCCGAGCATCAAAAAACCCTCCTCACTCCTCACCGCTCACTGCTCTTCGCCGCTCACTGCTGTTCACCCGGTGGCGTGAACATACCGCCCCCCCTTGCAACATGTTGCAATTGCCACCCTGGACATATAAAGGATGGGGGACGGCAACGTCCTGGAGCGCCTAGATCCCACAGGAGCCGGAGACGACCCATCCGAACACGGTGCTCTGGGCTGCGGGAGTACCGCTATGACCGGGCACACAGCCTGGTTGGATGACCTCAGGATAGAGGTCTGCCCCGAGCACCACGGATACCGACGCCGGCCGATAGAAGTAGGGGTCGGCCAGGATCAGGGTGGCGAACTTCTCTCGGACCGGCGCCGCCACTTCCCGGATGGGAGTGCGGATGAGCAAGTCCTCTTCGACCCGGAATATAACGTTCCGTCGGAACGTCTTGTCGGACCTCGACTCGAGGACGGCCGTACAGGCTTGGTCGACCCCGACCTTGGTCACAGCTAACCCCAGGGACCGGGCAAAGGAGAGATTGATGCGGCTCTCAGCCGCACACGCATCAAGAAGGACGCGGGTCTCGAAGGATTTCGAGCCATTGCCCAACCGGAGGACTGCGGTTGGCAGGACAGTCGTCGTCCTGGCGTGGAGCAGGGAGGATAACGAAATCTCGGGTGCGCCTTCTGGGGAAGCGGAGCGGTCGGACGATGATCGGGAACGGGGTTGTAGCGGGGGTGCAGCACGCCCGGAGGGGGTGATCGGCTGCGACGCCGGGCGGAGGCACGTCGTCTCGGCGGTTGGTCGGCCATGTGGAGCAGGGTATGGTGCCTTTGCCCGCATCGTCGGCAACCATGGCGAGTCCGACACGCGTCGGATGAATGCTCGTGTGCCAAGCAATTGGGACAATATTTATTGATGAGCACCGCCCGAAGCCGCTTTTCCCCTCGGAGGTTTAGGAAGCGCTGACACTGCCGGAGTGCATGAACCCCCCGACAGACCCGGCATCGGTACACGTTCGTGCCCTGTGGAGCTCGTTTGCTGCGGTGGTGCGGCAGACGCGTGGGGGCCATGTCGCTATGAAAGGGCGAGCTGAATGAACTGTAACGAAAGAAATTACGTATGGGGGGAGTGGATTAGTCTATGCACGGGAACGAGAAACATGCACGGAGACGAGGACATTCGGAGGAAACATAGAGGGATTAGGAGTCACGATAAGGTTTTAGACTCAGGACTCCTGCTGTCTTGCAACAGAATGAGCTTCGCTACGGGTCTTCGGATAGACCCACGCGCGGTGGTGACATCAGCCACTCGGACGAGGCCGTCAGCCCCGGGCAGAGTGCGCTCAATTCGCCCTAAGCGCCACTCGTTGGAGGGGATGATCTTCGGACACGATCACGAGGTCGCCGGTCTGGATGCTGCGAGTCGGTGATTTCCACTTGTTTCGTTTGTGAAGCTCCTTGAGGTACTCACTCTTCCAGCGGCGGCAGAAAGCCTGCTGGATTGCCTTTAGTCGCTGCCATCGGTTGATCAGCGACATAGGCTCGACCAGAATTTCCGGTTCCGCAATGGCTAAGAGTGGTCCTCCAATCAGGAAATGTCCCGGGCTTAGGGCCAGTAGATCCTCTGGGTCCTCACTCATGGGAGAGATTGGCCTGGAGTTTAGGCACGCTTCGATCCTACACAGGAGAGTGGAAAGTTCCTCGAAGGTGTATTTGACAGTGGACGAGGACTTGTAAAACAGGGTCTTAAAACTTTTGACCCCTGCTTCCCACAGTCCTCCCATATGGGGCGCGCTTGGCGGAATGAACTGCCAGGATAGGATGTGCTGGGGGAATGCCTTCATTATTTCAAGCTTGGTGGCGTTCAGGAAATCTTTTTCGAGCGCCTTTGAGGCCCCTACGAAGGTTTTGCCGTTGTCGGAGTAAATGCGCTGTGGGCATTGTCTCCGTGCGACAAACCGAGAGAAGGCTGCCAGAAATCTTTCAGTGGTGAGGTCGGAGGTAGCCTCGAGATGGATTGCCTTCGTGCTGAAACACACAAAGACGCAGACATAACCCTTAGTTATGAGACACGCACGCCCGGTGTAATTTTTGATCTCGAACGGCCCTGCGAAATCAATGCCCGTGTGGGTGAAGGGCCTGGAATACGTGATGCGTTCTCGAGGGAGATCACCCATCATCTGGGTCTGTAGTCGTCGACGATGAATGATGCAGACCTTGCACCCCTTGATGTGGGACTTTACCATGTTCTTTATCCGTGGGATCCAGAATTTGGTGCGCAAATACCGCACCATCAGTTGATTGCCGCCATGCAACGTGATGTGATAGGACTGGAAGTAAAGGTGGCGGAGTCGCTGTTATAGTCAGTAAGAATGTGAAGCACAAACAGATCTCCAATATGAACACGCATCCCATTGAAAACGTAGGCATCCAAATTACTTTAAGCACTAACAAATATCTTAACTTGTTTGCCGTGTACTTTCCTGGCAACACAGCTAAATGCATACCCAGAACCTGTAACTCAACAGGAGATTCTAGTCATATGAAACAAATATATAAAAAAGACCTTAACAAATTTCTACAGCTAGATATTAAATATGTTGTCTTTGGCGGCCTAAACTCACGACATATAAACTGAAACTGTGCTCGAGCCAGCAGCTGGGGAAACATTTTCAACGAGCTTAAAACTTTAGCAAACATCACATTCTCTATCCAAATGACCCTACCTACATTCCGGCGTGCCATAAAAGTAAGCCCACCACTCTCGACTTTTGCGTAACTAATATTCCTAATCTTTAAAGTAACCAAGTCGCTCAGAAAAACCTTTCTTCTGACCACCTTCCAGTGGTTGTAAAATACTCGGACAACGTGGTACTCAGTGAGAAAATCCAATCTTCAGCAAATCTAATCGGGCGTTATTTCAGAAACTAGTCAATGATTAGCTGACCATTTCAGTTGCAAGCATCGATTGTTCACGAATCTCAACCGGTACCATCGACTCCATGGTCGATTTCTTCACCAACCTCATTTACCTAGCCTTCATAAGATACACTCTCACAGATGTGTTGAAGATGTAAAGCTTAAACTTCCCGATCACATAACTAATCTCTTCAAAATTAGAAACATGAAATTTAAAACACGTTATAATCACATATGCCACTCTATCCGAAAATAACTTTTTATATTCAATAATGAAAAGTGGAAATCAAAACTTGGCAGACTAGACAAATCTAGCAAACCTTTCTGGAACAATACTAAGGCAATCAAGAATAGAAAACAGTTTGTTCTGTCTAGTCTTACGTAGTCTTACGTCCTCATTTTCTAATCAGAGAACAATCGATGAAGTCAACAGTGCCCTAAATAGCCTCGCCTCCGTCACTAATTCAAATTCCCAAATTATGAAAATTAGAGCTAGCAAACTGAAAAGCATTCTAAATGGCATCAAAACTAAAAAATCTCCTGGGCCTGATGGCTTACACACGTTACACGTTTGCCTTAAAAACCTACCATCCAACGCTATATTATTGCGTTCTGGCTTCTGGCTTCCCTCAGGGCTCTGTTTTACGGCCAATCCTCTTCAATGTTTATACCCACTGTTCGTGGGGGGCGGAAGGATCCAAATGAAATACAAGGAGTTGGCGGGTGCCAATTTCTTCAGTTTGTGGTGAGCGAGTGGTGAATTAAAACGCACGAAAAACTTCGGTTAAATAAACGTAGGTTTTATTATTTCTATAATATTCACAGGTAACCCGGCACACACGGAAATGATTCGGGTTGAAAGTGATTAACAAATCGTAAAAAATGCAAGAGAACGGGTGTTCGGGTGAAAGGCTCGATTCTTAGTGATGGCGGTGCCCATTGGAAAAAATCAAGTCACTCCTCCTGGTGTGACCGTAGACGCCGAGCATCAAAAAACCCTCCTCACTCCTCACCGCTCACTGCTCTTCGCCGCTCACTGCTGTTCACCCGGTGGCGTGAACATACCGCCCCCCTTGCAACATGTTGCAATTGCCACCCTGGACATATAAAGGATGGGGGACGGCAACGTCCTGGAGCGCCTAGATCCCACAGGAGCCGGAGACGACCCATCCGAACACGGTGCTCTGGGCTGCGGGAGTACCGCTATGACCGGGCACACAGCCTGGTTGGATGACCTCAGGATAGAGGTCTGCCCCGAGCACCACGGATACCGACGCCGGCCGATAGAAGTAGGGGTCGGCCAGGATCAGGGTGGCGAACTTCTCTCGGACCGGCGCCGCCACTTCCCGGATGGGAGTGCGGATGAGCAAGTCCTCTTCGACCCGGAATATAACGTTCCGTCGGAACGTCTTGTCGGACCTCGACTCGAGGACGGCCGTACAGGCTTGGTCGACCCCGACCTTGGTCACAGCTAACCCCAGGGACCGGGCAAAGGAGAGATTGATGCGGCTCTCAGCCGCACACGCATCAAGAAGGACGCGGGTCTCGAAGGATTTCGAGCCATTGCCCAACCGGAGGACTGCGGTTGGCAGGACAGTCGTCGTCCTGGCGTGGAGCAGGGAGGATAACGAAATCTCGGGTGCGCCTTCTGGGGAAGCGGAGCGGTCGGACGATGATCGGGAACGGGGTTGTAGCGGGGGTGCAGCACGCCCGGAGGGGGTGATCGGCTGCGACGCCGGGCGGAGGCACGTCGTCTCGGCGGTTGGTCGGCCATGTGGAGCAGGGTATGGTGCCTTTGCCCGCATCGTCGGCAACCATGGCGAGTCCGACACGCGTCGGATGAATGCTCGTGTGCCAAGCAATTGGGACAATATTTATTGATGAGCACCGCCCGAAGCCGCTTTTCCCCTCGGAGGTTTAGGAAGCGCTGACACTGCCGGAGTGCATGAACCCCCCGACAGACCCGGCATCGGTACACGTTCGTGCCCTGTGGAGCTCGTTTGCTGCGGTGGTGCGGCAGACGCGTGGGGGCCATGTCGCTATGAAAGGGCGAGCTGAATGAACTGTAACGAAAGAAATTACGTATGGGGGAGTGGATTAGTCTATGCACGGGAACGAGAAACATGCACGGAGACAAGGACATTCGGAGGAAACATAGAGGGATTAGGAGTCACGATAAGGTTTTAGACTCAGGACTCCTGCTGTCTTGCAACAGAATGAGCTTCGCTACGGGTCTTCGGATAGACCCACGCGCGGTGGTGACATCAGCCACTCGGACGAGGCCGTCAGCCCCGGGCAGAGTGCGCTCAATTCGCCCTAAGCGCCACTCGTTGGAGGGGAGATGATCTTCGGACACGATCACGAGGTCGCCGGTCTGGATGCTGCGAGTCGGTGATTTCCACTTGTTTCGTTTGTGAAGCTCCTTGAGGTACTCACTCTTCCAGCGGCGGCAGAAAGCCTGCTGGATTGCCTTTAGTCGCTGCCATCGGTTGATCAGCGACATAGGCTCGACCAGAATTTCCGGTTCCGCAATGGCTAAGAGTGGTCCTCCAATCAGGAAATGTCCCGGGCTTAGGGCCAGTAGATCCTCTGGGTCCTCACTCATGGGAGAGATTGGCCTGGAGTTTAGGCACGCTTCGATCCTACACAGGAGAGTGGAAAGTTCCTCGAAGGTGTATTTGACAGTGGACGAGGACTTGTAAAACAGGGTCTTAAAACTTTTGACCCCTGCTTCCCACAGTCCTCCCATATGGGGCGCGCTTGGCGGAATGAACTGCCAGGATAGGATGTGCTGGGGGAATGCCTTCATTATTTCAAGCTTGGTGGCGTTCAGGAAATCTTTTTCGAGCGCCTTTGAGGCCCCTACGAAGGTTTTGCCGTTGTCGGAGTAAATGCGCTGTGGGCATTGTCTCCGTGCGACAAACCGAGAGAAGGCTGCCAGAAATCTTTCAGTGGTGAGGTCGGAGGTAGCCTCGAGATGGATTGCCTTCGTGCTGAAACACACAAAGACGCAGACATAACCCTTAGTTATGAGACACGCACGCCCGGTGTAATTTTTGATCTCGAACGGCCCTGCGAAATCAATGCCCGTGTGGGTGAAGGGCCTGGAATACGTGATGCGTTCTCGAGGGAGATCACCCATCATCTGGGTCTGTAGTCGTCGACGATGAATGATGCAGACCTTGCACCCCTTGATGTGGGACTTTACCATGTTCTTTATCCGTGGGATCCAGAATTTGGTGCGCAAATACCGCACCATCAGTTGATTGCCGCCATGCAACGTGATGTGATAGGACTGGAAGTAAAGGTGGCGGAGTCGCTGTTATAGTCAGTAAGAATGTGAAGCACAAACAGATCTCCAATATGAACACGCATCCCATTGAAAACGTAGGCATCCAAATTACTTTAAGCACTAACAAATATCTTAACTTGTTTGCCGTGTACTTTCCTGGCAACACAGCTAAATGCATACCCAGAACCTGTAACTCAACAGGAGATTCTAGTCATATGAAACAAATATATAAAAAAGACCTTAACAAATTTCTACAGCTAGATATTAAATATGTTGTCTTTGGCGGCCTAAACTCACGACATATAAACTGAAACTGTGCTCGAGCCAGCAGCTGGGGAAACATTTTCAACGAGCTTAAAACTTTAGCAAACATCACATTCTCTATCCAAATGACCCTACCTACATTCCGGCGTGCCATAAAAGTAAGCCCACCACTCTCGACTTTTGCGTAACTAATATTCCTAATCTTTAAAGTAACCAAGTCGCTCAGAAAAACCTTTCTTCTGACCACCTTCCAGTGGTTGTAAAATACTCGGACAACGTGGTACTCAGTGAGAAAATCCAATCTTCAGCAAATCTAATCGGGCGTTATTTCAGAAACTAGTCAATGATTAGCTGACCATTTCAGTTGCAAGCATCGATTGTTCACGAATCTCAACCGGTACCATCGACTCCATGGTCGATTTCTTCACCAACCTCATTTACCTAGCCTTCATAAGATACACTCTCACAGATGTGTTGAAGATGTAAAGCTTAAACTTCCCGATCACATAACTAATCTCTTCAAAATTAGAAACATGAAATTTAAAACACGTTATAATCACATATGCCACTCTATCCGAAAATAACTTTTTATATTCAATAATGAAAAGTGGAACTCAAAACTTGGCAGACTAGACAAATCTAGCAAACCTTTCTGGAACAATACTAAGGCAATCAAGAATAGAAAACAGTTTGTTCTGTCTAGTCTTACGTAGTCTTACGTCCTCATTTTCTAATCAGAGAACAATCGATGAAGTCAACAGTGCCCTAAATAGCCTCGCCTCCGTCACTAATTCAAATTCCCAAATTATGAAAATTAGAGCTAGCAAACTGAAAAGCATTCTAAATGGCATCAAAACTAAAAAATCTCCTGGGCCTGATGGCTTACACACGTTACACGTTTGCCTTAAAAACCTACCATCCAACGCTATATTATTGCGTTCTGGCTTCTGGCTTCCCTCAGGGCTCTGTTTTACGGCCAATCCTCTTCAATGTTTATACCCACTGTTCGTGGGGGGGCGGAAGGATCCAAATGAAATACAAGGAGTTGGCGGGTGCCAATTTCTTCAGTTTGTGGTGAGCGAGTGGTGAATTAAAACGCACGAAAAACTTCGGTTAAATAAACGTAGGTTTTATTATTTCTATAATATTCACAGGTAACCCGGCACACACGGAAATGATTCGGGTTGAAAGTGATTAACAAATCGTAAAAAATGCAAGAGAACGGGTGTTCGGGTGAAAGGCTCGATTCTTAGTGATGGCGGTGCCCATTGGAAAAAATCAAGTCACTCCTCCTGGTGTGACCGTAGACGCCGAGCATCAAAAAACCCTCCTCACTCCTCACCGCTCACTGCTCTTCGCCGCTCACTGCTGTTCACCCGGTGGCGTGAACATACCGCCCCCCTTGCAACATGTTGCAATTGCCACCCTGGACATATAAAGGATGGGGGACGGCAACGTCCTGGAGCGCCTAGATCCCACAGGAGCCGGAGACGACCCATCCGAACACGGTGCTCTGGGCTGCGGGAGTACCGCTATGACCGGGCACACAGCCTGGTTGGATGACCTCAGGATAGAGGTCTGCCCCGAGCACCACGGATACCGACGCCGGCCGATAGAAGTAGGGGTCGGCCAGGATCAGGGTGGCGAACTTCTCTCGGACCGGCGCCGCCACTTCCCGGATGGGAGTGCGGATGAGCAAGTCCTCTTCGACCCGGAATATAACGTTCCGTCGGAACGTCTTGTCGGACCTCGACTCGAGGACGGCCGTACAGGCTTGGTCGACCCCGACCTTGGTCACAGCTAACCCCAGGGACCGGGCAAAGGAGAGATTGATGCGGCTCTCAGCCGCACACGCATCAAGAAGGACGCGGGTCTCGAAGGATTTCGAGCCATTGCCCAACCGGAGGACTGCGGTTGGCAGGACAGTCGTCGTCCTGGCGTGGAGCAGGGAGGATAACGAAATCTCGGGTGCGCCTTCTGGGGAAGCGGAGCGGTCGGACGATGATCGGGAACGGGGTTGTAGCGGGGGTGCAGCACGCCCGGAGGGGGGTGATCGGCTGCGACGCCGGGCGGAGGCACGTCGTCTCGGCGGTTGGTCGGCCATGTGGAGCAGGGTATGGTGCCTTTGCCCGCATCGTCGGCAACCATGGCGAGTCCGACACGCGTCGGATGAATGCTCGTGTGCCAAGCAATTGGGACAATATTTATTGATGAGCACCGCCCGAAGCCGCTTTTCCCCTCGGAGGTTTAGGAAGCGCTGACACTGCCGGAGTGCATGAACCCCCCGACAGACCCGGCATCGGTACACGTTCGTGCCCTGTGGAGCTCGTTTGCTGCGGTGGTGCGGCAGACGCGTGGGGGCCATGTCGCTATGAAAGGGCGAGCTGAATGAACTGTAACGAAAGAAATTACGTATGGGGGAGTGGATTAGTCTATGCACGGGAACGAGAAACATGCACGGAGACAAGGACATTCGGAGGAAACATAGAGGGATTAGGAGTCACGATAAGGTTTTAGACTCAGGACTCCTGCTGTCTTGCAACAGAATGAGCTTCGCTACGGGTCTTCGGATAGACCCACGCGCGGTGGTGACATCAGCCACTCGGACGAGGCCGTCAGCCCCGGGCAGAGTGCGCTCAATTCGCCCTAAGCGCCACTCGTTGGAGGGGAGATGATCTTCGGACACGATCACGAGGTCGCCGGTCTGGATGCTGCGAGTCGGTGATTTCCACTTGTTTCGTTTGTGAAGCTCCTTGAGGTACTCACTCTTCCAGCGGCGGCAGAAAGCCTGCTGGATTGCCTTTAGTCGCTGCCATCGGTTGATCAGCGACATAGGCTCGACCAGAATTTCCGGTTCCGCAATGGCTAAGAGTGGTCCTCCAATCAGGAAATGTCCCGGGCTTAGGGCCAGTAGATCCTCTGGGTCCTCACTCATGGGAGAGATTGGCCTGGAGTTTAGGCACGCTTCGATCCTACACAGGAGAGTGGAAAGTTCCTCGAAGGTGTATTTGACAGTGGACGAGGACTTGTAAAACAGGGTCTTAAAACTTTTGACCCCTGCTTCCCACAGTCCTCCCATATGGGGCGCGCTTGGCGGAATGAACTGCCAGGATAGGATGTGCTGGGGGAATGCCTTCATTATTTCAAGCTTGGTGGCGTTCAGGAAATCTTTTTCGAGCGCCTTTGAGGCCCCTACGAAGGTTTTGCCGTTGTCGGAGTAAATGCGCTGTGGGCATTGTCTCCGTGCGACAAACCGAGAGAAGGCTGCCAGAAATCTTTCAGTGGTGAGGTCGGAGGTAGCCTCGAGATGGATTGCCTTCGTGCTGAAACACACAAAGACGCAGACATAACCCTTAGTTATGAGACACGCACGCCCGGTGTAATTTTTGATCTCGAACGGCCCTGCGAAATCAATGCCCGTGTGGGTGAAGGGCCTGGAATACGTGATGCGTTCTCGAGGGAGATCACCCATCATCTGGGTCTGTAGTCGTCGACGATGAATGATGCAGACCTTGCACCCCTTGATGTGGGACTTTACCATGTTCTTTATCCGTGGGATCCAGAATTTGGTGCGCAAATACCGCACCATCAGTTGATTGCCGCCATGCAACGTGATGCGGTGGGCGAATGCGACAAGCAGGCGAGTGAAATGAGTACTATATGGGAGGAGAATAGGGTGACGTTCATCATATCGGAGGGACTCAGCGGCCCGGAGTCGTCCGCAGGAGCGGAGTAACCCATGCTGGTCGAGAAATGGGTTCAGATTGAGTAGAGTGCTGGATGATGGCAGGGGTCGCCCTTCGCCCAGGGCCCGTATCTCCGCGAGGTATTCCCGCCGCTGAGAGGTCCGAATCAAGGCGCGCTCGGCGGAAAGAAGTTCGTCATTGTTGAGGCGAACCGTGGAAGGCGTCGAAATCCTCTTGGTGGCGAAGCGTAGGATGTACGCGATGACTCGTAGAGCCCTACCATAATTCGAGAAACGTTCGCTGACGTCCTCGAGTAGGGTGGTCGCGGTGGTGTGGCACTGGACCCGTTGCTCCAGCTGGGTGTCTGGGAGTTCGTTATGGGGAGTTGGCCAATACTCGGGGGCTCTCTGGAGCCAGTCCGGCCCATGCCACCAGAGGCTGCTGGCCGATAGCTCGGCCGCGGAGACTCCACGGCTCGCCAGATCAGCGGGGTTGTCCTCGGAGCGCACATGTGACCAGCTTTGGCCACTAGTGCTTTCGGAGATCCTGGATACGCGATTGGCCACGAAGGTGGACCAACTGCACGGAGGTTTATTGAGCCAAGCCAACACGATGGTAGAGTCGGTCCAAAACTGGGAGGTTGCAGGTCGGACTGGAAGTTCAGGAACGATCGACGCCCAGAGATCGGCTAGCAGAACCGCTCCGCACAACTCTAGCCGAGGCAGCGAGACTGTTTTGACTGGAGCTACACGGGTCTTAGCCGTTAATAAATGGACGTCTACTTGATTGCCGTACCGAACCCGCACATATAGGGCCGCTCCATACGCTTTCTGTGACGCGTCACAGAAGCCATGAAGCTCCCACGAGAGCTTATCGCTGGTGTTTAGCCAACGGGGAATGCGGAGTCGACTGAGGCCTGGGTAATCCTGCAGGAATTCATGCCATTGCTGCAGCAGGAGAGGCGGCAGAACATCATCCCAGCCCAGTTCGGTAAGCCAGATTTGCTGCATGAATATCTTCGCTCGGATGACAAATGGGGCTAGCCACCCAGCGGGGTCGAAGAGCTTAGCGATATGGGACAGAACCTGCCTCTTGGAGATCGACTCCTTCAAGGGGGGGTCCGCTGTGGTGAAGAAGAAGACGTCCTCAGCAGCTTGCCATCGAATACCCAAGGTTTTTGCGGTGCTCGCGTCTTCCAGCTCGAGAAAGTCCTCTCGCAGCAGGTGCTCTCTAGGAATGGCTTGAAGGACTTCCTTCTTATTGGAAGTCCACTTCCGAAGCGGGAATCCCGCAGATTGGAGGACCGCTTGAAGCTCTCGTATGGCGAGACGAGCGTCGGCTTCAGTGTGAGCGCCGGCAAGGACATCACCAACATACATGTAGTTCCGAAGGATTTCGCTCGCCTGAGGATACATCGTTTGCACGTCTTGTGCCAGTTGTAAAAGGACTCGGATCGCCAAGAATGGCGCGCAGTTAACCCCAAACGTGACAGTTTGTAACTCGTAATCCTGAATATTGCCGCAGCGGTCTCGGTAGAGGATCCGCTGAAAGGGGATATGCCTGGGATCGACTCGGATTTGTCGATACATCTGCGTTATGTCGGCATTGAAAACGAATTGAAAGAACCGCCATTTCAGTACCTGAAGCGTGAGGTCGGCCTGAAGAGTAGGACCGGTGTGCAAGACATCGTTGAGGCTGATGCCTTGTGTGGAGGGGCTCGACGCGTTAAATACCACGCGTACCTTAGTGGTGGTGCTATCGGGCTTAAACACCGCATGATGGGGGAGATAGAAGTTTTTCCCATCTTGAGGCGGCGTCACCCGAATCATATGACCCAATTCCTCGTACTCTTGAATAATGGCATCGTACTGCGTTTTTAGAACCGGATCCTTGAGAAGGCGTGCTTCATTCCGCAGGAATTGAGCCAGCGCGATCGGTCTTGAGTGGCCCAAGTCAACGCTATTCGGATCTTTGAACGGTAGGGACACAACATATCGGCCGTCCTTTCCCCTTTGGGTGGTCTCCTGGAAGTTCCGCTCGCAGAATGCGTCATCCTCCTTTTCCGGCTTTGCGGGAAGGTCTTCCACCTCCCAAAACTTGGTGAGGAGTACATCAAGCTTTGCTTCGGGACTAACTCGCGTCTGTGCCGCGAAAACGGATCTAGACACCGGGGGGGTCAGGAGTGATAGCCCCACACAGAACCCATCCAAAGATGGTTTCTAGCCCGACAAAATCACCAATATCCTTTTTGATCCGTTCTCCGAGGATGTGGGGAAACAGGTCTACACCGATGATCATGTCAATAGGCGCGGGCTTGTTGTAGTACGGGTCAGCCAGGGGGCGATCGAGGCACTGCGTCGGAACCGTATTAAGGAATGGAGCTGTTGGAATGGCCCCTGACAATTTGGATACGACCAGGGCGGAGACCTCAATCTTGTTCAATCTGTCACACGGGGGAGACAGCATTAGCAGACACACCTTGTCGGCGCAGCCTCCATCACTCTGGCCCATGCCAGTAACCGCGGCGTCTACTGGGTAGAAGGGGGGCTGGACCATGCTGAAGACACGTTCGGAGAGAAAAGTTGAATCGGCTCCCGAGTCGATCAACGCCCGAATATGATGATCCACACCACGATGGTGCAGAGTGACAATCGCAGTGCCTAAAAGGCCTCTGCCTGGGGTAGATGCAAAATAACTTTGAGCATTTGTGAGCTGGTCGCTCGCGGACGGGCGCTCTGTGGCGCTGGATGGTGGGACTTGCGCAGCGGATGGCGAGGGCACGGACACATCACTAGGATGCAACAGCGTATGATGACGTTCCTTGCAGGTATGGCAATTATGCGCACTGGAGCAGCCCTTCACTTGATGACCGCGGGCAAAACAGTTCAGACAAAGTCCCTGCTGTCTAATGGTTTCCAGCCGCCTCTGAACAGGCATATCAAGGAAACTAGGGCAGAGCCGTATTGGGTGATTTTCCCGATGGCACAGCTTGCAAGACGCCGATTTGAGCTGAGCTTTCGCTGGAAACGCTTGGACTTTCATCGTTGCAGAGGATTTGCGGGGACCAATGGGGATGGCTTGGACACTTGGGGCCGACTTATGTTCTTCGGTGGCATCCAGGACACGATACCGATCGGTAAGAAATTGGTTCAAATCGGACCACGTTGAGACGACAGTCTTATGGGGCACTGATTGCTCCCACAGGAGGATTGTGGCCTTCGGCAATTTACTAGTGCAGATGGCGATAAGTAGGACATCCCAATTCTCAGTACTAACACCCGAACGCTCAAGTGCGGTAAGACACCCTTGAAACGCGGTCTGCAGCTCTCGCAAGGATTTGCCCGACTCTTGTGCCACCGCGGGAATCTGAAGGAGTTGTCTGGCTTGAGTCATGACCAGCAGACGGCTGTTTTCGTACCGTGCGGTGAGGTTCTCCCACCCGGCCTGGAAACCCTCATTCGTCAGGGGGACTTAGCCACGATGGTTCTCGCTTCCCCTCGCGTCTTGGCGTTCAAGTGATAGAGCTTCTCCACTTGTGACAAATACGGATTGGCGATATAAATGGCGGCGAACAAATCGCGGAATGTGGGCCATGCTAGGCTGTCGCCATCAAATGTCTCTACCTCACACGGAGGAACTCTATGCCCCGGTGGCCCCGACGGAGCGGTTGGCTGACGCCTAGGAGTCGTCATCTGTGCCGAGAGCTGTTCGATGCGTTCTCCGAACAACGTCCCGCATCGCACATATGCCGCGTAAGCGGATTCGTGCTTCGCCTTGATGTGGCTTATGTTTGCCAAGCTTTCCTCGTCGGCTTGGATTGTCAAGGCCTTGTGACAACGGGAGTATTCCATCTCGACAGTTGACCAAAGGGATTTGAGCTGCTCTAAGTGCATTTTAATGGAAAACAAGGGCACTTCAGAAGTTAGAGCTTCACTCTCGCGAGCTTCAAACAGAGTCAATGCGTCGCACGCTATAACGAAATCGGAAAGGGACATTCTGGAGTGTTCTCTACGCTGTTGTGATACGGATCGGGTGACGGGAGCGTCAGAACAGTGCGTCACAACAACGTGCGGAATCTGGGTCTGAGTTGAAAGCTTGGAACGACCTTTGTGTTCCCTCGAGTCTTTAACCGAGAATCTGCGACCCTCAGGTAAGCTGGACGAAGACGGACGGGACCTTGGGGATTCGCTGCGGCTGCGAACTGACGAGAACTTGCGCGAAATATCCGTACGCTTCACGGTCACCGGAGTTGTCGGAGGCCGAACCTTCTCCGGAGTTGCAGAGGGAGACGAAAGACTGTTGGACTTCGGCGCAGTCTTGGACGGCTCCGTTGACATACTCAGGGGACGACCTTACCGACGAACACCGCGTTTGTGCGCGTCCCTTTTTTTTTGTTTTGGAAGTGAGAAGTGGACTGTATGGGGACGCAAGAACTTCCTCACTGTGCACCGCAGGATTGCGGGAGAATTTTCTCGCGTGTGGCTCGGAAACGAAGCCCCTTTAATGGAGATAGATGCGGAATAATATACGAACGCACGAATGGGGATTGAAAATTACCGATGGGAGTACGTATAAAACAAAACACGGATGAAATATATAAATAAAGATGTATAGGATAAAAGGAAAATACGTTTTTATATAAATCTGGATCTGGATACATATGTGTGCGCAGAATAATGGCCGGAAAAAATTGTATATATAATTTATAAATATGGACGGAGATATAAATATGGGCCCGATAGTGCTGGAAAAAATATATATATATGTATTTATTTAGAAATATGGGCGGATATATATATGAGCGCAAAAGGCTGGCCGGAAAAAATATATATATAGTTTTTAAATATGAACGGATATATAAATATGGGCCCGATAGTGCTGGAACAAATTTATATGTGTTTATTTATAAATATGGGCGGATATATATATGAGCGCAAAATACTGGCCGAAAAATTATATATATAATTTATAAATATGGACGGATATATAAATATGGGCCCGATAGTTCTGGAAAATATATATGTATTCATTTATAAATATGGGCGGATATATAAATATGGACCCGATAGTGCTGGAAAAAATATATATGTATTTATTTATAAATATGGGCGGATATATATATATGAGCGCAAAAAGTTGGCCGGAAAAATTATATAAATAATTTATAAATATGGACGGATATATAAATGTGGGCACGATAGTGCTGGAAAAATATATATGTATTGTTTTATAAATATGGGCGGATATATAATTAGGCGAAAAAGGAGAATCGGAAATAATGTGATTTAAATTTGGCGCGCTTGAGCCGCCTATCGATATCACGACTCGACTCACGTGTCACCACTACTCCGAAAACAGCTGTCGGCCGCTGTTTATATATTTGGTTTTTGATTTTGTTGTTTAATTATGTATGTGAATAATTTTTTTTTTGTGGTTGTGCGGAAAACCAAGAACAAAAGAACGCTTTTACACACCGCGAGTGTTGTGCGCAAATAAAACAACCGATCAATGCATATGGACAGATGCTTTGATCTATGTGTGTACGTACATGCATAAGTACACAGGTGAGTATAGATATGTATGCACACGCGTTGTTCACAACAACAAAAAAAAAAACGTAAGTAATTGTAATTTAATTGGATGTGGGGTTGTGTTAAATCAATGCGCGACACCGAAATGTATTATGTGTTGTGGATATGTACATATGTATGTGCAATGTATGACTATGTAAGCATATACATATGTATGTATGTACGTATGTAAGCAAGTGCACCGGTATCCAAAGACGCGCGTGAGGAAATTAATTTCGCACCTAATTCGAACGCGCAAGAAATCGCGGTGCATACGTGAAGTGCTATTTAAAAAAAAAGAATATTTTTTTTGCCTTTTGTGTCGTGGTAAATGTGCGAAGGGATTGTATGTATATGGATATGTATGTACATATGCGCGTACATCAACAGGTGACGATGTATGTATGTACGTAGATACGCGCGTGCGGAAATAAGTTTGGCATTAAAGATAATTATTCCAACACATAAGAAAACGCGGTGAACACTTTGATTTTTATTTTTCCCTATTTTTTATAACACTTTAATAATTTTTTTTTTTTTTTTAAACTTTTACGCGGATTTGGCAAACAGCTGTGGAAATTACATGTACATGTGAATGCATATGTAAAAAAGGTGGATTTGGACAAGTGCGAGGAAAAAAAAAACATAAATAAAAATGGATAATCGTGGAATGTAAAATGAGAACGTTGGACAATCACGCTAAGGATTAGGAACTACCATGAAACCTTGGAACAGGTCAGGTATGTACATACAATATGTAAAAGTGTGTAGGTCGCTATGGAGAAGCGGGAAAACCTCACACTTTTAGTAGTATGTAAATGAAATGAATAATGAAATTTTGTACTTATCAGGAATTCCGCCGATGCAAGCTGGAGGAGCGGAAGGATATCCGGCTCGAAGGACCAATGTTCGTGGGGGGCGGAAGGATCCAAATGAAATACAAGGAGTTGGCGGGTGCCAATTTCTTCAGTTTGTGGTGAGCGAGTGGTGAATTAAAACGCACGAAAAACTTCGGTTAAATAAACGTAGGTTTTATTATTTCTATAATATTCACAGGTAACCCGGCACACACGGAAATGATTCGGGTTGAAAGTGATTAACAAATCGTAAAAAATGCAAGAGAACGGGTGTTCGGGTGAAAGGCTCGATTCTTAGTGATGGCGGTGCCCATTGGAAAAAATCAAGTCACTCCTCCTGGTGTGACCGTAGACGCCGAGGATCAAAAAACCATACCTAAAACTTCAAACTGTGAGCTATCCCTGTTCGCAGATGATACAGCCACTTTTTGTGCTAATGCCCAGTATGCTGACATTAAGTTTTCTCTTCCAACAGCACTCAATATACTTGAATCTTACTACCACAAATGGAAAATAAAAGTCAATTCAATCAAAACGAACGCTTTATCTTTCTTTACCAAAAAAAAAAACCCTGTTTTCTCCCCAATGACTCTTTAAATATTTGCAACAGCACGATTCAATGGGTAGATTCAGTAAGCTACCTGGGAATTACGTTTGATAAAAAGCTCACATTCAAATTCAACATCGGGCTTACAATTAACAAAATGAATAAATTAGTTTGCCTTCTATACTCAACAATAAACCGAAAGTCTAAGCTATAAAATTAATCATCTTAAAAAATATTTTCATGCCCATTCTACTGTTTGGTCCTTCCACTTGGGGCATCTGTGCTGCTATGCACATCAGTAAATTGCAGGTGTGCGAAAATAAGCTTCTAAAACTCTTGTTAGATCTACCATACTTCACCAGAACAGCTAGCCTCTACGAATCGACAGGTCTTAAAACTATTAAACAATCAATAAATAACTGATTTGGGTGATTGAGCATCATCATTATTTGTGTGCTTTTTATTATCTGGGGCAGATAAAGTATGAAAATTGTCAGGATCGGACCACTATATCATATAGCTCTAGAGTAAACATTTTCAAAAAAATTTCATAAAAATTGAAGTATTACCATGATTTGCTAATGTGATAGGTTCGGATATAAAACATAAGATCCCAAAATTTCAATCCGATCGGATAAATAGAACACAAGTTACAGTCAATATAAATCGGGTCAATCGCTGCCGGCAGCGCTTCTTGCTGCCTACCACGTCGTCATCAAATCAACAGAGCACATGCATACACACACAGACACAACGCTACATAAACTGTACGTGCGAGCGTTTCTTTGATTAGAAAAAATTGTAGTAAAAAAAGTAATAATGTTTTGTTTGAATTTTAAACATGTAAAATTATTATTGCCAACGACTGTAAGGGTATATAAACTTCGGCATAGCCGAAGTTAGCTCCTTTGATATTTCTACCCATAGCCGTCAAAGAGTAAAACCTACAGTAGAATACGGTTATGACGACGCTCGTAATATACGGAAGACGTTCTTTTTTTTGTGTTGATTTTCTATAGTTTCGATACGCATCGCTGTCGCAGGTCTCCGCATATTGGGACTATATACATCTGATAGGTAAATATTTCACCTACCTAGTGTATGTAGTCCGGTATTGATACTCGTTGAGTCTTGCTAGTTTTATTCCATCAAAGTTCAAAAAATGCCAATATTTAGTACATTTTTTAAACGCTTCTAGTTCAATAACTATTTAAGTAATTATTAAAATTTATGAAACATGCTATTAATAAAGAACATACTTTTCAGATAAAACCAAAAAATCCAAGATCGATTGTTGAAATCGCCCAATATTCAGTTTTAAAGTTGCGATTTTTTTTAAAAATTATCATTTTTTCCTTTTCACTAAAAATGTCTCAACTTTGGGCGCCTCTAGCACCCATAAATCTCAACCGATTTAAAAAATTTTTCGGATTCATAATCTCTGAAGTATTTCCTATCGATTGCATATATAATTTTTGCCAAACGCGATCATGAAAAAACGTATTTTTGCAACGCTATCCGAGCAGAGGCCCAACTGTGCGTCGTTCCTATGGGAGCTATATGATTTAGTCACTCGATCTTGATCAAATTTTGCACAGTCGTTTATGGGTGTAACAAACTTATTAATATTTCATTAGCAACAATAGCTTTAAAATTGTAGGTGTAGTAAACGTCATAATATTAATATCGCCGACTTAAGTATGCCTTGCACCAGTAAAACAAATATATTTTAATGTTCAAATGCTTTTTACAAGTTTAACTCAGTATATCGCTTACATAAGCATTTGCGCACCCTTGCGCACCCCCACCAGCCAACGACCAACTCCATCCTTTTCGAAAAATTTTTGTATGCATAACTTGACTCTTTTTTGTACGATGTGGATAAATTTTGGTATGTTGCTGAATATTAATATCAAATTTAAGTGTGCCCAATTTGGCATAAGGTAGAAAATTATCGGAAATAATCGAGTTTTTTCAAATTACAGGGGCGGTAAGGGGAGTGGCAAAATCTTTACGAATACAAAATGAGCGCATTTACAAAACAAATATTCATATCAAGTATGGAGTCTCTAGCTAGAATAGTCTTTGAGATAAACGTTTTTATACCCTTGCAAAGGGTATTATAAAACTGGTCAGATGTTTGTAACGCACAGAAGGAGTAACGAACAGAAGGAGACGTTTCCGACCCCATAAAGTATATATATTCTTGATCAGCATAAGAAGCGGAGTCGACATAGCCATGTCCGTCTGTCCGTCCGTGCGTATGCGTTTTACTCAGCCACCTTAAAAGATATCGGGCTGAAATTTTTTTCTGTGCTTTTTATTATCTGGCGCAGATCAAGTATGAGAATTATTAGAATCGGACTACTATATCATATAGCTCCAGAACAAACATTTTCATAAAAATTGGAGTATCGCTATGAAATTTACATATGTGATAATATTAGATATAAAACCCCAGATCCCAAAATTGGAATCGGATCGGATAAATATAACACAAGTTACAGTCAATATAATAATCGGCGCTGCTCCCAGCTCTGCCGGCAGCGCTGCTTGCTTGCGTCATACGTCATCAACAGAGCACATGCATACACACACAGACGCAACGCTACATGAACAGTATGTGTATCATTAATTTAAAAATAAACTTGATCACTTTACATACTACAAAAGTCTGCATACCAAATTTGGTGGCTCTAACTTTTACAGTCTCCGAGATCTGTAGGTGTTCATACGAACAGACGGACGGACAGAAAGACGGACATGGCTAAATCGACTCAGCTTCTCATGCTGATCAAGAATATGTATACTTTCTCGTTCTGTGCCAATTTTTTTAATACCCCCTGCAAGGGTATTAAAATTGCTAACATGATAAGGTTATACGAATAAGGAAAAATTGTTTTTTGTTTGTAATCATATATTTGGTTGTAATAAATAAATAAACGACTTTTATGCTAGTACACGAGGTTGTGTTATGGTCGTGATGGCCGAGTCTAAGATTAAGTGGTTTAAGTGCGCTGGCGCCGTTTCGGCGGGTGTTGGTAAAATGTGTAAGAGTAGCACTAAGTGTGTATTGGTGCATCTTCGAGTATATTCTTAAGAATCGTAATTCCAGGAAGATGCCGATGTTGCATTATCTTTAATATGCGTTGCTGTTGGTTCGCCTATGTTTTGTAGTTTGGGAATCTCCCGTTTTAGCGAGGCGACAGCAACAGAAGCTTTAACTAAACCCTTTATAGTTAGCAAGAAAAATGATATGACTTTGGGCTATTAATATCGGAATTGTCCAATGCGAACCTAGATTGCCGCTATGAGCGCTAGTGAAGACCCGGACACCATTGAAGTTAAGTTATTTATTCAATTAGTAAGTTTAAGAATATCTTGTAAAGGGGGAAGTACTGATGTTAATAATATTTTTACTTTATTAAATTCCGGAAGCCCAGTAAATTTTACTAGTAGAGTGTTGATGCCGAATTTGGATTGCGATAAATAAGTTTAAAGTTCTTTTCATGGGCTGAGGGGAGGCTCTATTCTGACTATTCAAACAGTCAAATGTTTAGTTGTAGTATATTCATATCTAAAATTAATTAATACAAACAGTTCAACTTGTAACACTTTGTTGCAAGTATAAACAATTAAATATGTATGCAATAAAATATAAGTGCTTAAATATGTAGAAGCAAGCAACAACAAGCAGAACAACATCGATGACATTCCCGTTTCGGAATCTGACGGAAACGGACGCACCAACGCTAGATGAAGCGTTAGAGTTGTTTCCCAACGATTGAGCTGAGTACAGGGCTCGAAAGGAAAAAACCAACACCAATCAAGAAGAAAACAAAAAGAAGAGGCCAGGTACGTAAGCTACTGCTGCAGAAGAAACTGGAAGTAGACTTACTGGCCACCTTAAAGACGGAGGAGGACCGACTACGCTGCATAGAGCGTATTGATCAACTGAAAGCTGAACTTCGCCAAATAGACAATGGGCCGCAGAAATGCGTAAGCCTTAACTTGCCTTATTTAATAATTATAATTATAAGCCTCTATCAGTAAGTTGATGCACGAAAGTGCAGCTTGTGAATTACTAACTCTTTGATAGACTTTTACTAACAATGTGGTTAAAGGTTTAAAAACAAACCAGAGGGCCGGGGATAATTCAAAGATTGAATACCCTTGCAACTTTTTTGGTAACTCTTTCCTAACCCATCAATGTGGAAGAACGTTTTATATAAAAAGGCTTATGTTTGCGAAAGAATGGCCTACAATCTTAGGAAATAACGAAGATATTGATCATAGTCACTGTTTTCGACCGATCGTTTCTATGGGAGCTATATGATATAGTCACCCGATCTTTATCAAATTTGTTACAGTCATTAATATATATATATTAAATTAAGAAATGTTTAATTTAAAAGCAACCGCGTTAAAAGTAACGAAGTTATTTACAAAAGTCACTGTTTTCGACCGAGCAAGCCAGTACGCCCAAGAGGTCGAAAAGTTTACTGAATCTCTGGAAGGAGCCTTTATACACGATAGTACACCCGTCGAAGTGGCTAAAAAATATACACGTTCAATCGCTACAGATGCTCTAACAAAGAACTGCTACTAAAAACAGGCATATTCCGTGACATGAACGAACTTACAACAAAGTTCGTAGACAGTTGCACTTCAGAAACAGGACAGACGAACTCAGTCCTGCACTACCGTCAGCATCAATACAACAGAAATGGACAAAATAATTACCGAGGCAAAGGTAATTATCAAAATAATGGTTATAGGGGTAATAATAATACAGGTGGATATCGTGGCAACTCACGATACAATAACCACCAAGAAACAATTCCAAGCGAGGTAATTCCAGTAATGGAAATGGTAGTGTACGAATTACCCAAAGTAATTCGGAAAACCAATAAGTCCCTACAGAGAGTCAGATGAAACTGTGAATGTATACACATTCAACCTTAGCCTTAGTATTTTTATTATAATCAAAAATTAAAATACAGACAACATATACACTTTCTTGTTAGATACTGGTGCAGACATATCAAAAACACGATTGAAATATCAGGAATCGGTGAAGGTTCAATTATTTTCAAAGGTCTAACCCTTATAGAACTCCAACAAAAATTTATAATTCCACACGAAGTAGTACAGAAAACTTATGACCAAAGAAGTCAATCAGTAATGCAAAAACTGAAGCCAAACTTCCCACCTATGTATGTTCAAAAACTCACTTGAAGAGCACTGCACCAAAAATTCAGATATATTTGGTTTAGAAAACGAACCAATTACAACAAATAATTTTTACAAACGAAAACTAAGTTTGAATGACAAACAGCCAGTTTACACTAAAAATTACAGAATACCACACACTTATAAGGAAGAAATATCAAGACAAGTCGATAAACTCATTAAAGACAAAATAGTGGAACCCTCAGTGCCCGTTACTACTGGTGCCGAAAAAAAGCTTACCAGGATCAGAAAAGAAACGATGCCGATTAGTAATAGACTATCATCAAACAAACAAAAAACTGTTGTCGGATAAATTCCCATTACCACGAATAGACGATATTCTTGATCAACTAGGCAGAGCCAAATATTTTTCATGTCTAGATTTAATGTCCGTTTTTCACCAAATAGAATTAGAAGAGAAATCGCAAATCATTACGTCATTTTCCACTAGCAATAGATCTTATTAGTTTACTAGACTACCACATGGTCTGAAAATAGCACCAATGATGACAATTGCTTTTTCTGGATTAAGTCCGTCACAAGCATTCCTTTAAATGGATGACTTAATAGTCACGGTTTTTCTTAGAAACACGTGCTTAAAAACTTAAAGGATATTTTTGATATTATATGAAAATACAACCTCAAACTGCATCCAGAAAAGTGTAGATTTCGTTTGCTCTAGCGCACCCCCACCAGCCAACGACCAACTCCATCCTTTTCGAAAAATTTTTGTATGCATAACTTGACTCTATTTTGTACGATGTGGATAAATTTTGGTATGTTGCTGAATATTAATATCAAATTTAAGTGTGCCCAATTTGGCATAAGGTAGAAAATTATCGGAAATAATCGAGTTTTTTCAAATTACAGGGGCGGTAAGGGGAGTGGCAAAATCTTTACGAATACAAAATGAGCGCATTTACAAAACAAATATTCATATCAAGTATGGAGTCTCTAGCTAGAATAGTCTTTGAGATAAACGTTTTTATACCCTTGCAAAGGGTATTATAAAACTGGTCAGATGTTTGTAACGCACAGAAGGAGTAACGAACAGAAGGAGACGTTTCCGACCCCATAAAGTATATATATTCTTGATCAGCATGAGAAGCGGAGTCGACATAGCCATGTCCGTCTGTCCGTCCGTGCGTATGCGTTTTACTCAGCCACCTTAAAAGATATCGGGCTGAAATTTTTTTCTGTGCTTTTTATTATCTGGCGCAGATCAAGTATGAGAATTATTAGAATCGGACTACTATATCATATAGCTCCAGAACAAACATTTTCATAAAAATTGGAGTATCGCTATGAAATTTACATATGTGATAATATTAGATATAAAACCCCAGATCCCAAAATTGGAATCGGATCGGATAAATATAACACAAGTTACAGTCAATATAATAATCGGCGCTGCTCCCAGCTCTGCCGGCAGCGCTGCTTGCTTGCGTCATACGTCATCAACAGAGCACATGCATACACACACAGACGCAACGCTACATGAACAGTATGTGTATCATTAATTTAAAAATAAAACTTGATCACTTTACATACTACAAAAGTCTGCATACCAAATTTGGTGGCTCTAACTTTTACAGTCTCCGAGATCTGTAGGTGTTCATACGAACAGACGGACGGACAGAAAGACGGACATGGCTAAATCGACTCAGCTTCTCATGCTGATCAAGAATATGTATACTTTCTCGTTCTGTGCCAATTTTTTAATACCCCCTGCAAGGGTATTAAAATTGCTAACATGATAAGGTTATACGAATAAGGAAACAAATTGTTTTTGTTTGTAATATATCATTTGGTTGTAATAAATAAATAAACGACTTTTATGCTAGTACACGAGGTTGTGTTATGGTCGTGATGGCCGAGTCTAAGATTAAGTGGTTTAAGTGCGCTGGCGCTGTTTCGGCGGGTGTTGGTAAAATGTGTAAGAGTAGCACTAAGTGTGTATTGGTGCATCTTCGAGTATATTCTTAAGAATCGTAATTCCAGGAAGATGCCGATGTTGCATTATCTTTAATATGCGTTGCTGTTGGTCGCCTATGTTTTGTAGTTTGGGAATCTCCCGTTTTAGCGAGGCGACAGCAACAGAAGCTTTAAGTAAACCCTTTCTAGTTAGCAAGAAAAATGATATGACTTTGGGCTATTAATATCGGAATTGTCCAATGCGAACCTAGATTGCCGCTATGAGCGCTAGTGAAGACCCGGACACCATTGAAGTTAAGTTATTTATTCCATTAGTAAGTTTAAGAATATCTTGTAAAGGGGGAAGTACTGATGTTAATAATATTTTTACTTTATTAAATTCCGGAAGCCCAGTAAATTTTACTAGTAGAGTGTTGATGCCGAATTTGGATTGCGATAAATAAGTTTAAAGTTCTTTTCATGGGCTGAGGGGAGGCTCTATTCTGACTATTCAAACAGTCAAATGTTTAGTTGTAGTATATTCATATCTAAAATCAATTAATACAAAGAGTTCAACTTGTAACACTTTGTTGCAAGTATAAACAATTAAATATGTATGCAATAAAATATAAGTGTGCACTTAAATATGTAGAAGCAAGCAACAACAAGCAGAACAACATCGATGACATTCCCGTTTCGGAATCTGACGGAAACGGACGCACCAACGCTAGAAGAAGCGTTAGAGTTGTTTCCCAACGATTGAGCTGAGTACAGGGCTCGAAAGGAAAAACCAACACCAATCAAGAAGAAAACAAAAAGAAGAGGCCAGGTACGTAAGCTACTGCTGCAGAAGAAACTGGAAGTAGACTTACTGGCCACCTTAAAGACGGAGGAGGACCGACTACGCTGCATAGAGCGTATTGATCAACTGAAAGCTGAACTTCGCCAAATAGACAATGGGCCGCAGAAATGCGTAAGCCTTAACTTGCCTTATTTAATAATTATAATTATAAGCCTCTATCAGCAAGTTGATGCACGAAAGTGCAGCTTGTGAATTACTAACTCTTTGATAGACTTTTACTAACAATGTGGTTAAAGGTTTAAAAACAAACCAGAGGGCCGGGGATAATTCAAAGATTGAATACCCTTGCAACTTTTTTGGTAACTCTTTCCTAACCCATCAATGTGGAAGAACTTTTTATCTAAAAAAGGCTTATGTTTGCGAAAGAATGGCCTACAATCTTAGGAAATAACGAAGATATTGATCAAAGTCACTGTTTTCCACCGATCGTTCCTATGGGAGCTATATGATATAGTCACCCGATCTTTATCAAATTTGTTACAGTTATTAATATATATATTAAATTAAGAAATGTTTAATTTAAAAGCAACCGCGTTAAAAGTAACGAAGTTATTTACAAAAGTCACTGTTTTCGACCGAGCAAGCCAGTACGCCCAAGAGGTCGAAAAGTTTACTGAATCTCTGGAAGGAGCCTTTATACACGATAGTACACCCGTCGAAGTGGCTAAAAAATATACACGTTCAATCGCTACAGATGCTCTAACAAAGAACTGCTACTAAAAACAGGCATATTCCGTGACATGAACGAACTTACAACAAAGTTCGTAGACAGTTGCACTTCGGAAACAGGACAGACGAACTCAGTGCTGCACTACCGTCAGCATCAATACAACAGAAATGGACAAAATAATTACCGAGGCAAAGGTAATTATCAAAATAATGGTTATAGGGGTAATAATATACAGGTGGATATCGTGGCAACTCACGATACAATAACCACGAAGAAACAATTCCAAGCGAGGTAATTCCAGTAATGGAAATGGTAGTGTACGAATTACCCAAAGTAATTCGGAAAACCAATAAGTCCCTACAGATAGTCAGATGAAACTGTGAATGTATACACATTCAACCTTAGCCTTAGTATTTTTATTATAATCAAAAATGTAAATACAGACAACATATACACTTTCTTGTTAGATACTGGTGCAGACATATCAAAAACACGATTGAAATATCAGGAATCGGTGAAGGTTCAATTATTTTCAAAGGTCTAACCCTTATAGAACTCCAACAAAAATTTATAATTCCACACGAAGTAGTACAGAAAACTTATGACCAAAGAAGTCAATCAGTAATGCAAAAACTGAAGCCAAACTTCCCACCTATGTATGTTCAAAAACTCACTTGAAGAGCACTGCACCAAAAATTCAGATATATTTGGTGTAGAAAACGAACCATTTACAAAAAATAATTTTTACAAACGAAAACTAAGTTTGAATGACAAACAGCCAGTATACACTAAAAATTACAGAATACCACACACTTATAAGGAAGAAATATCAAGACAAGTCGATAAACTCATTAAAGACAAAATAGTGGAACCCTCAGTGCCCGTTACTACTGGTGCCGAAAAAAAGCTTACCAGGATCAGAAAAGAAACGATGCCGATTAGTAATAGACTATCATCAAACAAACAAAAAACTGTTATCGGATAAATTCCCATTACCACGAATAGACGATATTCTTGATCAGCTAGGCAGAGCCAAATATTTTTCATGTCTAGATTTAATGTCCGTTTTTCACCAAATAGAATTAGAAGAGAAATCGCAAATCATTACGTCATTTTCCACTAGCAATAGATCTTATTAGTAATATGTATGTTAACATAGGTTAAGCAAAATAATAATTATTGAATTAAATTCAATTTTAAAACTGAACTTTTACGACGCTTATGTGTTCGTCTCTTCAATTTTTTTAATTAAACTGGAACCACGACCCAATATAAGTGCAGGCATAATTCCAACCAAAATGTCATTAATAGTAAGAGAGGCATATGCATTTGTTTAGCATGCGTAAGAGCCACAGAAAAATGAGCACCGGACACTGTACGTGGGCATCAGTCAGCGCGGATACCGATGACTAATTCATGCGCTCTCTGTGACGTATGACTGCTGGGCGAATGTCAAGTGTGAGCGGTCGAAGCCCAAAAATTAGAGGGAGAGCTAAAGTGAAGCAAGCCCAACTATATGTGCCATTTAAAGTGGAAGCGTCTGGTAACCCCATAAATTTTTACAGAGATGTCAGATTAACAAATGTCATTCCGCGTTGGAAGCGTCATTTTAGTACAATTTTAACTACAGAATACGTGTGTAAACAACGCGCTGAAATTGTTCAGCTGTACATTCAAAATAACTTCTCATTTGTGTTAACTAAACGTGCTTGGAAAAATAAAAATAAAGTTAAAACATCGCCTGGGGACAACACTGTACGTCGATTATATGCCAAATTTATATCGTCTGGTAGTGCTGGTAATGCCAGTCATCTGTCCAGACAACGACTAAGACGTTTCGACGACACTACAATTTGTCCTTCTTCTTCCCTCATTCCCTAAGCAAAGTAGCTACATATGTAGCGTTGCGTCTGTGTGTGTATGGATGTGCTCTGTTGATTTGATGATGAGGTAGTAGGCAGCAAGCAGCGCTGCCGGTAGCGATTGACCCGATTTATATTGACTATAACGTGTGTTCTATTTATTACGTCAGATTCAAATTTTGGGATCTGAGGTTTTATATCCAATGACAACTTCAGAATCAGATTTAACCAAGGCACTTGGTGTTTTTTGGTTACCTGGGGAAGACGTATTCCAATTTCAATGCCACATCCATCTCCGCCCCCAAAAATTAAATACAAATTTTTTCACGAATACTAACAAAACTAGAACTAGATTTGTTTAGAATACGTGCAGATAATTTTTTTTTTTTTTTTAAATTTGGCCACGCTTACTTTCGCCTTAATAATCTAGAAATTTTTATTATTTTGACTTTCGAATTCAATAGCTAAGTCTTTTAATATGTTCCAACCTTCCAAATTTGATTAAAAATCATACTGAAAACATGCTAAATATACGTATAGATAAAATCAACAGAGTTTTTTAGAAAGTGAAACGATGCTGCTGTGTCAAAAACTTTCTTTATCATATTGAGATGTTCCTTTGCTGTCAGAAAAGGAGCCTTTGTAAAAACCCAATTATTTATTCTAAACGATATCCAATTCACGGATGTCGGAAGATTTATTTTTATCGGCAGGGTATGGTAGGTGGTGCGTCTAGGTCGTTCAAGCGTCACCGGAAGAAGAAGGAGCTTACTTCCAGTGTGACCTTAGGCCACATTCCGATATTTACACATACTCACTTAATACTAACAAACGATACTTAGAAATATTGACATCGATATATGTATAACATTTAACATTGTTTAAGAATAAACATCGTGTTCATCTGACGCGGCTTCACCAAATCAGATGCACTAAAGAAAACATACTTTTGTCACAGACAAGTAATCTAGCATATGACTAGAATTACAATCAGCCACACACATTGTAGAAAAACACTTGTAATTCTAAACTAACCCAAAAGATCACAACGGCAGGATGTCAAGTAGCCGAAGCCGTGACCAAAATAATAATAATTTTCAACCCCCGAAATCTTGGGTTTGAGTCTCATTAGAATAAGATATTTTAAGAACATTTGTTACCTCCTAGAGCCTAAGATTCCCTATATAAACTCCATACTTTTGTTAATAAAATCAGTTCATATTTTTAATTCAACGAATGAAGATTGGGTTATTCTTCTCCTCCGGAATCCCTATTTTAATTATTTATCTTGCGAAAATGGCTTCTCCAATTGGGAGTATCCCCAAAGATTACGATGATGCAAACAGGTGAAGAGCTCAATACGTAAAAAGTATAAAAAACGATAAAACGCGTCAGTGACCAATTAAAGGGTAGAAGTATTTCGTTTCAAGCAGTAGAGTTTAAACATAGATTAGAAATGTTGAATACTTATATCGAGACCGCGCTGAGATATTAAACTCGAATGGAGATACTTGACTCCGAAGATGAGTACAGGTCAGCGCTAGAAGCTTTGGATATTTGGGCGAAAGCACAACTTAGGTCAGCATTAAAAAATTCGTCCGTTACCAAAGAGCATGAGGAATATACGTCGAACCGCCGGCTCGATCTTATCTTCCGAATTTAGAACTGCCAAAGTTTCATGCGAAGTACTCAGAGTTTACGAATTTTCATAATGACAGGTCAATTCTTAAGATAGAGAAATTTAATTATTTGATCTTGTGTCTCTCCGGTGAAGCTCTAGGAACTATTAAAGCATTCCAAGTCACCGAGAACAAGTGCAATAGGGCGATCTTAAGTCTTAAAAAAGTTTAAGACAACGGCTGCCTCATTTTAAATCGCACTAAATCGGCGCACCTTATCGTAGCACCTTGTCGTGTTTTGTGGCAAATAAGAAACTTGACGATAAGTCCCAAAATGTTATTGCATTTGCGAAGACCATAATATTACTAGTTGTCCGTCGTTTTCAGCGTTGTCGGTGAAACAACGGTTTGATTTCCAAAATCCGCCCAGCTTTGTCTTAACTCTCTTCGGAAGGGGCACAAGTAGCATCATACGTTGCTGCACATCAACAGTGGTTTAGCGTTACCACCACCTTTACAATACGAACAACCTTCCACCTCACATATTATGCATGTGGCGGCTCCGAAGAATGTGGTTATTGCTACTGCACTCGTTGGCGTTAGAACAAAAGCTCGTGATTTCGTGCTGAATAGAGCTTTGCTCGATAGTTGTTCTATGACCAACTTGATAACCGAAGAAATGGCTCAACGATTGCAGTTACCCAGAGAAGAGTGTCCAATCGACTTTGAGATTTCTGATTCCAATGTACAAGTCAAGAAATTGGTACACACGGTGGTGCAGTCGCGAGTAAATCGCAGTGAGGTTTCGTCAGATTTCGGAATTCTGAAGTCCATTTCGTCATATCAGCAACCTCAAACCGTTAATTTCACTGGGTGGAAAATACGTAGTAACCTGCAATTAGCTGACCCACAGTTTTAAGAGCCGCAAAAAAAAGATTTGCTTATTGAAGCAGATTCCTTTTACGACCCTTTATCAATAGGACAAATATAACAAGGTCCAGGACTTTTAAACTATTCACAAATCTTCGGATGGGTTGTATAAGGCCGGTACTCTTCAGAGGAGGAGAGTCAATTTGAGCTAAATATTATGTTCAATTGACAAGACCATCAAAATTCTATCTCCAGCGCTGATAATTTGAAAATTTGACCGCCTGTTCGTTTTCACTTAGGCTTTAATTTGAAGTTACTATACCACGGTTTTTGTCGCTCAAAAGAAGATTGTCGAAAGATGTGGAGTAAAGAAACATATATCTAAACTTTTTGTGACATATGTCAGAAACCGACAACTAATCCATAAAGAACCTCAATCACCGATAGAGATTCATGGATTTGCGGATGCCTCAATAAGAGCATATGGCTATTGTATCTACGTTCGATTCAAGACTGCGGAAGGTTTCAGAACTTCATTGCTAACTTCAATAACTAAAGAAGCGTCGCTCACCATTTCGCAGATGTCTGTCACCGAATCAGTAATATCATAAAGGTACCAATTAAGCGTGCATCCCTTTGGTCGGATTCGGAAACAACTCCACATTGGATAGTCTGGCTATGTTCGACTCGAACACGGTGTCTGAAATTCAAGACTGGTCAGAGAACGTAGTTTGGCACCGTGTACCAGCAAAATAAAAGCCATAGTATTACAAGGCTGTGATGTTAACGATTTAGTTAACTCTATTTGGCTAAAAGGTCTAGAATTTCTTAGTTAGTCTCAATCTGAAAATGAAAAAATCTGCTGTCATGCTGACTCTTAGGGTTGACGAGAAACCTCTAGTTGAGATCATCGAGTCATCTTCGTCACATGCTAAACTACACATTTTGCGGTCAAGGCCAGAGGCGGTCATTCACGATATCATATTCAAAAAGTAGTTAGAACAAATCTCCGTGGAGTTAGGTTATTTAGATAAATGAATTTAAAAATTCCACTTTTTACTTTGCTATTTCAAAAACAAAGCCATCCATTTTAAATGGCCCACGCTGTAATTAGAACGTTTTATTATATGTTCCGTTTCATCCGTAGTTGTAAAAACAAATTGACCGCGTTTGATTGCATATGATGCGAAATTTCCACTCATTTTATCAAAACGCTCGCAATTTGTTTAAAGTTATGTCCGTAATCTTCATTTATTGAATTGTCATGTTGGCCGTAGAGCTTTAGTGAGCATAGCTGCGTGAATAGCTATGGGTTGTGAACGCGTTAGAAGTCTGCCGTCAGACAGTGAGGTCTTGTCTATTATGTTTCAAATTCAAGCCACGTCTTATGACGCAAATGATGGGCAAATGAGCTCAGCATTTGCGGCGTAGATTTTTGTGGTCCAGTACACATAACATTGAGAATTAGAGGAAGACCTCCATACAAAGCTTATATTGCACTGTTAGTTTGCTTTTCTTCGAAAGCGGTTCATTTGGAATTAGTGTATGATTTAAGTACTAACACATTTCTTATGGCTTTCCAAAGGTTTAACGGCCGGAGAGGAGTACCCCGAGTGGTCCACTGACACAACGCGATGAACTTTGTCGGAGCGAGCAGGGAGCTGCTGGATCTTCGTCACGCAGAAGCGGATGGGCGCCTCACTTCGTGGGTCTTTCGGAGGCAGGTGTCAAATCTGCAAAGCACCTACTCCTACTGACGGTAGCCAACGCCAGCCTAACAGCAGAGGAGATGGAGACGGTGCTAGTGGCAGTCGAAGCCACATTAAACTCCAGGCCACTCGGGGCAATAAGCCAGGACCCGAACGACGGCGAGGCCATAACACTCGGGCACCTGTTGGTCGGAGGGCCGATTAGGGCACTGCCACACCAAGGGACTCCAGAGCTGTCTCGTCGCTCAAGTGGGCGTTCTGGCAGCGATGGTCCCGGGAGTATGTGCTACGGCTCCAAACACGAGCCAAGACGCACGAGCAGAGGCCCGACAGCGCTGAAGAAGTGGATGACGGCTCGAAGGGTAATCACAAGCATCGGGCTGGACATCGCAATCAGGGTCATCGACGTTGGAACATCGGAAGGGTCTACCTATAAGCGAGCGATCCACAAGTTGGTACTCTTGCCGATTTTTTCAAAGGCCCCTCCAAGGGGGCCGGTGTTGGCGCAGATAAGCGCTGTGTGTGTTGTCGCATGGACCAAGTTCGAGCTGCCTCGTTACTTAAAAGTATTCAACAAAATTATATTTGCAAATTATCATTGAAAGCGAGCGCACTCTATATTCTGTCGAGTTCACGTCATTTCACTGTCCACTAATTAATTATAAAAGTTTATCATAAAAACTCTTCTGATTTTTCATAGTTAATATGTACCACCGATATAAAAAATATTATATATTTATATATCTCGCCGTGCCTTAGCCCTTTCAAAGGCTGATTTATTACCGACACGATACATCCCAACGCAACTGCCACGTTGAAGTGTTTTGCGTTTTAGGCACGCACACATGTTGTGTTGAATCGCAGTTGTCTGTTTGTGAAAAAGCTTGAAGTGATCGCATGTAGGTAGAGCGGAAATGGGGTCCAGGACTCAGCTTTAGTTTGCTGTGTTGGATGCGTTTTAACATCCAGGGCGACGACCAGACAATACGGCTTCTTTTGGTAACGTTAGATGCAATATCCATCACCTTTTTGATCGTGTCGATGCGGGAGCATACCTTTCGTACGTATAGTTCTAGGCCAATGCCAATAAGCATTCACTAAAGCATTTGTTGTAGATAACAACAAAGGCTTCTGGATGCAGTGGTCAGTTTTAGTGCTCGATTTACAACGGCGCATCTGCGAGTGTCGCGGCTGTTTGCTTTAATTCGACAATTTTGTGGAAATGGACTGAAGTTTATATTTGTCAGGTTAATTATCGAGTATCGTTCAGCTTGGCTGAGTGTGTCGTTATCCACAATCGTTTCCATTTTCCCCGACGGAACTACCTTGCAGTATTGCTTCATCGGGGGGAAACCCCACCTATGTCGGGGTTCGAACTCGAGCACAATAGTATTGTAGTTTAAGTAGGTCTCCATTGAGCCACCGACTAGGTTTGGCTGAATGTGTGATCATCACCATTTATTATCAGGGCCATGTCGAGATCTGCGAGATCGAGTAACGTTTGTCCTTTTGGAGTTGGTTAGTTTGCAGCAATTTTTGCTACCGGCAAAATCTAACCCTAGCACATCTCTGTGCTCGTTTCTTTTAACTTTTTCCTGCACCATGAATATTGCTTATTGCTTGCTGTTAAATGTAGGCCGCAGGCTCTTCATTGCTACAGGTTCTACAAAGGCACTTAGAAGCGCAGGTGTGGCTTTCCAATCCACAGCGTCGACTTGCTTGCCCAGTGCCTACCTGATATCGTTCTTTAGCTGCTGAAGGTTTATAGTTCTATAAAACAAATTCGAGGTGTAGATCCCCAGATACCGTTTTAATAATAACATAAAATTATCTCATTTGCGCTGGTGGTCGTCAGCTTCAATAAGTCACTGTAGGAAATGCTTTCTTTGCTTTTTATTAGGATGGCGTCTGGGTGCTTTCTTTGTTATGTTTGTCTAGCATGTCATTCTCTTGCGGACCATCTTGATTTGCTTTTGGTGCATCAGTTTTTCGACTTTGACTGTACCTAGAGCTTTGACTGTACCTATAGGTTTGTTGTTCGCCTCGCCCTGCCAAAAAGTTCGGCATCTCGGCTAGCTACAAAGAGGCTGACATCTTCATGGAGGACTTTTATTTTGTCTTAGTTCTTGCAGCCACAATTACTAGTGCTAATTTGGCCTCTCTCTTCTTGGACGGCACATTTTTAACGCTTAGACTTGCGGGAGTCAATTATGGCTCTCGACTTTTCTTTGGTGTCTGATGCTGCATTATTGCTGTCTTCCCCCAGCGGTAGGTCTCTTTTATATCGCGTTCTTCTGCAGACCGATACGCCTGAACACCGCCTGACATTTCCCGAAGTCTGAGAAAAATAATATCCATTTTTATATCAACACATAGGGTGACATGGTATACTAAAGTCACCAAAATGTACGAGACAGAAGGAAGTTTTTCCGACCCCATAAAATACATATATTCTTAATCAGGATCAATAGCCGAGTCGATCTAGCCATGTCCGTTTGTCCCCTCGTCCGTCTGTATGAGCACCACGGTCTCGGAAACTATAAGTGATAGAGCCACCAAATTTGGTTTATAGACTTGTGTAGTATTCAAAAATATGAAGAGTAAATTGGAATTTTGTCCATGCCCCCAGAATTTTTCATAAAACTCTTAGCTAGTGCACAGATAGTAATTGTTCAACATTTTTGCCACGCCCACGGAATTTTTAAAAATGGTTTTTCATTTCTTTACAACTTTTGCCAAGCCCACTCCAGCCCCCGAAAATCAAACAAAAGTGATTTTATCAAAAAAAAAAAAAAAAAAAACTTTAAATAAAAGTCAATTTAGATAAAACCGATTGCCTTGCAAGTTTTTGACTATCGTAATCAAATTCGTCACACAACTTAGTTCAATGATTAAAATCCGACTAGAAACACGCAAAATATTCGCAAAAACTAGTTTTATTAGGCAATCTAAATGGGGGAATTGCTTGTAAGCTGTGAGTCATGTAGAAATAATTTAATAGACACACATTTGGTTTTTTAAATTTACTGTGTTCACATGGTATTCCAAAGTCGGCGAGCCGCCTTACTTACTTCCTTATTTTATTAAAATACAAAGTACACATTTTCTGCACTCTAAGAAAAAACCTAAGAATATCAAAATATCTTTCAGCAATAAGGTTGGGGATAAGTCTGACGCACCCACACAGACTGAAATGCAAATTTTCGCAAATGCGAAAAGGAAGAAAAAAAGAAAGAAAGGTAGCGCTCTCCGGATCATACATTGGGCAGCAGGAGCATCAAACGGGTCTCTACGGCACCTCTAAACACATATTTTAAATTACAGGTTCTTCGGACGATGAAGGCTAGGATTTGGAACACCCACAAGGACAGCACCACATTAGTTTAAATGCTAACATTTGATTTGACGGCAGCCTTTATGCAGAGCCGATCTATTTTGTATATAACTGCACTATTTTTCTACTGTTTTCACCTTACAAATTATAAAGCTAGTAAATTTCGTAAAGGCTTTCCAACTCCTTCACGGATTTTTCGAACAGCTTCAAACAACATACTTTATTCGTCACATGCTAAACTACACATTTTGCAGTCAAGGCCAGAGGCGGTCATTTACGATATCATATTCAAAAAGTAGTTAGAACAAATCTCCGTGGAGTTAGGTTATTTAGATAAATGAATTTAAAAATTCCACTTTTTACTTTGCTATTTCAAAAACAAAGCCACCCATTTTAAATGGCTGTAATTAGAACGTTTTATTATATGTTCCGTTTCATCCGTAGTTGTAAAAACAAATCGACCGCGTTTGATTGCATATGATGCGAAATTTCCACTCATTTTATCAAAACGCTCGCAATTTGTTTAAAGTTATGTCCTGTTATGTCTTGTCTATTATGTTTCAAATGCAAGCCACGTCTTATGACGCAAATGGTGGGCAAATGAGCTCAGCATTTGCGGCGTAGATTTTTGTGGTACAGTACACATAACATTGAGAATTAGAGGAAGACCTCCATACAAAGCTTATATTGCACTGTTAGTTTGCTTTTCTTCTAAAGCGGTTCATTTGGAATTAGTGTATGATTTAAGTACTAACACATTTCTTATGGCTTTCCAAAGGTTTAACGGCCGGAGAGGAGTACCCCGAGTGGTCCACTGACACAACGCGATGAACTTTGTTCGTCACAAGATCGACGCAGAAGCGGATGGGCACCTCACTTCGTGGGTCTTTGGGAGGCAGGTGTCAAATCTGCAAAGCACCTCTCCTACGGACGGTAGGCAATTAGGGCACTGCCACACCAAGGGACTCCAGAGCTGTCTCGTCGCTCAAGTGGGCGTTCTGGCAGCGATGGTCCCGGGAGTATGTGCTACGGCTCCAAACACGAGCCAAGACGCACGAGCAGAGGCCCGACAGCGCTGAAGAAGTGGATGACGGCTCGAATGGTAATCACAAGCATCGGGCTGGACATAGCAATCAGGGTCATCGACGTTGGAACATCGGAAGGGTCTACCTATAAGCGAGCGATCCACAAGTTAATACTCTTGCCGATTTTTCGAAGGCCCCTCCAAGAAGGCCGGTGTTGGCGCAGATAAGCGCTGTGTGTGTTGTCGCATGGACCGAGTTCGAGCTGCCTCGTTACTTAAAATTATTCAACAAAATTATATTTGCAAATTATCATTGAAAGCGAGCGCATTCTATATTCTGTCGTGTTCACGTCATTTCACTGTCCACTAATTACTTATAAAAGTTTATCATAAAAACTCTTCTGATTTTTCATAGTTAATATGTACCACCGATATAAAAAATATTATATGTTGGATGCGTTTTAACATCCAGGGTGACGACCAGGCAATACGGCCTCTTTTGGTAACGTTAGATGCAATATCCATCACCTTTTTGATCGTGTCGATGCGGGAGCATACCTTTCGTACGTATAGTTCTAGGCCAATGCCAATAAGCATTCACTAAAGCATTTGTTGTAGATAACAACAAAGGCTTCTGGATGCAGTGGTCAGTTTTAGTGCTCGATTTACAACGGCGCATCTGCGAGTGTCGCGACTGTTTGCTTTAATTCGACAACACAGCTCAGCTGTGCTGCAAGATTTATAAGAAAACCTTATCGACCTATTCGACCCTATTAATGGCCTGGCTCAAGTAAGTGGATAATGCTTGAATAACTAAGATTTTAACTCTGAAGTATCGATCAATACTGACGCTTGATTGATCGGGAAATATATAACTTTGTCGTCGCAGGTGGTATACTCAATTCGCAGTCTCTACGAGGCCATACGAAATGGACTGAAGTTTATATTTGTCAGGTTAATTATCGAGTATCGTTCAGCTTGGCTGAGTGTGTCGTTATCCACAATCGTTTCCATTTTCCCCGACGGAACTACCTTGCAGTATTGCTTCATCGGGGGAAACCCCACCTATGTCGGGGTTCGAACTCGAGCACAATAGTATTGTAGTTTAAGTAGGTCTCCATTGAGCCACCGACTAGGTTTGGCTGAGTGTGTGATCATCACCATTTGTTATCAGGGCCATGTCGAGATCTGCGAGATCGAGTAACGTTTGTCCTTTTGGAGTTGGTTAGTTTGCAGCAATTTTTGCTACCGGCAAAATCTAACCCTAGCACATCTCTGTGCTCGTTTTTTTTAACTTTTTCCTGCACCATGAATATTGCTTATTGCTTGCTGTTAAATGTAGGCCGCAGGCTCTTCATTGCTACAGGTTCTACAAAGGCACTTATTTTTTGGAAAGAGCATTTAGAAGCGCAGGTGTGGCTTTCCAATCCACAGCGTCGACTTGCTTGCCCAGTGCCAGCCTGATATCGTTCTTTAGCTGCTGAAGGTTTATAGTTCTATAAAACAAATTTGAGGTGTAGATCCCCAGATACCGTTTTAATAATAACATAAAATTATCTCATTTGCGCTGGTGGTCGTCAGCTTCAATAAGTCACTGTAGGAAATGCTTTCTTTGCTTTTTATTAGGATGGCGTCTGGGTGCTTTCTTTGTTATGTTTGTCTAGCATGTCATTCTCTTTCGGACCATCTTGATTTGCTTTTGGTGCATCAGTTTTTCGACTTTGACTGTACCTAGAGCTTTGACTGTACCTATAGGTTTGTTGTTCGCCTCGCCCTGCCAAAAAGTTCGGCATCTCGGCTAGCTACAAAGAGGCTGACATCTTCATGGAGGACTTTTATTTTGTCTTAGTTCTTGCAGCCACAATTACTAGTGCTAATTTGGCCTCTCTCTTGCTTGGACGGCACATTTTTAACGCTTAGACTTGCGGGAGTCAATTATGGCTCTCGACTTTTCTTTGGTGTCTGATGCTGCATTATTGCTGTCTTCCCCCAGCGGTAGGTCTCTTTTATATCGCGTTCTTCTGCAGACCGATACGCCTGAACACCGCCTGACATTTCCCGAAGTCTGAGAAAAATAATATCCATTTTTATATCAACACATAGGGTGACATGGTATACTAAAGTCACCAAAATGTACGAGACAGAAGGAAGTTTTTCCGACCCCATAAAATACATATATTCTTAATCAGGATCAATAGCCGAGTCGATCTAGCCATGTCCGTTTGTCCCCTCGTCCGTCTGTATGAGCACCACGGTCTCGGAAACTATAAGTGATAGAGCCACCAAATTTGGTTTATAGACTTGTGTAGTATTCAAAAATATGAAGAGTAAATTGGAATTTTGTCCATGCCCCCAGAATTTTTCATAAAACTCTTTTTCTTAAAAAGTATAACAGCTTGAAACATCAAATTTGGTATATACATATTATACCGGCTTAGCTAGTGCACAGATAGTAATTGTTCAACATTTTTGCCACGCCCACGGAATTTTTAAAAATGGTTTTTCATTTCTTTACAACTTTTGCCAAGCCCACTCCAGCCCCCGAAAATCAAACAAAAGTGATTTTATCAAAAAAAAAAAAAAAAAAAAACTTTAAATAAAAGTCAATTTAGATAAAACCGATTGCCTTGCAAGTTTTTGACTATCGTAATCAAATTCGTCACACAACTTAGTTCAATGATTAAAATCCGACTAGAAACACGCAAAATATTCGCAAAAACTAGTTTTATTATGCAATCTAAATGGGGGAATTGCTTGTAAGCTGTGAGTCATGTAGAAATAATTTAATAGACATACATTTGGTTTTTTAAATTTACTGTGTTCACATGGTATTCCAAAGTCGGCGAGCCGCCTTACTTACTTCCTTATTTTATTAAAATACAAAGTACACATTTTCTGCACTCTAAGAAAAAACCTAAGAATATCAAAATATCTTTCAGCAATAAGGTTGGGGATAAGTCTGACGCACCCACACAGACTGAAATGCAAATTTTCGCAAATGCGAAAAGGAAGAAAAAAAGAAAGAAAGGTAGCGCTCTCCGGATCATACATTGGGCAGCAGGAGCATCAAACGGGTCTCTACGGCACCTCTAAACACATATTTTAAATTACAGGTTCTTCGGACGATGAAGGCTAGGATTTGGAACACCCACAAGGACAGCACCACATTAGTTTAAATGCTAACATTTGATTTGACGGCAGCCTTTATGCAGAGCCGATCTATTTTGTATATAACTGCACTATTTTTCTACTGTTTTCACCTTACAAATTATAAAGCTAGTAAATTTCGTAAAGGCTTTCCAACTCCTTCACGGATTTTTCGAACAGCTTCAAACAACATACTTTATTCGTCACATGCTAAACTACAAATTTTGCGGTCAAGGCCAGAGGCGGTCATTTACGATATCATATTCAAAAAGTAGTTAGAACAAATCTCCGTGGAGTTAGCTTATTTAGATAAATGAATTTAAAAATTCCACTTTTTACTTTGCTATTTCAAAAACAAAGCCTTTCATTTTTAATGGCCCACGCTGTAATTAGAACGTTTTATTATATGTTCCGTTTCATCCGTAGTTGTAAAAACAAATCGACCGCGTTTGATTGCATATGATGCGAAATTTCCACTCATTTTATCAAAACGCTCGCAATTTGTTTAAAGTTATGTCCTGTTATGTCTTTTCTATTATGTTTCAAATGCAAGCCACGTCTTATGACGCAAATGGTGGGCAAATGAGCTCAGCATTTGCGGCGTAGATTTTTGTGGTACAGTACACATAACATTGAGAATTAGAGAAAGACCTCCATACAAAGCTTATATTGCACTGTTAGTTTGCTTTTCTTCTAAAGCGGTTCATTTGGAATTAGTGTATGATTTAAGTACTAACACATTTCTTATGGCTTTCCAAAGGTTTAACGGCCGGAGAGGAGTACCCCGAGTGGTCCACTGACGCAACGCGATGAACTTTGTCGGAGCGAGCAGGGAGCTGCTGGATCTTCGTCACAAGATCGACTCAGAAGCGGATGGGCGCCTCACTTCGTGGGTCTTTGGGAGGCAGGTGTCAAATCTGCAAAGCACCTACTCCTACGGACGGTAGCCAACGCCAGCTTAACAGCAGAGGAGATGGAGACGGTGCTAGTGGCAGTCGAAGCCACATTAAACTCCAGGCCACTCGGGGCAATAAGCCAGGACCCGAACGACGGCGAGGCCATAACACTCGGGCACCTGTTGGTCGGAGGGCCGATTAGGGCACTGCCACACCAAGGGACTCCAGAGCTGTCTCGTCGCTCAAGTGGGCGTTCTGGCAGCGATGGTCCCGGGAGTATGTGCTACGGCTCCAAACACGAGCCAAGACGCACGAGCAGAGGCCCGACAGCGCTGACGGCTCGAATTGTAATCACAAGCATCGGGCTGGACATCGGAATCAGGGTCATCGACGTTGGAACATCGGAAGGGTCTACCTATAAGCGAGCGATCCACAAGTTGGTACTCTTGCCGATTTTTCGAAGGCCCCTCCAAGAAGGCCGGTGTTGGCGCAGATAAGCGCTGTGTGTGTTGTCGCATGGACCGAGTTCGAGCTGCCTCGTTACTTAAAATTATTCAACAAAATTATATTTGCAAATTATCATTGAAAGCGAGCGCATTCTATATTCTGTCGAGTTCACGTCATTTCACTGTCCACTAATTACTTATAAAAGTTTATCATAAAAACTCTTCTGATTTTTCATAGTTAATATGTACCACCGATATAAAAAATATTATATATTTATATATCTCGCCGTGCCTTAGCCCTTTCAAAGGCTGATTTATTACCGACACGATACATCCCAACGCAACTGCCACGTTGAAGTGTTTTGCGTTTTAGGCACGCACACATGTTGTGTTGAATCGCAGTTGTCTGTTTGTGAAAAAGCTTGAAGTGATCGCATGTAGGTCGAGCGGAAATGGGGTCCAGGACTCAGCTTTAGTTTGCTGTGTTGGATGCGTTTTAACATCCAGGGCGACGACCAGACAATACGGCTTCTTTTGGTAACGTTAGATGCAATATCCATCACCTTTTTGATCGTGTCGATGCGGGAGCATACCTTTCGTACGTATAGTTCTAGGCCAATGCCAATAAGCATTCACTAAAGCATTTGTTGTAGGTAACAACAAAGGCTTCTGGATGCAGTGGTCAGTTTTAGTGCTCGATTTACAACGGCGCATCTGCGAGTGTCGCGGCTGTTTGCTTTAATTCGACAATTTTGTGGGTTCTACCCACAGCTCAGCTGTGCTGCAAGATTTATAAGAAAACCTTATCGACCTATTCGACCCCATTAATGGCCTGGCTCAAGTAAGTGGATAATGCTTGAATAACTAAGATTTTAACTCTGAAGTATCGATCAATACTGACGCTTGATTGATCGGGAAATATTTAAATTTGTCGTCGCAGGTGGTATACTCAATTCGCAGTCTCTACGAGGCCATACGAAATGGACTGAAGTTTATATTTGTCAGGTTAATTATCGAGTATCGTTCAGCTTGGCTGAGTGTGTCTTTATCCACAATCGTTTCCATTTTCCCCGACGGAACTACCTTGCAGTATTGCTTCATCGGGGGGAAACCCCACCTATGTCGGGGTTCGAACTCGAGCACAATAGTATTGTAGTTTAAGTAGGTCTCCATTGAGCCACCGACTAGGTTTGGCTGAGTGTGTGATCATCACCATTTGTTATCAGAGCCATGTCGAGATCTGCGAGATCGAGTAACGTTTGTCCTTTTGGAGTTGGTTAGTTTGCAGCAATTTTTGCTACCGGCAAAACCTAACCCTAGCACATCTCTGTGCTCGTTTTTAACTTCTTCCTGCACAGCGTCGACTTGCTTGCCCAGTGCCAGCCTGATATCGTTCTTTAGCTGCTGAAGGTTTATAGTTCTATAAAACAAATTTGAGGTGTAGATCCCCAGATACCGTTTTAATAATAACATAAAATTATCTCATTTGCGCGGGTGGTCGTCAGCTTCAACAAGTCACTGTAGGAAATGCTTTCTTTGCTTTTTATTAGGATGGCGTCTGGGTGCTTTCTTTGTTATGGTTGTCTAGCGTGTCATTCTCTTGCGGACCATCTTGATTTGCTTTTGGTGCATCAGTTTTTCGACTTTGACTGTACCTAGAGCTTTGACTGTACCTATAGGTTTGTTGTTCGCCTCGCCCTGCCAAAAAGTTCGGCATCTCGGCTAGCTACAATGAGGCTGACATCTTCATGGAGGACTTTTATTTTGTCTTAGTTCTTGCAGCCACAATTAGTAGTGCTAATTTGGCCTCTCTCTTGCTTGGACGGCACATTTTTAACGCTTAGACTTGCGGGAGTCAATTATGGCTCTCGACTTTTCTTTGGTGTCTGATGCTGCATTATTGCTGTCTTCCCCCCAGCGGTAGGTCTCTTTTATATCGCGTTCTTCTGCAGACCGATACGCCTGAACACCGCCTGACATTTCCCGAAGTCTGAAAAAAATATTATCCATTTTTATATCAACACATAGGGTGACATGGTATACTAAAGTCACCAAAATGTACGAGACAGAAGGAAGCTTTTCCGACCCCATAAAATACCTATATTCTTAATCAGGATCAATAGCCGAGTCGATCTAGCCATGTCCGTTTGTCCCCTCGTCCGTTCGTCCATCCGTCTGTATGAGCACCACGGTCTCGGAAACTATAAGTGATAGAGCCACCAAATTTGGTTTATAGACTTGTGTAGTATTCAAAAATATGAAGAGTAAATTGGAATTTTGTCCACGCCCCCATAATTTTTCATAAAATTCTTTTTCTTAAAAAGTATAACAGCTTGAAACATCAAATTTGGTATATACATATTATACCGGCTTAGCTAGTGCACAGATAGTAATTGTTCAAAATTTTTGCCACGCCCACGGAATTTTTAAAAATGGTTTTTCATTTCTTTACAACTTTTGCCAAGCCCACTCCAGCCCCCGAAAATCAAACAAAACTGATTTTCCCAAAAAAAAAAAAAAAAAAACTTTAAATAAAAGTCAATTTAGATAAAACCGATTGCCTTGCAAGTTTTTGACTATCGTAATCAAATTCGTCACACAACTTAGTTAAATGATTAAAATCCGACTAGAAACACGCAAAATATTCGCAAAAACTAATTTTGTTAGGCAATCTAAATGGGGGAATTGCTTGTAACACGGAAGCTGTGAGTCATGTAGAAATAATTTAATAGACATACATTTGATTTTTTAAATTTACTGTGTTCACTTTGTGCATGGTATTCCGAAGTCGGCAAGCCGCCTTACTTACTTCATTATTTTATTAAAATACAAGTTACACATTTTCTACACTCTAAGGAAGAACCTAAGAATATCAAAATATCTTGCAGCAATAAGGTTGGGGATAAGTCTGACGCACCCACACAGACAGAAATGCAAATTTTCGCAAATGCGAAAAGGAAGAAAAAAATAAAGAAAGGTAGCGCCTTCCGGATCATACATTGGGCAGCAGGAGCATCAAACGGGTCTCTACGGCACCTCTAAACACATATTTTAAATTACAGGTTCTTCGGACGATGAAGGCTAGGATTTGGAACACCCAAAAGAACAGTACCACATTAGTTTAAATGCTAACATTTGATTTGACGGCAGCCTTTATGCAGAGCCGATCTATTTTGTATATAACTGCACTATTTTTCTACTGTTTTCACCTTACAAATTATAAAGCTAGTAAATTTCGTAAAGGCTTTCCAACTCCTTCACGGATTTTTCGAACAGCTTCAAATAACATTTTAATACTTTATTCGTCACATGCTAAACTACACATTTTGCGGTCAAGGCCAGAGGCGGTCATTTACGATATCATATTCAAAAAGTAGTTAGAACAAATCTCCGTGGACTTAGGTTATTTAGATAAATTATCGTCTTGAGCTCAACATTTGCGGCGTAGATTTTTGTCGTTCAGTACACATAACTTTGAGAATTAGAGGAAGACCTCCATACAAAGCTTATATTGCACTGTTAGTTTGCTTTTCTTCTAAAGCGGTTCATTTGGAATTAGTGTATGATTTAAGTACTAACACATTTCTTATGGCTTTCCAAAGGTTTAACGGCCGGAGAGGAGTACCCTGAGTTGTCCACTGACACAACGGGATGAACTTTGTCGGAGCGAGCAGGGAGCTGCTGGATCTTCGTCACAAGATCGACGCAGAAGCGGATGGGCGCCTCACTTCGTGGGTCTTTGGGGCGCAGGTGTCAAATCTGCAAAGCACCTACTCCTACGGACGGTAGCCAACGCCAGCCTAACAGCGAGGAGATGGAGACGGTGCTAGTGGCAGTCGAAGCCACATTAAACTCCAGGCCACTCGGGGCAATAAGCCAGGACCCGAACGACGGCGGGTCCATAACACCCGGGCACCTGTTGGTCGGAGGGCCGATTAGGGCACTGCCACACCAAGGGACTCCAGAGCTGTCTCGTCGCTCAAGTGGGCGTTCTGGCAGCGATGGTCCCGGGATGCTTATTGCTTGCTGTTAAGTGTAGGCCGCAGGCTATTCATTGCTACAGGTTCTACAAAGGCACTTATTTTTTGGAAAGAGCATTTAGAAGCGCAGGTGTGGCTTTCCAATCCACAGCGTCGACTTGCTTGCCCAGTGCCAGCCTGATATCGTTCTTTAGCTGCTGAAGGTTTATAGTTCTATAAAACAAATTCGAGGTGTAGATCCCCAGATACCGTTTTAATAATAACATAAAATTATCTCATTTGCGCGGGTGGTAGTCAGCTTCAACAAGTCACTGTAGGAAATGCTTTCTTTGCTTTTTATTAGGATGGCGTCTGGGTGCTTTCTTTGTTATGGTTGTCTAACGTGTCATTCTCTTGCGGACCATCTTGATTTGCTTTTGGTGCATCAGTTTTTCGACTTTGACTGTACCTAGAGCTTTGACTGTACCTATAGGTTTGTTGTTCGCCTCGCCCTGCCAAAAAGTTCGGCATCTCGGCTAGCTAAAAAGAGGCTGACATCTTCATGGAGGACTTTTATTTTGACTTAGTTCTTGCAGCCACAATTACTAGTGCTAATTTGGCCTCTCTCTTGCTTGGACGGCACATTTTTAACGCTTAGACTTGCGGGAGTCAATTATGGCTCTCGACTTTTCTTTGGTGTCTGATGCTGCATTATTGCTGTCTTCCCCCAGCGGTAGGTCTCTTTTATATCGCGTTCTTCTGCAGACCGATACGCCTGAACACCGCCTGACATTTCCCGAAGTCTGAGAAAAATAAAATCCATTTTTATATCAACACATAGGGTGACATGGTATACTAAAGTCACCAAAATGTACGAGACAGCCGCTTTCGATCCATTTTCGTCTTATTATATATTATATATATACCTTTTGTAGTCCTTGTTTTTACATTCCTGTGCTTCTTCGGATAACTCTCCAATTGGTAAACACTGAAATTCTATTAAATCCTTTCCCTGAGCCAAAATTCTATGTACCGTGGGTTTTTTTTGCGGATACAATTTATTCAAAAGTTGAGCAGTCCTTGAAGTATATTCGGAAAATTTTTCACCATTTACCATTTCCTTGCAATTTATAACATTTAAGATAACAGCCAATGATCTCTTGACTAACACCTGTTATAAAAGATGTCATTTCATCATTTTCGAAAAATCTCCTTGAAGTATTTCCATCATTCCTGTTTCCGTATCCGTAATTTGGGCTTTCAACTTTCAGTCCCAGCTTCCAAACAAATTCAGCTTGTATAATCTTCTTCCTGCTCTGAATATCCTCACGAGATGTTTTATCCGTTTTTGTTTCTCCTGGCCGAGGAAGTGTGTAAGCTAGCTTCAAAATAAAATCCATACACTTTATTCTGCAATGCAACGAAATTGGTAAATCCAATCTTTTTGTATCCGGGAAGAACAACCACGTGATGATTTTTTAAGGAACTCCTTTAATCTTGGTACTTCTCCTTCGTCAATCCCAGGTCCATAAATAAGAAGAACGCTTCTTCCTCAGTGTACTTAGTGGGAACTAAGTTTGGTGGGGTTGGAATACTTTCCTTAATCCTATTGAGTCGAATAGGACTGGCGATCTGCACATCTTGCGTAATGCTCGCCTTTGCCCTCTCTTGTTTTTTTGTATACTTTGAAGAAAGTGCTTCTGAACAATGCTCCGTTGTAATGCTTTCAGTAGCACCCTGAAGCTTTCGTTTCCTCCACATCTTTATGCGGCCTTCCTCTTCCTCGGCTGATGGTTGAACATCTTCGTCCCCCGAATCTCCGAATTCGGTATACTCCTCAAGCCAAACTTCATGTTTTTTCACGAAATTTGCCAGATTTGTGCCGCTTGCGATCCATTTTTGCCTTAAGTTACAATGTGTATATTTGATTTTTACCTTGAGCTCCGTACTCGCGTTTTCGAATGAAATGCCCATCTCCTTCAGCAATCCCTTTTCAAAATCACTTAAGTTTTCACACTCTTGGAAAACTTTCAAAATTCTTTCATTCTTTAAAAACATGTTTACAAAAACAAATAAAACTGTCTTGAATTATATTGACAAATACTATTCAGTCCGTATTTAAGGTGTTTGCGCTTATGAAGTTAAAAATAAACTGTCGGAAACGAGAGGAACAATTAGCTCCTCATGTTATATTTTTTGAATTAACTAGGTAGAACGGTATTACCCTTTTTGTATTAATTAAGTAAAAAATTTAATAACTACATCCAATTAAGCTGTGTATACAAATTTGAATGTGGATACACAGCTTAAGGTAAACGGAAATAAAAACAACCAACCTGCAACTAGGACCAATTTTTCATCAACTTAAATAACATTTACCTGCCTTGTCAGTTTTTCCAAATCAGAACAACCACGTGATGACTTTTTAAGGAACTCCTTTAAACTTGGTACTTCTCCTTCGTCAATCCCAGGTCCATAAATAAGAAGAATGCTAATTATAGCATTCTAACATTGTAGAAAGGTATATATAAACAGGTAGTATTTGCAGAACAGCATTACGCAATGTTATCAATTAATAACAAACAAGCCACAACCAAATACGCATGCGCTCTTCTTCTTCCTTATACCTGCAGCGGATTTTGGGACCTTATATATCTGATTGGTAAATATTTCACCTACCTAGTGTAAGTAATCCGGCATTGATCCTAGTTGATCCTTGTTAGTTGTATTCCACCAAAGTTCAAAAAATGCCAATATTTAGTACATTTTTTAAACGCTTTTAGTTAAATAACGATTTAAGTAATTATTTAAACTTATGAAACATGCTTTTAATAAAGAACATACTTTTCAGATGAAACCAAACCAAGATCGATTGTTCAAGTCGACCAATATTCAGTTTTGAAGTTGCGATTTTTTTTTAAATTATAATTTTTTCCTATTTACTAAAAATGTCTCAACTTTGGGCGCCTCTAGCACCCACGAATCTCAACCGATTTCTAAATTTTTTTGGATTCATAATCTCTGAAGTATTCCCTATCGACTGCATATATCATTTTTGCGATTATGAAAAAACTGTGCGTCGCGACGGACAGACAGACAAGGCTATTTCGACTCAGCTTCTCTTCTGGTAGGCCCACAGACAGACACACTTACAGCAGCAATGCATGTACAAGTTAATAACTTCGTCTCGTTTGGTTTTGTTTTCATTTATTCATTGTCTAAATTATTTTTACATTCATTATGGAATAATGAGCTGACTTACAGAAAAAAAGTTTGGAACATTTGAAAATTTTTTATACAAATTTGTTTTATGCTAATTTTTACCCCCTCACAAAGGCTTTTCTAACCTACAAAAAGAGACTATTTTTTCTTTTCTAACCTACAAAAAATAGTCTCTTTTTGTAGGTTAGAAAAAGCCTTTGCTTTACTTCACTTGTCCGTCCTATTTTAGAGTATGGATCATGCATTTGGTCACCTCAATATGAGTCGCACCAGATTAGACTTGAATCCGTTCAAAAGCAGTTCTTGCTATTTGCTCTTCGTGGCTTAAGCTTGGATCGCAATGTCAATTTGCCTTCGTATTCTAGTAGACTTCTCTTGACTAACCTTCCGTCCCTAACTAACCGTAGAATTATGCTTGGTGTCATTTTTATGCACAAGCTCCTGGTGATATCGACTCGCCTGAGTTATTAGCTCAGGTGAATCTGTCGGTACCATGTAGACGGAGTAGACATCCTTTGATACCTTTATCCCTTAGTCGTTGTTCTTCTAACTATGCTGAACCATTTAGTTAATAGATAGCTATAGTATTATTTGTTTGTCTGTTTTTTCTATTGTGTATTTGTCCACGCGATTCGTGCCGTGCGTTATACGGCTGCACCCCTCGGTCGGTCGGGTGGGAGGTGGGCAGTTATCTGCTTGGGCTCGCTCGTAACAGGCTATGTCCTGGTGTCGTAGGGGCCACTTGAACGTACTGCGCATGGTATCGTCAACGTCCGCTAATATGATTTCGAGCAATATTGAAATTTTTTGATCTTGTTGAAATTTGAGACTTTTAAAAAGAAGACTATCTCATTAGTAAATTGTATAAGGATACTCTTACTCCTTCCACTTTTTTTATACCCTTGCAGAGGGTATTATACAATTGGTCAGATGTTTGTAATACACAGAAGGAGACGTTTCCGAACCTATAAAGTGCAAATACTCAGCCATCTTAAAAGCAGAAACATTTTTATAAAAATTGGAGTATCCCCATGAAATTTACTACGATGATAGTATTGGATATAAAAACTCAGATTCCAAAATTTCCGATCGGATAAATAAAACACAAGTTACAGTCAATATAAATCGGTTCAATCGCTGCCAGCAGCGCTGCTTCCTGCCTACTACGTCATCATCAAATCAACAGAGCACATGCATACACACACAGAAGCAACGCTATATAAACTGTATGTGTATGCGTGCGTTGCTTTGCTTAGGAAATGAGAGAAGAAGAAGAACAAATTGTAGTATGAAGTGTAAAATTGTTTTGTTTCTATATTGATGAATTTTTTTTTTGAACATGTAAAATTATTATTGTCAAGGACTGCAAGAGTATATAAACTTCGGCCTAGCCGAATTTAACTTCTTTGATATATTTTCTTTTTTGTTTTCTGTAAAGCACTTAAGAATTAGTGATCTAATTCGATCAGATTGGCAGAGTAAAGTACAAATATGCTAGTAAAAAATGTTTAAAACCTAGAACCTTAATTGTTGCTAAGATTCTGGTAAAAACGATTTTAAATTGCACATTATAATTATAGAAATGTTCATAAACTTTAATAATTTTATTCCAATATACTTGCAGATGAGTGGATTTTATCTGGCCCCTCTATAACATGTCAACATATCAACGACATCTAATGCAAACGCTCATGGACTTATCAAAAATTTAAACCAATTTGGAAATGTGTCCCTACATATACGTTAGGTAGTGATTCTACGGGACCGATAATAATTATGAATCCCGCACCAATAACAGTCACTCCTAAAAAAATTATTCAACTTCTGAACTTGGCTTCATCTTTTTTTATGTAGCTCGCAGAAAATTTGTATTTTCAAAAAAATCTTGTGAAAATGGTATTATTCAATTTAGCTACGATTAAACAAAATTTTTTTATTTTTTTATACCATACACCCATAGGGTGAAATGGTATATTAAAGTCGCCAAAATGTATGTTAAAGGCAGAAGGAAGCTTTTCCGACCCCATAAAGTATATATATTTTTGATCAGGATCAACAGCCGAGTCGATTTGCCATGTCCGTCTGTCCGTCCGTCCGTCTGTATGAACACGCAGATCTCGGAGGCTATAAGAGCTAGAGCCACCAAATTTAATATGTATACTCGTGTAGTTGTAAATGTATAGAGTTAATTGGTATTTTGGCTACGCCCCCTTACGCCCCAAGGAATCACATAAAACTATTTTTCTTAAAAAGTATAACAGCTAGAGACATCAAATTTGGTTTATATACCCGTTTAGTTAGCAGGCAGAAACTAATTGTTCAAACTTTTTGCCACGCCCCCCCAGGAATCACATCAAACTGTTTTTCTTAAAAAGTATAATAGATAGGGACATCAAATTTGGTTTATATACTCGTTTAGTTAGCGTGCAGAAACTGATTCTTCAAACGTTTTGCCACGCCCCCTTCCGCCCCCGGAATTAAAAAAAAAAAAATTATTTCCTTAAAAACCATGAAAGCTACCGACATTAAACTTGGTATGTAGACTAGCTTAATAGACGCGCAGCTATTGGCTATTTAAAAATTTTGCTGCGCCCACTTTCAACTCCGCAAATTAAACAAAACTGATTTTACTAAAAACTAACAAAGCTTAAGTCACCAAATTTAGTATGTACACTGGCTTAGTATGCGCGCAGAGTATACATCTTTTCATATTTTGCCATGACCACTTTCGCCTCCATAATTAAGAAAAAACCGATTGCCTCCTGTAGTTTTTTGACTATCGCATTCAAATTCGGCAAACTAATTATTCTTATCCATTTCTACCAAACTACCAAATTTCATTGAAATCGGACTAGAAACATGCAAAATATGCGTATGAAAGTATTTTACTAAGCGGTCCACAAGGCCAGAATTGGCCGTTGGCTAGTGGCGGCGTGTAACGTACAAAGCCTTCACGTAGCCGATGGGCAGCAAAAATTATTGTATCTAATTAGAATGTGTCCCATGGTTGGGCGGCAAAAATTTCTGTAACTAAATATCTATAACCACGACACCACAAAGGCTTACCAACCATTGCATTCGGCAACTATACGTTATTGTGTGAGGCCTATCTTGGTGTTAACACGATTCATCTGTGGGATTCTCAATGCGGCTAGCAAGACAATCGGCTGGGGTGGTTCTTTGATGAATGTGTTTCACACACTCACACGTCAGCAACTTTAAATAAAGTCCCTGTGCTGAAACTCAAAATAGAATAGAGAGAGAAGAATAAAAGAAAATAGTCCTAGTGTTGGCTGTATAGGTGTATTTACAGCCGCGCTCTCTACCCACCCTACCATGATTTTCCTTTCAGCGCTAGGGGAAAATCCCAGAACAAACATCCTTATTCACATTAGATTGCCCAAAAAGAAAGTTCAGAAAATTACCTCATTATAAAAATCATTATTATTCACTTAAATTAATGTATTCTCACAATCATTCATTTCTTAGAATCTAATGTTTCATTCTGTAGTATTCTGAGAACAAAGTTAACTCACATTAAAAAAACCAAAACCATTCCATAATATATATATAAGAAAATTTACAATTTCATAAATGATCAACAAATTAATTTGTAATTACTAAAATAATATATATAGCTCGAAACTTTAACGCATATCGATTTATATTCAAAGATAATTAAATCAATATCCAAAAAAAATATTCTAAATACTCGGCATAATTTCATGAACATTAACTTCTCTTTTTTTTTTTTTTTAAACTTCGACCCACTGGTCAAAAGCAAAACGCAACGCTTACATATGCAGCGTATAAAAATTAACCGTTCAATTTTTTTAACTCTTCACATACAAAATGTTTCAATAAACAATTATGCATATTTATTCACTCTTGCCTTTTTCTCTTTTGATACTTTTCACTTTTCAGTGCATTCTCTTTTTTCTTTTCTTTACGCATGATTTTATTTGAAACACATTAGAAGCATATAAAAATATATAGAGGGGCAAACGGAGTGGAGATAAGCAACGGCAATTGTTTTCGCTTTTGTCTTTGCATTGAATACTCTTGCTTAACGTCTCCGACTTCGCTTTATATTTTGGTAACAAAAAAATGTAGTAGAAAAAACTCACCCTTATAGCGTCCGACGAAGGCCTTCGAGGAATTGCTGTAGAGGCTATATATTTAATTTAATTTTTTTTTTTGTATTAATTATGTTCACATTTTTTCGTTTCGTTACCAAGTAAAGCAATTGCTCATGCTTGTTTTTTAAAATTTTTTTTTTTTTTTTTTAAATTTTCACTTTCTTCTTCCTCTGTTATAGATTTTTTTGACCTTTCAATTTTGCATTAGATTTCATTTTTCCATTAGTGTATGTTACCTCGCGACTAAAAAAAAAAATTTTGGTTTTCCACAATGTGGCTCGAAATGTTGCTTTGCGTTTCCTTCTTTGTATACTTTTTTTTCACTTGCTTAACTCCCTTTGCTTTTTTTTTTTTTTCTTATTACCAATTATTACTTGTACACTAACTAGCTTTCGATTATAGTATATTACCTAGTTTTAAACAAAAGAAGAAGTTAAAAATTTTCGTTTTCACTATGGCTTTCTGGCGTAAACCCTTTTTTACTTGATTTTCACTCTGGCTAGACTTTTTCACTTTTTAACTCGGATACAATTTATTATTTGGGCTGCGTGTTTTCGCTGTTTTCACTTTTCACCGCTTGCCGCGTGTCGTATCGAAATTTGACTGATCAGATGGTTGCCAATGTAATTGCATCGTCCCCTTTGGTGAATAACTTCTTCGCTGCTTGCACTATCCAACATATGTAAATGTCTTGGAATTCTGGCTTTGGAAATCATTGACACCAAAATTTGGGCTTTACGTTTGTCTAACAAAAAAAAATTATATACACATACATGATAAAATGTGAATGTCGTTAATGCGTTTTTTTCTCTCTTCTTTAAAGCTGTATAATTACCTTCTTCTTAATCAAACCAATACATTTTAATTTCCCTTTTTCTTTTCCATCATGAACGAACATACCGAGACTTTGAAAATCTGCGTGCAAAATTTTATTTGCAAAAATTACCAAATTTTAATGATTCAAAGAAAAATTAGCACTTACTCAAGAAGTATATCTTGAGATAGAGAACACCAACATCAATGGTTTCTTTTTTTTTTTTTTTGATTCAAGCCCATGAAGGATGGCTTGTATTTACTCGGATTTAAAATTTACTTGGGTTATTTTAACCACAAAAAAAAATGAAATATTAATTTTTTTTTCCACTTCCTGCAAAGGACTGTTCCGCTCGGTTGCCAATTTGAAAAGAATTTATCAAGATAGTTCGCCTATGCTCTATGCCTTTGATCTTCGTTTAGACCCGAAGTCAATTGACAAAGTGACATTATCCGCTATTGGCATAATGGGAAAAAGAAATGTACCACTGTGGTGAACTTTCTTTCTGCAATCAAGCAGTGCATTCGCGGGTCTTTTAAATGCTGCCTTCCTTTGTTTTTTTTTTTCAGCTGCAAGTTCTAATCAAGGTAACTCTTTCCTTACCTATTAGCCATCAATGTGGAAGAACGTTTTATCTAAAAATGCTTTTGTTTGCGAAAGAATGGCCTACAATCATAGAAAATAACGAAGATATTGATCTTAGTTACTGTTTTCCACCGATCGTTCCTATGGGAGCTATGATATAGTCACCCGATGTTTATCAAATTCGGCACAGTGCTTAATAGATATATTAAATTAAGAAATGTTTAATTTGAAAGCAATCGCGTTAATAGTAACGAAGTTGTTTACAAAAGTCATTGTTTTCGACCGATCGTTCCTATCGGAGCTATATGATAGTCACCCGATATTGATATAGTGCAGGGGTTGTATATCTTGTGGTTGTATATCTCGGATTCAGCCGGATCGGACCATTTTATTTGCGAAATTATCAAACTTTAATCCACCAAAGAAAAATTTTGCACTTACTCAAGAACTATTTCTCGATATAGATAACACCAATGGTTGGTTTCTTCTTATTGCCGATTCAAGTCCATGAAGGATAGCTTGTATTTATTCGGATTTAAATTTACTTGTGTTATTTTTAACACATAAAGAAATGAAATATTAATTTTTTTCACTTCTTGCAAAGGACTGTTCCGCTCGGTTGCCAATTTCAAAAGAATTTATCAAGATGGTTCGCCTATGCTCTAGGCCTCGCTTTGATCGTTGTTTAGACCCGAAGTCAATTGTCAAAGTGACATTATCCGCTATTGCCATAATGGGAAAAAGGAAATGTACCACTGTGGTGAACTTTCTTTCTGCAATCAATCAGTGCATTCGCGGATCATTTAAATTCGGCCATCCTTTGTTTTTTTTCCAGCTGCAAGTTCTAATCAAGGCACCTCCACAACCACATCAGGGGAATCAGTCTGAAAACCCTCATTGTTTAATATCCTTGGCATGATATGTTCCTTGCAATTACCCTTGAAGGTCTTCTAAAACATAATATCAATTCCCTAAACATTCCCTGACTCTAGACTTTACCCATTGCGGATTGAATTTCGCATTCGAATTTTTCTGAAAATTACTTTGGCTGAAGTTTCTTCTGAATACTTCTTGGCAAGTTATATTGCTTGGCGTTTTTATCTGCTGCTGATGCAATTTGCTGTTTTATTCCTTTTCTCAACAACTGCAATTGATCGTATTGATCATTATTAAGATAACATCTAATCGCTGCTATGATTGATCGATTCACCCGTTCTGAAGCGTTGGCTTGAGGTGAACATAGGGCTGTATAAACATGCTTAATACCAAGCTTCGTTAGCCACGCGTTAAATTCGACCGCTTTGAATTATGCTCCGTTATCACTCACTAGGATTTCCGGAATACCAAACATAAAGAAAATGTGATCCTTAAGAAACTCCTGTATTAAACGAGATGTCAATTTCTTCAACGGACACAGCCAATGAAATTTGAAAAAGTGATCCAAAACTATTACCAACCCAATATGCCCTCGTTTACTGCGTGGATATGACCCGAGCAGGTCTATGTAAAACCTTTGAAAAGGACGCATTGAAACTGCTGGCTTTCCCAACGGCGGTCTTAAAATGTAATTCGGGGATTTGGTAGACTTGCAAACATCACAGTTACATACATAATCTCTCTCTTGTGACACCATGCCTGGCCAATAAAAAAAACCTCCTTATTAATTATAGGGTCTTAGCCATTCCTCCATGTGCTGATATAACACTATTATGGGCACTGGATATGACTTCAGTCGTCAAACCAGATGGAATCCACAGTTTCCATCTCGATTCTTGATTTTCTGAATTTCCATTATCATGTTCAGTTCGTATATAGACAAAACCATCTTCTACTCGTATATCTGGATACTCTCCCAGACTACCTAAAAACTTCTTTTTCTAATTGTGATATTCACTATCACTAAAACAGTTGGTTAAATCAACACCAGGATAAACTTCTTCTAGTGCGCTTTTTTCATCTGAATACATTCTCGAAAGCACATCAGGTACGACATTGTCCCGACCTCTTTTATGGCTTATTGTGAACTTGTAACTTTGCAATTTCATGGCCCATCTAGCCAACCGTTCCTTCAAATTAGGTTGCTTCATTAGCCATAAAAGACTCGCATGATCAGTAATCGATTCAAATTCCTGCATCTCAATATAGCATCTGAACCTATCGATTGCTTCAAGTGCTGTTAAACATTCCCGCTCAGTTACACTGTAGTTTCGTTGAGCTGAACTCAGTTTCTTGGACATAAATACAATTGGTTTTTCTTCTCCTTCATCTGACATCTGAACTAACGTAGCAATGCAGATTTAAGCTTTTCAAAGGATTTCTGAGCTTGCTCGTTCCAGACAAATTTCTTTTCGACGACAGAAGCTCGGTGATTGGAAAACTAATATCTGAAAAGTTAGGTATAAATCGTCTATACCATCCCATAAACGCTCTTACTTGTTTAACTGTTTTCGGAATTGGCCATCACTGAATCGCGTCTGTTTTTGATGAGTCAGTTGAAATTCCTCCATTGCCATAAAGTCACGTTCGCTATTCGAAATCGCTCAGCTAGCTTGGCTAAAACAATAAGATGTTCCTCAAAGCTTTCTGACACTACACATAAATCGTACAATATTTTAATTCAGGGGGTATTATTTCATCCATTAGTCTACACATTGTTTGCGCGGCATTATACAAACCAAATGGCATGACCACAAAATGATACAATGGACGACCTGTTACTGTAAATGCTGTTATTGCTTTTGATTCGTCACTCAAACCTATTTGCCAAAAGGCATCCTTCAAATCTATCTTCGAGATGATGTTAGCTTTTGGTAGTCTTGCGAAAATTCCGTTGATGCTGGGTAGTGGGTATGCGTCTTTCTTGGTAACCTCGTTAATACGTCGTGCATCTAAGCATAAACGAACTTTTCCGGGTTTTATAACCAAACGCATGGGCGAACTCCAAGGACTAGTTGACTTCTCAATAACTCCTGGCTCTAACATTCTATCGATCTCCTGAAACATAACTTTTTCAACTGCCGCACAGTGGTCGGTTTCATAGGCCAAAAATAAAAAAAAAAAAACTGAAATTTGCAATTGTTTGTTCTTTGGTTTCAATATTTTTATTTTCTTAATTTTAATCAAGCATTCGTTTAATTTATACATACATACATACATATGTATATACAGGAACATATTATCAATGTCAGCTCCCACGCATATATATTTTTGATATGTGTTGTTTGGAAAAAGGTTCATTTGCTGATAAAGCTAAACATACATACATTTGAATCTGATATTTATGAATTCAGGTGTCAAGACTGGATTATATCTTAAGTCTTTTTGAGTGCTCAGCAAGAACTAAGCGGCGACGGTTAGCAGATATAGCAGAATTTGATGAATCCGCAGCTGATGATTTGCGAAATGCTTGTAGACAACCGAATTCATCGATCTTTCCTGCAAAGACGTGTGAAGCAATTTCACTTATAACTGAAGCAAATTTAACAAAACATTAGTATCTGCTTATTAGAAGCTTTGTTAATAATAAACTGGATATTAACTTCTTACCCTGTTATGATAGTATTTTGAAGGAAAAACAGAAAAGCTATCCGGAGGAAATAACAGTTTCAGAATCTGTTGCTGAAGTTGAATTGCAAAAATTATTGGACCACACTGCATCTCGGATTTTAGAATTGCAGAGTGAGGTTATTAATGAACTCAGTGATTGCTTAAATAATCTTAAATTAATAGGAAAATGGGGCTTTGATAGCAGCTCTGGGCAGAGCGAATATAAACAAACATTCGAAAATAATAATGCAGAAGACAGCAATTTGTTTATCACATCATATGTCCCTCTTCAATTAATTACCAAATCAAAGGATGATGAGGAGCACAAAATAATTTGGAAAAACCCTCGACCTTCCTCCACCCGCTTTTGCCGCCGTATACGGATTCAATTTCAAAAGGAATCAGTTCTTTTAACAAAAAATGAAGAACTTTACATTAAAAACAAAATTCACGAACTGGATCCTACTGAATTCCAAACAGTTACCAACCGCAAATTTGTTGTCGATCACATTCTTATGCTAACTATGGTAGATGGCAAAGTGTGCAATGCCCTTACTGAAACCTCATCTCCAAAATGCTACATATGCCAAGCTAGGCCGACAGAGATGAATGATATCGACAACTGCTTACAAAAACAAGTTCAAACAGATCGCTCCGAATTTGGATTATCTCCATTACATGCCTACATTCGATTTTTTTAATATATGCTTCACGTTTCATATAGACTCGAAATAAAACAGTGGCAAGTAAGGGGCACAGAAAATAAACAACAATTTCTACGAAGGAAACAAATTATTCAGTGCGAATTTTGTAACAAAATGGGTTTAATTGTCGACAAACCAAGAACAGGTGGGAGTGGATCTTCAAATGATAGGGACACTGCAAGAAGATTTTTCAATGAAGCCCAAGTGTCTGCTGAAATAAATGGCATAGAAAAACACCTTATTGAAAATTGTGCAATTTTACTACAAATCTTATCATCAGGTTATAAAATTAATGTAGAAAAAATTTATGACAATACAATTGTTTACTACTTATTATAATTTTATAAAGCTAATATAAAAATTTGACTTTGATGTAGTCAGTGGAAACATTTTTGGCAGCTAATTTCATACAGTACCGACCACTGTGCACAGTGCGGTGAGGGTCAGGGTGAACATCCCAGTGGAGACGATGATGTGCACCACAAGGCTACTCAGAAAAAACTCCACAATTAACATATTTAAACGATGCTTGACGAGATCACTGAAACCATTACCTGTTTTAACAGTGGAGAGGACATTGACGAGACGGTGGACAAGTCATCGCTTGACATCTTCAAAGCCTGGTCTAAGGAGATCAACTACTCCCTACAAGAAAAAAAAACGCCGGAGACGTGTATATCAGAGTAGCCACAATCCATTAGATAAAAGGGACCTCAATCTGAAAGCGATGCACTTCGAACTTTGCAACGAAGCCACTGCAGAGTACTTACCAAGACTTAAGCAAAAGCAGCCTTATCACAATCTCTGGCAAGCTACCAAACACCTTAAGAGACCGACAGTGAGAAAAGGCCCCATCCAGATCCAGCGAGGAGGCAGCTAAAAAATTTGCGACGCACCTGGCGAACACGTTCACCCCATTCATAACATGTAGTAACGAAGACTCGGGTGCCACTTTGTTCTTTTTTGAGGCCAAATGGCTCTTCCCATCAGACGAGTCATATCTAACGATCGAGAGAGCCTTGACTATGACGGAGTTAATGCAGTTACCATGAAATGTTTACCAACAAGAGTGTTACTTTCCAACCCAATGGATGTGCGCTGATTAAATAATGATTCCGAAATTCGGAAAACAAGAGCATCACCTCGCCTCGAACCGTTCAGTTAGTTTGTTAGCAATCATCTCTAAAATGTTCGATACAATACTTTTGGCTAGATTATTACCCCTATTGGACGAAGGCAAAATAATTGATTCCAGAAAATCAATTTAGTTTTCGACGGCATCATGGCAACCCAAAGCAATGTCACCGTTAAGTCAACAACGTGCTCTGCTCCATCGAAGATAAGCAGTTCTCCTACGCAGTCATTCTGGATCAAACAGGCCTTCGACCCAGACGCAATTCGCGCAACTGTCCCCAAGTTAGCCTAAATGGGATATTTTTCCTGAGTGTGGATAAGGTAAAATACCTAGGCCTTACCATTGACAGGCGATTAACTTGGAGAGCTAATATCAAGGTCAATAGAAGTTTGTTAAGATTAAAACTCTCTAACTGGACTAGTGATTCTTTCATGAAAACCTTTGACAATATTTGTTTATTGTCCTTTTAGGATATATCGCAAATAAAACCAGAGGGCCGGGGCTAACTTCGACCGCGTCAAAGTTTGTATACCCTTGCAACTGTTTTGGTAACTCTTTCCTTACCTATTAGCTATCAATGTGGAAGAACGTTTTATCTAAAAAAGCTTATGTTTGCGAAAGAATGGCCTACAATCATAGGAAATAACGAAGATATTGATCAAAGTCACTGTTTTCCACCGATCGTTCCTATGGGAGCTATATGATATAGTCACCCGATCTTTATCAAATTCGACACAGTCATTAACAGATATATTAAATTAAGAAATGTTTAATTTGAAAACAATCACGTTAAAAGTAACGAAGTTATTTACAAAAGTCACTGTTTTCGCCCGATCGTTCCTATGGGAGTTATATGATATAGTCACCCGATCTTGATCAAACTTGGCACAGTCATTAACAGATATACTAAACTAACAAATGTTTAAGTTGAAAGCAATCGCGGTAAAATTAACGAAGTTATTTACAAAAGTCACTGTTTTCGACCGATCGTTCCTATGGCAGCTATATGATATAGTCATCCGATCTTGATAAAATTTGGCACAGTCGTTTTTAAGCGTAATAAACTCTCGCGTAATAATCTCTAATATTATGTCATACAAATAATTATATGTGCATCATATTTTTTGCAAATAAAAAGTCGTATAGTATTTTTAAATTATTTCTGAGAATGTGATTTTATTTATAGCATGATGTAAGATAGAAAAATAAAAAAAAAATTTAAACTTAATTTCAACTAAAATAAAAAATTTTAAATTATAGTTATATTCATAGTAAATAATTATATGTGCATTCTTTCACTTTGGTCTCTTAAAAGTAATTAACGTTGGTAATTTTGAAGTATTAACTATGTTAATAATCAATACTTTTTCCTTTATTATTTAAGACTAAGTTGATACGATTTGGCATAGAATTGACCAACGACTGTAGAACAGATGCGTCAATATTAGCCCATTCCTGTTCTATAGCCAATTTAAGGTGTCGTACAGTCTCAAACTGTCTTCCATTTTTGAAAACGCGAGCCGACAGAATGCCCCAAAGATTCTCGATGGGATTAAGGTCCGGACTTAATGGGGGCCACTTCAATACAGGAATTATTCTTCCTTCAAAAAAGTCTTTGGTGACCTGCGCCGTGTGGGTTGAAGCATTGTCTTGCTGATAAGTCCAATTATCGCCATAAAGATTTCCAGCGAAGTCTATCAAAACACCGTCTAGAAGCTCTATATACATATTGGCATTCATTCGAGTAGATATGAAGCACATAGGCGTCTTTGCTAAATAGCAGAACGCGGCCCATACCATCAAGGTGCCGCCGCCAAAACCTCGCTTGTAACAAGATAGTCGTTCTTGGCGCGTATCTCTCCAATATTTTTTGCAATTGTCTGGGCCATCTAAATTAAATTTTTTTTCGTCGCTAAAGATGATGTTGTGCCATTCCTTATCCCAGAATCGGTATCTATTGGCAAATTCTAAACGAGCCTTAAAATGCCGCTCCAGAAGCTTTGGTTTAGGGACCATTGAGGTATGTTTAACTAAACGATTTTCGTTTAGAATCTGAACGATTCTACTCCTCGTTATTTGAAGATCCAATTGAGCCCTTATTTGACCGCTGCTCATCGAATCCTCGACTGCAAGACGTCGAATCTGCCGTTTACATCGTTCGTCAATGTTGGTCTTGCGTCCGCTGCGTCGAGTAGCACCATATTTCGATGGGTTTTTCAGGAACCTACTTATGCAGTTTCTATGCCTGTTAAGTCTGGTTGCTATCTCAGAGATCTTGGAGCCGCTTTCATGCATGCCGAGGATAATTCCCTGCTCGTAGTCGGACAAACTTGTACCACGAGGCATTTTAGCCTGACAACAATATATATTATGTACTAATTAAGGTTTTTTATTTATAAATTTAAAAAAATTATATACTTACAATAGAGATTTAAGCAAATTTTTAGAAATAAGTCTTCAACAGCAATACTTTACGTACGAATGATCAGCCACAAGTGTTTTGCACATATAATTATTTACTTCGCAGAACCCGATAAACCAAATCATTTTACAGTAACGGTACCACGAAAGAGATTAGAATGACAAAATTTTATACGCATGGCAAGCACAAAGAATACCATGATAATTGTGCATTCGTCAAACTTTCAAAAACTAACTTATAACAGTAAAACAAGACAAAAGAAATAATGCACATATAATTATTTGTATGACGTAGTTTCACGATAATAACATAGAAAATAACGAAGTTATTGAGAAAAGTCACTGTTCGTGACTTTGGGGTTCGTATGGGAGCTATATGATATAAAACGATCCGGCTGAATCCGAGATATACAACCCCTGCAGTATATACAAGCCTACGTGCAAAATTTCAGCTCTGTAGCTCTTACGGTCTAGGAGGAGTTTGCGTTGATCCAGACGGACGGACGGACAGACGGACATGGCTAGTTGAACTCGTCTCGTCGTGCTGATCAAGAATATATATACTTTGTATGGTCGGAGATACTTTGTTCTATACGTTGCACACTTCTGACCAATAACAATTACCAATAACAATTAATATACCCTTTTTGCAAGGGTATAAATACATATATATATAAAAAAAACTTTTTACTCAATTTTGTACATTTGTGAGATTAACATAGCTGTTAATAACAGCGTCAAATTTAATTGAAATCGGATAACAATATTATATAGTTGTTATATTTATAAACAGACTATAAAATAGCATTATACATGCAGCGGATTGCTTCTGCCCAAAATTGTAAGCCGTTAAATTGCCAACATTAGACTTTTTAGATAAAACATTTTTCCAGCTTGATGGCTAGGAAGGGAAGAATAACGGATGGAAATGGCGTCATCGTTTTTCTTTTCATGGTTTTCAAGAATGTATATTGAACTTTAACGTAGGAAACGTCTGCACAAATGTGTTGCAAATACCTTACCATAATATTTACCTCCCGCAAGTTCATAAAAATCAGACCCTGATCAACATGTCAAAAATACACTTCTTAATAATTGATCAAAATTGAATATATTTATTAAAAAAAATAAATGGGATGGCTAATGTGTTATTTCTTGTTTTAAAACAGGATACGATGCATTTAATAATGAGACAAGAGAGAGAGAGCAGTTAGTCTTGTCGATAAAACCACAACGATTTTGAACTTTGGAATAACTCAAGATGTGCATATGATACTTATACATATATAATCTGTATTCCTAGTCTATAATATATGTATATGTACAATAAATGTATCCAACAGTCTTTAATATATGTAATAAATTAATCCAACATTCTAAACTATTAATCAGTATCTATCTTGACACCTTTTTACATAATAATAATGCTTTTAAAAATTTTTTGAAAAGATAAAACAAATTTTTAAGCTTCACTTTTGTTTCGCTTTTTGTGTATGTTGAATGTATTCCGACTGGTTTCCGACAGCTGATTTTACCTAACTATCGAATGATCAGACAGACTTGGCTTTATTCCAGATGATAAAAGATTGTTAATAGCTACAGTACGTTTTAAAAAGTTTTTATGTTTGTATTAAAAACTTTTATATTTACACTCGTAAATAAAAAATGTCCAAAATATAACCAAGCAAAAGGACTATGCTCAAAACATTCTCAATGAACAACATTCTCCCACAAGTTTAAGGTGAGGTAAGTACCTTTCGAGGGAAAAACAGATTTCGGGAACGATAGCAGAAAATATTAAGCTAGATGACAACGAAGCGAGATAAGAACGAAGCGAGTGGAAAGCAGAAGATCTTTTTTGTTTGTTTGCTATTACTAGAATTCTTTGCTAAATTGTGTAGTCAAAGAAATTAGAATTAAAAACATATTTTATTCAGGTATTTTATCAGAATAGTACGTTAACATAAACATTAATCAATTTATTTTCAAATTAACGCATATTACACAGATTGACATGATTTTTGCTGACGTTAACTTAAGAAGTGTTCCTAACTAATTTGGATAGGCTGATTCTGACTGCATACTTGGTTTTTGCCCATCACGTCCAGATCTTGTGAAATCTGCTTATCTGGGGTTGGAAAATAGGCACCCAAAAGTATACTATAGAAAGTTTAAACAAAAATTTTCAACTTTTACGGATTTTAGAATATTCTGTATAAGAAAATTAGTTCTTGTTTGCACATATAACTAATAAATAATTTGATAGACGCAGCAGACTCCCATACTTCTTTAAAATTAAAAAGCCAAAGGTTCACGGCCTTTGAGCATAGAGGAGTACCGTGCCAGGCAACCAGCGGCAATGGCAGAGTTTGCTAGAAGAGGCAAGACGGCCATCCTCCTGGTTCTAAACAGTGTGCAGCTCTACTGGCCGAGATTAACATCGACCCGCCACCACCCTGGGCAGAAGCATGCAAGCTGTGGGACAAAGTAGATGACCTGGAATTAGAGCACCAGGGAGGCAAAAAGGCAAGGCAGCAACAACAGCAGATTCAGCAAATCATAAAAATAATAATAAAAAAAAAAGTGTTAATGTAGGCACCTTTGTGGCGAGAGAGACTATAAATTAATTTAAATACATAAAAATTCAAAAAAAAATTAAAATATTGTCTACAAATTTTTTTTGAATAAGCCAAAATACCCTCGAAACAAAAAGAAGAAGAAAAAAAAACACACAAAAATTCACATTTTTGAAATATACACTAAAGTACACACAAAAAAAATATATAAACATATACATATAATTAAATAATAAATTCTAATCAGCCTGATATACGCCAACATACCCTAACGAAGAGCACAAGTCAAACATGTGCACCCAAAGTGCACAAACAACATAAGCACACTTGTAAAGCTTGCCGCGATCAAAGCAAGCTTTAAAAAAGTAAGAAAGTTTAATTAAAAAGCTCAAATAAAGTTTACAAAGCTTGCAAGCACACATAAAGCTTTCTGATCGTAGCAAGCTTCACAAGATCAAAGTTGCCCAATAACGAAGTCTAAATACTCTATAAAAAAATAAAAAAAACTTTTTTTTTTTTCGAAACCATTTAAAATAAAAAAAAAAAAATTTGAATCTAAAACAAATTGAAAAAAAAAAAAAAAAGAAACAAAAATTTTTTATTATAATATACAGAAAAAAAAAAATGAAATACTAAGAGAACGAAATTAATTTTAGAGAATTAATTTTCAATATTATGCCATAAAGATAAAACCAAAAGTAACAGAATTTCAAAGTGCATAAATAAGACAATTTATATACACCCTCAGACCATTAAAAGGCACCATGAAACTATCTTTGAGAGTTACAATGAAATAAAGAATAGCAATATAGACATTAAGTAGTGAAACCTTCACTGAGCTAATATACTGTTTAAATAAACAACTAATAAGTATAGCAACTAAACATAATATAAAATTCACAATACCGGTAGATTCGAATCTAAAAGCAACTTTCGAACATCTAATGGCAAAAGACTTAGAAGAGCCAGGTGTAGAAGATAACCCAGAAGACATTCAAGATATTAATACAAAACAAAAGATGGTGCAAACAAAGATTGAATTTCTTAATACAGCTTCTAAGCTGATTCAAGAGTATGATGGTGGAGTAGAAACACTTCAAAGTTTCATAGATTCAATGGAATTAATCAATGAAATAAATGCAGCACACGAAGAAACAGATATTAAAATCATAAAAACAAAACTAAAAGGGGACGTTAGACTACTAGTAACAAATGAACAAATGAACACTATGAATGGTATAATCCAAACATTAAAAAAGGAAATTAATGGTGAAACAGTTCAGGTAGCAGAGGCAAGATTAAAGAATTTAAAACAAAATGGCAAGAACGCAAGTTTATTAATGTCAGAAATAGAAAATCTCACCAAATCATTAAAACGCGCATTCATAACAGACAACGTAAAGGACGAAAAGGTCAAAACAATGAAGCAGCCAATTTTACTGAAATTAATGATGTTGTAGCCAAATTTGTAAATACATTTACAAGCATTGATCACAGCGTCTTTTACACTAAAAAAAAAACAACTACACAAATAGGAACTCGTATAATAATAATAATAGAAATTATAGTAGTAATTTACCAAAATAGAAACCCAAATGGTAATACTAACTATAACAATACTAGGAATTCGGAAAACTCCGAAAGTCCTCTGATGTAAAAAATCGAACAAATAAAATATATAGTTTAAATTGCAACCTTAATATCTACATAACTTTAAACTTTGACGATGTAGGGACAATAAAATTATTATTAGACACAGGAGCTGACGTAAAACAGAAAAGTAGTAAGAAAAGACAATACAGTTGACATACACAGACGGACAAATTAAGTGGAATAGGCAAAGACGTCCTATTTACAATAGGTGAAACCAAACTCAAGATCAGCAACCTCTCAAAGGAACACACCTTCCAAGTAATAGAAAATGATTTTCCCATCCCATGCAACGGAATCCTGGGGCTTGACTTTATAAAAAATGCAATTGCACACTCAATTATTCCACCAACAAATTGATAATAGATCCGTATAAATCAAGATATAAAATTATAATTAACATAGGGATCAGTCAAAACGATTCATGATAACCCGACTCCCAAGAATGGCGACGAAGCCAAAAGATTTGTAGCATTTTGTAATTAATACCGCAGATTCATTCCAAGCTTTGCATATCAGGCACAATTTATCAAGAAAAAATTTAGAATTTAACTGGGATGCAAACTGTCAGTCAGCTTTCGAATACTTAAAAAACAAATTAAAAGTCCACAAATACTCCAATATCCGGACTTCAATAAAAAATTCTGTATCACAACTGATGCAAGAAAGATCGCATGTTGAGCCGTCCTCAGCCAAGAAAATGATGGAATCCAATTACCCATATCATACGCATCTAATGCATTTACAAAAGGGGAAAGCAATAAGTTAACAAGAGAGCAAGAATTAACAGTAATACATTGGACAATTCAATATTTCAAACCAAACATATACGGAAAAAAATTCCTAATTAGAACTGACCATCAGCCATTAACATATCTATTTTCACCAAAAAACCCATCGTCAAATCTTACTAGAATAAGGTTAGATTTAAAAGAGGACAAGAAAATTTCGCAGCAGACGCTCTCTCTAGAATTGAATTTGAAAATATAAAAAACATGCAATCTAATAAAATACTTAAAGTAGCAACAAGATAAGAAACAAAAAAATGAATACATAAGGAAAACAAAATTAACAATAACGGAATAGAAATACCAAGAATATATGAAATAATAACTCCTAACGAAGCCAAAAAATATGCGCAACTTAGGTTCAAAAATGTAAATGTTTTATTACCAAAAATAAAGAAAAATTACTCTCCTTCCACATAGGCGATTTGATCATTAATGGAGGAATAGATCTAGATCTATTCTTTCCAAGGCTTGAAAAAGAAACCGGTGCTCAAAGAATCTATAAACTGAAGGTAGACATATCAGAAAAATTATTTAGGTCACTGACGCTTAATGAATTAAAAGAAAAATGAAAAGACACATTAAAAAATGTAGAAATAGAAGTTCTACCTCAAGAAAAAGAGGAAATAAGAGATACGTTAAATAAATATAATAATGATCCAAAAGAGGGAGGTCACTTCGGGGTAAACAGAACGCTAGGAAAAATAAAAAGAGATTTTTTGTTGGAAAAACATGTATAGAGTCTGTTCACACCACCGGGTGAACAGCAGTGAGCGGCGAAGAGCAGTGAGGAGTGAGGGGGGGTTTTTGATCCTCGGCATCTACGGTCACACCAGGAGGGGTGACTTGATTTTTCCCATGAGCATCGCACTTTAATCCAGTACGAGCATCTAACCCGAACACCCGTTCTTTCATTGTTTTTTGCTTTTTCGATTGAAAATTTTTCCAACCCGAATCATTTGCGTGTGTGTCGGGACATCTTATCACTTAAAGTAAATAAATCACCCGCAAACTACTTGTATTTTATTTGGATCCTTCCGCCCCTCCACGAACATTGGTCCTTCGAGCCGGATATCCTTCCGCTCCTCCAGCTTGCATCGGCGGAATTGCCGATAAGTACAAAATTTCATTATTCATTTCATTTGCCCCTACATACTAATAAAAGTGTGAGGTTTTCCCGCTTTTCCATAGCGACCTACACACTTTTATGTTTGTCCAACGTTTTTGTTTTTTTTTTTGTTTTCCATTCCACTATTACCCATTTTTATTTTATCTTCTTTTCCTCGCACTTGTCCAATTCCTTTTTTACACATGTAACACTCGTTTACATTCACATGTACATGTAGTTTCCACAGCTGTTTGCCAAGTCCGCGTAAAGGCTTAAAAAACAAAAAAAAATTATTAAAGTGTTATAGCAAAGAAAAAAAAAAAGGGAGAAAAAATAGTAACCAAAGTGTTCACCGCGATTTCTTATGTGTTCGAATTATTTCCATGCCAAACTAATTTCCTCACGCGCGTATCTACTTACATACAAACATCGTCATCTGTTGATGTACGCGCTTATGTACATACCATATACACATAATTCATTCGAACATTTACCACAACACAAAAAAAAATTTAAAATAGCAATTAACGTATGCACCGCGATTTCTTGTGAGTTCGAATTGGTTGCGAAATTAATTTCCTCACGCGCGTATCCGAAAACCGGTGCACTTGCTTACATATGTACATACATCGTCATACATTGATGGACGCACATACATATGTACCTACATATCCACAACACATAATCCATTTCGGTGTCGCACATTTATTTAACAAAAAAAAGGGGAGAGGAAAGGAACCCAACAGAGGCATTGAATTTCCTATCATCCGATCGAGTTAGCTAAAAACAAATTACTTACGTTTTTGTGAACAACGCGCGTGCACACATACATACATATACTTACCTGTGTACTTACGCCTGTATGTATATATCCATATGCACTGATCGTTTGTTTTATTGCTTTCGCGCACAACACTCGCGGTGTGTAAAAGCGTTCGTTTTTGTTTTTTTTTTTCTCCTCCGCACAACCACAAAAATTATTATAACACAATTAAAACAAAAAAACCAAATATAAACAGTGGCCGGCAGCTGTTTTCGGAGTAGTGGTGACACGTGAGTCGAGTCGTGATATCGATAGGCGGCTCATGTATATCTGTCCATATTTATAAATTATATATATAATTTTTTTCAGCCAGTATTTCGCGCACATATATATCCGCCCACATATATAAGTCCATACATATATATTTTTTTCCAGCATTATCGTGCCCATATATATCCGTCCATATTTATAAATTATATATAATTTTTTCCGGCCATTATTGTGCGGACATATATGTATATAGTAATATATCCGCCACTCCATTCACTCACACCACTCAATTTCCCACTCCAATCACCCACATAACTTGATCCCCCTTTAGTCTAGAAAACAGCGGATGTTTACTGCAACCGAGACTAAACAAAAATCCTATAAACAAATGTCCCCAAAAAATCTTCCAAGCGTGAGAACGCTTAGTTAGCAAAAATCAATAAGCCAATCAAAATCCAGATCCCTTGTCACCAGATAAAAAGCTCCCAATACTAATATCAAAAGCTTTTTAACCGAACTTTAATCATATCTGTATGAATAATCATAAGTTAGTTCTTAAGACGCTTTGTTTCAATAAAGATCGTTTTTGCGTCTCACCAATCCAAATTTTTTTTAATCAATGAAAGAATTGGATTTATAACTGGCGCAGTCGGTAGGATAAAACGAAATAATTTAGTGCGTGCAAAACTTTGTGTATAAGCGACCGTTACGGATATCGAATCTAAGGTTGCGTAATAAGCAAAACTTTTTTGTATCATTAAATAAATTGTGCGAAACTTGTGTCAAGCCACCGCTACAGATATCAAATCTAAGGTTGGCCCGTGATCAAGACTTTTTGTGCTAAAAACAAGTAAAGGAGCTGTAAGCAAAAGAACCTTTCGAGCAGTCAAAAGCGCGACATCGAATCTTGAAGTTCTAAATATATTCTAATTAAAGATGACACTGGAACTATCAGAAACACATCTGAACCAGGCACTTACCATGCTTAGACAGTTGCCCAATTTCGATGGTAACGCTTTGACCCTGAGCACGTTCATACGGAGAGTTGACTACATTCTACAACTCTACCCGACGAGGGACATCCGTCAACATAGCTTAATGTACGGAACTATAGAGATGCAGCTCACTGGAGATGCACAACGGACATCACAACTAGCGCACGCCAACAATTGGAACGAGTTGCGGGCCGCCCTCATCAGCAAATATAAGGTGCAAACGCCTTATGAAGAGTTACTACGACGGCTATACCATACTTCCTTTGGAGGAAACCTTCGTAAGTTTATTAAGATTTAGAAAATAAGACTTTTATTATAATTAATAAGTTAGAGCTAGAAGGCGATGCCGCCAATACCATTTTATACACAAATACCATGAATAACACAGTCAAAGAAGTCATTGTTAAAAGATTACTAGACAAGCTTTATATGACATTAGCGAAGTTTGATATTTCAACAGTGTCTAATTTGAAACAAGTAGCCCAGAGAGAGGGCCAATATGAAAACAGCTCCACAGAGAAACCAAAAACTAACAATCAAAGTAATTCAGGAAATTCGAATACATTCAATCAAATCCCTCTGTCCAACCAAAAATCAATAACATTCCTTTAAAGTGCGTTATAGATACAGGCTCGTCAATAAATATTATCAACGAAAATTATTTCAATTTTCCAGAAACATCAGAAAATTTAAATGTTCAAACAATAAAAGGAATAATTGAACTTAACAAAAGCGTATCTTTTGCATCAAGCAAACTTTGCCCCAACCATCAAAAATTTTATTGCCATAAATTTTCATCAACATATGACATACTATTAGGTAAAAAATATCTCAAAGCATGTCAGGCCGTTATTAATTACGAAGAAAATAGTGTAACATTATCAAATCACAAATTCTATTTCAAATACACCAATAAAGAAGAAAAAGAAGAATCAATACCTTATCCTCCCCCAGAGTTCGAATATGAAGCATTCGCACATGAAATAAATAACGGTATTGAGGAAAGAAACGAATTTAGACTTGATCATTTAAATTCAGAAGAAATAGAAATGTTAAAGAAAATATTGCATGAATTTAGCGATATCCAGTATAGGAAAGGTGAAAATTTGACCTTTACCAGTACAATAAAACACAACATCAGAACTAAACACGAAGACCCAATTTACAAAAACCCATACAAATACCCACAAATATTTGACGAAGAAGTCAATAAACAAATTAATGAAATGATAGAACAGGGAATCATTCGGAAATCGAAATCGCCCTATTGTTCACCAATCTGGATCGTACCTAAAAAAGAGGACGCATCCAAGGAACAAAAGTTCCGCCTAGTAATCGACTATCGTAGTCTAAATGAGATTACTGTCGATGACAAGTTCCCAATACCACTAATGGATGAAATATTAGACAAACTTGGAAAATGTCAATATTTTACAACCATTGACCTCGCCAAGGGATTCCATCAAATCCAAATGGACCCTAAATCAATCGAAAAAACCGCATTTTCAACTAAACATGGTCATTACGAGTACACACGAATGCCATTTGGACTTAAAAATGCACCAGCAACATTCCAAAGATGTATGAACAATTTACTAGAAGATTTAATCTATAAAGATTGTTTAGTCTACTTAGACGATATTATTGTTTATTCCACCTCATTAGAAGAACATTTGGCATCACTAAAAAAGGTCTTTGCTAAATTGCGCAATGCTAATCTAAAACTACAATTAGATAAATGCGAGTTCTTGAAAAAGGAAACAGAATTTTTAGGTCACGTCATAACTACAGAAGGAATCAAACCAAACCCAGACAAAGTCAAAGCTATTCTAAAATTTCCAATCCCGAAAACCCCGAAAGAAATAAAATCATTCTTAGGCTTATGCGGATTCTTCCGTAAATTCATTCCAAATTTTGCACACATTGCAAAGCCTTTAACCCTTAGATTAAAGAAAGGAGCTAAGATTAACATAACCGACCCACATTATATTTCATCCTTTGAAAAATTAAAATGCCTTCTTATGAACGATCCCATACTTGCATATCCCGATTTTAAAAAACCATTTTTTCTAACCGCTGATGCTAGCAATATAGCTTTAGGTGCTTTCCTCTCACAAGACCATAGACCTATTTCTTATGGTAGCAGAACACTAAACCAACATGAACTTAATTATTCAGCCATAGAAAAGGAATTACTATCTATCGTATGGGCAACCAAATATTTTAGGCCATACCTCTTCGGTAGACATTTTGAAATCCTAAGTGATCATAAACCCCTTGTCTGGTTGGACAATATCAAAGAACCTAACATGAAATTACAGAGATGGAAAATAAAATTGAACGAATTTGATTATAAAATAAAATACTTACCAGGAAAATAAAATTATGTGGCAGACGCCCTTTCCAGAGTAAAAATAGATGAAAATCTTTTAGGTGAAGAAATAAGTAGTTCTAGAGCTACAGTACATAGTGCTCAAGAAGATAACGAAAACCTAGTAGCCATTTCAGAAAAACCCCTGAATTATTACAATCGTCAAATAGAATTCAATAAATGCAACGAAAATAAAGTCAACGTTACTCACTATTTTCACGAAACGAAGATAGAAATATCATATGTAGAAAAGACCAATCAGTTTGCTAAAGAAATTATTAAGGAATATTTATGCTCAAAAAATAACGCACTTTATATTCACTTTATTTTCAAATACTTCAAGAAGCTTATCTTAAATAATTAGCCCAGACAGCCAAACAAAAACATTGAGAACCACTTACAAATTAAAAGACATTTCCACTTATGCAGAATTCAAAGAAATTATTCTTAAAAACCATAAATCATTACTTCATCCAGGTATCACTAAAACTCAAAACTGGTTTAAAGAAAAATACTATTATCCAGACTATCAAAAATTAATTCAAAATTTCATTAATGAATGCCATATTTGCAATTTATCAAAATCAGAAAACCGAAATACCAAATTATCTTTTGAAACCACCCCAGAGATATTTAACGCTAGAGAAAAATACGTAATGGATTTCTATTTAATCGACAATCAACAATTTTTATCTTGTATTGATATTTATTCAAAGTACGCGACTTTAGTCGAAGTCAAAAGTCGAGATTGGCTTGAAACAAAAAGGGCAATCACAAAAATCTTTAACGATATGGGTAAACCCTTAGAAATAAAAGCAGATAAGGACTCAGCTTTCAATTGCATAGCACTTCAAAATTGGCTACAATCGGAAAACGTTAATATAAGTATAATATCGAGCAAAAATGGTGTTTCAGACGTGGAAAGATTCCACAGGACTGTAAACGAAAAGCTAAGAGTTATTAATGCAGAATCTAGTATAGAGGACAAACAAACTAAATTTGAAGTTATCCTTTACATATGTATAACCATAAAACTAAACATCTAACGACAAACAGAACACCAGCGGGTATCTTTATTTACGCAGGCACACCTCTTTATAATACACAAGCTAACAAAGCAAAACAAATTGATAAATTAAATGAAAATAGGAACGATTTTGAAATAAATACACAGTATAAACAAGTCCCTTTAGTTAGATCGAAAACGACAACACCCTTTAAGAAAACAGGGGAAATTACCCAAGTTGACGACAAACATTATATTGAAATAAACCGAGGTAGACAAACAACACACTACAAATCGAAATTCAAAAAGAAAAAGAAAACTCATCAAAGTAAATATACTAATTAATTTCAGAGATCCCAACATTACTATTTCTACTCTTATCAATGGTACACTCGACGCATAATCAAAGCATTGAAATTAATCCCATAAAGGCACCTAATGGATATCTTGTATTCAAAACAGGAACCATGGATTTACCCTCAGATTTCGAATATCATTATTTAACTATAAACTTAACCAATATACAAACCACTTACAATAACCTAGTTGGGCAGTCAGAACCATATAAGAATATAGTCCACATTCAGTATTTAGTCGAAAAATGAAATCGCGAAATGAACGGCATAAAAATAATAAAGAGAAATAAGCGAGGCCTTATTAACATAATAGGCACAGCACATAAATATCAGCAAATAGCGCCCAAAATAATGAACTTAATCATATCATCGAAGCAGTCAACAAAAATATAGAACTCCTAAATAATCTTACTATTCAACAGGATGCAGACAAAAAATTAAATATACTAATGTTCAACTTAGAGCATTTTACAGAATACATAGAAGACATAGAGTTAGGAATGCAGTTGACAAGACTAGGAATATTTAATCCAAAACTTTTAAACCATCAAGAAATATTTAACATAAATACAGAAAAACTTTTAATATAAAAACATCTACTTGGTTAAAATCAGACACGAATGAAATCTTAATAATTTCGCATATACCTAGACAAATATCTAAAACATCGCTATTCAAAATTATATCCTATCCAGATGAAAATAATAACACTTTAACAGAAAATATTCAAGAAACATACTATATTCAAAATAATAAAATTTATGCAAAATCAACTAAAAAACAAGAAATAAATGAGTGTACTGTTGGCATTATTACACAAAAACCAGCAGAATGCAAATACACAAAGATGTTCAAAACCAATTCAATTAGTTATGTAGAACCAAATATTATCGTAACTTGGAACTTGCCCAAAACAAATTTAAAACAAAATTGTAACCAAAATAAAATATTCATAGAAGGAAATAATATAATAAAAATATACGACTGTGCTATGCAGTTAAATGAAATATCAATAGTAAACGCATTACAAGATTATACCCAAAATATTTATGTAACCAACAATGTAACAAAACTAGAACCAATCTCTTATATCCAATATTTATAAATAAATACATATATATCTTTTCCAGCACTATCGGGCCCATATTTATATATCCGCTCATATTTATAAATTATATATATATTTTTTTCGGCCAGTATTTTGCGCACATATATATATGCGCACATATACATATCCGCCCATATTCCTATATAAATACATATATATTTTTTCCAGCATTATCGTGCCCATATATATATCCGTCCATATTTATAAATCATATATAATTTTTTCCGGCCATTATTTTGCGCACATATATATATCCAGATCCAGATTTATATAAAAACGTATTTTCTTTTTGCCCTATACATCTTTATTTATATATTTCATCCGTGTTTTGATTTATACGTACTCCCATCGTTACTTACGAATCCATATAAACTTGTTTTGTAATCATTTCGATTCGTCTACGTGTAATTTCGGTCCGCATTCGTGCGTTCGTATATTGTTCCGCATCTATCCCCATCAAAAAACTTTCACTCGTTGCAGAGGACGGACGTGTTTTTTTGCGCTTATCAATTTTAATTTTTTTTCTCGCGATAAAATACTTTTACATAATTTTTAAATTCATTATCGGTTTAATTAACAATAATTTCAACATCCGAATTTTATTTTCATTTCGCGAATTGTTGCTGTCGCTTTTGTTTAAATTTAAATAAAATCAAAACTTACAACAATACTTGCATTAGCGATGTTGTTGTTTTGCTTATCTCTTTTGCGTTTGTGTCTTTACCGTTTTAACTAACTGTCGCGCTCTTGCGTACAAATTCAATTTGACGCGCTCTCCCGCTCTTTCCTATTCTTGATTGAATTGCGCTCTCGTCTTTTGCCTACACGCGACTCTGTGATACGTGCTTTTGTTTTTGTGCTTTCATCTCTTTTTATTCTTTAGTTGTGAAGGCTTACTCTGCACATTAACCCTTGTGTCAGAACTGGTCAGTATATTCTTATACATAGAATTTTTACCCTTAGAATTTTTATTTTTTATTTTTTGTATTTCCTTTTTTAATTAAATTAAACTGTTTGATAAAATGGTTGTCTGCTCAAAAAATAATTGCATAGTTGCCTATAATGCGGTTGACTCCAATGATTATATTCTTTGTTGGTTGTGTGACAATGCGGTTCACGTTAAGTGTGCAGGTTACACAGGCAGAATCAAGGAGTCTATTGCTAAAGGTGGTGGCTTAAAATATGGATGTGATGCTTGCCGAGAGGTCGAGAATGAGATGCGCTCTTTAATGAGGCGGACTAGAGATAGATTCGACATTTTAAGAGCAGGTTTTAATAGTTGACTGCTGCAGTGGGTGACTTGTCCAACGTACTGTTGCGGCTGACGCTTCGGGACCGCGGCCTCTCGTTGGCATACCACCAAAGAAACATATATTTGTTTCTAGGCTAGACCCTGTTGTCACATCTGATGATGTAATAGCCTATATTCGGAAGAAAGTTAACGTCTCGAATATTGCGGTGGAGAAGTTTAAATTTTCTTATTCTCGGGACATTTCGTCCTTTAAAATTAGTGTTTCTGCCAATATCTTCGACACTATATGTCGAGAAGATTTTTGGCCAAAACATATACTAGTTAAGGAATATACTGTGAAAAAGAAAAATCGGAAACCGATTCGCTTGCCAACAACAACAACTAATACTATTCCTGCCACATCAGCATCTGCTGGTGTGTCAAAAAACTAGCTTCGTCCCTTAACCTGGGTTACCAGAACGTTAGAGGACTGAAATCTAAACTTTCTAATCTCTATGTAGATAGTCTTTCTTTTGAACATAACATTTTAGCTTTTACAGAGACGTGGCTAAAACCTGATATTGCTGATGCATCGGTTTTTTCCACAAACTTTTCTATATTCAGACGTGACCGGATTTCTCGCATAGGTGGTGGCGTTCTGATAGCTGTTGATGCTGCTTTATCATCTGAAATGATTCAATTTGCTAGTACCCAGGAGATTGAGTTTGTCGGTGTTAACGTAAATTTTAAATCTTTTAATGCTTTCATTACTTGTTCCTATATTCCACCATTGTCAGACATGGTGGTATATTTAAATCATTTAGAGGCAATTCAGTTTGTCTCCTCTTTAGTTTCCAGTCAAGACTTGCTCATAGATGTAGGTGATTTTAATTTACCCGCTTTAGCATGGTCACTAACAGATGAATCTACCACGTTGCTGCCCTCTTTGTCACATGACTTTATTGATGGCCTTCTAGGCTTATCTTTATCCCAAGTCAATCCTGTCTTAAATTCTAATAGAAAATCGTTAGATCTTATTTTTGTATTGGATTCTTCTTATTGTGAGGTTTCTAGGATCGAACCATTTGTTCTTCCAGAAGACAAATTTCATCCTACATTAAATTTAAAAATTGATGTGCCCTTGCTTTCTTCATTACTTGGTTCAAATGAGTTACCTCTAACTAGGTGCTTTCGTAAGACTGACTTTGCCAGCCATAATGAAAACATTGCTACTACCGATTGGTCTTATCTGTACAATTGTAGAGATATGAACTCAGCTGTTCGTTTTTTCTATGATACTCTGAATTCACTCTTTGATATTTGTGTGCCTCTTGGTAGGCTGGAGCCGCTTAACAAACCTCCCTGGTTCTCTCGTGAGTTATCCAATTTGAAAAATGTGAAGACACGATATTATAAGAAGTTTTAAAAAACACGTCGTTCATCAGATTATGCTCTGTATACAGTCGCTCGTTCAAAATTCATGATGCTTAATACACAATGCTATAAGAATTATCTTCAGCGGTGTAAGCTTCAGTTTTCTTCTGACCCTAAACAATTTTATAAATTTGTTAATTCTAAACGTAAGACCTCTGTGCACCCATCTTTTTTGTCTTTTCAAAACAAAAAACGAGCACTGATCAGGCAATTGCCGATATCTTTGCGAGTTTTTTCAAAACAACTTATTCCTCAACGGAATATCGAGCACGTCCGTATCCTTATCATTTAAAAAAGGCTAATTGCATTTTCAATCCAGTGATTGATGAAAGTTCTATTCTTAGCGAACTTAAATTAGTTTAACCTGTTTATTCTCCGGAGCCAGATGGTCTTCCTGGATGCGTACTCAGGTTCTGGTGCAAGCGCATTATGTAAACCCATTTGAAAATTGTTTCTATCGAATCTTCCTCTTTTCCATCTATTTGGAAGGAGTCGTATATCATTCCTCTGCATAAAAATGGCAAAAAGTCCGAAGCCACTAACTATAGGGGTATCTCAAAATTGTCAGCTATTCCGAAAGCTTTTGAGAAAATTATAACTTCTCAATTGCAACATTTTTGCAGCTCTATTATTTCGCCATCCCAACATGGGTTTGTGAAACGTAAATCTACAACCACTAACCTTTTAGAATTTACATCAGTAATTATCAAGGGGTTCAAAAATGGTAAACAAACTGATGTAATATATACTGACTTTAGCAAAGCCTTTGATTCTGTTAATCATACTGTATTACTGTCTAAGCTGAACGACATTGGATTTCCACCTCTTTTTATTTCTTGGGTTCGAGAATATTTAACAAATACAAAACGGAAGGTACTATTTAAGTGTTCTTTTTCCAATTCCCTTCCTGTGACTTCTGATGTACCTCAAGGTAGTCATCTTGGTCATCTGCTCTTCACACTATTCATTAACGATCTTCCATCAGTCATTGTTCATTCGCGTGTGCTTATGTATGCTGACGATGTCAAGCTTTGTCTTACTCATAAAGATACAGATTCATTTAGTCGGCTACAAGCTGATCTTAAAAACTTTTAATCCTGGTGCCAGTTTAATCTACTAAATCTTAACACTACCAAATGTAAGGTAATGACTTTTTTCCGTAACTCTCCTCAACTGGTCACTTATTTTCTAAACAATAGCCCTTTAGAACTTTTAAATAATATAAATGATTTGGGCGTACTTATGGACCATAAGTTAAATTTTAACACCCACATTTCCACCACGGTCGCAAAGGCCATGAGTGTGCTGGGTTTCATTAAAAGATGGTCAAAGAATTTGATGACCCCTATACAACTAAAGTTCTTTTTACACCGCTTGTCCGTCCTATTTTAGAGTATGGATCTTGCATTTGGTCACCTCAATATGAGTCGCACCAGATTAGACTTGAATCCGTTCAAAAGCAGTTCTTGCTATTTGCTCTTCGTGGCTTAAGCTGGGATCACAATGTCAATTTGCCTTCGTATTCTATTAGACTCCTCTTGATTAACCTTCCGTCCCTAACTAACCGTAGAATTATGCTTGGTGTCATTTTTATGCACAAGCTCCTAATAGGTTATATCGACTCGCCCGAGTTATTAGCTCAGGTGAATCTGTCGGTACCATGTAAACGGAGTAGACATCCTTTGATGCCATTATCCCTTAGTCGTTGTTCTTCTAACTATGCTATGCATGAACCTTTTAGGGTCCTCTGCTCTGATTACAACCTTCTATTCCCTGTAATCAGCTCAGAGTTTTCTATTAATATGCTTAAAACATCTATCCTATCCCCTGAGTATGTCCACGGAGCCGTCCAAGACTGCGCCGAAGTCTAACAGTCTTTCGTCTCCCTCTGCAACTCCGGAGAAGGTTCGGCCTCCGAAAACTCCGGTGACCGTGAAGTGTACGGATATTTCGCGCAAGTTCTCGTCTGTTCGCAGCCGCAGCGAATCCCCAAGGTCCCGTCCGTCTTCGTCCAGCCTATCGTTGTCCCGTTGTTACAAGGCCTTGACGGTCCAAACCGACGAGGAAAGCTTGGCAAACATAAGCCACATCAAGGCGAAGCACAAATGCGCTTACGCGGCGTATGTGCGATGCGGGACGTTGTTCGGAGAACGCATCGAACAGCTCTCGGCACAGATGACGAGTCTTATGCGTCAGCCAACCGCTTCGTCGGGGCCGCCGGGGCATAGAGTTCCTCCGTGTGAGGTGGAGACATTTGATGGCGAAAGCCTAGCATGGCCCACATTCCGCGATTTGTTCGAGCGGACTGCAGACTGCGTTTCAAGGGTGTCTTACCGCGCTTGAGCGTTCGGGTGTTAGTACTGAGAATTGGGATGTCTTACTTATCGCCATCTGCACTAGCGAATTGCCGAAGGACACAATCCTCCTGTGGGAACAATCAGTGGCAAATAAGATTGTCGTCTCAACTTGGTACGATTTGAACCAATTTCTTACCGATCGGTATCGTGTCCTGGATGCCACCGAAGAACATAAGTCGGCCCCAAGTGTCCAAGCCATCCCCATTGACCCCGCAAATCCTCTGCAACGATGAAGGTCCAAGCGTTTCCCGCGAAATTTCAGCTAAAACCGGCGTCTTGCAAGCTGTGCCATCGGGAGAATCACCCAATACGGCTCTGGCCTAGTTTTCTTGATATGCCTGTTCAGAGGCGTTTGGAAACCATTAGGCAGCAGGGACTCTGTCTGAACTGTTTTGCCCGCGGTCATCAAGTGAATGGCTGCTCCAGCGCGCATAATTGCCATACCTGCAAGGAACGTCATTATACTCTGTTGCATCCTAGTGATGTGTCCGTGTCCTCGCCGTCCGCTGCGCAAGTCCCACCATCCAGCGCCACAGAGCGTCCGTCCACGAGCAACCAGCTCACAAATGCTCAAAGTTATTTTGCATCTACCCCAGGCAGAGGCCTCTTAGGCACTGCGATTGTCACTCTGCACCATCGTGGTGTGGATCACCATATTCGTGCGTTGATCGACTCTGGGGCCGATTCAACTTTTCTCTCCGAGCGTGTTTTCAACATGGTCCAGCCCCCCTTTTACCCAGTAGACGCCGCGGTGACTGGCATGGGCCAGAGTGATGGAGGCTGCGCCGACAAGGTGTGTCTGCTGATGCTGTCTCCTCCGTGTGACAGACTGAACAAAATTGGAGTCTCCGCCCTGGTCGTATCCAAATTGTCAGGGGCCATTCCAACAGCTCCATTTTTTAATACGGTTCCGACGCAGTGCCTCGATCGCCCCCTGGCTGACCCGTACTACAACAAGCCCGCGCCTATTGACATGATTATCGGTGTAGACCTGTTTCCCCACATCCTCGGAGAACGGATCAAAAAGGATATTGGTGAGTTCGTCGGGCTAGAAACCATTTTTGGATGGGTTCTGTGTGGGGCTATCATGCCTGACCTTCCGGTGTCTCGATTAGTTTTCGCTGCACAGACGCGAGTTAGTCCAAAAGCAAAACTTGTGGTACCCCTCACCAAGTTTTGGGTGGTGGAAGACCTTCCCGCAAAGCCGGAAAAAGAGGATGACGTATTCTGCGAGCGGAACTTCCAGGAGACCACCCAAAGAGGGAAGGACGGCCGATATGTTGTGTCCCTACCGTTCAAAGGTCCGAATAGCGTCGACCCCAACCATATCACCGAGATCGCTGCGGCAATATTCAGGATTATGAGCTACAAACTGTCACGTTTGGGGTTAACTGCGCGCCATTCTTGGCGATCCGAGTCCTTTTACAACTGGCTCAAGACGTGCAAGCGCTGTACCCCCCAGGTGAGCGAAATCCTTCGGAACTACATGTATGTTGATGATGTCCTTGCCGGCGCTCACACTGAAGCTGACGCCTGTCTCGCCATACGAGAGCTTCAAGCTGCCCTCCAATCTGCGGGCCTCACGCTTCGGAAGTGGACTTCCAATAAGAAGAAAGTACTTCAAGCTATTCCGAGAGAGCACCTGCTGCGAGAGGACTTTCTCGAGCTGGAAAACGCGAGCACTGCAAAAACCTTGGGCATTCGCTGGCAAGCCGCAGGGACGTCTTCTTCTTCATCATAGCAGACCCACCATTGAAGGAGTCGATCTCCAAGAGGCAGGTTCTGTCCCATATCGCTAAACTCTAAGCCAAGGTGTTTATGCAAAAGCTTTGGCTACAAGAGCTAGGGTGGGATGATTAATTTCCTAGTGAACTCCATCACAGGTGGCCGGATTTTACAAAGAGCTACTCCTTCCTTGACCAGATCCGAATTCCGCGGTGGGTTCTCCATGATCCAAATTCTGACATTCAATTCCATTGCGCGTTAGTAATGACCAAGGCATATCGTGCTGCCTTCTTGCAGCGATATCTAGAGTAGCACCAGTTAAAACGGTTTTATTGCCCCGCCTTGAATTATGCGGAGCCACTCTTCTAGCTGAATTGGCAGCTGCAGTTCTTCCGCAACTTCCAGTTGATAATGCGGAGGCATTGTATTGGTCGATTTCACCGTCGTACTGTCGTGGTAAAATAAGCCATCCTGCACATGGACGACGTTTGTCGCAAATCGGGTAGACAAAATTGTGACAACAAATAGCGCCCCATGGAATCACGTCCGTTCAGAGGACAATCCAGCAGATCTCCCTAGCCGTGGCCTGAGTGCGCAGGAACTTGTACACACACCACCATGCCTGCGGCAACCACAAGAGTCCTGGCGGCAAGCGACACCACTCCCACTAGACACTACCTTGGAGAAGCGGGTAGTGAAGGTCCACGTTGCGATCGCTAAGCCAGACAACGAGATACTGTCTCGTTTTTCCAATCTGGCACGTGCCTTACGAGTGGTAGCATATGTGGTCCGTTTCGGCAGAAAGTGTCGTAAACTTCTAAACGATTACTCCGGGGAGGTGACCTCTAACGAGATCAATCAAGTACTCCAGGCGTTGATCCGAGTCACTCAGCGTGACATCTTCCCGACGGAACATCGGTGTCTACAGCAGAAGAAATCTCAAATCTCAAGGCCCTCAATTACGATGAGCGTAACCCCATTCTGTTGGTAGCCGTAAGTCCATTGTCCCGACAGTTGGTGCTTTTCACGCATCAGATCTCTCTCCATGGGGGCAGTCAACTGGTAGTCCGTCTCATCCGACAGAGATACTGGATTCCAAGACTGCGAAATCTAGTCAAATCGGTGGTCAATTCATACAAGGTCTGTGTGATTTACAAAAGAAGTCTGCAATCACAGCTGATGACCACCCTTCTGTCCCAGCGAACCACTTTCGCACGTCCTTTCACGACCGGGAGAGATTTCGCAGGTCCTTTCGATTTTAAGAGTTTTACCGGAGTCACATATCAAAGGGACAAAAGCCATTTATCTTGATGCAACTTCGGATTTAACTACCGAAACATTTCTGGCAGCATTCGCATTGTATCGAGGCGAGGTTGTCCCCAGCAAGTGCAGTCCAACAACGGTAAAAACTTCGTAGGTGCATCCAGAGTTCCTGAAAAAGATTTCCTAAGGTCTACCCAGCAGAAAATTTTATCCCACTACAGCCATCTGAATCTGTCCTGGCATATTATCCCTCCCGGGGCACCACACATGGGATTGGCAATTTCCTAGTAGGCGGTCAATTGCTATCCGTCACGGAACCTGAAATCAAGGATCACGTTCCGTATATCATGTGAGTCAGCATTTCTGCCACCGGTGGAAAGAGGAATACCTAAAGGAGCTACATAAGCGCAAAAGGTGGCGATTCCCTTCTAAAAATCTTAAAGTGGACGATCTGGTGGTACTTTAGGATGACAATCTTCCATTTAACGACTGGCGTCTCGGGCGAATCCACCAAACGTACCCTGGCAGTAACGGCAACGTCCGCGTCGATCTTCTGCTTACCGCTCGCGGTGTTACAGTAGCATCCAGCACGTGGTCGAAGGGCCGAGCTGCCAGTAGTAATCCGCTAATCATCTTAATCCGCTTTCTTTGTTATTTCTCCCGGCAGCTTCCTGATATTCGTCAATCTACATCCCGTTTCTATGGCTCCGAGACCACGTTCAGTACAGGCATCAAAGGAGGAGCACATATGTTCGCGAGGAACTGAGTCCTTCTGTTGCCGAGTACTATGGCGACGTCGCTGGCCACGGCCTTTTAATTGACAGCCGTCAATATTGGGGCGGAGAAAGCGGTGGCAGCAGTGATCCGGTCCCCGATCAGTGAAGGATGGCGATTGGAGGCGATCCTGAAGGTGGTCGATGGCTTGTGCTGCCGCACTCCAAGCTCTCCGGTGGACCCGCAAATCTCCAAAAAGTTCGAGGGCATCGTCCTGGCGGATGACATATTCTACCGACCGTCGTCGGTGTCTTTGGTCCTGGGCGCGGACGTGATGACGGAGGTTATGCTCGAGGGTAGGCTACCCGGGGTTGGCGGCCAATTGCGATGCGCACAGTCTTCGGCTGGACCCTGTCCGGAGCGTGCCATTAGGCACTTCCACTGGGTCTTCCACTCCTGCAGGGGGGAGAATGTTTATGCCCAACGGCCAACACAAGAGTTAAGGGAGGCGGGAGCTTTCACCTCGCGCGGCTCTCCCGATTGTGCCCCTCGCTCTCCCCACGAAAAGAACGCCCCACACTTCGCTCGATGCGGGGCTTGATTCCCCTCTCTTTAGTTTAAGCTAGAAAAAATTGTATTATACCTGTGACTGAATATACAAGTGAAAGAAAATTTCCGCGTGCCTACTTTTTTCACAAGACAAATCAAAAGGAGAAAATTCATTTAGCTGCCCCAGCCAGAAGGAAGTTCTGCCCCCCTACAAAACAAGGATAATCTTGTTTTTGTCTCTATTCTTCTTACTAGATCAAACAGTTTATTACTATAAATTTTGAAAGTTCACAAGCATTTTAATTGATAAGTTGATATATTAATATAGTAAATTTAAAATATAAATTGTTCGTGGGGGGCGGAAGGATCCAAATGAAATACAAGGAGTTGGCGGGTGCCAATTTCTTCAGTTTGTGGTGAGCGAGTGGTGAATTAAAACGCACGAGAAACTTCGGTTAACTAAATGTAGGTTTTATTATTTATATAATATTCACAGGTAAACCGGCACACACGGAAATGGTTCGGGTTGAAAGTGATTAACAAATCGTAAAAAAATGCAAGAGAACGGGTGTTCGGGTGAAAGGCTCGATTCTTAGTGATGGCGGTGCCCATTGGAAAAAATCAAGTCACTCCTCCTGGTGTGACCGTAGACGCCGAGGATCAAAAAACCCTCCTCACTCCTCACCGCTCACTGCTCTTCGCCGCTCACTGCTGTTCACCCGGTGGCGTGAACATACCGCCCCCCTTGCAACATGTTGCAATTGTCACCCTGGACATATAAAGGATGGGGGACGGCAACGTCCTGGAGCGCCTAGATCCCACAGGAGCCGGAGACGACCCATCCGAACACGGTGCTCTGGGCTGCGGGAGTACCGCTATGACCGGGCACACAGCCTGGTTGGATGACCTCAGGATAGAGGTCTGCCCCGAGCACCACGGATACCGACGCCGGCCGATAGAAGTAGGGGTCGGCCAGGATCAGGGTTGCGAACTTCTCTCGGACCGGCGCCGCCACTTCCCGGATGGGAGTGCGGATGAGCAAGTCCTCTTCGACCCGGAATATAACGTTCCGTCGGAACGTCTTGTCGGACCTCGACTCGAGGACGGCCGTACAGGCTTGGTCGACCCCGACCGTGGTCACAGCTAACCCCAGGGACCGGGCAAAGGAGAGATTGATGCGGCTCTCAGCCGCACACGCATCAAGAAGGACGCGGGTCTCGAAGGATTTCGAGCCATTGCCCAACCGTAGGACTGCGGTGGGCAGGACAGTCGTCGTCCTGGCGTGGAGCAGGGAGGATAACGAAATCTCGGGTGCGCCTTCTGGGGAAGCGGAGCGGTCGGACGATGATCGGGAACGGGGTTGTAGCGGGGGTGCAGCACGACTGGAGGGGGGTGATCGGCTGCGACGCCGGGCGGAGGCACGTCGTCTCGGCGGTTGGTCGGCCATGTGGAGCAGGGTATGGTGCCTTTGCCCGCATCGTCGGCAACCATGGCGAGTCCGACACGCGTCGGATGAATGCTCGTGGGCCAAGCAATTGGGACAATATTTATTGATGAGCACCGCCCGAAGCCGCTTTTCCCCTCGGAGGTTTAGGAAGCGCTGACACTGCCGGAGTGCATGAACCCCCGACAGACCCGGCATCGGTACACGTTCGTGCCCTGTGGAGCTCGTTTGCTGCGGTGGTGCGGCAGACGCGTGGGGGCCATGTCGCTATGAAAGGGCGAGCTGAATGAACTGTAACGAAAGAAATTACGTATGGGGGAGTGGATTAGTCTATGCACGGGAACGAGAAACATGCACGGAGACGAGGACATTCGGAGGAAACATAGAGGGATTAGGAGTCACGATAAGGTTTTAGACTCAGGACTCCTGCTGTCTTGCAACAGAATGAGCTTCGCTACGGGTCTTCGGATAGACCCACGCGCGGTGGTGACATCAGCCACTCGGACGAGGCCGTCAGCCCCGGGCAGAGTGCGCTCAATTCGCCCTAAGCGCCACTCGTTGGAGGGGAGATGATCTTCGGACACGATCACGAGGTCGCCGGTCTGGATGCTGCGAGTCGGTGATTTCCACTTGTTCCGTTTGTGAAGCTCCTTGAGGTACTCACTCTTCCAGCGGCGGCAGAAAGCCTGCTGGATTGCCTTTAGTCGCTGCCATCGGTTGATCAGCGACATAGGCTCGACCAGAATTTCCGGTTCCGCAATGGCTAAGAGTGGTCCTCCAATCAGGAAATGTCCCGGGCTTAGGGCCAGTAGATCCTCTGGGTCCTCACTCATGGGAGAGATTGGCCTGGAGTTTAGGCACGCTTCGATCCTACACAGGAGAGTGGAAAGTTCCTCGAAGGTGTATTTGACAGTGGACGAGGACTTGTAAAACAGGGTCTTAAAACTTTTGACCCCTGCTTCCCACAGTCCTCCCATGTGGGGCGCGCTTGGCGGAATGAACTGCCAGGATAGGATGTGCTGGGGGAATGCCTTCATTATTTCAAGCTTGGTGGCGTTCAGGAAATCTTTTTCGAGCGCCTTTGAGGCCCCTACGAAGGTTTTGCCGTTGTCGGAGTAAATGCGCTGTGGACATTGTCTCCGTGCGACAAACCGAGAGAAGGCTGCCAGAAATCTTTCAGTGGTGAGGTCGGAGGTAGCCTCGAGATGGATTGCCTTCGTGCTGAAACACACAAAGACGCAGACATAACCCTTAGTTATGAGACACGCACGCCCGGTGTAATTTTTGATCTCGAACGGCCCTGCGAAATCAATGCCCGTGTGGGTGAAGGGCCTGGAATACGTGATGCGTTCTCGAGGGAGATCACCCATCATCTGGGTCTGTAGTCGTCGACGATGAACGATGCAGACCTTGCACCCCTTGATGTGGGACTTTACCATGTTCTTTATCCGTGGGATCCAGAATTTGGTGCGCAAATACCGCACCATCAGTTGATTGCCGCCATGCAACGTGATGCGGTGGGCGAATGCGACAAGCAGGCGAGTGAAATGAGTACTATATGGGAGGAGAATAGGGTGACGTTCATCATATCGGAGGGACTCAGCGGCCCGGAGTCGTCCGCAGGAGCGGAGTAACCCATGCTGGTCGAGAAATGGGTTCAGATTGAGTAGAGTGCTGGATGATGGCAGGGGTCGCCCTTCGCCCAGGGCCCGTATCTCCGCGAGGTATTCCCGCCGCTGAGAGGTCCGAATCAAGGCGCGCTCGGCGGAAAGAAGTTCGTCATTGGTGAGGCGAACCGTGGAAGGCGTCGAAATCCTCTTGGTGGCGAAGCGTAGGATGTACGCGATGACTCGTAGAGCCCTACCATAATTCGAGAACCGTTCGCTGACGTCCTCGAGTAGCGTGGTCGCGGTGGTGTGGCACTGGACCCGTTGCTCCAGCTGGGTGTCTGGGAGTTCGTTATGGGGAGTTGGCCAATACTCGGGGGCTCTCTGGAGCCAGTCCGGCCCATGCCACCAGAGGCTGCTGGCCGATAGCTCGGCCGCGGAGACTCCACGGCTCGCCAGATCCGCGGGGTTGTCCTCGGAGCGCACATGTGACCAGCTTTGGCCACTAGTGCTTTCGGAGATCCTGGATACGCGATTGGCCACGAAGGTGGACCAACTGCACGGAGGTTTATTGAGCCAAGCCAACACGATGGTAGAGTCGGTCCAAAACTGGGAGGTTGCAGGTCGGATTGGAAGTTCAGGAACGATCGACGCCCAGAGATCGGCTAGCAGAACCGCTCCGCACAACTCTAGCCGAGGCAGCGAGACTGTTTTGACTGGAGCTACACGGGTCTTAGCCGTTAATAAATGGACGTCTACTTGATTGCCGTACCGAACCCGCACATATAGGGCCGCTCCATACGCTTTCTGTGACGCGTCACAGAAGCCATGAAGCTCCCACGAGAGCTTATCGCTGGTGTTTAGCCAACGGGGAATGCGGAGTCGACTGAGGCCTGGGTAATCCTGCAGGAATTCATGCCATTGCTGCAGCAGGAGAGGCGGCAGAGCATCATCCCAGCCCAGTTCGGTAAGCCAGATTTGCTGCATGAATATCTTCGCTCGGATGACAAATGGGGCTAGCCACCCAGCGGGGTCGAAGAGCTTAGCGATATGAGACAGAACCTGCCTCTTGGAGATCGACTCCTTCAAGGGGGGGTCCGCTGTGGTGAAGAAGAAGACGTCCTCAGCAGCTTGCCATCGAATACCCAAGGTTTTTGCGGTGCTCGCGTCTTCCAGCTCGAGAAAGTCCTCTCGCAGCAGGTGCTCTCTCGGAATGGCTTGAAGTACTTCCTTCTTATTGGAAGTCCACTTCCGAAGCGGGAATCCCGCAGATTGGAGGACCGCTTGAAGCTCTCGTATGGCGAGACGAGCGTCGGCTTCAGTGTGAGCGCCGGCAAGGACATCATCAACATACATGTAGTTCCGAAGGATTTCGCTCGCCTGAGGATACATCGTTTGCACGTCTTGTGCCAGTTGTAAAAGGACTCGGATCGCCAAGAATGGCGCGCAGTTAACCCCAAACGTGACAGTTTGTAACTCGTAATCCTGAATATTGCCGCAGCGGTCTCGGTAGAGGATCCGCTGAAAGGGGGTATGCCTGGGATCGACTCGGATTTGTCGATACATCTGCGTTATGTCGGCATTGAAAACGAATTGAAAGAACCGCCATTTCAGTACCTGAAGCGTGAGGTCGGCCTGAAGAGTAGGACCGGTGTGCAAGACATCGTTGAGGCTGACGCCTTGTGTGGAGGGGCTCGACGCGTTAAATACCACGCGTACCTTAGTGGTGGTGCTATCGGGCTTAAACACCGCATGATGGGGGAGATAGAAGTTTTTCCCATCTTGAGGCGGCGTCACCCGAATCATATGACCCAATTCCTCATATTCTTGAATAATGGCATCGTACTGCGTTTTTAGAACCGGATCCTTGAGAAGGCGTGCCTCATTCCGCAGGAATTGAGCCAGCGCGATCGGTCTTGAGTGGCCCAAGTCAACGCTATTCGGACCTTTGAACGGTAGGGACACAACATATCGGCCGTCCTTTCCCCTTTGGGTGGTCTCCTGGAAGTTCCGCTCGCAGAATGCGTCATCCTCCTTTTCCGGCTTTGCGGGAAGGTCTTCCACCTCCCAAAACTTGGTGAGGAGTACATCAAGCTTTGCTTCGGGACTAACTCGCGTCTGTGCCGCGAAAACGGATCTAGACACCGGGGGGTCAGGAGTGATAGCCCCACACAGAACCCATCCAAAGATGGTTTCTAGCCCGACAAAATCACCAATATCCTTTTTGATCCGTTCTCCGAGGATGTGGGGAAACAGGTCTACACCGATGATCATGTCAATAGGCGCGGGCTTGTTGTAGTACGGGTCAGCCAGGGGGGCGATCGAGGCACTGCGTCGGAACCGTATTAAGGAATGGAGCTGTTGGAATGGCCCCTGACAATTTGGATACGACCAGGGCGGAGACCTCAATCTTGTTCAATCTGTCACACGGGGGAGACAGCATTAGCAGACACACCTTGTCGGCGCAGCCTCCATCACTCTGGCCCATGCCAGTAACCGCGGCGTCTACTGGGTAGAAGGGGGGCTGGACCATGCTGAAGACGCGTTCGGAGAGAAAAGTTGAATCGGCTCCCGAGTCGATCAACGCCCGAATATGATGATCCACACCACGATGGTGCAGAGTGACAATCGCAGTGCCTAAAAGGCCTCTGCCTGGGGTAGATGCAAAATAACTTTGAGCATTTGTGAGCTGGTCGCTCGCGGACGGGCGCTCTGTGACGCTGGATGGTGGGACTTGCGCAGCGGATGGCGAGGGCACGGACACATCACTAGGATGCAACAGCGTATGATGACGTTCCTTGCAGGTATGGCAATTATGCGCACTGGAGCAGCCCTTCACTTGATGACCGCGGGCAAAACAGTTCAGACAAAGTCCCTGCTGTCTAATGGTTTCCAGCCGCCTCTGAACAGGCATATCAAGGAAACTAGGGCAGAGCCGTATTGGGTGATTTTCCCGATGGCACAGCTTGCAAGACGCCGATTTGAGCTGAGCTTTCGCTGGAAACGCTTGGACTTTCATCGTTGCAGAGGATTTGCGGGGGCCAATGGGGATGGCTTGGACACTTGGGGCCGACTTATGTTCGTCGGTGGCATCCAGGACCCGATACCGATCGGTAAGAAATTGGTTCAAATCGGACCACGTTGAGACGACAGTCTTATTGGGCACTGATTGCTCCCACAGGAGGATTGTGGCCTTCGGCAATTTACTAGTGCAGATGGCGATAAGTAGGACATCCCAATTCTCAGTACTAACACCCGAACGCTCAAGTGCGGTAAGACACCCTTGAAACGCGGTCTGCAGCTCTCGCAAGGATTTGCCCGACTCTTGTGCCACCGCGGGAATCTGAAGGAGTTGTCTGGCTTGAGTCATGACCAGCAGACGGCTGTTTTCGTACCGTGCGGTGAGGTTCTCCCACGCGGCCTGGAAACCCTCATTCGTCAGGGGGGGACTTAGCCACGATGGTTCTCGCTTCCCCTCGCGTCTTGGCGTTCAAGTGATAGAGCTTCTCCACTTGTGACAAATACGGATTGGCGATATAAATGGCGGCGAACAAATCGCGGAATGTGGGCCATGCTAGGCTGTCGCCATCAAATGTCTCTACCTCACACGGAGGAACTCTATGCCCCGGTGGCCCCGACGGAGCGGTTGGCTGACGCCTAAGAGTCGTCATCTGTACCGAGAGCTGTTCGATGCGTTCTCCGAACAACGTCCCGCATCGCACATATGCCGCGTAAGCGGATTCGTGCTTCGCCTTGATGTGGCTTATGTTTGCCAAGCTTTCCTCGTCGGCTTGGATTGTCAAGGCCTTGTGACAACGGGAGTATTCCATCTCGACAGTTGACCAAAGGGATTTGAGCTGCTCTAAGTGCATTTTAATGGAAAACAAGGGCACTTCAGAAGTTAGAGCTTCACTCTCGCGAGCTTCAAACAGAGTCAATGCGTCGCACGCTATAACGAAATCGGAAAGGGACATTCTGGAGTGTTCTCTACGCTGTTGTGATACGGATCGGGTGACGGGAGCGTCAGAACAGTGCGTCACAACAACGTGCGGAATCTGGGTCTGAGTTGAAAGCTTGGAACGACCTTGGTGTTCCCTCGAGTCTTTAACCGAGAATCTGCGACCCTCAGGTAAGCTGGACGAAGACGGACGGGACCTTGGGGATTCGCTGCGGCTGCGAACTGACGAGAACTTGCGCGAAATATCCGTACGCTTCACGGTCACCGGAGTTGTCGGAGGCCGAACCTTCTCCGGAGTTGCAGAGGGAGACGAAAGACTGTTGGACTTCGGCGCAGTCTTGGACGGCTCCGTGGACATACTCAGGGGACGAGCTTACCGACGAACACCGCGTTTGTGCGCGTCCCTTTTTTTTGTTTTGGAAGTGAGAAGTGGACTGTATGGGGACGCAAGAACTTCCTCACTGTGCACCGCAGGATTGCGGGAGAATTTTCTCGCGTGTGGCTCGGAAACGAAGCCTCTTTAATGGGGATAGATGCGGAATAATATACGAACGCACGAATGCGGATTGAAAATTACCGATGGGAGTACGTATAAAACAAAACACGGATGAAATATATAAACAAAGATGTATAGGATAAAAGGAAAATACGTTTTTATATAAATCTGGATCTGGATATATATGTGTGCGCAGAATAATGGCCGGAAAAAATTGTATATATAATTTATAAATATGGACGGAGATATAAATATGGGCCCGATAGTGCTGGAAAAAATATATATATATGTATTTATTTAGAAATATGGGCGGATATATATATGAGCGCAAAAGGCTGGCCGGAAAAAATATATATATATAGTTTTTAAAGCTGAACGGATATATAAATATGGGCCCGATAGTGCTGGAAAAAATTTATATGTGTTTATTTATAAATATGGGCGGATATATATTGAGCGCAAAATACTGGCCGGAAAAAATATATATATAGTTTTTAAATATGAACGGATATATAAATATGGGCCCGATAGTGCTGGAAAAAATTTATATGTGTTTATTTATAAATATGGGCGGATATATATATGAGCGCAAAATACTGGCCGAAAAAAATTATATATATAATTTATAAATATGGACGGATATATAAATATGGGCCCGATAGTGCTGGAAAAAATATATATGTATTTATTTATAAATATGGGCGGATATATATATGAGCGCAAAATACTGGCCGAAAAAATTATATATATAATTTATAAATATGGACGGATATATATATGTGAGCGCAAAAAGTTGGCCGGAAAAATTATATAAATGATTTATAAATATGGACGGATATATAAATGTGGGCACGATAATGCTGGAAAAATATATATGTATTGTTTTATAAATATGGGCGGATATATAATTAGGCGAAAAAAGAGAATCGGAAATAATGTGATTTAAATTTGGCGCGCTTGAGCCGCCTATCGATATCACGACTCGACTCACGTGTCACCACTACTCCGAAAACAGCTGTCGGCCGCTGTTTATATATTTGGTTTTTGATTTTGTTGTTTAATTATGTATGTGAATAATTTTTTTTTTTGGTTGTGCGGAAAAACCAAGAACAAGTGTTGTGCGGAAAAACAAGCGAGTGTTGTGCGCAAATAAAACAACCGATCAATGCATATGGACAGATGCTTTGATCTATGTGTGTACGTACATGCATAAGTACACAGGTGAGTATAGATATGTATGCACACGCGTTGTTCACAACAACAAAAAAAACGTAAGTAATTGTAATTTAATTGGATGTGGGGTTGTGTTAAATCAATGCGCGACACCGAAATGTATTATGCGTTGTGGATATGTACATATGTATGTGCAATGTATGACTATGTAAGCATATACATATGTATGTATGTACGTATGTAAGCAAGTGCACCGGTATCCAAAGACGCGCGTGAGGAAATTAATTTCGCACCTAATTCGAACGCGCAAGAAATCGCGGTGCATACGTGAAGTGCTATTTAAAAAAAAAGAATATTTTTTTTGCCTTTTGTGTCGTGGTAAATGTGCGAAGGGATTGTATGTATATGGATATGTATGTACATATGCGCGTACATCAACAGGTGACGATGTATGTATGTACGTAGATACGCGCGTGTGGAAATAAGTTTGGCATTAAAGATTATTATTCCAACACATAAGAAAACGCGGTGAACACTTTGATTTTTATTTTTCCCTATTTTTTATAACACTTTAATAATTTTTTTTTTTTTGTTTTTTAAACTTTTACGCGGATTTGGCAAACAGCTGTGGAAATTACATGTACATGTGAATGCATATGTAAAAAAGGTGGATTTGGACAAGTGCGAGGAAAAAAAAAACATAAATGAAAATGGATAATCGTGGAATGTAAAATGAGAACGTTGGACAATCACGCTAAGGATTAGGAACTACCATGAAACCTTGGAACAGGTCAGGTATGTACATACAATATGTAAAAGTGTGTAGGTCGCTATGGAGAAGCGGGAAAACCTCACACTTTTAGTAGTATGTAAATGAAATGAATAATGAAATTTTGTACTTATCAGGAATTCCGCCGATGCAAGCTGGAGGAGCGGAAGGATATCCGGCTCGAAGGACCAATGTTCGTGGGGGGGCGGAAGGATCCAAATGAAATACAAGGAGTTGGCGGGTGCCAATTTCTTCAGTTTGTGGTGAGCGAGTGGTGAATTAAAACGCACGAGAAACTTCGGTTAACTAAATGTAGGTTTTATTATTTATATAATATTCACAGGTAAACCGGCACACACGGAAATGGTTCGGGTTGAAAGTGATTAACAAATCGTAAAAAATGCAAGAGAACGGGTGTTCGGGTGAAAGGCTCGATTCTTAGTGATGGCGGTGCCCATTGGAAAAAATCAAGTCACTCCTCCTGGTGTGACCGTAGACGCCGAGGATCAAAAAACCCTCCTCACTCCTCACCGCTCACTGCTCTTCGCCGCTCACTGCTGTTCACCCGGTGGCGTGAACATAAATAAAGAAAAAAAATGTCAGAGGAAGAGCCAGGCCCAGCGGCAGCCAAATGCCCCCTCTGTAAAGAAGCTATGTCCACGTCAGACCTTTGCAAGGCCAAATGTGGACACAAGTTCCACAAAACATGCATAAGATCTTATTTACAAACAAAAACCACTTGTCCAGTCTGCTCAACTGTCGTAATATCTCAACAAGCAGCACCGCCTCCATTGGAAAAAATTCAGCAGCAGACAAAGCAATTGAGCCAAGCAGCAGCGACTAGTGACTAAAACGTATTGGAAGCAGACTTGGATGTCCAAGCTTCTACCTCTAATCGAGGTCCTGATGATTTTTCTACGGCTCTAAAAACGATGCAAAACGAACTTCTTACACAATTGACCGAGAGAATGGCTGAAATGATAACCAACGTATGTGCTCAGATAGCAAACGCGCAATCAGTTAATACAAATAGAATAAATGCGCGCGACCATGGGTGGGCGATGCCAGAACAGTTCCATAGCGAAGACGTTCAGTTATCGCCTCTAAGTAGACCACCATCGTCGAGAGCAGCTGCCTCAGATCTAACACAAAGACCAGACAAGGTGGGCCACATCATGAACAATTGGAAAATTAGTTTTTCAGGGGTTTCTGAAATGCTCAGTATTGACTCTTTTATATATCGTGTAGAAGCTCCAACCCATCACACTTTAGATGGAAATTTTTCATTACTGTGCACTAATATACCAACCATTTTTGAGGGCAAAGCCTCCGATTCCTATTGGAGATACCACAAATCAATTGGATCAATTAGGTGAAATGAATTGTGCATAGCTCTAAGAAAGCAGTTCAGAGATCCCAGGTCCGATGTTGATATTAGGTAATTGATTAGGGATCGTAAGGAAAAAGAAACTTTTGGCGTATTTTTTCAATGCTATTCAACGGTTAACGGATAGGTTAGAATAGCCACTTTCTCCTAAAACTTTCATCGAAATCGTTCGACGAAACTTGAGGCCAGATATTTAACATAAAATACTTTACTTGGACATAAATTCGACAGAATCACTTTGTGACATCTGTAGAAAAAGGGAATGTTTCTTTGAGAAGGTGCGTCGATCGCAGGGATACCAAGAATTTGCCCAGACCCGGAAGCGTGTGGCTGAAATTGAATAGGGAAATAGGAGCAATATCTTTGGTATGTTGGAATTACCGACAAGAAGGTCACCGATACCACGACTGTAGCGCAAAACGAAAAAACTGTTGTTATGGATGTAGAGCAGTGAACACGTATAAGCCATCTTGTAAAAAGTGCCAACAAAAACGGCAAGGAGAACACTGCAGCATCTTGTCGAACGAGCGGTGTTCCAGCGAAGGGATCGACGAAACAAGATTAGCACCCAGCACCCTGGCAGAAGATGTAGTTTGTCATTTCGAATCGGATAAAGGCGGGGGCAGAGATGAGGTCTGGCCCCAAAAATTGCCGAAACTCCAAAAAGAAAGGATTCCAATAGGAATTGGTAAGGAAAAAAGTTCATCGCACAGTTCTCGTCGCATAAAGGCCCATTATCAAACCATTAAGGATTTAAGTGAGATTAGGAGTGGGGGTCGGGACCGAGACCGTACGCGAAGGTGAAATTATTAGATAAATATCAAAGAAGCTAACCTCGGCTATGCCGAAGTTTTTATACCGTTGCAGTCCTTGGCAATAATATTTTTACTTTCTGAAATTTCTTTCCCTGCAACTCAATTCATCAATACATAAACAAAACATTATAACTCATTTTACTACAATTTGTTCTTTCTTTTCCATGTTTCCCTAAGCAACGCACGGCACACATACACATACAGTTCATGTAGCGTTGCGTCTGTGTGTGTGCATGCATGTACTCTTTTGCCGATTTATATTGACTGTAACTTGTGTTCTATTTATCCGATCAGATTTAAATTCAATTGGAATCTGAGCTTTTACATCCAATACTATCATTGTATTAAATTTAATGGGGATACTCCAATTTTCATGAAAATGTTTCTTCTAGAGCTAAATGATATAGTGGTCCGATTCTCACAATTTTCATACTTTATCTGCTCCGGGATATAAATAGCTCAAATACCATGTTTCATCTCGATAGCTCTTACAGTGGCGGCGTGAAGTTGATTTGCACATGGCTATATCGACTCAGCTTCTCATGCTGGTCAAGAATATATATACTTTATGCGGTCGGAAACGTTTCCTTCTGTGCTTTACAAACATATGACCTCGCCTCAATCCCAATTCTGATTTTAGCAGGGGGGAGTTGAAATATGCATCTTGTAGCTGTTTGGAGCGAGGCGTTTATATGCCCTGCCTTAGATTATGCTGCAGTTTCGAGTTAGTAAATATTAAAAGACGTGTGTTCAGTTTGCAAGATGATAGAAGACTGTTTAATGAGTAATGAGTAATTGGAAATGGTACAAATATAGGGTGTAAGAGTTGCCAGATAGAAAGTACTTTTCAATATACCCCCTTAATTGAATATCTGGCAGATATAATATTAATATTCTGATAATGACAATTCTTTTGTTTAATTAAGAAATTAGGTTAGCCCCATATCCTGGATCCTAACAACGCTATTTTAGAAGCTGGGACTGGTTTTGTTAGTGCATCTGCCGGCATGTCCTCGGTAGGAATGTACTCTATTTGGATAGAGCCATTGGTCAACCATTCTCTAATAAACTTGACTTTTATATCTATATGTTTCGTTCTTGGAGAAAATGAATTATTCCTTATGATGTGCAACGCACTCTTGTTGTCACAACATAGCACGATCTTATTGGTATCAATGAGATAAAGTTCCTTCTGCAAGCGCAATATCCATATGGCTTCTTGGATGGCAGATACTGCTGCCATATATTCTGCTTCTGTAGAGGAAAGTGCAACGGTCCTCTGCCGTTGGGAACACCACGATATTGCTCCACCTTGTTGTACATAAATGTATCCTGATGTTGATCTCCTTCCATCGAGGTCTCCGCCCCAATCAGCATCGCAAAAACCTTTTAAATCATCTCCAGTAGCATGATACGTGATGCATTTGTTGAGATTTCCTTTCAGATATCTCATCACACGTTTGACGGCGGTCCAGTGAACCATTCCTGGATTGGAAGAGAAGCGACTCAACATGTTGACAGCAAAACTTATGTCAGGACGAGTGTTCTGGGCAGCATATAGTAGGCAACCAATAGCCTCTAGGTACGGAACCTTCTTCATATCTTCAATGTCGGCTTCAGACTTGGGTGCCATGTCAGCTGAAAGACTTTGTGCAACATCCACCGGCGTTGACACTGCTTTGCAATCATCCATTCCGAATCTTTTTAGAATTCCTGCAATATAATTAGATTGATCAATTTTTATTGTGCCTTCGGTCTTATTGTGTCGAACACGCATGCCCAAAATCGACGAAACTTCGCCCATATCTTTCATGTTAAATTTCTGCGATAGCTCGCCCTTGATTTTAGCTACCATTTGTTTGTTGTTGCTGAAAATTAATAAATCGTCAACATATACTGCCACATATACCATGGTGGATCCAGTTACGTAATGGTATACACACTGATCCACTTCGCCACGTTGAAGACCAAAGCCTAGTAGAACCTTGTTCAGCATTTCATTCCAGACTCTGCTTGCCTGCTTAAGCCCGTAGAGCGATTTATTGAGGCGACAGACTTTTCCTGATTGATCGTCGAAGCCTTCAGGCTGACGCATGTAGATTTCTTCTTGTAAATCGCCATTAAGAAAAGCTGTCACAGCATCCAGTTGATAAATTGTCAACCCATACTTAGCAGCGGCAGCAAACAGCACGCGCATGGAAGTGTATCGCACGACTGGTGCAAACGTCTCTGTGTAGTCAATACCCTCTTTCTGAGAAAATCCTTTGACAACAAGTCTTGCCTTATAGCGAGGCACCAAGTCCCCAGATTCTCGTTTTGTTTTAAAAACCCACTTTGACTGTATCGCCACTTTGCCCTTTGGTAATTCCGTTAGCGTCCAAGTGTTATTTAATTCGTGAGAGAGCATTTCCGACTTCATTGCGTCTTCCCATGAATCTGCTAGTTTCGACTTTATTGCCTCTGTTACTGTTAGTGGGTCGTCACCTTGCGAGACTACACAACATAGGTGATGCTCTTCCAGCTTATTCGCAATCCTTTTTGATCTTCGAACACCAAATGCATCTGGAACGTGCCCGGCGGTAGTCTTTAGTTCCTCAGCATCGACCGTTTCTTCTGTATCCGTATTCCACGACTCAGACTCTGACGTAGACTGCTTTAACAGGTCTTCTTGATACAAAGGTTCTGCTTCCAAAGACTGTTTACCGTCTCTGCAATTATCCTCTACGGTGCCCATTTCGCCAAAATGCTGTGTTGAGTCTCTGCAATTATTTTCTATGAAAACGACGTCCTTACTTATTAAAAACTTACGATCAGATTTCCTGTACAGACGATATGCTTTCGAAGTGTCGCTGTATCCTACAAAAAAACATTCTTCAGATTTAGCATCTAGCTTCCCACGCTTTTGCTTTGGGATATGAGCCAATGCTGTGCAACCAAATATACGCATATACTTTAAGTTTGGCTTAGATCCAGTCCAAAGTTCTTCAGGAGATGAGCTATTTCCACGACAAGGCATTCGGTTAGTTATGTGAGCTGCAGTGTTAGCGGCTTCGGCCCAATAAATGTTGGGCAATGCTGAGTCCAGTAACATGCAGCGCACTCTCTCCAGGAGTGTGCGATTCATCCGCTCTGCGACTCCGTTTTGCTCAGGGTTATACGGCGCTGTAGTCTGATGCAGAATACCTGCATTCTGCAAAAAATGTTCAAGCTCTTGGTTGCAATATTCCTTCCCATTGTCAGAACGCAAAATGCGAATTTTTCGTCCTGTTTGATTCTCTGCCAGATTTTTAAAAATCTCGAACTTTCTGACTACATCTGACTTCTCCTTAATTGAGTACACAAACACCTTCCGAGAGTAATCATCAACGAAGACAAGCATAAATCTTGCACCAGAAAAGGACTTGACTCTCAATGGTCCAAGCACATCTGAGTGGACAAGATCTAAAAGACCTTCGGCACGGATTCCAGGCTGCTTGCTTATCTTACGAGTTTGTTTTCCTTTAAGGCACACAATGCATTTATCCCGGCACGATTCATTAACAGAGTATTCAACACCATCGGTGGCTTCTTTTACCAGCTGTAATTTTGTGTCACAAATGTGGCCCATCCTACGATGCCATAGTTCAAATCCATTTATTGCGACCAAGGCTTTCTCTACCTTTGGCAGTTCACAACTCAGTCGATACAGATCATTTTGCAGATAGCCAGTGGCTTTCAAAATATTTTTCTCAAATATGTAGCAATGGTTCTTTTCGAAAACAAGCCTTTTCCCTTTTTTTACCATTTGGCTAACAGATAACAGATTTCCGCACAAATTCGGAACATACTCCACACCATGAATATTACCTTTAACTGATTTGCCATTTACATGGAACAAAATTCCTACATCGCCTCTGCTTTTTACATGCAGTTTCTCTTTGTTCGCTATTATTACGCTTTTGTTGCTAACCTCAGATTCGTTGCTTAGCAATCTCCGATCATTTGTCATGTGAGTTGAAGCACCAGAATCAATGTACCACACTGTTTCTCTCTTGCCTACATGTGGATTTGCATTTACTAAGAGCGAAGTATTCGATGCAAGAGCTGCTTTCTCTTCATCGCTTCTCTCTTCTTGCACTACGCTTGGGCATACTTTTCGCATATGCCCTTTACCACCGCATGCGTAGCAAATAACTGTTTTCACAAAACGGTTATTTAAATTTGCTTTGTCCCTCTTAGTTTGCTTTGATGCTCTTGAGTACATGGCATTCGAATTGATTCCAGCGTTGTTGTCAAACTTCACGTCTTGTAGCAACATACCTTTTACATTGTCGACAGTTAATGTAGACTTAGAGTTCTCTACTGCCATGACCAATGCCTGATACTCACTAGGTAATCCAGCAAGCATCAGTGATGCCGTTACCTCGTCACTTATGCAAAGCCCAGCATTGTTTACCTTAATGGCAGTCATAATCATTTCGTTGACATACTCCTGTGTCGAATCAAACTGCTCCAGGTTTAACTGTACCAATTTTTTAAGCAGCTCTACTTTCCGAGTCAGTCCGCTGTCCTCAAACGCCTGCGCCAAAGCATCCCAAGCCTCTTTCGCTGATTTGGATTTGGCGATGTGTGCGTAGTTGGTCGACTCAATCATCAGCGTAATCTCTGCGAGCGCTCTCTCGTCTAGTGACGCTTCCTTCTCTGAAGGTCCATTACACACCACACTCCAACAACCTTTGATCACTAGGTAAGATTGGGCCTGTCGCTTCCAAACATCATAGTTTTCGGGGCCCCTTAACTTCTCACACGGATATATATTGGTCATTCCTTTTTTGTCTTTTCTTGTATGCGTGGCCTGGGCCCATAACCTATTAAAAGACGTGTGTTCAGTTTGCAAGATGATAGAAGACTGTTTAATGAGTAATGAGTAATTGGAAATGGTACAAATATAGGGTGTAAGAGTTGCCAGATAGAAAGTACTTTTTTAAAAGTAAATTTGTTTCTCTCTGAAAGGGGCATGAGGACAAAGGTGAGAAAAATTTTTGGGGGGGAAGTTTTATAAGGTCTTCTTGAAAATTGAGAGGAATTATCTAAAAAAAAAGAAAGGAAAACGACCTCGGGCATATATAGAGGTGATATGAACCCTATACTTTTCCGCCAAGCAATCTGACAAACAACAATTCATTTTTAACACTTACATTTAGCAACCCGAAACTTAAATCCAAAATAAAAATAAATACAATTTTTGTTATATACACCCTAAATAAAGTGAATTACCAGAAGAAATTAAAAGATTGCAGTGCACAACAAAATTATTTTCTTTTTTTGGAAGCAAAAGGTATGGGAAGAAAAAAATGTTTGAGCAACGGCAAAAGAAATTTTAGTGTCCTTATTCATAGGCACATAAATTACGGAAAAATTACGAACCACTTTCGCACGTCCTTTCACGACTGCGATAGATTTCGCAGGTCCTTTCGATTTTAAGAGTTTTACCGGACGCGCCTGTCACATATCAAAGGGACAAAAGCCATTTATCTTGATGCAACTTCGGATTTAACTACCGAAACATTTCTGGCAGCATTCGCATTGCATCGCGGCGAGGTTGTCCCCAGCAAGTGCAGTCCAACAACGGTAAAAACTTCGTAGGTGCATCCAGAGTGCCTGAAAAAGATTTCCTAAGGTCTACCCAGCAGAAAATTTTATCCCACTACAGCCATCTGAATCTGTCCTGGCATATTATCCCTCCCGGGGCACCACACATGGGATTGGCAATTTCCTAGTAGGCGGTCAATTGCTATCCGTCACGGAACCTGAAATCAAGGATCAGGTTCCATATATCATGTGAGTCAGCATTTCTGCCACCGGTGGAAAGAGGAATACCTAAAGAAGCTACATAAGCGCAAAAGGTGGCGATTCCCTTCTAAAAATCTTAAAGTGGATGATCTGGTGGTACTTTAGGATGACAATCTTCCATTTAACGACTGGCGTCTCGGGCGAATCCACCAAACGTACCCTGGCAGTAACGGCAACGTCCGCGTCGATCTTCTGCTTACCGCTACCGGTGTTACAGTAGCATCCAGCACGTGGTCGAAGGGCCGAGCTGCCAGTAGTAATCCGCTAATCATCTTAATCCGCTTTCTTTGTTATTTCTCCCGGCAGCTTCCTGATATTCGTCAATCTACATCCCGTTTCTATGGCTCCGAGACCACGTTCAGTACAGGCATCAAAGGAGGAGCACATATGTTCGCGAGGAACTGAGTCCTTCTGTTGCCGAGTACTATGGCGACGTCGCTGGCCACGGCCTTTTAATTGACAGCCGTCAATATTGGGGCGGAGAAAGCGGTGGCAGCAGTGATCCGGTCCCCGATCAGTGAAGGATGGCGATTGGAGGCGATCCTGAAGGTGGTCGATGGCTTGTGCTGCCGCACTCCAAGCTCTCCGCTGGACCCGCAAATCTCCAAAAAGTTCGAGGGCATCGTCCTGGCGGATGACATATTCTACCGACCTTCGTCGGTGTCTTTGGTCCTGGGCGCGGACGTGATGACGGAGGTTATGCTCGAGGGTAGGCTACCCGGGGTTGGCGGCCAATTGCGATGCGCACAGTCTTCGGCTGGACCCTGTCCGGAGCGTGCCATTAGGCACTTTCACTGGGTCTTCCACTCCTGCAGGGGGGAGAATGTTTATGCCCAACGGCCAACACAAGAGTTAAGGGAGGCGGGAGCTTTCACCTCGCGCGGCTCTCCCGATTGTGCCCCTCGCTCTCCCCACGAAAAGAACGCCCCACACTTCGCTCGATGCGGGGCTTGATTCCCCTCTCTTAGTTTAAGCTAGAATAAATTGTATTATACCTGTGACTGAATATACAAGTGAAAGAAAATTTCCGCGTGCCTACTTTTTTCACAAGACAAATCAAAAGGAGAAAATTCATTTAGCTGCCCCAGCCAGAAGGAAGTTCTGCCCCCCTACAAAACAAGGATAATCTTGTTTTTGTCTCTATTCTTCTTACTAGATCAAACAGTTTATTACTATAAATTTTGAAAGTTCACAAGCATTTTAATTGATAAGTTGATATATTAATATAGTAAATTTAAAATATAAATAAAGAAAAAAAATGTCAGAGGAAGAGCCAGGCCCAGCGGCAGCCAAATGCCCCCTCTGTAAAGAAGCTATGTCCACGTCAGACCTTTGCAAGGCCAAATGTGGACACAAGTTCCACAAAACATGCATAAGATCTTATTTACAAACAAAAACCACTTGTCCAGTCTGCTCAACTGTCGTAATATCTCAACAAGCAGCACCGCCTCCATTGGAAAAAATTCAGCAGCAGACAAAGCAATTGAGCCAAGCAGCAGCGACTAGTGACTAAAACGTATTGGAAGCAGACTTGGATGTCCAAGCTTCTACCTCTAATCGAGGTCCTGATGATTTTTCTACGGCTCTAAAAACGATGCAAAACGAACTTCTTACACAATTGACCGAGAGAATGGCTGAAATGATCGTAACCAACGTATGTGCTCAGATAGCAAACGCGCAATCAGTTAATACAAATAGAATAAATGCGCGCGACCATGGGTGGGCGATGCCAGAACAGTTCCATAGCGAAGACGTTCAGTTATCGCCTCTAAGTAGACCACCATCGTCGAGAGCAGCTGCCTCAGATCTAACACAAAGACCAGACAAGGTGGGCCACATCATGAACAATTGGAAAATTAGTTTTTCAGGGGTTTCTGAAATGCTCAGTATTGACTCTTTTATACATATATCGTGTATAAGCTCCAACCCATCACACTTTAGATGGAAATTTTTCATTACTGTGCACTAATATACCAACCATTTTTGAGGGCAAAGCCTCCGATTCCTATTGGAGATACCACAAATCAATTGGATCAATTAGGTGAAATGAATTGTGCATAGCTCTAAGAAAGCAGTTCAGAGATCCCAGGTCCGATGTTGATATTAGGTAATTGATTAGGGATCGTAAGGAAAAAGAAACTTTTGGCGTATTTTTCAATGCTATTCAACGGTTAACGGATAGGTTAGAATAGCCACTTTCTCCTAAAACTTTCATCGAAATCGTTCGACGAAACTTGAGGCCAGATATTTAACATAAAATACTTTACTTGGACATAAATTCGACAGAATCACTTTGTGACATCTGTAGAAAAAGGGAATGTTTCTTTGAGAAGGTGCGTCGATCGCAGGGATACCAAGAATTTGCCCAGACCCGGAAGCGTGTGGCTGAAATTGAATAGGGAAATAGGAGCAATATCTTTGGTATGTTGGAATTACCGACAAGAAGGTCACCGATACCACGACTGTAGCGCAAAACGAAAAAACTGTTGTTATGGATGTAGAGCAGTGAACACGTATAAGCCATCTTGTAAAAAGTGCCAACAAAAACGGCAAGGAGAACACTGCAGCATCTTGTCGAACGAGCGGTGTTCCAGCGAAGGGATCGACGAAACAAGATTAGCACCCAGCACCCTGGCAGAAGATGTAGTTTGTCATTTCGAATCGGATAAAGGCGGGGGCAGAGATGAGGTCTGGCCCCAAAAATTGCCGAAACTCCAAAAAGAAAGGATTCCAATAGGAATTGGTAAGGAAAAAAGTTCATCGCACAGTTCTCGTCGCATAAAGGCCCATTATCAAACCATTAAGGATTTAAGTGAGATTAGGAGTGGGGGTCGGGACCGAGACCGTACGCGAAGGTGAAATTATTAGATAAATATCAAAGAAGCTAACCTCGGCTATGCCGAAGTTTTTATACCGTTGCAGTCCTTGGCAATAATATTTTTACTTTCTGAAATTTCTTTCCCTGCAACTCAATTCATCAATACATAAACAAAACATTATAACTCATTTTACTACAATTTGTTCTTTCTTTTCCATGTTTCCCTAAGCAACGCACGGCACACATACACATACAGTTCATGTAGCGTTGCGTCTGTGTGTGTGCATGCATGTACTCTTTTGCCGATTTATATTGACTGTAACTTGTGTTCTATTTATCCGATCAGATTTAAATTCAATTGGAATCTGAGTTTTTACATCCAATACTATCATTGTAGTAAATTTAATGGGGATAATCCAATTTTCATGAAAATGTTTCTTCTAGAGCTAAATGATATAGTGGTCCGATTCTCACAATTTTCATACTTTATCTGCTCCGGGATATAAATAGCTCAAATACCATGTTTCATCTCGATAGCTCTTACCATGGCGGCGTGAAGTTGATTTGCACATGGCTATATCGACTCAGCTTCTCATGCTGGTCAAGAATATATATGTATACTTTATGCGGTCGGAAACGTCTCCTTCTGTGCTTTACAAACATATGACCTCGCCTCAATCCCAATTCTGATTTTAGCAGGGGTGAGTTGAAATATGCATCTTGTAGCTGTTTGGAGCGAGGCGTTTATATGCCCTGCCTTAGATTATGCTGCAGTTTCGAGTTAGTAAATTTGTTTCTCTCTGAAAGGGGCATGAGGACAAAGGTGAGAGAAACTCTTTGGAGGGAGAGCTATGATAGGTCATCATCGAAATTGAGAGGAATTATCTAACAAAAAGAAAGGAAAACGACCTCGGGCATATATAGAGGTGATATGAACCCTATACTTTTCCGCCAAGCAATCTGACAAACAACAATTCATTTTTAACACTTACATTTAGCAACCCGAAACTTAAATCCAAAATAAAAATAAATACAATTTTTGTTATATACACCCTAAATAAAGTGAATTACCAGAAGAAATTAAAAGATTGCAGTGCACAACAAAATTATTTTCTTTTTTGGAAGCAAAAGGTATGGGAAGAAAAAAATGTTTGAGCAACGGCAAAAGAAATTTTAGTGTCCTTATTCATAGGCACATAAATTACGGAAGAAATTTCTTAACATTCAAAAAATAACTGACTGATGGGCAATCAGCTGCTAGAGAGAAGAGGCAGCCTAACGCCTGATGTCAAAAATTCTTGGAGAGGCTGGAGTGGGCAAATTTCTGTGAGAGGAAATTAGTGGAAGCCCGACGTCAGCGAGTACATCGCGCAAGCGCAGCCGCGCGAACGCAGTCCAACGAAAGGGGTAGGTATAAATGGAAAAAAGGGCATAAAGCCTATGAAAAAGTGTAAAGTATTGTTATAATAAAAACAGAATGCGTGTGGTTGGTTGTGCAGTTCATTCGCGACTGACTTCTATTTGTCTCTCATCGAGTCATTGTTCTCTTTAACGCATCTCGTGAGAGAGCATACAAAGTTACATATATATATTCATATGTGTGTGATCATGCATGCATTGAGTTGAGAGAGAATTATTTCAACATAAAGTTTTAAAAAAAAAAAAAGGAAGAGAGAAAAAAATAAAATCTAGGTAAAATTTAAACAAACGCGACCAAAATATTCGGAGATTTTATAAAACCTCATTCTAACTGTCAAATAAAGCACTTTTTTTTTGTCCTATGCATAAATAAGTGGCCTTTGACTGTGTCGCTGATTCGGTTAGAAAAAAAAGTACCGCTTGTAAGCGTTCCCTCTCGATACCCAAAAGAAGAAAAATAAAAAAAAAAGAGAGAGAAGCAAAGAAAAAAAGGAAGAGAATGTTATAAGCGGGGAAAAAAATTTGTGGATCGTGTATGTTAGTTGGTACCTGAGTAGTGAACTTGACCCAAATTCTGATCAGCTGAAAATTTTTTTTAGTTTTTTTTCTTGTGATCTTTTTCTGAACTTTTTTTTTGCTTTTCCAGCAAATTGAAGCGCTTCATCGATGGACCAATAATTATAGCTGTGAGTTAATTTTCTTTTATTTTCTTATTGCAATATTTAAATATTTTTCAACATGGTGTAAAGTGGCCACCCAGTACAAAAAAAAAACAAGAAAAGTTGAAAAATAGGAATTAATTAAAAGAAAAAAGAAACAGACCAACCTCAAATATTCCCCTTATGCAATAATGGTGTTTCATATAACGTTTAAATGGTGATATGTTTAAAAAGAAAAAGTAAGAGAAAAAAAAAAAAATGCGTTATGTCCACGAATTTTGCTTGATGTCTAGTAATTACGCTTGAGCGATCCAGTTTTGCACAGCCATAGTTCATCTTTTTTGTAAAGTTTCTTTTAGCTTTAAGTAGTATAATTTTCAACTCGGTTATTGAGATAATTTGAAGCCTAAATTTCTCCTTGGATTACCTTTGTCCTTTCTACTTATAAGCATGCCCTTTCATCTGTAAGATAAATTTTATTGTATGCCTTTAGATTTGTAAAAATATAGATTTTGTTTTGGATAAGAATTAGCGGTCTCGTGTGTCTCGTTAAAATAATTTTTTGTTTGATCTCGTGCAGGCTACTCCGTAGATAGAGTTTAAGGGTATACACAAAAGGGGTCTTGCAACAATTTTTTTCGTTTGGTACATGCAAGACCAAGGATGGGTGGGTAGATAGGAGTCCTCTAGACCACCTGAGGAATCACGTGTGTTTTACTTTCTGTTACTTTATGTTGTTATACCATACACCCATAGGGTGAAATGGTATATTAAAGTCGCCAAAATATATGTAACAGGCAGAAGGAAGCTTTTCCGACCCTATAAAGTATATATATTCTTGATCAGGATCAACAGCCGAGTCGATCTAGCCATGTCCGTCTGTCCGTCCGTCCGTCCGTCCGTCTGTATGAACACGCAGATCTCGGAGACTATAAGAGCTAGAGCCACCAAATTTGGTATGTATACTCGTGTAGTATGCAAATGTATAGAGTTAATTGGAATTTCGGCCACGCCCCCTTACGCCTCCAGGAATCGCATAAAACTATTTTTCTCAAAAAGTATAACAGCTAGAGACATTAAATTTAGTTTGTATACCCATTTAGTTAGCGCGCAGAAATTAATTGTTCAAATTTTTTGCCACGCCCCCTTACGCCCCCCAGGAATCACAGAAAATTGTTTTTCTCAAAAAGTATAACAGCTAGAGACATTAAATTTGGTTTATATGCTCGTTTAGTTAGCGCGCAGAAAGTAATTGTTCAAACTTTTTGCCACGCCCGCTTTCGCCCAGGGAATTTACGTAAAATTGATTTCCTTAAAAACTATGATAGCTACCGACATCAAATTTGGTATGCAGACTAGTTTAATAGACGCGCAGAAACTGGCTATTTAAAAATTTTGCCACGCCCACTTCCGCCCCCGCAAATTAAACAAAACTGATTTTATCAAAAACAAACAAAGCTAAAGTCACCAAATTTGGAATGTATACTGGCTTAGTATGCGCGCAGAGTATATTTATTTTCATATTTTGCCACGCCCACTTCCGCCTCCATAATTAAGAAAAAACCGATTTCCTCCTGTATTTTTTTGACTTCCGCATTCAAATTCGGCAGTCTAATTATTCTTATCTATTTTTACCAAACTACCAAATTTTATTGAAATCGGATTAGAAACATGCAAAATATGCGTATGAACGTATTTTACTAAGCGGTCCACAAGGCCAGGATTGGCCGTTGGCTAGTGGCGGCGCTAGAGTGCTCGTGTGTTTGTAGAGTGAGCGAGATAGCACATACTATGAAGCATTTAAGAACAATTCAATGGACATATGTACATTTGGTTTTCGAAATTTGAAATATTTGTTTCACCTGGTGTATGGTATACCCAAGTCGACGAGTCGACTTACTTGCTTCATTTTAATTTTACCACGGCCATCTCAGCACCCAAAAATCAAATAAAACTGTCTTTGTCGAAATCTAACACAACTAGAGCCACCAAATTTGGTATGTACATTTGATTAGTATCCGTACACATTAATAAGATTCTGCAAAAGCTTCAGACGGTGTTCGATTTCCTATGTACAAATGGGCTACCTGTATATTGTTCAGTTGTAGAAGAGGAGTTTGTTAGTTTTTTCACTTAGAAGAGATTGCAAAATGTCTTTGTTAGACAGTTTCTTGTTTGTGGCCGTGTTCTTAAGAGGTAATTAATTGGAGTTATTCTATCTAAGGCTGATGACAGAGTGGCCGCGATAAGCGATGCGATGCTACAAGCGATAATTATCGCAGCGATCTGCAAAGCGATGGCATGGCAAAGCGAGAAACCTAGCGAGGGTTCTAATTTTAGTCTCAGTTGCAATCATCGTCGTCATGGATTCAGACGAAGAATTTTTTGCGTCAGCAACAGTTATAAATGTTGTAATGAAAAAACCACAGGGATCCATCCACTGAATAGAAACCGTTTAAAAGAAGAGTTTAATAGTTTGTATAAAAATTTAAGGCAGTATCCTGACAAATTTTTCAATTATACTCGAATGTCGATCAATACAATCGATTATATTTTGGTACTTGGAGACTTTTCTCAATCTCTTTCCAATTCTTTTCAACCACCAGCCGATTGTGGTAATTTTTACATTTTTGGTCCCACAAAACAGAACGACAAAAAATTTCCGTTATTAAGTCCTCAACATTTATGCTCGCACTCGCACTAATAAAATACGTTCATACGCGGATTTTGCATGTTTCTAGTCCGATTTCAATAATTTGGTAGTTTGACAGAAATAGATAAAAATAATTAGACTGCCGAATTTGATTGCGATAGCCAAAAAACTACAGGAGGAAATCGGTTTTTTCTTAATTATGAAGGCGGAAGTGGGCGTGGTAAAATATGAAAATATATATACTCTGCGCGCATACTAAGCCAGTTTAGCTTTGTTAGTTTTTGATAAAATCAGTTTTGTTTAATTAGCGGGGGCTGAAGTGGGCGTGGCAAAATTTTTAAATAGCCAATATCTGCGCGTCTATTAAGCTAGTCTGCATACCAAATTTGATGTCGGTCGCTATCATAGTTTTTAAGGAAATCAGTTTTATGTAAATTCCGAGGGCGTGGCAAAAAGTTTAAACAATTAATTTCTGCGCGCTAACTAAACGAGTATATAAACCAAATTTGATTTCTATCTATTATACTTTTTTAAAAAAACAGTTTTATGTGATCCCTGGGGGCGTAAGGGGGCGTGGCAAAAAGTTTGAACAACGAATTTCTGCGCGCCAACTAAACAGGTATACAAACTAAATTTGATGTCTCTAGCTGTTATACCTTTTAAGAAAAATAGTTTTATGTGATTCCTGGGGGCGTAAGGGGGGCGTGGCCGAAATTCCAATTAACTCTATACATTTGCATACTACACGAGTATGCATACCAAATTTGGTGGCTCTAGCTCTTATAGTCTCCAGGATCTGCGTGTTCATACAGACGGACGGACGGACGGACAGACGGACATAACTAAATTTGATTTCTATCTATTATACTTTTTAAGAAAAACAGTTTTATGTGATCCCTGGGGGCGTAAGGGGGCGTGGCAAAAAGTTTGAACAACGAATTTCTGCGCGCCAACTAAACAGGTATACAAACTAAATTTGATGTCTCTAGCTGTTATACTTTTTAAGAAAAATAGTTTTATGTGATTCCTGGGGGCGTAAGGGGGCGTGGCCGAAATTCCAATTAACTCTATACATTTGCATACTACACGAGTATACATACCAAATTTGGTGGCTCTAGCTCTTATAGTCTCCAAGATCTGCGTGTTCATACAGACGGACGGACGGACGGACAGACGGACATAACTAGATCGACTCGGCTGTTGATCCTGATCAAGAATATATATACTTTATAGGGTCAGAGAAGCTTCCATCTGCCTGTTACATACATTTTGGCGACTTTAATATACCATTTCAACCTATGGGTGTATGGTATACCGTTGCAGTCCTTGGCAATAATATTTTTACTTTTTGAAATTTGTTTCCCTACAACTCAATTTATCAATACACAAACAAAACATTATAACTCTTTTTACTACAATTTTTCCTTCCTTTTCCATCTTTTCCTAAGCAACGCACGGCACGCATACACATACAGTTCATGTAGCGTTGCGTCTGTGTGTGTGCATGTACTCTTTTGTTTTGATGATGACGTAGTAGGCAGTAAGCAGCGCTGCCGGCAGCGGTTAAACAGATTTATATTATTTATTTATATGGAATCTGAGTTTTTATATCCAACACTTTCATCGTAGTAAATTTCATGGGGATACTCCAATTTTCATGAAAATGTTTATTCTTGAGCTATATGATATAGTGGTCCGATCCTGACAATTTTCATACTTTATCTACTCCGGGATACAAGTAGCTCAAATATATCGATAGCTCCTAAGATGACGGCGTGAAGTTGATTTGCACAGACGGACGGACGGACAGACGGACATAGCTATATCGACTCAGCTTCTCATGCTGATCAAGAATATATATACTTTATGGGGTCGGAAACGTCTCCTTCTGTGCATTACAAACATCTGACCAATTTTATAATACCCTGCAAGGGTTTAAAAAGCAAAATGTGCCCGGGTATTAGTGCTAGCTGAGGCCAGTACCCATTCCAAATTTGATCTCTATAGCTGTATAATCTTTGAGAAAATTGGTTTTATCTAATTTCGGAAAAAATTTGAAATAAACTTGAACACCGTAGGTATTACAGGGGTCTAAGTACCTGTATATACATACATATATAAACTTTATGGGGTCGAAAAGCTTCCTTTTGCCTGTTTTATTCATTATTGCGACCTTAACAACATTATACGGATATTCAAGGCTTCTTTTTGCAAACCTTTAACCAACCAAACGTTAATGGCTAAACTCACAAAACTTACGGTACAATGTATCAATACAATGACAAATTCAGTAGTATAAACCAAGGATGGCCACGTAGTGGCTCTTTTTGTGTCCCGTGGCTCATTACCGGCAAAGGCTGAGTAGAAAAATAGGGCACTTTTGCGAGTCGACGCATACAAAAATTTGTGTCTCTCGAGTTTGATAAGGGGTCATCAAGCGATCGTCATATACAAAGCACTGTATATACTTTATGAATTCGGAAACCATCTCTGAGTTACAAACACCTGAACAATTTTATAAATCCCTTTGCAAGGGTAAAAATTTGATGCTCCGACAACATCGTTCAAATGAAATTCCTTTATAATCAACAAGACATGTTTGTTTCAACAGAACTTTTAGAAATATTTGGATTCAAGTGCAATATTTATTTGATGATGTAAAAAAAAACACATACTATTTTTCTTGGGGTGGTTTTATGGTATTACAAGTTTTCTGTGATTACATGAATCTATCATTTTCACAGTTATCGTAAATTGCTAAAATATGTACTTAAATGTACAATTTACAACTGGTAAAAATCAGCAGTCAAGCGACTGTTTATGTAAATATGTAAGAAATTGCATGTGTACACATTTGTGCAAATGGCTTCTTTGGTATTTTTATATTGAAATATACGCATATGTATGTATGTACAGACACACCTACATATATTTTGTGGACGAACATTTACATACATACATCCAAAAAAATATTCATTTGCATGAGAGTACGTACATACATACATACATACATATGTACATATGTATATAAATATCAGCAAGGCAGAAATTAGCTTTCAAGATACATATTGTATGAATGCACCCCTTTTCCCCATTTAATAATATATGGATGTACATACATACATATTTATGTAAGTACAATGTATGTATTTACATACATATGTACATACATATAATGTAAGTAAATACATATGTACATACATACGTCCCCATTGACCGTTGAAGCTGTCCTTTATTCTGCGTCGACCATTTGTACCAAGAATTTTTGCTACATCAGCAGAAATTTATAAAAGTAATACACATGCGAAATGTGACTTTTTTTTACCACACAACATAGGGTAAAATAAGTAGTACATACATACATATATTAACCAGAGGGCCGGGGCTAACTTCGACCGCGTCAAAGTTTGTATACCCTTGCAACTTTTTTGGTAACTCTTTCCGTACCTATTAGCCATCAATGTGGAAGAACGTTTTACCTAAAACGGCTTATGCTTGCAAAAGAAAGGCCTTCAGTCATAGGAAATAACGAAGATATTGATCTTAGTCACTGTTTTTCACCGATCGTTCCTATGGGAGCTATATGATATAGTCAACCGATCTTTATCAAATTTGGCACAGTCATTAACAGATATATTAAACTAACAAATGTTTAATTTAAAAGCAATCGCGTTAAAAGTAACGAAGTTTTTTATAAAAGTCACTGTTTTCGACCGATCGTTCCTATGGCAGCTATATGATATAGTCATCCGATCTTGATCAAATTTGGCACAGTAGTTTATAGGCGTAATAAACTCTCTAATATTAAGTTTCACGATAATAGCACAGAAATTAACAAAGTTATTGAGAAAAGTCACTGTTCGTGACTTTGGGGTTTGTATGGGAGCTATATGATATAGTGGTCCGATCCGGCTGAATCCGAGATATACCCCTGCAGTATATACAAGCCTACGTGCAAAATTTCAGCTCTGTAGCTCTTACGCTCTAGGAGGAGTTTGCGTTGATCCAGACGGACGGACGGACGGATGGACGGACGGACGGATGGACGGACGGACGGACATGGCTATTTGAACTCGTCTCGTCGTGCTGATCAAGAATATATATACTTTGTATGGTCGGGGATGCTTCGTTCTATGCGTTGCACACTTCTGAACAAAATTAATATACCCTTCTTGCAAGGGTATAAAAATGCAAAATCTCCGTCTGTCTGTATATGTATACACCAATATCTTAAAAGACTGCATAAAAACTCTAGAGCTTTAAGTGTAAAACGGATGAATGTTTATTTAGTAGACCAAGAAAATTTTGTGGTTTTGTCCCCTTCAGATTATAAAATTTAAAATAAATAAAATTATGCCGCACTTATCAAAAAAAAGCACATGCGTTGCCGGCCTATCCAATTTCATAAAGATTAAATGCAAAGTAATGTATGCAACTACATACATATGTACAAAAATTTGGTTGAACAAATTTATAAAAAATTTTTAATGGTGCATGTTATACCAACTCTACGCGTCTTTTAAGTTACGTGCAAAATTTCAGCTCTGTAGCTCTTACGCTCTAGGAGGAGTTTGCGTTGATCCAGACGGACGGACGGACATGGCTATTTGAACTCGTCTCGTCGTGCTGATCAAGAATATATATACTTTGTATGGTCGGGGATGCTTCGTTCTATGCGTTGCACACTTCTGACCAAAATTAATATACCCTTCTTGCAAGGGTATAAAAATGCAAAATCTCCGTCTGTCTGTATATGTATACACCAATATCTTAAAAGACTGCATGAAAACTCTAGAGCTTTAAGTGTAAAAGACCAAGAAAATTTTGTGGTTTCGGCCCCTTCAGATTATAAAATTTAAAATAAATAAAATTATGCCGCACTTATCAAAAAAAGCACATGCGTTGCCGGCCTATCCAATTTCATAAAGATTAAATGCAAAGTAATGTATGCAACTACATATGTACAACAATTTGGTTGAACAAATTTATAAAAAATTTTTAATGGTGCATGTTATACCAACTCTACGCGTCTTTTAAGTTAATTTGGCCAAGCGTCAAGAAATAAATGGCCGTTTAGCTGTCGTTCAAGCAGAAATGCACTTGGATTCATGTTGTCGTTCACCAAAATCCTTCTTCTGCCTGTTACATACAAATGTACATTTTGATGACTTTAATATACGATTTCACCGTTTGGATATATGGTATAAAATAAACACAGACACACAGACTGGTTCATAGATCAAATTTGGAGTTCTCGCCAGATACCATAGCGTTACTTGCGAACGGTCCAAAGTTCGCAATGCCAATTAATAGAAAAAGATTTCAGCTTTTTAAGTAGGTATAGTTTATTTTATTTAAATATAACAACAAAGAGAAGTAGGAAACTTCAAAAATTCTAGCGAGAATTGAGGAAATTATATCGCTGGCATTTTTTTTTTTCAAGTGAAGACGCAAAGCCATATCCGGGTTCGAATTCCAGGCTGGTGTATGGATGTAGATTTCGTCTAAAAGTGAAGAAATCTTGGTTCAAACCCCGTCCGAAACTAGTTAGTTTTGGGATTTCATTATCTCTTTTTTTAATTTTTAATAATTATTTATGCAGTTTAAAAATACAAGAAAGCGGATTAAAAACTCCTCAAAGAAAATCGTGGAATTTTTTTAAGAAAAGACTGCATTCAATCCTAATTCCTGGTACAGTTCCATTTGTCATCCGTAATATTGAAAGAAATGCTCCAGTTTGCATGGTTCGCTTCGAAGTTGACCGATAAGAGAGTGAGAGAATTGTTATTGGTTTGTTTCTTTCAAATTAATTTAAAGTTGGTATATTTTTGCACAAAATCATTTTTTTAACATGTTCATAGTCTTGAATAAATGTATGTAGTGCATGCTTCTATGGTTTATATTACAACAAAAAATGTAAAGGCAGAAATTAGTTCGTCTATTTTACGTATGTAATGGTCTATATTTCTACATTTATGTTTTTATAAAGCCATAATAAATGAATCTATTCAAAAATCATTATTATTATCCTATTCTGCTATTAAAAAAAAAATTATTAAAAATTAAAAAAAAAAAAGAATGAAAACCCAAAACTAACTAGTTCCGGGCGGGGGTTGAACCAGGATTCCCTGACGTTTAGGCAGGAATTCTACCCCTTACACCGCCGTGCTGCTTGAAAACCACTCGGAGTTTTACCTATGAGTCACCGAAGCTATAACTTTAAACGCGATTTTTCAGGAAAATATAGAATAGTGCGACGAAATATTTCACACAGCTTCAAATGACGGGGTATTCGAAAACATATCCAAAATTCATCCAAATCGGTGATTCGCATACCTGAAGTACACCTTGTAAGCCGAAGGCCCTAGTTGTCAGTGCTTGTAAAATATAGTAAGGTGGCTAGTTTACAACTATATCCTATTCATAATAATAACAATAACAATAATAAAAAACTATTAATTGTATTAGTTATAATCAGAAAAGCGGTACTAATTGATGAAGAGTGGGACAAATGGAAAATATTTACTTTTTCTAGGTGATTCTAGGTATCCTTTATAAACAAACAGACATAAGCAAACAAAAGCTGATCGTGTCACAATATACTTTGAAAATGGATATTTAAATACCCATACGACATGGTGTTAGGCGAAATACTGTTTTTGTAAAATGAATAATATCAAAATCAAATGGATTTGTCCATATTTCATTGCAAATTTAGTAATGTTTATAAACAAAATTTAGTTTCTTTCGATGTTTGGGGCAACACCCGTAATAAATTCAGAAAAGCAAGAAGCTGGATGCTTATGCTTTAGTGTTGGGTTGCTCATGAGTGAGTGAACAAAAAAGAGTTGTTCACTAAACTGATCAACTGAACATGTTCCTCTCGAATTGTTCTTTACTACCCACTTGCTCTTTTTTGCTTACTTTTTCTTTATTGCTCTCTTGTTCTTTTTTGCTCACTTGCTCACTATTGTTAACTTGCTGTTTTTGCTCACATGCTCTTTTGCTCAGCTGTTTTTCAACACCCACTTTTGTTGGCTTTGCTCATCATCATTGGAATCAATTGGAGGACATAGGGAGTCAACAGGCCAAATGCAAATATTGTAAATGCACCCTTAGCTGGAAATCGGAAATCAGAGCAATTTAAGCCAGCACCTTAAAAGCAAACACCCTACAGCTATGGAGCCCGTTGTTCGACAGAGCGCGGAGATAACGGTTGTTATACAAAATCCTCAACCAAAAATTAAAAATTTTGTACATAAACCGTTGTCAGATGGAAAAGCAGAACAAATTGACAGCTTGTGAAAATGATGGTCAAGGGTCATCACGCTTTGCGATTGGTTGAAGAGCCGGAATTCAAAAAGCTTATTGATGATGTCTCGCACGCTCCAGGGTATAAGCTTCCCACAAGAAAGACGGTATGTCTAACAACAGACGGCTGGACATCACTCAGCAATGAGAGCTATATAGCAGTGACTGTGTACTACATATATTAGGATACAACAGTGCTACATTAACACACCATTGCTTGCGAGGCCTTTGAAGAGTCACACACTTCAGTAAACCTTTTTGGTTTTCTCAAAAAAATTGTTGGCAAGTGGTAGTTTCAAAACAAAGTAATGGCTATAGCTTCGGACAATGCCCACAACATTGTTGGTGCTATAAAATTCGGCAATTGGAAAAAGGTGAGGTGTTTTGCGCACTAAACATCATTGTTCAAAAGGCTTTGGAGAAAATCAGCAGTGTGCGCACGAAAGCAAAAGCTTAAAGGGCTTAAAAAGTTAAAGGACATGCAAGCTATGTTTAACTTGCCACAACTGAAACTCACGCAGGATGTGCCCACAAGGTGGAATTCCACCTTCAAAATGTTTCAACGACTGTCGATGTTGAAAGAGGCAGTTGTGGCAGCCCTCTCCACACGGACGGACCTTATTTTGTCCCCAGAAGACTGGAGTTTGATAGAAGGTGTACTTCCAATTTTACAGCCTTTCTATCAACTAGCGAAAGAGATCTGCGCGGAAAAAAAACATGGCGGCATCAAAGATAATTGTCTTAATTGGGTTGCTGTAAAAAAAAACATGGTGACAATAAATGCGTCTATTGCAAGCCATACTTTGCAGGAGGTTGCGAGACGCTCATTTTTGAAATGAATGGCAGATTCAGAGAGGTGGAAACAAATGTTTTGTACGCAGAAAGCACCATTCTAGATCCAAGATTAAATGGACGAGTATTTAAATCAACAGAAGCCTTTCAAAACGCGGTTTCTGACATAAAAAAAAACTGACAAAATACAAATACAAATACAATTGCTGCTGTTATTCGAGAAACGGATAAATATTTAGCTGATCCATTGGAATGGTGGAATCAGCGAAAAATGCAATACCCGCACTTATATACATATAAGCTAAGTCGCCTATGCATAATGGCAACATCTGTGCCATGCGAGCGCATATTTCACCAGTGCTGGTGAAACAGTAACCAAAAGACAGTACCTGTTGAAGCCGACCAATGTGGAAAATCTTATGATTTTACATAATAACATGTAAATTTTATGTATGTAAATTCTAAATTTTGTAAAGTGTTCCTAAATAATAGTATTTTTATTTGACGAGAAGACTAATATTCCCAATGAAGGGAATTTCTTTAACTTTAACTTTTTGTTTTTTATTTTCTAATTTAGTTTTAAGTACAAGTTTTATAGAACATAAATACTCCCAATGAAGGGAATCAAATCTATGAATTAAGTTTTTGGTTTGTTTTGTTAAATTAGTTTTAAGCACAAGACTTATAAAAATCATAAAAAAAAGATTTAAAATGGAACATAAGTTATTTCATTGTCTGTTGTGTGAAGAATTCAGTAGCTTTGAGCTGTTCATGAACAGTGAGCAACTGAGCAATATGAGTGAGCAATGTGGATGAGCAACTGAGCAAAGTGAGCGAGTCGACTCACTTCGAAAAAAGAACAAGTGAACATGTTCACCAAATTGAGCAGTGTTTATCCAACACTATTATGCTTACAACGGCCAATAGCACTTCTTGCCCCAAATCCGAATTCGATAATTATTTATTGCATTAAAAAGAACCACAACACCCAAGTGCTTTTTATATTCGGTCACCATATTAGGCCAATCAATTAAAACTTTTTTATACTACTTTCGATCAAATCGCTTTGCATGAGATATTGGCGTATGGCTCATAAAAATCTGAAGTAATGTCACAACCTAAAACGGTAGAAATGATGGGTGCGTGATAAAGAAGGTTTCTGAAAATAACAATCAATCAATCAATGAGGCGTGATTTGTTCGATTGGCACGAGTAGTGGCCAGTGCAAAGTGTCCATTCTATGATAAACGCTTAACGAGATTGTGACTTGTAAAAAAAGTGTGAACGTTGCAGTCTGTGCCGCAAAATACACTGTTTTACTATCAAGCACTTACAGCATCGACGGCAACAAGTGGCGTTAATTTACCCTTGCAAAAAGTATTAATTTTGGTCAGAAGTACCGTACAGAAGGAAGCATTCCCGACCATATAACGAATACACATAAATTTCTGAACAGCACGACGAGACGTAGTCCGTCTGGATCAATGCGAATTCCTCCTAGACCATATTTGTTGAAATTTTGCATGTGGGTTTGTATATCCTGCACAGTTTGTATATCTCAGATCCACAGTGGTCGGTACTGTATTAGCGGCCAAAAATGTTTCCACTGACTATATCAAAGTGATATTTTTATATTAGCTTTATAAAATTATAATAAGTAGTAAACAATTGTAGTGTCATAAATAAACGATTTCAAACCCCTCTCATTGCACTTCTAGGCTACCAAAAAATAATTTTTAGAAAGTGTCTTTTTTTTTATTTTTCATATATTTATTAAAACTCATCAAAACTAAATAGAAAAATTTAATAATAATTAATTTAATTATGGAATTACAAAAAAAGTAAATAAAAACATAATGAATGAAGCCAAAAAAATTATTGCGGACTATTCGAGTAAATCAAACACTGATTTTGGTAAAAATAAGTTTTTTTTGCTTGGTAATTTTCTTTGACCAGAAATCAGAGGATCAGAGGTCAAAAGCAAGCTATTTGTTTATGTAGGGGGGTCGAACTTCCTTCTGGTTTGGGGCAGCTAGATGAATTTTCCCTTTTTCCTCTTTTTCTCCCAGTAAAGTGTTGACACGCAGAGAAATTTCACTTCACTTGTATGTATATTCAGGTATATAATTCAACTAAAACTAGCTTACTTAAGAGCAGGGCACCAAGCCCCGCTTGGAGCGAAGTGTGGGGAGTTCTTTTGTGGGGAGAGCGATGGGCATCATCGGGAGAGCGGCGCGAGGTGAAAGCTTCCGCCTCCTTTAACCCTTGTGTTGCCCGGTTGGGCATAAACATGCTCCCCCCCTTGCAGGAGTGCAAGACCCAGGCAGTCTAATGGCACGCTCCGGACAGGGTCCAGCCAAAGACTGTGCGCATCGCAATTGGCCGCCCGCCAACCCCGGGTAGACTCCCCTCCAACATGACCTTCGTGATCACATCCGCGCCCACAATCGCCATCCTTCACTGATGGGGGACCGGATCACTGCTGCCACCGCTTTCTCTGCCCTTATATTGACGGCTGTCAACTTAAAGGCCGTGGCCAGTGACGTCGCCATCGACGATACCGCAGAACAAGGGTCCACCAGGGCCTTCACGTCGAAGGTTTTTCCCCCCGTCTCAAGACGCACCATCGCCATGGGCATCAGATGCGGTGCTGCAGCAGTGTGGTAAAGGTCAGTTTTGGATCGGAGGCTGGCAAAGGTGCGACCCTTCGTCTGGAGGGCTCAGGGGTGACTCGGCGTACGACGGAGCTGGGAGTGCGTCGACGTGGCTGTTCATGGAAGTGGAGCAGCGTGTGGTGATCCTCCTCACATATTCGGCACTTATCACCGCTTAAGCAGCTTCCTCCGGAATGTTGGTGGGCCAGGCAATTGGCGCAGTACTTATTCGCAAGCACTGCCCTCATCCTCTTCTCCACGTTCAGCCGCAGGAAGCGACGGCATCGCTTCAGAGGATGGATTCCGCGACAGACTCGGCAACGGAAGGACTCAGTTCCTCGCGAACATCTGCGCTCCTCTTTCGATGCCTGTACTCAACGCGGTCTCGGAGCCATGGAAATGGGATCTAGGTTGACGAATATCAGGAAGCTGCCGGGACAAATAATGAAGAAAGCGGATTTATGTAGGACGATAGAACACACATATTACTACTGGCAGCTCGGCCCTTCTTAATTGGGAGGAAGGACCAAGTACTGGACGCTACTGTAGTTTTACGTAATGGGTTTGAATTCTTTCTTCTGGAGGAAGAAAGATCAACTTTGCGACGGGACGCTTCACGATACCGCGGGCGGTAAGCAGTTCGACGACGCGGACATTGCCGTCACTGCCAGGATGTGTTTGGTGGATTCGCCCGAGACGCCATTCATTAAATGGAAGATTGTCGTCTTTGAGTACCACCAGATCGCCCACTTCAAGGTTTTTAGAAGGGAATCGCCACTTATTGCGCTTATGTAGCTCCTTCAGATACTCGTCTTTCCATCGGGTGCAGAAATGCTGACTCACGGCCTTCAGACGCTGCCACCAGTTTATGATAGACGATACCTGATCCTTGATTTCAGGTTCCGTCACGGATAGCAATGGACCACCCACTAGGAAATGGCCTGGTGTCAAAGCTAAAGAGTCGGTGGGGTCTTCAGACATAGGAGAAATCGGCCGCGAGTTCAAGCACGCCTCTACCTTAGCTAGCAGCGTAGAGAACTCTTCAAAAGTATACCTTTGGTTGGAGGTGGCCTTGTAGAACAGAGTTTTGAAACTCTTAACTCCAGCCTCCCACAACCCTCCCATGTGTTGTGCCCCGGGAGGGATGAAATGCCAGGACAGATTCTGATGGCTGTAGTGGGATAATATTTTCTGCTGGGTAGAACTTAGGAAATCTTTTTCAAGCACTCTGGATGCACCTACGAAGTTTTTTCCGTTGTCGGACTGCACTTGCTGGGGACACCCTCGCCTCGATACAAAGCGAGCGAATGCTGCCAGAAATGCTTCGGTACTCAAATCCGACGTTGCTTCAAGGTTAATGGCTTTGGTGGAAAAGCAAACAAAGATGCCCATTAGCTGTGATTGCATCCTTCTTTTGTAAATCACACAGACTTTGCATGAATTGACCACCGATTTTACTAGATTCCGCAGTCTTGAAATCCAGTATCTCTGTCGGATGAGACGGACTACCAGTTGGCTGCCCCCATGGAGAGAGATCTGATGCGCGAAAAGCACCAACAGCCGGGACAATGGACTTACTACTGGCAACAGAATGGGGTTACGCTCATCGTAACTAAGGGCCGCTGCTTGTTGCACGCGCCCACATGCTCGGATCACACCTGATGCGTCAATGAAAGGATTCAAATTGAGAATGGTGCTAGACGTGGGCAGAGATTTCTTCTGCTGTAGACACCGATGTTCCGTCGGAAAGTAATCACGCTGAGTGACTCGGATCAACGCCTGGAGTACTTGATTGATCTCGCTAGAGGTCACCTCCCCGGAGTAATCGTTTGGAAGCTTACGACACCTTCTGCCGAAACGGATCACATATGCTATCACTCGTAAGGCACGTGCCAGATTGGAAAAACGAGATAGTATCTCGTTGGCTGGCTTAGCGATCGCGACGTGGACCTTCACTACCCGCTTCTCTCCAGCCATGGTGGGCCGTGCTACCACAAATTCTTGTGTACAAGTTCCTGTGCACTCAGCCCGCGGCTAGGGAGATCTGCTGGATTGTCCTCTGAACGGACGTGACTCTATGGGGCGCTATTTGTTGCCGTCACAACTTTTGCTACCCGATTTGCGACAAACGTTTTCCATGTGCAGGGTGGCTTTTTTAACCACGACAGTACGACGGTGGAATCTGACCAATAAAAAGCCTCCGCATTATCAACTGGAAGTTGCGGAAGTACTGCAGCTGTCAGTTCAGCTAAAAGTGTGGCTCCGCATAATTCAAGGCGGGGCAATGAAACCGTTTTAACCGGGGCTACTCTAGATTTCGCTGCAAGAAGGCAGCATGATATGCCTTGGTCATTGCTAACGCGCACGTAAATTACGGCACCATAAGCCCGCTGTGACGCATCGCAAAAACAATGGAATTGGATGTCGGAATTTGGGTCATGAAGAATCCATCGTGGAATTCGGATCTGGTCAAGGAAGGAGTAGCTCTTTGTAAAATCCTGCCACCTGTGATGGAGTTCACTGGGCAATTGATCATCCCACCCTAGCTCTTGTAGCCAAAGCTCTTGCATAAACACCTTGGCTTGAATCACAAAGGGAGCCAGCCAGCCAGCGGCATCGAATAACTTGGCGATCTGCCCGAGGACGTCTCGCTTAGTATAAGCTGACTTGACATCTTGGGGTGAGATGACAAAATAAAACTCATCCGTAGTCGCTTTCCATCGGATTCCCAGTGTTTTCGCTGTGCTAGCCTCTTCGATATCGAGGAAATCAGCATTCAGTAAATGACTCTTTGGAATGCAACTGAGCACGCTCTTCACATTCGATGTCCACTTGCGCAAAGGAAAGCCAGCTGAACCAAGAGCGTCTTGAAGTTCATTGACCATTGCGATTGCCGTTGCTTCATTATGAGCCCCTGCCAGGACATCATCGACATACATATAGGACTTGATAATATCGCTAGCCAAAGGAAATTTGGATTGTACATCACTTGTGAGTTGCTGAAGTACTCGGATGGCTAAGAACGGAGCACAGTTATTGCCAAACGTGACGGTCAGCTCGTAATCACCAAGTTGCCCCTCTTTATTTCGGAACAGGATCCTCTAAAATGGCGTATGGATTGGATCGACCATAATTTGGCGGTACATTTTGGTGATGTCGGCATTGAAAACTACTCGGAAAAAACGCCACTTGAGAATCTGAGTAGTGAGATCGGACTGAAGTACCGGACCCGGGTAAAGTATGTCGTTGAGACTTACTCCGTTGGTGGACTTGCTAGAGGCGTTAAAGACTACCCGTACCTTTGTTGTGGTGCTGTCGGGCTTGAAAACCGCATGGTGTGGCAAGTAAAAATTGTTATTAGTGCCGTCAAATGGAACCTGACGCATGTGGCCCAAATCCAAATATTCTTGGATGACGGCGTCATACTCAGTTTTTGCCGGATTATTTTTAAGAAGCCGGCTTTCGTTTTTTAGGAACTGAGCCAATGCCCCTGGTCTGGAATGACCAAGGTTGATGCTGGTTGGATATCGAAACGGAAGTGAGACCGTATATCTCCCCGAAACCTATCTTCTTGTGGTCTTCTGGAAATTGACCTCACAAACAGAGTCAGAATCTTCTACCGGTTTGCCCGGTAGATCCTCCATCTCCCAAAACCTTGTGAGAAGAGTTTCAAGTCCCTCCTCTCTGCTAACAGCGACCCTCGTGGTGAACGCGGCACATGAACTAACGGGAACCCCTTGCCACGGGCCTGAAATGACCCAACCGAATCTCGTCTCTTGAGCCATTAAAGATCCGCACACTTCGGTCTGGATGCCGGAAAGAGTCAACGCTGGTATGACATCAATGCCAAGAAGTAGATCGATCTTTGCCTTTAATCTGAAGGAGGGGTCGGCTAGAGGTATATTGGGCATTCCTTCCAGTGTGGCTTGGGCTATCGTACATGACGGCAAATCATCAGCAACTTGGGACAAGACAAAAGCTTCTATCTCTATCTGGACTGGAGGTCCATGCGATGATCGAATGCTTATGTGACAGACCTTCAAGGTTCTATTGACCTTTCCGTTAATGCCTGTCACTTCGGCCCTCACAGTTTGGAATGGTAACTTCATGAGCCGGAACATTCTTTCGGATATAAAATTGGCTTCCGAAGCCGGGTCTTATAACGCCCGTGAAGGATAAGTAGTGCCCTTGTGCCAAAAGTCCAAGATGGCTGTACCTAGCAACTTATCTCGTGAGGACCTTGCCTCAGAGGTAAAGTATGTCCGGACAATATTGTGAGAACTGGGCTGGGACTGGCGTTAGACTATTCTCCGGTCGGGCATCCTTGTGCAAGAGCGTATTGTGACGACCCTTGCACGTGAAACAGTTGTGCTGACACGGGCAATCTTTTACTTGATGTCCTCTTGCGAAACAGTTCAGACAAAGGGACTTTTACTTTATGTATGCCACCCTCTCTGGCACCGTCATCTGAAGGAAACGGGGACATCGACGCACCGGGTGATTCTCCTTCATACAGAGATCACAGGATTTTGGTTTGGTGGTCACCTTGGCTTCAAATGTATTAGCCTTTCGGGTGGCTGGAAGCGGATTTCGTGGAGGTTTCGGTGTGGGAACCGAAATAGCCATTGCAATTGTATTTTCCACTGCTTCGAGCGTACGGAACCGCTCAGTGAGGAAATAGTCCATCATTTGCCACTCTGGAATGGCAGTCTTGTCTCCCAGAGATTGTTCCCATAATGAAAGGGTATTCTTTGGCAATTTGATGGAACAGAAAAATACGAACATGCCTCATCAAGTGGTTACTGGTAGGCCACAGTGCTCAAAAGCGCGAATGGATGCCTGCAGAGCATTCTGATGATCCTGTAATGCTTTTCCGGACTCATGGGAAATTTGAGGCAGGTCAAGAAGTGCTCGGAATTGGCTGTTCGCGATAAGCCGATTATTTTCGAAACGCTGTTTGTGTGCGTTTCATGCCGTTTCAAAACCATCATTTGTAAGCGGGAATTTTGCTACAATGAGGTTGGCTTCACCCCTCGTTTTCGCTAGGAGATGGTACAGCTTTTCAACGAAGAAAATTCGCGAATCGATTTGTAAATGGCCGTAAACAAATCACGGAACGTGGGCCATTTTAGGTAATCTCCCGTAAAGACTTCTGTGTCAATGGGTGGCAGTCGACAGCCTCGTTCTGCTGGTGCAGAGGTATTGAGGACCCATGATTTTCACAAAAATACAAACTGGAACGCCTTGATATAATTAAAGAACCCACAAAACGGCTTGAAACAATTTAGAATTTAAATATAACCCCAAATTTTGCTCTCTGAACCGAAGCAGAATTGGAACAAAAATTCTCATATTCGGAAATAAAATGGAAATGCAAATGGAAACAAATTTCTTCAAAGCCATGGTGGAAGCAGCTAAACCCCTTTTTGTTTCGGACCGAGTGACTCTTGGGGCGGTTACCAAAATCTGTGGAAGTGGTACCAATGATTTGACCTCTTTTTGGCTTGCTCGTCGCGGCTCTGACGTGGCTTGCTGAAAGGTCGTGCTCGATGGTGCGGACTTGAGAGTTAATGGACTAGAGAGGGTCTGAAATGCTCGGGACGGAGGAGTAGTAGGGCTGGTACTCCTCTGGCGCTGACCTGGAGCAGCAATTGAGGATTTGCTCGGGGCGGAAGTGTTCTCAGCTGCCTTTTCGTCCTTTGACGGGCTTGTGCTCATAACCCCAGCGAGTGGCGGTTATAAAGTGGTGAGCTGGTTTGGCACGGCTTGAAAATTAACCAAAAAGACCAACTGGAACGTTTGGGAAAAACTGGAACACTACCAAACCACTTAAAGAACGGCTTTGAAACGCCTTGAAATAGATTGAAAATCCAGGAAACGAGCTGGTACGTTTGGAATGACTTGGAACACTGCCAAAAAACCCTAGGAGCGGCTTGGAACACCTTGGAATTCAAATATAACTACAAAGATGAGACTTGGAACGGGTGGAAACACTTTGGAATTGAAATAGAAACAAAGATACGACTTGAAACACTTTGGAATTGGAATCTAACTCCAAAGATACGACTTGGAACGTGTGGGAATACTTTGGAATTGCAATATAACTCCAAAGATGCGACTTGGAACGGGTTGAAACACTTTGGAATTCAAATAGAACCAAAGATACGACTTGAAACGAGTGGAAACACTTTGGAATTGGAATCTAACTCCAAAGATAAGACTTGGAACGTGTGGGAATACTTTGGAATTGCAATATAACTCCAAAGATGCGTCTTGGAACGGGTTGAAACACTTTGGAATTCAAATAGAACCAAAGATACGACTTGAAACACTTTGGAATTGGAATCTAACTCCAAAGATACGACTTGGAACGTGTGGGAATACTTCGGAATTGCAATATAACTCCAAAGATGCGACTTGGAACGGGTTGAAACACTTTGGAATTCAAATAGAACCAAAGATACGACTTGAAACGAGTGGAAACACTTTGGAATTGGAATCTAACTCCAAAGATACGACTTGGAACGTGTGGGAATACTCTAGATTTGAAATATAACTCCAAAGATACGACTTGGAACGTGTGGAAATACTTTGGAATTGCAATATAACTCCAAAGATGCGACTTGGAACGGGTTGAAACACTTTGGAATTCAAATAGAACCAAAGATACGACTTGAAACGCGTGGAAACAGAATAAACAAAAGCGCAGAACACAAATTTTTAATAATTAAATATTATTCGATTTTTCCTCAACGTGATCCTTCAACATATATACCCCACAAAGTGCCTGCCAACCTAGGGTATACAGCACAGCTACTTTTGGTCGTTTGCTTTGTGCCGGTCTTTGGCACATGAGCTTGCAGCTGTGCTGGTATACTGCAGTTAAGCGGTACTTATGTATGCACGTATGTATGTATGTATATAGGCTGCAAGGGGTAGCGGGATTTGTTCGCGGTGATGGAAAAATATATTTGTGTGCGAAAAAAATTAGAAATTTTTGTGGAATATATTTATGTATGGATATGTATGTATATGAGTATCAATATGTAAAATTTTATGTATGAAAAAAAAATATGTATATGTATATGGATATGAATATATATATGTAAAATTTTATGTATGGAAAAATATGTATATATATGTATGTGTATGGATATGTAAAATGTTGGAGTATAAATATATGTGTTTAAAATTTATTTTTTTTAAATATGACAATATGGAATGGCGATATGCAGAGGTGTGAATGGATCGGATTTCTTTATATAAATTAATTTTTTTTTTTTTTTTATACATATATTCTTTTGCTGTGTCTAGCCGATATGCCCCAACTTTATAGGGTGTCGCGGGACACCAGAAATGTCTAAGTGTGGCTTTTATACGTGAGAGGGTGGTTCACTTTCGTTTTTTTTTTTTTTAAATCTTTATTAGTTGTATTGAAAATTTTCTTCTCTTCCTTGGAACCACCTTTCACTGCGCGCACACTTTTCCCAGGAGTGGACTGTATTTGCACAAAACCTTTATTTTTGGATTTAATGTAGCACTGGATAAATTTGTAATTTTTTATCACATTCACACACTCTGCTTGCATATATATATTTTATATGTAGGAGATCACTTTTAATTTCGTAGGTTTGATTCACTGCATACATACATACATAATATTTTTGTGCTACATGCTTACATGTGTTAATATTTTTTTGAAATTGCGAAATATATATATATATATCCAATATATATATTGGAATGTAAGATTCCAATTATTTACAAAGTCTGTTAAATGCTCATGTATATACCGAAACCGGTATTGTAGTATCGATTGTTAGTGATAAGTATCGATTGTTAGTAATAAGTATCGATTGTAAGTAATAAGTATCGATTGTTAGTACTAAGTATCGATGGTTAGCGATAAGTCCTCGATAAGTTGAGAGACGGCGTCTCTCTTCTCTTCCGGCGACGCAACGAGCAAGTTGCATCTGCGCAAAAGCCAAAGATTAAATCCGAACAATACAAACTAATCTTTATCATTTTTACTCAATAATTAGGTGTTTACAACTCAGAAGTGGGATGACCACCCGAAAGGATACATATTTCGGGACACGGCACGCGACACGTTCCACATCTAGGACGGCCGCCTCCACGCCCACCGCTGTTGGTGCACCCGCTGCTGTGACTACCGCTACAGTGCCGAGAGCCGCTGTGCCAACTGCCGCCACACTCGCCCCTGCCGGGCCCGCCGCTGCTGGGCCAACCGCTGACATACTCGCCCCTGCCGGGCCCGCCGCCGCTGGGCCAACTGCTGCCATACTCGCCCATGCTAGGCCAACTGCTGACATGCTTGCCCCTGCTGGGCCAACTGCCGCCATACGAGCCTCTGCTGGGCTAACTGCTGCCACATTCGCCCCTGCCGGGCCCGCCGCTGCTGGGCCAACCGCTGACATACTCGCCCCTGCCGGGCCCGCCCCAGCTGGGCCAACTGCCGCCATACGAGCCCATGCTGGGCTAACTGATGCCACAGTTGCCCCTGCCGGGCCCGCCGCTGCCACACTCGCCCCTGCCGGACCAACTGCTGACATGCTCGCCCCCGCCGGGCCAACTGCTGCTATACGAGCCTCTGCTGGGCTAACTGATGCCACCTCCGCCCCTGCTGGGCCAACTGCCGTCATACTCGCCCCTGCTGGACCACCCGCTGCCGCCACTGTGCCCGCCGCCGCCACTGTGCCCGCCGCCGCCACTGTGCCCGCCGCCGCCACTGTGCCCGCTGCCGCCATTGCGCCCGCTGCCGCCATTGCGCCCGCCGCCGCCATTGCACCCGCTGCCGCCACTGTGCCCGCCGCCGCCATTGCACCCGCTGCCGCCATTGTGCCCGCCGCCGCCATCGCCATCCTCAAACTGCAGCAGGGGATTGGTCGCATGCCGGAAGGTACGGCGGCACTGCTGCGCACGGTATCGGTGCACAGCTACGAAGAATTGAAGACAATCCTCTTGCGACGCTCGTGTAGCATCGAGGAAGTGTACCACGCTCTGCGTGGCCGGCGCATCAAGGCAGGCGAGGGATGTTTAAGATTCGCAATCGAGATGCAGGAGATTGCCATGAATGCTCCGATTCCGGGGAACGAGCTGGTCGATCTGATCATTGATGGATTGAGGGACAAGTCTACTTGAGTCGGCATGCTGTACTCAGCTCGGACAATGGCTGAACTAAAGCACCTACTGGAACGCTACGAGCGCCTCCGTATGCAGGCCGCTGCCTCTAGACAAAGCAATAGTGTGAAGGCGCAGCCAACAACAACTGCCGTGGCGCCTGGAAACAAATCGTCAGGCACCGTCACGAGTGAGACCAGATGCTTCAACTGCTCAGGATGGGGGCATTACAAGAGTCAATGCCCGAAACCAATGAGATCTCCGAATTCATGTTTCAAGTGGGCACACAGCTACAAAAACTGCCCGTCTCGAATTGGAAATGCCACCAATATCACTGCGGCCGCCGCCGCTGATGAAGCGGGAGATCGACTAGACCATTTACAACTGGTGAGTGTTGCTTTTGTTTGTGATCAAGTGCAAGATAGGAGATTTATAGATATGTTTTCTCTCCTTGATTCGGGCAGTCCAAAGTGTTTTATCCGTCAATCTGAAGTCCCCTCCAACTGCCGTCTTTGCCTTGTACATTGAACTGCCGTGGATTAGGAAATAGCCAACTTCTGTCCTTAGGCCAAGTCCAGTGTAGGGTTCGCCTCCGCAACACACATACAATACATACGTTTGAAGTCCTGACGAACCAAGCAACCGAACTGCCGATGATTATAGGTAGAGATCTTCTGTATAAAATTAATATTAGACTCTGTAAACTGAAAGAACTGAAATATGAAAAAGAATCGTGGATACTCATGAATAAACCGACTGAATGTATAAATCCAAATCTTACTGCTGTTCTGAAGTCCTTTGACATATTTAGGGAAGAGAGAGTGCTACTGCCGTATGATAGAAATGAGATTGTATCTGCCGAATTGTTGTCTGATTCTCCCCTTCCGAAAACTTCTGCTGTACCTTCGGAAACACTGAACGATGCACTTATGGCGATAAATGCCATTGAGCTCCCTGCTGTCAGTGAGTTAGACTTTGATATAGAGCCCACGTTACGGGAAGAGCAAACCGCAGCCCTTAAGTCTATTATTTCCACTTCGTATGTACAAGTTGATCCAGATTTAATCAAGCCCATGAACTATGAGATGAAAATAGAATTGACTAGCCAAACTCCGATTTTCTGCCGCCCCCACCGTCTGTCGCACCACGAACGCATCGAGGTGCGTGAGATTTGTGACGATCTCTTGAAAGCTGGCATTATTCGCCACAGTAGTTCCCCTTACGCTGCCGCGATTGTCCCTGTACGCAAAAAGGACAACACCCTGAGAAAGTGTGTAGATTACCGGCCGTTATACAAAATTACAGTTCGAGATCATTTTCCGATTCCTCTGTTAGATGATTGCATTGAACATCTGGGTGGCAAATCATTCTTCACTATCTTGGACTTGAAGAACGGTTTCCACCATGTGAAAATGCACCCAGACTCAATCAAATATACTGCCTTTGTAACCCCTGATGGCCAGTTTGAATATGTACGCATGCCCTTCGGACTTTGTAATTCGTTTATTTTGTCCTTAAGGAATTTATAAACCGAGGTCAACTGGTGATATATATGGACGATATTCTAGTCGCGTCGCATGACTTTGAAACCCAACTTGAGATCCTGAAGGAAATATTGTATGTGTTGAAAGTGAACGGGCTATGCCTGAAGCTTACTAAATGCCGTTTTGCGTATAGGGAGCTAGAGTACTTGGGCTACTTAGACAATTCCGCCGGTATCACGCCGAAACCAGCTCATATTCAGGCGATATGGGATTTGCCCATTCCAAGGGATCGCAAGGAATTAGAGCGTTGCCTAGGCCTATTCTCATACTTCCGCCGATTTGTATCAGGTTTCGCTAAGATTGCGTGTCCGCTGTCCCGATTGTTAAGAAAAGATACCCCTTATGTCTTCTCCGAGGAATGCCTTGAAGCTTTCCGAACACTGAAGTTGAAATTGATCGAATCCCCCGTGTTATCTATTTACAACCCGAAGTCTGAAACAGAGTTACACTGCGATGCTAGTTCAATTGGTTTCGGAGCAGTGCTCCTCCAGAAACAAACAGACGGTAAATTACACCCAGTGTCCTACTTCTCTAAGATGGCCTCCGCCGCTGAATCGAAACTACACAGTTATGAGCTAGAGACGTTAGCTATAGTGTATTCCTTAAAACGTTTTGAGACATACCTTAAGTTCATCCCGTTCAAAATCGTGACCGATTGTAATTCCCTTGCGCTGACACTGAGAAATGGTGGACATTCCGCCAAGATTGCTCGCTGGGCCCTGCTGTTGGAAAACTATAACTACACGATTGTACACCGCTCGGGGGTTGGTATGCCCCATGCTGAAGCGCTAAGCAGAATAGAAACTGCCGCATACGTTGACGATATAAACCTCGACTTCCAACTGCAGGTAACCCAGAGCCGGGACCCTGAGATTATCAAACTCCGAGATGAGTTAGAGAAATATGAGATAGCGGATTTCGAATTGCGGGATGGAGTAGTGTACCGCCTGTCCTCGACGAATGTACCCCAACTTTATGTCCCTTCCGAAATGATAAATCATGTCATACGAGTAGTGCACGAGAAGCTTGGCCATATGGCCACGGAGAAGTGTTGCACACAGATCAAGAAGCATTACTGGTTCCCGTGTATGAAGTCTTATGTTAACAATTACATTAATAATTGCCTCAAGTGTATCTACTACTCCGCGTCCGCTTCGGACCACCGTGTCACGCTACATAGTATTCCGAAAGTGCCCCTTCCGTTTGATACCGTTCATATTGACCATTTGGGCCCCCTTCCGTCCATACGCTCTGGGAAAAAGTATCTGCTGGTTGTCATTGACGCTTTCACCAAATTTGTGAAGCTGTACCCTGCCGCCACGACTAATTCACGTGAAGTATGTCAGACATTAGAATCTCAGTATTTCGCAAATTACAGTAGACCCCGCCGAATCATCAGCGATCGAGGTACCTGCTTTACTTCCTCCGAGTTTGAAGAATTTCTGAAGGCCAGTAATATAATTCATGTGCTGAATGCCACTGCCTCACCCCGGGCCAACGGCCAAGTCGAGCGGGTTAACCGTGTTTTGGGCCCCATGTTGGGTAAACTAACGGAACCTGTGGACCACGCAGATTGGGTCCAACAACTGCCGAACATAGAGTTTGCATTGAATAACTCCGTCCACTCCACAACCAAATTTGCCGCTTCCGTACTTCTATTCGGTGTTGAACAACGAGGTGTGGTAGTAGATGAACTAACCGAACGGTTGGGTGAGAGGTAGACGTCCGGAGATTAGCCTTCCGTAACATTGTTAAGTCCCAAGAATATAATTCGGAATATTATTCGAAGCATCACCTCCCTGCCGTTAGTTTTGAGGAGGGGGATTTCGTAGTTATTAAGAATGTCGATACTTCGGCAGGCACAAACAAAAAGCTTATCAGGCGGTATCGTGGTCCGTATGTGGTTCATAAAAAGCTTCCGAATGACCGATATGTTATCCGGGATGTAGAGGGCTCCCAAATCACCCAACTACCATATGATCGGGTCCTAGAAGCCTCCAAATTAAAGCTATGGGTTGCCCCTGATCAAGATTGCACTTCTGATAGCCAAACAAAGGCGACACCAGCCACTTAAGATTCTTATTTATCCCCCTTCGTTGTTAACAATTGGAATCGAGGTCGATTCCTCGTCAGGACGGCCGAGTTGTAAGATTCCAATTATTTACAAAGTCTGTTAAATGCTCATGTATATACCGAAACCGGTATTGTAGTATCGATTGTTAGTAATAAGTATCGATTGTTAGTAATAAGTATCGATTGTTAGTAATAAGTATCGATTGTTAGTAATAAGTATCGATTGTTAGTACTAAGTATCGATGGTTAGCGATAAGTCCTCGATAAGTTGAGAGACGGCGTCTCCCTTCTCTTCCGGCGACGCAACGAGCAAGTTGCATCTGCGCAAAAGCCAAAGATTAAATCCGAACAATACAAACTAATCTTTATCATTTTTACTCAGTAATTAGGTGTTTACAGGAAATAGGCAAATAAAATATGGCGCCTTATATACTTGGCCTATATATGCCAAAGTGCGAGGAAAAAAAAAACTTGAAGTGGGCGAACCAATGTTTATGTAGGGGGTCGAACTTCCTTCTGGTTTGGCGCAGCTAGATGAATTTTCCCTTTCTCCTCTTTTTCTCCCAGTAAAGTGTTGACACGCAGAGAAATTTCACTTCACTTGTATGTATATTCAGGTATATAATTCAACTAAAACTAGCTTACTTAAGAGCAGGGCACCAAGCCCCGCTTGGGGCGAAGTGTGGGGAGTTCTTTTGTGGGGAGAGCGATGGGCATCATCGGGAGAGCGGCGCGAGGTGAAAGCTTCCGCCTCCTTTAACCCTTGTGTTGCCCGGTTGGGCATAAACACTATTTATTAAGTCCTGATTTGTGGCTACCCGTGAAATTATCCTTGTATGGTTTAGTCGATACTTCTTGACGTCCTTATTTCTTGCCTTAGCAGCTTCTTCTGAGAGCTCTCCAATAGATACTAATCCGTGCTTAATAATATCTTGCGCATGAATTAAAATTTTGTGAACCGAGGGAGGAATATAGTACCAGGAATACTTAGTTGTTAGTTCTCGAGCAGTAGCTAGAGCCAATTCTCGAAATTTTTCTACATTAATTTTATGACCTGATGATAAGGTTTGTAGTAAAATTGCACAATTTTCAATAAGGTGTTTTTCATGCCATTTATTTCAGCAGACACTTGGGCTTCATTGAAAAATCTTCTTGCAGTGTCCCCATCATTTGAGGATCCACTCCCACCTGTTCTTGGTTTGTCGACAATTAAACCCATTTTGTTACAAAATTCGCACTGTTTCCTTCGTAGAAATTGTTGTTTATTTTCTGCGCCCCTTACTTGCACACTGTTTTATTTCGAGTCTATATGAAACGTGAAGCATATATTCAAAAAATCGAATGTAGGCATGTAATGGAGACAATCCAAATTCGGAGCGATCTGTTTGAACTTGTTTTTGTAAGCAGTTGTCGATATCATTCATCTCTGTCAGCCTAGCTTGGCATATGTAGCATTTTGGAGATGAGGTTTCAGTAAGGGCATTGCACACTTTGCCATCTACCATAGTTAGCATAAGAATGTGATCGACAACAAATTTGCGGTTGGTAACTATTCGAGTAGAGGTTTATTAGAGACTAAACTTATGCATAAGAATATTCGCTGCAGCGCAGGCAGCGAGAAAAAGAACGTAAAGCAGAAATGAAAGAATGTCCGTTACAATTCACAGATCGGATCATTCTAGAATAATATGAAAGAGATAGACATACTGCGGTGGTTATATACATATTTTAACACTCCTTCTCAACGCGAAGTCTATCTTGTACAAAAATTATTTTAATCCCAACATTTCTGTAAACTTTACATGTTTGACCTTACATAAGTTCTTTGTTAATATATCTGAGGTCATACTATCTGTGGGAATGTATTTGATATCTATTACATTTTCTTTATACATTTCCCTTACAAAATGATATTTTATTTCAATATGCTTGCTACGTGAATGAAATTTAGCATCTTTAGCAAGACATTGTGCGCTCTGGTTGTCACTATAAATTATCAGCTTCGCCATCGGCCCGAATCCCATCTCGTTGATCAGCTTTCTGATGTATATCGCTTCTTTGGCTGCTGTAGAAAGTGCTACGTACTCGGCCTCCGTGCTACTGAGGGCAACCAGATTTTGCTTCTTTGATTCCCATGACACCGCCGCTCCAGCAATAAGGAATGACCAACCAGTGAACGACTTCCGATCGTTGCAATCGCCAGCCCAGTCCGCATCAACAAAACAGTGGATAGGAACACCAGTTTTGCTATAATGGAGTCTCACATCTGAGGTACCTCTTAGATATCTCAATACCCTCTTGGCTGCAACCTCATGTTCCTTGTGCGGATCTGAATTTCTCTGCGCCAATTTAGCCACAGAGTGTATTATATCTGGCCGTGTAGTCAACGCCAAATACAATAACGAACCAATGAGTGATTGATAGCGTGTCTTGTCCACCTGACCGCAATCATCGCTATCGCACTTCGTCTGGAACCCAACCTCAGAGGAGTCGCGTTCGGCTTGCAGTCCTGCATACCATATTCATGCAACAAGCCTTCGATGCACTGCTTGTGGCCTATGGAGACATTGCCAGTCTTGCCATCTCGCTCGATTTCCATCCCCAAAAAATGATGGAGTTCACCGCCGTCGACCACATCAAATTCGTTTGATATGAGCTGCTTTATGTAGGCCACGTCGTCTTTTCTGGTACATGCAAGTATAAAATTGTCAACATATACAACAATAATAGATAAATACCCATTGACTTTGCTCGTGTATATACACGGTTCGCTTGCACACGGAACGAAACCAATCTTCAAAAGAACGCTATCCAACTTTTGGTTCCACTCACGCCCACTCTGTTTCAAGCCGTACAACGATTTATGTAGTTTGAGTACACGCTTGGGATGATCAGTATCGACAAAACCTTCAGGTTGTCGCATATAAACGTCATCTTGTAGCTCACTATTGAGGTATGCTGCAGAGACATCCATCTGGTGCAAGTGCATCTCGTGCTCCACCGCCAACGCAATCACCAGTCTGATTGAGGAATAACGTGCAACCGGGGAAAAAGTTGCCTTGTAGTTAATTCCATATTGTTGACCACACCCTTTTGCGACCAATCTTGCCTTGAAGCGCTGAACTTTGCCACTCTCATCTCGTTTGGTGGTAAAAACCCATTTACAACCGATAACCTTTTTTGTTTGCAGGAAGATGAACCAAACTCCATGTCCTAATGTTTTCTAGGTTGTCATACTCCTTCTGCATTGCTGATTTCCAGTTTTCCGACTGCTCTGACTTAAATGCCTCATTTATACAGGTAGGAACAATGACGTCTTTCGCATCTAGTACATTCAGCATATTGTACTCTCTTCGTGGACGACCAGCACGCCCAGTGCGAACAATCTTTGGTCTCCCTGGCCCTCTTCGGGTATATGGTTGCTCCTCCTCAGCATTTTCTTCGTCACCACTTTGCTCATCAACAATTGGAATTTGCTGCTCCACAGATTTTTCTTGGACTTCATCATTATGCTCGCAATCAAGTTTTTCACTTGGCTGAAAGATTACCACATCTGACTCACATGATGATTCTCGACCGTGCTCCAACTCTTTCATGAACTTGTGCTCCAAAAACACGACATCTCGGGATACTACTACGGTCCTTTTGACAGGGTTGTAAAGACGATAAGCCTTGGCAGTCTCGGAGTAACCTACCAAAATATGCTGCTTCCCTTTCGCTGAAAACTTGTTCTTATGAGTTTTATCTAAAACAATAGCTTTCATACCAAATACTTTAAGATGAGATACGCTTGGCTTTTTCCCATACCAAACCTCGTATGGAGTATTGTCAGGCAAAGTTGCAGTTTCTGCTCTGTTCCGTAAATATGCAGCCGTCATTATCGCCTCTCCCCAAAAAGATTCGCCAACTCCAGCATGCACTATCATGCTTCGCGCCATCTCCACCAAGGTTCTATTTGCGCGCTCCGCCACACCATTTTGTTGTGGAGTGTGGGGAACAGTGAGTTGTCTTTTTATTCCATGACTCGATAAGAACTGTTCAAATACATCGCTCAGGTACTCGCGACCGTTGTCGCTTCGTATGGCTTTTATACGCTTACCCGTCTGATTTTCTGCTAGAATTTTGAAATCTTGGAATTTCTGGAAAATATCGCTCTTATTCTTTAACATGTATACCGATACATAACGCGATTTATCGTCTATGAAAGTTGCAAAATAGCGCACACCACCTTGTGACGCTGTACGCATAGGTCCACAAATGTCTGTATGAATCAAGCCCAACAATTCCTTTGAGCGACTTTCCGAAAACTTCGGAAACTTCTTAACGCAAATTTTACTTTTTGCACACGTTTCACATACAAGGTCATTTGTACTACACACTCTAGCATTGAGACCATAGACCATATCCTGCTTAATCATTTTGTTCAAACTATCGAAATTTAAATGTCCGAATCGATCATGCCATTTCACCAGTTGATTTACATTTGCTTCTGCAGCAAAGACTGTTTTTGTTTTACTTTCAAACAAAAACAAACCGTTGTGTTTCTCTGCGATCATTAAATCACGATTGTTACTGTCTTTAACGAACACTTTGTTTTTGACAAAAATTACTCTTAAGCCATTTTCTGTTGCATTTGATACCGAAATAAAGTTACATTGTAAGTCCTTTACATATAGCACGTCAACCAACTCGATCGTGATATTTTTGCATATTAGTTCCACTGTACCGCAACCTTCGGCTTCTATATAACTGTCGCCTGCTAACTTGATTTTCTCTTTGTGCTCACGCATACTCGTGAACATTGATTTGTCCGCACACAAATGAGCTGTAGCCCCGCTGTCTACACACCACGCATTTTTCGACAAACCGATTCGTGTTCCAGAAGTAGAGAGCACCGAAAAAGATTTTTTACTGTTCTTTTCGCTCGCGTTGTCTTTTCTCTCTTTCGAACTACACTTCGACGCGAAATGCCCGCGACGACCGCACAACCAACATTCAATGTTTTTTGGTTCTCTCATTGCTTTGTTCTTTTTACCGTTTTCTTGACGCGACGAATACATTTTATTCTCACTTTTCTCGGCTACTTCGCCAATCTTGCGTCTCTCTCCCTCTTCAAGCAATTTAATTTTTAGAGCGCTTAGCGATGGCAACGAGTCTCGCGTTTCTATGGCAACTTCAAAATTTTCGAAATCATCACTTAAACTTGCCAACAAAATTATAACGAGCATTTCATCAGGCACTTGTTCCTGAATTTCACTTAACTTTTCTACGACATTAGAAAAATTATTCAAATGCTCTCGAATACTGTCTGTAGCCAACATTTTAGAATACAACAATTGCTTAAACAACTGTATTTTTCTAGCCGGACCGGAGGGCATGTGAATCGCGGACAACTTTGCCCATGCCTCGTTCGCGGTTTTACAATGTTTTATACCGTTGATCTGCGACGGACTTACACACAACAATATACTTGCGAGGGCTTTCTCGTCTTTACTGTCAAACAACTCCTTTTGTTCAGCCGTATCAGACGCCACTTTTTTTAACCGACCACATGTCACCGACCACAAATCAGAATGAATCAACAGACTTTTCATCTGTACTGACCATACACTATAATTTTCACCATCTAGTTTTTCGATTGAAAATTGTGTACTCATCTTGAACAAATTAGTTAATCACAAACTTTAATTAACAAAACGAATCTCTTACAAGTCTTTCCGACTAACCCGCACAGTTTTACTTTCTGCTGCCTGGGCCCATAACCTATTCGAGTAGAGGTTTATTAGAGACTAAACTTATGCATAAGAATATTCGCTGCAGCGCAGGCAGCGAGAAAAAGAACGTAAAGCAGAAATGAAAGAATGTCCGTTACAATTCACAGATCGGATCATTCTAGAATAATATGAAAGAGATAGACATACTGCGGTGGTTATATACATATTTTAACAGTAACTGTTTGGAATTCAGTAGGATCCAGTTCGTGAATTTTGTTTTTAATGTAAAGTTCTTCATTTTTTGTTAAAAGAACTGATTCCTTTTGAAATTGAATCCGTATAGGGCGGCAAAAGCGGGTGGAGGAAGGTCGAGGGTTTTTCCAAATTATTTTGTGCTCCTCATCATCCTTTGATTTGGTAATTAATTGAAGAGGGACATATGATGTGATAAACAAATTGCTGTCTTCTGCATTATTATTTTCGAATGTTTGTTTATATTCGCTCTGCCCAGAGCTGCTATCAAAGCCCCATTTTCCTATTAATTTAAGGTTATTTAAGCAATCACTAAGTTCATTAATAACCTCACTCTGCAATTCTAAAATCCGAGATGCAGTGTAGTCCAATAATTTTTGCAATTCAACTTCAGCAACAGATTCTGAAACTGTTATTTCATCCGGATAGCTTTTCTGTTTTTTCTTCAAAACACTATCATAACAGGGTAAGAAGTTAATATCCAGTTTATTATTAACAAAGCTTCTAATAAGCAGATACTAATGTTTTGTTAAATTTGCTTCAGTTATAAGTGAAATTGCTTCACACGTCTTTGCAGGAAAGATCGATGAATTCGGTTGTCTACAAGCATTTCGCAAATCATCAGCTGCGGATTCATCAAATTCTGCTATATCTGCTAACCGTCGACGCTTAGTTCTTTCTGAGCACTTAAAAAGACTTAATATATAATCCAGTCTTGACACCTGAATTCATAAATATCAGATTCAAATGTATGTTTCAAGTTTCCAAATACTTGTTTAGCTTTATCAGCAAATGAACCTTTTTCCAAACAACACATATAAAAAATATATATGCGTGGGAGCTGACCTTGATAAGATGTTCCTGTATATACATATACATACATGTACATATAAATTAAACGAATGCTTGATTAAAATTAAGAAAATAAAAATATTGAAACCAAAGAACAATTAAATATGACGATCAAAACAAAAACAAAATACACACTTAAGAAAGTGCAGTGTGAATACGAAGACAACACAAAAGAATAACACAGATAACAACAACACAGTAGTGTACGCGTATAGAGACAACACAATAGAATAACACGAATAACACAGAAAGTTGGAAAAAGTAGCAGCTGAAAAAAAAAACATAAACTAAGAAAATAATGAATAAAAAAAGCAAACAAGATTTATGAGACGGGGATCACAACTTTTTCTTTAATTAAAGTCACAAAACATAGTTAAATACACCTTTCACACAGGTCACTTAAAAAACGTTAGTTATAAATCATTAGGTCAATATAATTTTACACAAAAATCATTAAATATATACTATTAACCTTTTTTTTCAATATTCATCCTTAAATTTGGCGATTTAGCGCAATTATATATTAAATATTAATTTTATCCCTCAGATCTAACTTTTAAGCTCCGTTCACTGCACAGCTTGCGTGTTTTTTTTCCTCTCCTTTTAAGCTGTTCTGAGCGCGCACCAACGAAAAACCGGAAAAACTAATTCTCCAATTGTATTGTTGTTTTATTTTGAATAAGTTTTCATACACAGAGTTGCAAATTTCAGATTTTTTTTTTTTTTTTGGCCTATGAAACTGAACACTGTGGGATCGGACCAATTTATCATACAGCTCCCATACAAACGGAAAAGTCACGAACAGTGACTTTTTTGAATAGCTTTGTTATTGTTATTACATCTCGCCGCCATCCTGGATTACATAAAACGATCCTATAGACGCTGCTGCCTTTTTCTTTATGTACCATTAGAAAGCGTTTCCTTAGCGACAGGAGAATACTTATTGCATCATTTGCATAAACAATTTCTTTTCTAAATTCTTGGCTATCTATCAGTCCCGCTAAAAAACTTTACAGGTCCCAACAAACCGGAAACTAAAAACAATACTTTTGTGGAGCAGTTGTTTTAAATTACTTTAACCACATTGTTACCGTCAAGAATATTTTTAGTTCCCAAAATTTATCTATAAACTCTTTCCTCATAGGGACAGTGCCAGTTTATTGTGAGCTTAGGAAACACCAGAGAGCCGGGGCTAACTTCGGCGCGCCGATTTTTTGGTTAATCTTCCCTGCCCTATAGCCTCACCAGCCATTGCCGTAAAATAAAACTAAAATGTATGTAAAGATGAGATGGGCACACTGCTCTCAGATTACCTCTATTCTTCTACGCGAGAGAGTCGAGAGTTGAAGTGCAGACGTCGCACAGTTGGGCCTCTGCCGGATAGCGTTGCAAAAATCAGTTTTTCCATGATCGCGTTTGGTAAAAATGATAAATGCAATCGATAGGAAATACTTCAGAGATTATGAATATAAAAAATGTTTGAAATCGGTTGAAATTCTTGGGTGCTAGAGGTGCCCAAAGTTGAGACATTTTTAGTAAATAGGAAAAAATGAAAAATTAAAAAAAAAATAAAGCAACTTTAAAACTGAATATTGGGCGATTTCAACAATCGATCTTTGATTTTTATACCATGCACCCATATTGTGAAATGGTATATTAAAGTCGCTAAAATGTATGTAACAGGCAGATGGAAGCTTCTCCGTCATGTCATGCCATGAAGCCATGTCCGTCTGTCCGTACGTCTGTCTGTCTGTCCGTCCGTCTGTATTAACACGCAGATCTCGGAGGCTATATAAGCTAGAGCCACCAAATTTGGTATGTATACTCGTGTAGTATGCAAGTGTATAGAGTTAATTGAAATTTTTGCCACGCCCCCTCACGCCCCCAGCAATCACATGAAACTGTTTTTCTTAAAAAGTATAACAGCTAGAGACATGCAATTTGGTTTATATACTCATTTAGTTAGCGCGCAAAAATACGTTGTTCAAAATTTTTGCCACGCCCCCTTCCGCCCCCGGAATTCAAATAAAACTGTTTTTCTTAAAAAGTATAACAGCTAGAGACATCAAGTTTGGTATATATACTCGCTAAGTTGGCGCGCATATATTCAGTGTTCAAAATTTTTGCCACGCCCCTTTCCGCCCATGTAACTTACATAAAATAGACTTACCTGAAAACTACAGCAGCTAGCGATATGAAATTTGGTATAAATAGTCGTTTAGTTAGCGCGCCCAAACTAAAAGTTCAAAATTTTTGCCTCGCCCCCTTCCGCCACCGTAATTTACAAAAATTACATTTTCTTAAAAACTACATATAACACTCAAGCCAATCGAAACACATTTGGCATACTGATACTTGCGATAAAATTTTAAAAACATACCAAACTTTATTGAAATCGGACGAAAAGTAGAAAAATAAACAGCAAATTAATGGTATTTTGCAAGATGAGCCATAAGGCCGGAACGGCCGTTGGCCTGTGGCGGCGCTAAAGTGCTTGTGTGCTTGAAAGAGTTATATGTAAACAGTACACAAGTTACCGCTATCAATTCATGTACCAATTTCTCAATATACAAAAAATAAAACAATTTAACAACGGTTAAAGTAGTTCTTAAACACATTTATTAAAATTCATTTAAGTAATACGTTATTTCATATTTCCCATTAAAAACAATATAGATATGTTACTTATTTTAAATTTGTATAAACTTAAAAATACTATTAATATATGCATAGCCCTTCATAAATTATTCAAAATCTTTAACGCTGGCACAAATTCCTGTATGATAACTATAAATGGTTTCAAAAGTACGCGCACTAACCCTACTACCAGAAATATTCGAAAATGCCCAATCAATATGGGTATTTTCATTGGTTGTGGATTCATTTAAATCTAAGAGAGAAGTATAGTTGAAATTATTTACAAGAAAATCATAAATATTTAATATTAAAATCTCCGAAAATTAAAGAACTGTTCCCTAACACATTTGAATTTTCCTGAACAAGTCTCTCAAACTCAACTTTAAATCTTGACAAAGGATATGTTGGACTTCTATAAACAACCAAAATACCTAAAGCGCTATATTTCATAAAAGCAAATTCAAAAACAGGGGCGGTTAAGCTATTCGATCTAGCTTAGAATCGACCACTAGAGCAAAGACTGGTATTCTGCAATAAATCATTTCTAATAAATATAAGTATACCTCTTTTAGGTCGAACACCGCTGGCTAATGAAGGGCAATCAAGTCGCACTGCTGTAGAGTAACCCGAAATTTCGAAAGCTTCATTGTCAAACGTGGAAGTCTCTACAAAACACAGTATTGATGACTGGAACATCAGTTGATTAGAACATACATCCCGAATATGACAGTGCAAATTTTTCGTATTGTGGTATTTCGTATTCGTATTATCAAATAGTGGATCAAAATGTGTACGAAGTTCCTTTTCAGTACGTAACTTTTGTAGTTCTGTCTCAGCTAATGAACGTTTTCCAGATCTTGGGGGAATAAATTGACCTACAAAAAAAGGCCTGCGGCACTAGTTGCCCTGCTACATGCAACATATAATGCTTCACGTTGCATTCCTGAACTGGTGTGGACCACTACTCTGTCATATGTAGCACCTTGACTTTTTTGAATAGTTATAGCTTCTGCAGCTATAACCGGAAATTGTTTTCTATCTATAGTGACTTGCTCATTGGATTTAAATTGAAAATTTTTACTGTTTTCTGAATTGGGGTCCAGGAAATTTTGTGCACGATGGCGAAGTTTAGCTCAAGCGTTCACTCCTACACTGTCATCTAAAAATTTTATCCAAAGAATTAAAGGAAGATTGGATGTATTGAAATCTATATCTATTAGGGTCCCTGTGGCTCCATTTACGAGACCATCTGCCGTGTCTACATTGACAGTCATCATATACTTGGCAGTGGTTTTTAAAATAAGACGACTTCAAAAACCTTGAGTATCAGAAGTTTTAAAACCCTTGACATCTTCTAAATACTTGTTTCTAGCTGTTTCATTTAAATGAGCAGCTTTAATTAAGTCTACAGCATCAGAAACATATTCCTCAGAGGGAATAGAAGATAATTTTGCTCTGTTGTAAAAATCTGTATCCCTATTAGTAAGAAATAGATGAATCGCTTCATCTGGAACTTGACTAGCGTCAAAAATTCTAGTCCTAAACAAATCAATATCTATGGGGGTCATTTGGCCGGATGCCATGTTATTCAATGCTAAAGCAAAAGGTTGATCGTCGCGCTGTCGCATTATCTCTGTGAGTTCAAAAAACTTAAAACGTTCCCACAAAGAAGGACCAACAAGAATGCTATAAGGGTCGTGAGATGAAGAAGTGGACTGAAAAATCCAACGGTCACCTACAGGGCGTAATTTTCTGAGATCGCCGAACACGATTACAGAAATGCCCCCAAAAAGAGAATCTCGATTATGAAAAATCTGCTTGAGGCGAGAGTCTAAATAAGAAAACATTTTAGCACCCACCATAGATATCTCATCAATAATTACAAATTTTAGATCTATGAACCGAGTTCGAAGAGTATTCAGTAGATCAGAACTTAAATCCCTAAAAGCAGACCCAGACTGGTTAATGGGAAGAGAAAACATGGAATGTAGTGTAGAACTTCCAATTCCAAAAGCAGCTTTTCCTGTTGGAGCGCACAAAAGAATCTTAACAGTATTTCGGTCGTTTCCTCTCCTACGATTATACTCTACAGAAAGCGACTGAAAAATTGCAGAAATAAGCCTACTTTTGCCAACATCTGCACCGCCACCTATGTACAAACTCATGGAAAATTTCATTGTTCTTCACATTGTGAAGATTATGAGTGAGAAAAGTTTTCTGCCTAATATTAAGAGACCTAACAACACTTGCCAGATTTTCAGGCGAAATTATTGGCGGGAGTTTAATAACTCGGACATCATTGTCTGTACCCTGTGGTTGGTCATTGCCATTTAAATTTAACAGACTGAGCTGAGAGCTAATTTCAGGAAATGCTAAAACTCTAAACTCCTCGTCAAGTACAACTTGTTCTTCTAGATTATCTTCTAAATCTCTACCTTCGTTTTCCATTGATCTTCTAAGTGCGTCTTCTAAATTGTCTAATACATTGTATTTGTTAAACCCGGCCCCAATAATTTCCTTATGTTCATTGTAAAACTCCTCACAATTTCTCTGAACTAATTCAACTTGCTCGTCCCTCCATGGAAAATACAACATAACTAATTCCCTAAAGTAATTCTGCCTATCAGTGTTAATATTATATTTCATATACATAATTGTGCAAGGCCACTTTCTTAAGGAGATAAAGCCACTACCATCTCGCAAAGCAATACTACCTCCTATAACCTCTCCCTCTTCCTCACTCCTAGTATTGCGACGAGACCTAACGCTAAATTCATAATTGGATGCTTAAATTCCCTCTCTCAACACTAGCAACAGCTTCCCTCATTAGCTTTGAAATGCCTCTTTGGGATTTATTTATATAATTAATTATATAGCTGAAACAAGCATACTGATCCAATATGAACTGAATGTCCATATTGGCCCTCTGCTTAGAAAGAACGTGCTTGTTATATGCATTAATCTTGATTTCGGCAAAAGTTCTTTTCAGAAAAATTTTGGGCTGAGGTTCACATTTTCATGTGACAAAAAGTTTTCGAAATCGCTCAAGTGGGAAATAATGTCAGAAGAAAAATTAGTGTTGAGAAACTTTTGAATCCGCCTCAAGATCTCTGTTTGGGGCATTGGAGGATTGGGTATCCCGAATCTACAAATTCCTTGCCCTCTAACTTTTCGGAGGCATGTAAAACTGTGACTATGAGTTTGGTAAACTAAAAATGGAGCTAATTCTGGATTTGTTACTTCTGTGGTAACAAACTGGTCGATGAAGGCTAGGACTGGAGGTATCGAAGCTTCGTTGTTTAGATCGACTATTGGGGCATCTTTCAGCCAAAACATGCCATGAATATGGGGAAAGCCCCTTTGTTGAAACTCGACACGCCAATAAAATTTATTTTCAAAGTGCTCACTGAAAATACCTCCCTGACTTTTCATAACTTTTATTAACTCTCTATACCTATTTTCAAAATACCTCGCACATGTATTTGGATCTGATCTAATAAGCCGAGCTTTTTCATTAAATAACAAACATGATGCTTCCTCCTCTGTTATGTCTACCCTATCTACTGTTTTATTAAGTATAACAAGCAACTCCGTCCACTTTGTCTCGGCAGCTGACAAAGTTATAAAAAAAAAGTGGAAAGTCCGAATTGGCGAATCATTGCCATAGCTTTTTTTCTCATCCTCCCAATGAGCTGGTGAAGTGCGAATACCCTTTAGAACCCTATAACCCTCATCATGTCGAATTAAATTATTTACAAAATCTTCCCTAAGTATATTAGAAGCTGTGACTGCGCGTGAAGCGCTATGTTTTCGTAAACATATGGAAGTATTATTCCGAATCGTTATAAGCTCCAATTTCTTGTAATCAAAAAACAATTTATCTGTCCTGCAACCTCTTCTATCTACGTTCCTAAGCTCTGATCTAACAATGGTTGCATAACTTGCTGCGTCTTTTCTCTTAGTGCCGGCATAAATTGTTGGAAATGTTAATTCTTCACAATCTGAATCTAATATCATATCTAAGGGCATTTGCCCTTCTCCTGGAGCTATAGTTATTTTTTGTATGCCGGCATCATCTACCTGAATATTTTGCGTTGAGGATTGAGTTCCTCGATATCCTCTATAGGAATATCTTGATTTGCAGAATGAGCGTTTTCCTCATTATTTTGGTGTAGAATTCCTTCTACGAGGGTATTCGTATTTTATTCTTCTTCACTAGCATAAAATGGGACTATTTCGGATTCAAAGCCTTTGCTCATTGATTGTGATATTATGCTTCCTATACAACTTTGTATTAACCGAAAATATAAATGCCCTTTCGATTCTTGCGGGTCTAACGGTTTCAACCATGAAATCGTGACCATATTCCATTCGTCTTTTGAGGTGAGGCTCGATAACCTCGGTATCATTAAATGCTCGTGGGAGCGAAGTAACTGTGTTACCGACAGGAATTGGTACATTAACTACAGCTCCTTTAATTGCGCTTTGACGCTCGTGGCCTGTTGCCCTAATTATCATAAAAGGAAGACGAGGAGAAATGACACGTTCTTCTAAAATTGGCAAATCTAAAAGACATTCTGGACGTGTTGTGAAATCTAAACCATGTGATATGGCAAACTTGGACAGGGTGTTTCTTGAAATATGGGCAAAACAAGTGGAACAAAATGTGAAGTTACCATCAGTAGGAGGAAACTGATTAGCAATTTCAAAAATCCAAGCGCTAAAGTCATAATTATTTTCTAAGAACTCGCGAGACTTTACCTTCACTTTATGGGGAAACCAGAGACCCTTACAACAATAACAAATTTGACTGGGGTCTAACTTTACTATTCTATTGAATTTATCCATCAAAAATTCTAAATTAGGTCGACGTGTTGGATTACTAGGATCCCTAGGAGTATTCACACGGTTTTGTCTATTACGTAACACGTTTCTAGTATTCTCTGCTATTCTATTTTCACTAACGCTCCTATTCTGACTTACTTGTTGGCTAACGTTTCTAATAGCTGCGCGATTGTCCACCTGGGCTGCAATTCTTGCACTTCGACGTGCCCGCTCAATCGCCCTACGCTGCTCGATTCTTCTATCCTGTGATGTACGATTTCTATCTTGCTCTCTTTCTATGTTCAAAGGTTTTGATCGTCGTACCCTATGCCCAACTGTATTTTCTGCTTGTTCCCTTTCCCTATAGTTGGAACCTCTTCTTCGATTCGATCGCCGTCGTGTATTTGTCGCCTGTTCTGCCTGCCTGTTCGATGGATTTGATCGTCGTACCCTATGTTCTTCTGTATTTTCTGCTTGTTCCCTTTCCCTATAGTTTGATTCTCTTTTACGATTCGATCGCCGACGGGTATTTGTGGCCTGTTCTGTCTGTCTGTTCAAAGGATTTGATCGTCGTACCCTATGTCCTTCTGTATTTTCTGCTTGTTCCCTTTCCCTATATTTGGAATCTCTTCTACGATTCGATCGCCGTCGGGTATTTGTCGCCTGTTCTGTTTGCCTGTTGGATGGATTTGATCGTCGTACCCTATGTTCTTCTGTATTTTCCGCTTGTTCCCTTTCCCTATAGTTTGAGTCTCTTCTACGATTCGATCGCCGTCGTGTATTTGTCGCCTGTTCTGCCTGCCTGTTCGTTGAATTTGATCGTCGTACCCTATGTTCTTTTGTATTTTCTGCTTGTTCCCTTTCCCTATAGTTTGAGTCTCTTCTACGATTCGATCGCCGTCGGGTATTTGTCGCCTGTTCTGTCTGCCTGTTCGATGGATTTGATCGTCGTACCCTATGTTCTTCCGTATTTTCCGCTTGTTCCCTTTCCCTATAGTTTGAGTCTCTTCTACGATTCGATCGCCGTCGTGTATTTGTCGCCTGTTCTGCCTGCCTGTTCGTTGAATTTGATCGTCGCACCCTATGTTCTTTTGTATTTTCTGCTTGTTCCCTTTTCCCTATAGTTTGAGTCTCTTCTACGATTCGATCGGCGTTGTGTATTTGTTGCCTGTTCTGTCTGTCTGTTCAAATGATTTGATCGTCGTACCCTATGCTCTAATGAATTGCGGATTTGTTCTACGAACCTAAAGTTAATGTTTCGCCTACGAGTAGACCGACGAACAGTATCAAAAGCCTGTTTGCCCTACGCGATTGCTGATATACTAAATTTCTCTGCCTCTCTATTTCTACGTATGAAGGAACGCTCCTATTCAGTGCATTCCTTAATCTCCTATTATGCGACTGCTGAGATGCCGAAAGTCTATTATAACGTGGCATGATTAAAATAACACAAAAAAACTACGCTTGAAAAATCAGAATCTGAATCTCAAAATATGATATAAACGTTATATGTATATAAAATAGATATATATATGAATAAAAAATTAAAATAAGGTTTCTGTAAAAAATAAGGATTAGGAATATGTATATAGAATATACATACATATATATGAATAGAGTATGGGTTAATAAAATTAAAATGAAAAGGAAATAAAAAGGTTTTGAAAAAATAAAAATATAATGAGAAGGAAAATAGAGTTTTGAAAAAAACTATTTTTTCGTTTAAGTGGAGAATATAATAATATTGCAAAAAATGACTTACAATTTTCCAAATAAAGAAGTGACAGAAAAAACAATACTGGCTGTTTCTTGCAAAAAAATCACTGGCACTCAATACACACAACGGATTTATTTTGATACAGATTAATTTTGCAATCCCACAAAACACCATTCACTTTACAGCACTATGTATTACTTTTTGCAAAAATAATAATTTTGCAATCCCACAAAACACTATTCACTTTACACCACTATGTATTACTTTTTGAAAAATTAAAAATCACTGTAATATTTTATTTGACACTTAAACACTGACAGAACACGATGTTAACACTTTGTAGATAAATTTTGAATGAATCGTGTGCGAATCCCACATCAATGAAGAAACTTCACTATATGCATCTATTTCCCAACGTTCATTGACCGAAACCTGAAACAGTTGTACTTAATCGTACTAACAGGTACATGATTCTTGATCTGCACGTGCAAATATTGAAATGAAAAAATGCATTTCTAATTCACCAAAACCTCACTCACAGGTACTTCCACTGAGAAGGAGGTAAAGTTTCACATACAACCGTTGGCTCCAGGACCTTTGGGTCTGTACCTGGAAATAAATTATGCAATTTCAGGCGCCCATTGGAAAAATCTCAGGTCCAGGTACTCCCGTTGAGGAAAAGGTAAAGATTTCCAATACGACGATAAGCGACAGGTACAACAATGTCAAGTTCACAAAAATTCAAAACTTAAGACTTTATACTCCACAGAAGTAAAACTTCATTGAACGTTTAGGATGAAGATCTTGTTACATTTCTATCTCGTTCTTCTTCGTTCGGACGGAAGCACCGTCAGATTTATCTGTTAATTCTAAAATAAAATATACATATATACAAATCCCATCCGGTCGTAAATGCTTCAAGCTGACTGTTTTCGACTTTAACCCATGAATATAAATAGTAACAAAAATAGATTTACTTGGTGCATGGTATACCAAAGTCGGCGCGACGACTTACTTACTTCATTTTTATCTGAAAAGTATGTTCTTTATTAATAGCATGGGTAAATGTTTACTATTACTACTCGACATTTCAGTGTTGGAAAGTGGAAAAATCGGGTAAAGCTAGATTTCAGTGTTGTCAAACGCTATTTTTTATTTGGCGCGCTGTTTGACTGCCCTGGTAGCCAAATATTTTAATCTATACTCAAAAGTCGAGGAATATTCGGCTGCTCTGGCAGCCGAATATTGTATTCTAAACTATATTTGTTCCATAAAATCAAGAAATATTGTAAACTCAACAATATTTTCGTTTGTTGAGAATAGTGCTAACAAAAGATTCAAAAAGCCCGCGTATTCGAGTATCCAAAATTCGGCATTCGGCAACACCATCTCAAAATTGAACAGCTTTTTTTAGCCGGAAAAAGCTACTTTTAGCTATAGTCCCGCTAAAAATATTAATTTTCTTTTGTTAATTACTCAAAAACTACGAAATAAATCGCCAAGGCGCACCTGAGGTCGTGCTCGTGCAATTTTTCTCTTTCGTTTGATACCAAAATTATGTAGTTTAAGCGCGTTTTGGGCCCGAGTAGTAATAGTAAACATTTACCATAGCATGTTTTAAAGTTTTAATAATTACTTAAATCGTTATTTAACTAAAAGCGTTTAAAAATGTACTAAATATTGGCATTTTTGAATACAACTAACAAGGATCAACTAGGATCAATGCCGGACTACTTACACTAGGTAGGTGAAATATTTACCAATCAGATGTATAAGGTCCCAATAAGCCAGAAAACTAAGAAAACCTCGTCTAAAAAATCCGCTGCAGGTATAAGGAAGAAGAAGAGCGCATGCGTATTGGCCTGTAGCTTCTTTGTATTTAAATGATAACATTGCGTAATGCTGCTTTGCAAATACTACCTGTTTATGTATATGCCTTTCTACAATGTTAGATTGCTAATTACCTGCTTTGGAAAAACTGACAAGGCAGATAAATGTTATTTGAATTAATGAAAAATTGTTGCAGGTTGGTCCTTTTTTCCGTTTACCTAATTGTATGTAAATATTAAGTTTTTTTTTAACTAATTAATGCAAAAAGGGGTACACCGATTTGGCCTTATACCTAGTTAGTTAATGGGAGATGGGCGTTTCATTCGAAAACGCTAGTACGGAACTTAAGGCAAAAATCAGACAAAACAAAACAATTTTTACTCTTCATACTACAATTTGTTCTTCTTCTCTCATTCCCTAAGCAAAGCAACGCATGCATACACATACAGTTTATGTAGCGTTGCGTCTGTGTGTGTATGCATGTGCTCTGTTGATTTGATGATGACGTAGTAGGCAACAAGCAGCGCTGCCGGCAGCGATTGAACCGATGTAAATTGACTGTAACTTGTGTTCTATTTATCCGATCGGACTGAAGTTTTGGAATCTGAGTTATTATATTCAATACTATCATAAATATTAAATTTCATGGGGATACTCCAATTTTTATGAAAATGTTTATTCTGGAGCTATATGATATAGTGGTCCGATCCTGACAATTTTCATAGTTTATCTCAACCGGGTAATAAATAATTAAATAAAAAGCCGCGGTAGCTTTTAAGATGGCTGAGTAAAACGCATACGCACCGACGGACGGACGGACAGACGGACATGGCTATATCGACTCATCTTCTCATGCTGATCAAGAATATATATACTTTATGGGGTCGGAAACGTCTCCTTCTGTGCGTTACAAACATCTGACCAATTTTATAATACCCTCTGCAAGGGTATAAAATAAAATCAATAAGACATATTACATATTCACATATACATATATACATACATATATATTTTCCATACATAAAAATTTAACATATTCATATACATATTCCATTTACATATACAAATATATATTTTTCCATCACCGCGAACAAAATCCTGCTACCCCTTGCAGCCTATATACGTACATACATACGTGCATACATAAGTACCGCTTAACTGCAGTATACCAGCACAGCTGCAAGCTCATGTGCCAAAGACCGGCACAAAGCAAACGACCAAAAGTAGCTGTGCTGTATACCCTAGGTTGGCAGGCACTTTGTGGGGTATATATGTTGAAGGGTCACGTTGAGGAAAAAATCGAATAATATTTAATTGGTAAAAATTTGTGTTCCGCGTTTTTGTTTATTCTATTCCCACGCGTTCCAAGTCGTATCTTTGGAGTTAGATTCCAATTCCAAAATATTCCCACGTGTTCCAAGTCGTATTTTTGGAGTTATATTTCAATTCCAAAATATTCCCACGTGTTCCAAGTCGTATTTTTGGAGTTATATTTCATTTCCAAAGTATTCCCACGCGTTCCAAGTCGTATCTTTGGAGTTATATTTCAATTCCAAAGTATTCCCACGCGTTCCAAGTCGTATCTTTGGGGATATTTTCCAATTCCAAAGTGTCCAACGCGTTCCAAGTAGTATCTTTGGGGTTATATTCAAGTTCCAAAGTGTTCCACGCGTTCTAAGTCGTATCTTTGGGGTTTTATTTCAATTTCAAAGTGTTCCGAGTATCCCAAGTCGTCTATTTGGGTTTTACGTTTCAATTTCAAAACGTTCCTTGAGTGGTTTGGTGGCGTTCTAGATTTTCCCAAACGTTCCAGTTTGTGCTTTCGGTTTTGAAACGGCATGGAACGCACTCAAACAGCGTTTCGAAAATAAGCGACTTATCGTAAACAGTCAATTCCGAGCACTTCTTGATCTGCTTCAAATTCCCCATGAGTCCGGAAAGGCAGTACAAGATCATCAGAATGCTCTGCAGGCATCTATTCGGGCATTTGAGCACGTTGCCGAAGATCACCCTTTCACTGTGGGAACAATCTCTTGGAGATAAGACTGCCATTCCAGAGTTGCAAACGATGGACGATTTCCTCACCGAGCGGTTTCGTACGCTCGAAGCGGTTGAAAATACAACTCAATGGCTATTTTGGTTCTCACATCGAAACCGCCGCGAAATCCACTTCCAGTCACCCGAAAGGCTAATACATTTGAAGCCAAGGTGACCACCAAACCAAAATCCTGTGATCTCTGTATGAAGGAGAATCACCCGGTGCGTCGATGTCCCCGCTTCCTTCAGATGACGGTGCCAGAGAGGGTGGCATACATAAAGAAAAAGTCCCTTTGTCTGAACTGTTTCGCAAGAGGACATCAAGTAAAAGACTGTCCGAGTCAGCACAATTGCTTCACGTGCAAGGGGCGTCACAATACGCTCTTGCACAAGGACGCCCGACCGGAGAATAATCCAACGTCGGTCCCAGCCCAGCCCAGTTCGCACAATATTGTCCGGACTTACTTTACCTCTGAGGCAAGGTCCTCACGAGATAAGTTGCTAGGTACAGCGATCGTGGACTTTTGGCACAAGGGCACTACTTATGCTTCACGGGCGCTATTAGACCCGGCTTCTGAAGCCAATTTCATATCCGAAAGAATGTTCCGACTCATGAAGTTACCATTCCAAACTGTCAGGGCCGAAGTGACAGGCATTAACGGAAAGGTCAATAGAACCTTGAAGGTCTGTCACATAAGCATTCGGTCATCGCATGGACCTCCAGTCCAGATCGAGATAGAAGCGTTTGTCTTGTCCCAAGTTGCTGATGATTTGCCGTCATGTACGATAGCCCAAGCCACACTGGAAGGAATGCCCAATATTCCTCTAGCCGACCCCTCCTTCAGATTAAAGGCAAAGATCGATCTACTCCTTGGCATTGATGTAATACCAGCGGTGACTCTTTCCGGCATCCAGACCGAAGTGTGCGGATCTTTAATGGCTCAAGAGACGAGATTCGGTTGGGTCATTTCAGGCCCGTTGCAAGGGGTCCCCGTCAGTTCATGTGCCGCGTTCACCACGAGGGTCGCAGTTAGCAGAGAGGAGGGACTTGAAACTCTTCTCACAAGGTTTTGGGAGGTGGAGGATCTACCGGGCAAACCGGTAGGAGATTCTGACTCTGTTTGCGAGGTCAATTTCCAGAAGACCACAAGAAGAGATGTTTCGGGGAGATATACGGTCTCACTTCCGTTTCGAGATCCAACCAACATCAACCTTGGTCATTCCAGACCAGGGGCATTGGCTCAGTTCCTAAAAAACGAAAGCCGACTCCTTAAAAATATTCCGGCAAAAACTGAGTATGACGCCGTCATCCAAGAATATTTGGACTTGGGCCACATGCGTCAGGTTCCATTTGACGGCACTAATAACAATTTTTATTTGCCACACCATGCGGTTTTCAAGCCCGACAGCACCACAACAAAGGTACGGGTAGTTTTTAACGCCTCTAGCAAGTCCACCAACGGAGTAAGTCTCAACGACATACTTTACCCTGGTCCGGTACTTCAGTCCGATCTCACTACTCAGATTCTCAAGTGGCGTTTTTTCCGAGTAGTTTTCAATGCCGACATCACAAAAATGTACCGCCAAATTATGGTCGATCCAATCCATACGCCATTTCAGAGGATCCTGTTCCGAAATAAAGAGGGGCAACTTGGTGATTACGAGCTGAATACCGTCACGTTTGGCATTAACTGTGCTCCGTTCTTAGCCATCCGAGTACTTCAGCAACTCGCAAGTGATGTACAATCCAAATTTCCTTTGGCTAGCGATATTATCAAGTCCTATATGTATGTCGATGATGTCCTGGCAGGGGCTCATAATGAAACAACGGCAATCGCAATGGTCAATGAACTTCAAGACGCTCTGGGTTCAGCTGGCTTTCCCTTGCGCAAGTGGACATCGAATGTGAAGAGCGTGCTCAGTTGTATTCCAAAGAGCCATTTACTGAATGCTGATTTCCTCGACATCGAAGAGGCCAGCACAGCGAAAACACTGGGAATCCGATGGAAAGCGACTACGGATGAATTTTATTTTGTCATCTCACCCCAAGATGTCAAGTCAGCTTATACTAAGCGAGAAGTCCTCGGGCAGATCGCCAAGTTATTCGATCCCGCTGGCTGGCTGGCTCCCTTTGTGATTCAAGCCAAGGTGTTTATGCAAGAGCTCTGGTTACAAGAGCTAGGGTGGGATGATCAATTGCCCAGTGAACTCCATCACAGGTGGCAGGATTTTACAAAGAGCTACTCCTTCCTTGACCAGATCCGGATTCCACGATGGGTTCTTCATGACCCAAATTCCGACATCCAATTCCATTGTTTTTGCGATGCGTCACAGCGGGCTTATGGTGCCGCAATTTACGTGCGCGTTAGCAATGACCAAGGCATATCATGCTGCCTTCTTGCAGCGAAATCTAGAGTCGCCCCGGTTAAAACGGTTTCATTGCCCCGCCTTGAATTATGCGGAGCTACACTTTTAGCGGAACTGGCAGCTGCAGTTCTTCCGCAACTTCCAGTTGATAATGCGGAGGCTTTTTATTGGTCAGATTCCACCATCGTACTGTCGTGGTTAAATAAGCCACCCTGCACATGGACAACGTTTGTCGCAAATCGGGTAGCAAAGATTGTGACGGCAACAAATGACGCCCCATGGAATCACGTTAGTTCAGAGGACAACCCAGCAGATCTCCCTAGCCGCGGCCTGAGTGCGCAGGAATTGGTACACAAGGATTTGTGGTGGCACGGCCCACCATGGCTACGGGAACCACAAGAGTCCTGGCAGCGAGCGACACCACTCCCACTAGACACTGCCTTGGAGAAGCGGGTAGTGAAGGTCCACGTCGCAATCGCTAAGCCAGCCAACGAGATATTATCTCGTTCTTCCAATCTGGCACGTGCCTTACGAGTGATAGCATATGTGATCCGTTTCGGCAGAAGGTGTCGTAAACTTCCAAACGATTACTCCGGGGAGGTGACCTCTAGCGAGATCAATCAAGTACTCCAGGCGTTGATCCGAGTCACTCAGCGTGATTACTTTCCGACGGAACATCGGTGTCTACAGCAGAAGAAATCTCTGCCCACGTCTAGCACCATTCTCAATTTGAATCCTTTCATTGACGTATCAGGTGTGATCCGGGCATGTGGGCGCGTGCAACAAGCAGCGGCCCTTAGTTACGATGAGCGTAACCCCATTCTGTTGCCAGTAGTAAGTCCGTTGTCCCGGCTGTTGGTGCTTTTCACGCATCAGATCTCTCTCCATGGGGGCAGCCAACTCGTAGTCCGTCTCATCCGACAGAGATACTGGATTCCAAGACTGCGGAATCTAGTAAAATCGGTGGTAAATTCATGCAAAGTCTGTGTGATTTATAAAAGAAGGCTGCAATCACAGCTAATGGGCACCCTTCCGGCCCAGCGAACTACCTTCGCACGACCTTTCACGACCACCGGGATAGATTTCGCAGGTCCTTTCGACATCAAGAGTTTCACCGGCCGCGCTTGCCGCATATCAAAGGGATATGTGTGTGTCTTTGTTTGCTTTTCCACCAAAGCCATTCACCTTGAGGCAACTTCGGATTTGAGTACCGAAACATTTCTGGCAGCATTCGCTCGCTTTGTATCGAGGCGAGGGTGTCCCCAGCAAGTGCAGTCCGACAACGGAAAAAACTTCGTAGGTGCATCCAGAGTGCTTGAAAAAGATTTCCTAAGTTCTACCCAGAAGAAAATATTATCCCACTACAGCCATCAGAATCTGTCCTGGCATTTCATCCCTCCCGGGGCACCACACATGGGAGGGTTGTGGGAGGCTGGAGTTAAGAGTTTTAAAACTCTGTTCTACAAGGCCACTTGCAACCAAAGGTATACTTTTGAAGAGTTCTCTACGCTGCTGGCTAAGGTAGAGGCGTGTTTGAACTCGCGGCCGATTTCTCCTATGTCTGAAGACCCCACCGACTCTTTAGCTTTGACCCCAGGCCATTTCCTAGTTGGCGGTCCATTGCTATCCGTGACGGAACCTGAAATCAAGGATCAGGTACCGTCTATCATTAACCGGTGGCAGCGTCTGAAGGCCGTGAGTCAGCATTTCTGCACCCGATGGAAAGACGAGTATCTGAAGGAGCTACATAAGCGCAATAAGTGGCGATTCCCTTCTAAAAATCTTGAAGTGGGCGATCTGGTGGTACTCAAAGACGACAATCTTCCATTTAATGAATGGCGTCTCGGGCGAATCCACCAGACACACCCTGGCAGTGACGGCAATGTCCGCGTCGTCGAACTGCTTACCGCTCGCGGTATTGTGAAGCGTCCCGTCGCAAAGTTGATCTTTCTTCCTCCAGAAGAAAGAATTCAAACCCATTACGTAAAACTACAGTAGCGTCCAGCACTTGGTCCTTCCTCCCAAGTAAGAAGGGCCGAGCTGCCAGTAGTAATATGTGTTCTATCGTCCTACATTAATCCGCTCTCTTCATTATTTGTCCCGGCAGCTTCCTGATATTCGTCAACCTAGATCCCGTTTCCATGGCTCCGAGACCGCGTTCAGTACAGGCATCGAAAGAGGAGCGCAGATGTTCGCGAGGAACTGAGTCCTTCCGTTGCCGAGTCTGTCGCGGAATCCATCCTCTGAAGCGATGCCGTCGCTTCCTGCGGCTGAACGTGGAGAAGAGGATGAGGGCAGTGCTGGCGAATAAGTACTGCGCCAATTGCCTGGCCCACCAACATTCCAGAGGAAGCTGCTTAAGCGGTGATAAGTGCCGAATCTGTGAGGAGGATCACCACACGCTGCTTCACTTCCATGAACAGCCACGTCGACGCACTCCAAGCTCCGTCGTACGCCGAGTCACCCCCGAGTCCTCCAGACGAAGGGTCGCGCCAACGCCAGCCTCCGATCCGAAACTGACCTTGACCACACTGCTGCAGCACCGCAATCCGCATCTGATGCCCACGGCGATGGTGCGTATTGAGACGGAGGGAAAAACCTTCGACGTGAAGGCCCTGGTGGACCCTTGTTCTGCGGTATCGTCGATGGCGACGTCATTGGCCACGGCCTTCAAGTGGACAGCCGTCAATATAGGGGCAGAGAAAGCGGTGGCAGCAGTGATCCGGTCCCCAATCAGTGAAGGATGGCGATTGGAGGCGATCCTGAAGGTGGTCGATGGCTTGTGCTGCCGCACTCCAAGCGCTCCGGTGGACCCACAGATCGCCAAAAAGTTTGAGGGCATCGTCCTGGCGGATGAGACGATCTACCGACCGTCGTCAGTGTCTCTGGTCCTGGGCGCGGATGTGATCACGGAGGTCATGCTAGAAGGGAGTCTACCTGGGGTTGGCGGGCGGCCGATTGCGATGCGCACAGTTTTTGGCTGGACCCTGTCCGGAGCGTGCCATTAAACTGCCTGGGTCTTGCACTCCTGCAAGGGGGGAGCATGTTTATGCCCAACCGGGCAACACAAGGGTTAAAGGAGGCGGAAGCTTTCACCTCGCGCCGCTCTCCCGATGGTGCCCATCGCTCTCCCCACGAAAGAACTCCCCACACTCCGCTCCAAGCGGGGCTTGGTGCCCTGCTCTTAAGCTAAGCTAGAGTTAGTTGAAGTTTATACCTGAATACATCAAGTGAAGTGAAAATACTCTCTGCGTGTCAAACAATTTACTGGGAGGAAAAAGGGAAAAGGAAAAGTTCACCTAGCTGCCATCAACCAGAAGGAAATTCGACCCCCCTACACAAACATTGGATATCCTTGGCTACAGTGACGATGGCGATTTCGTTCGCGAATCCCACTATGCGGGTGTCAGTTGGCATGTCCAATCGCAGGACAGTGTCATACATGACATTCCACAATGTTGGCCCGATCACTGATCCCTCGGGTACTCCGCCTGTGATGGTGTGTTTCCGTGGACCAGCTGCTGTGTCGTAGAGTAGCACCCGATCCCGGAAATAGCTATCAGGTTAATGATGTACTCAGATATGTATAATCGCTCTAGGGACGCGATAATGGAGTCCCAGCTGGCCGAATTAAAAGCATTCCGTACATCCAACGTTGATATAAGGCAGTATTTTTTGTTGCCGCCTTTCCAGCGTTGCCCTTCGATGGCTTTAGCGGCTATCTCTACCACCGAACTGATGGCGTTGATAGTGCTGCGTTTCCTCCTGAATCCGAACTGCCAGTCCGACAGTCCATGACGTTGCTCCAGTTCCTTTTCCAGTCTGTTGCAAATGATGCGCTCAAAAAGTTTCCCAATCACATCAAGCATACACAGGGGTCTGTATGCTGATGGGTCATCTATTTTATCACCTTTGGGAAGCAGGACCAACCTTTGTAGCTTCCACCTCGTAGGGAACTCCCGTTGCAGCATGCACGTGTTGAAAAGTTCAACAAACGTCGACGCATGTTTGCAAACTAGCAGTTTAATTACAAGAACCGGGACCCCATCCGGGCCCGGTGCTTTATGTACGTTTATCCTCTCCATGTGGCTGCGCATCTCCATCTGCGCACAGCTTCTTCCAGCATTCCGCTTTACTTCTCTTGATCTCCATATTTAGGTTGGCTCTTTTCCGCTTGTAGTCTGCAAGCAGCTCCGGAAACGTGGGCATTCTGCGGGCACGTTGCTGTCGTCGTCTGGCCTGATGACATTGCCTCCTGGCATCCGCAATCCTAGCATTCCACCAATGTACTGGCTTACATTTGTTGAGTCCATGCCGTTTGCATATCATGGCTGCATCACATGCTCTGCGAAGAATGTCGCCCATGTGGTTGGCCTGGGTGTCCGCGTCCGTGCTGCTGCTCCTTGTCACTTGGGTCATCATTGTGAATAACGCTTCTTCGCTCAGCGTGCTTGGGGCCCAGCTGTAGAAAGTCGTTGGTGTGTGTGCAGGTGTACAACTCTTGATAGAACGCACAATGGCGAGGTGGTCGCTGTGCGTGTAGATATCCGAGACTGCCGACTGCCCGCTGCGGGCTAGGCAAGGGCTAGCAAACGTGAGGTCGATCACGGTGCCTCTGCCAGCCTTATTGTAGGTGTGGGTGTTGCCTAAGTAGAGCAGACTCACGTTAAGTGCGGCAAAAGCGTCCAGCAGGGCCCTGTCCCTTCTAGTAGTCCTTTGGCTACCCCATTCCGTTGCCCATGCATTGAAGTCGCCGGCTATGATGGTTGGCGTGTGGGTTCTGGCGTCCTCCACTAATCCATCCAGTATGCTGCAGAATTCGTCGATGTGTTTGCTCGGTGCTATGTAGCAGCTGTAGACATATACTCCATTGTACCTCGCCCTTACAGATCCGTCCGCGCTGTGCTGATTCTCCAGATGTGTTTTGCTGTTGCTCCAAATTGCCGCGCCATAACGATGGTTTTGCGTCCAGCTGTGGTCCTGTATATGTAGAAACTTAATCCTTCCTGTTACTGCCAGCCTCTACAAATAACGGGCAAGCTCTGCTGAGCGTGTTGTGCGCCGTATTGATCCGATTATGTCGCGTGCAAAGTATGCACGCTGCCTTCTGGTCACATTGCTTTGAAACGTGATCCTTGCTACCGCAGTTGAAGCATAGCTTGGATGCGTCTTGCTTGCTTCTGCACCGAGCTGCTGTGTGCCCAAAGTCTAGACACTTGTAGCACCGTCTCGGCTCAGTCTTCAGGCGTACTCGGCATATGCACATGCCTACTCGTATTTTGCCCGCCTGCAGCAGCTTGTTCGCCAGGTTCGGGTTCACCATCATTGTTGCGGTCTGTGTACCACTGTACGCTTTCCGCATCTTTGGCTGACATTCTGCCGGCAAATCCTCGTCGATCAGTTCCAGGACGGCGAGCAGAAGATGGTCTGCAGTGTGGAATTCTGCGAGATCCTTTATTTCGACCAGGGCCTTATCGCTGATCGCCTTGACATCAGCAGTGTCTCCAAGTGCCTGTTTCACTGCCTGCTGCAGTTTGACAGTTGCTTCGTCCGCTGGCTTGGTCAACTGTAGGAGTAGTTCCCCGGCTGCTGTGCGTCGAACCGCACACACGTTCTCCTTCTACTGCTGGATTCCGGCGTCTGTGTGGACTGACTTTAGTATCATCGCGTAATTGGCTGGGTCTTTACACTTCACCATGATGACGTCTGGCCTCTTCTTTTTAATGGGTCTCGGCTTGCTTTTCACCTTGTGCTATTTCCCTCCAGCGATGTTCTTTGCGTGTGTTGGTTCAGCTACTACTGGTCCTGGTAATACTGCCGTTGCTGCGGGGCTTCGGGTCCTTGGAGTCCGCTCCTGGATTGGCGACTTCTTTTTCCTCCTCCTGTCATTCTTATTGGCTGTCGGTGGGTCTTCCGTCCTGGTATCCTTCCTTTTCCTAACCTCTTTGGTGGGTTTGTCGACAGAATTGCGCGTTGCGCATGCAAGGCATGGTCCAGCCTTGACCGGATATTCCTGCATCTGCTCTATTACCTGTAGATGAATGGATTTCATCTTAAGATGTGCCTCCTTCATCCATTGGGTTGTGTTATGCGTCGGGGGAGCCTTTTTATTAACCGAGCCATCTATGATCTCGTCTAAGATCGTTAAAGTCACTTTACAATTACAACTTAATGATAACTGAAAGATTCTGACTGAGTGAATTCCGCGGAGCTAAAGCGAAGTTTTACTGGATGGTTTGGACTTAGGCTTAAGACTGATTTTCTATGATTTGATTATGTTGGATGAAGGCTTGGATAATTGACGTCGTCGCAGGCGGCGGCGTTGGCAGAGTCCAATAGTCCACTAAGAGCGTGGGACCATTCTTTGTTTACACAAGTGTTCAGGACCATTCTTTGTTTATTGCCGAAATTTGTGGGGTGATTCTGGGTATCAGGTTTGTTGTTTATCCTAACGATCGGACTGTTGCTGGGGATAGGCGATCATGCGACAAATTGGCATCTGACGATTGAGTGGGGTGACTTGTTGTTTATCCTAGCTATCTGACTGTTATTTGAGACAGGCGATCATGCGACAAATGGGCATGTGACGACTGGGTGGGGTTGACCGATGGGAATTGCTTGTGATGATGAAATAGGATCGGCCAATGGGCATGTGTTGACGGACTTGGGTTTTATGGTATAAGTACTTGACTCCTTGTTATGATAGAAGTGCTTAACTCCTCCCCCTTTAAGTGCGGACGTCCTCGGTCGCAACAGCATATTGAACTGGCGCGATTGAGACTTCCATTGGTGGACCATGGTTGCCTGTTCCGTGGCTGCAGAATTTTTTGATGATGTAATATGTTATCACTGCGGCTGCCAGAAGGGTTAGAATAATCCAGCTTGACGAAGACATAATCAAGTTGTTTCTTTGGATTCTCTCCAGATTATTAGTATTATTAATGTGTAGTTCCTTGATCATTTCCAGTGATAACCTTTCACCACTTTGCTGCTTATCTGATAGTAATTGCAACAGCGGCGGTTGAACCTCGACTTTAAAGCGTGTCTTCACAATATACCAGGAGTCTTCTATGATGACTGTCGCGTTTTCCGCTTGAATTATGAAGGTGCCTTCTAGGGTAATGTTTTCTCCATTGATGTTGATGTCCCCTTGAAATTGGTTCAGCAGCAAGGTACCGGGCATTATTTCTGAATGGGATTTTACGTGCTGGTTATTGATGACCTTACATTGTGGATTCCTTCTTTGCAAGTAGGCTCCTACACATTTACTGTTTTCTAAATTAGTCAGATCTTCCAGTTTACAGATTGTCTTACCATTATGAATTTTACATTTATTCTTATTGATTAACCCGAAGTATTTCTTGTTACATTTCATGATATTCTCATAGTCTATTTCTTCTATAAATTTTTGATATTTAATTGGTATTGCAAGGATTTGTTTACAAATTTCATTAATTACTCTGGGTAGGCTAACAATATAAAGAAGTGATTTACCGTCTGAGGCTATGCTGACCTCGGCAAATTCTATTAGTTCTTCAATGTTTACAAATGTTAGGCTCTCTTCTTTAATTGTGTCAATAAAATCTATTTCAGCAGAGGACAGTATTAATGAGTTTACGGTATTGGCCTTAGCCCAATCAATTGCGTAAATAATATTTGTTATTTCTTCTCTTAAAAGACTCAATTTAAATTTGGTTATTTCAATTTCTTCTGACTTATTATTGTATTCGGGTTTACCTCTAATTAATATGGTATTAGTTATCTTAATTAAATCGTTTATCTTATTTTCTATTAGATTATTAATTATGACCTGCCGATTATTGTTTTCCAATTGTTCATTGATCTTAACTACCACAATCTTATGATCCTCGTGATCAGGTGTGCCCGCTAACCATTTCCAAGCCGTGCCAAGTATATCAAGCGAACTTTTGTTTCTGAATTTCATCGGCTGAAGCCTCCTCAATTCGTTCTGTATCCGAGTTATCTCATAGGCCAAAAAAGGTTGATACGGACTAAGGTTTGATGAATTCTTAACGACTTCTTTTAGAACGGATATGGCCATTTGATATTTTTCTAATTCGATGACGTGAATGATTTTAAACGTTCCGTTCTGGCGCGCGGCTAACCCGGTTTCCAACATGACCACTCTTGACTTAGTATAGTCTAGTATGGTTGTGTGACCCCAGCAAAGTGGTAACATGAGCAATCTGTCGGAAGAGGATGTTTATCAATACTTCAAGTGGTTTTTATGAACTATCCTGCCTGACCTGGTTTTAATCTTGGTATTAAGATCTTCGGCTACTATTTCTTTTTTATATGTAGACGTTAGTTTCGAGCCTAGCCGTTTATTAATCCTAACGTAGATGATTTCACCTGGATCGTAGATTTTGACGGGTTTTTTTGTTTTATTATGGTACCCTAGGTCCTTATTTTGCTTCTTTAAAATGGTTTTTGAAATCTTTTCCCTTTCAAGTGCTAATTTTTCTGGATTATGGATTAAATGTGTTCCAAAAAATGCTTCTATTGGCTTTTTGTTGGTGGTACTATGGATGGTTTTATTGTACTCGTCCACGGCTTTGAATATTAAATCCTCGAATTCCATTTCGGGGTGCTCTAGCTTCAAGCATCTCATTATTTCTGTATATGTTGAATGAAATCTTTCTATTTGGCCGTTGCTAGACGAAGTATATGGTGGAGTAGTGTGGACTTGTATACCTAACTGATTATTCAAAAGAAATTTTATTGATGCAGAATTTAAAGCCTTTTCGTTATCCATCACCACGGTTTTTGTCATACCGAAGGCTGTTAACAACTCACGTAAGGGTACTTTAAGATGTTCTGCTGCTTTTGAGTTTACGAGTTTAACTTGCGCGTATTTAGAAAATCAATCACTATTGTATGTCTATGATATGTAGGGAACGGTATTTCAAAGGTAGTGGATTCGTTATCACCAGTGAGGATAAACAATTGGTTTTTAAAGACATTGATGGGGATTTCCATTGCTGGAATGAGTTCATGACCTGAGCTTTCATCACTATTTACTGTAGCTGACGTCCTGCTAGCATTTATGCTGGTAGGGTTTCTAGAGAGTGCGTCTGCTACCACATTTGAGCTACCCGGCTTATATTTCAACTCGTAGTTATATTCCTCCAGGTAACTTTTCCATTTCTTCAGCTTTGTGTTGTTATTTTTCGGGCTGAGAGCATAAGTGAGAGTCTGATGGTCAGTGTAAATGATCACCTTGGATTTGCCGTATACGTACATTCTTAACTTATCCAATGCCCATACTATTGCTAGCATTTCTCTTTCATTTGTAGCATAATTTTCTTCGGCCTTGGATAACGCACGGGAAAGGAATGTAATGGGTCTACCGTTCTGTTCTAGAGAAGCTCCTAATGCAAAGTTTGAAGCATCAGTGGTTAGATGGAACTCTTGTTTAAAATCAGGGTATGCTAACATCATATCTTGTGATACTAATGCATTTTTTACTTTCTCAAAGGCATCGAGTTCGGCTTCACCGAATCGGATTTCAATCTTGCTTGAGACATTCTTTTTAGCTCTGCCATGTTCTCCTCTCAATAACGCGGTCAAGGGTCTAGCTAACTTAGCAAAATCTTTGATAAATCTTCTGTAATAACTAGCTAATCCCAGGAAGGACCTTAGTTGTTTTAGGTTCTTTGGTATGGGGAACTTTTTAATGGCTTGAATTTTCTCTGGATTGGTTTTAACTCCCTCCCTTGAGATAACTACGCCTAGGAAGTCAACACTGTGTCTTAGGAATTTGCATTTATCTACTTGGACCTTCATATTTGCTTTGGACAAGGTAGAAAATACTAGAGCTAGATGTCGGAAATGCTCTTCCTCAGATTTACTGAATATTATTATATCATCAATGTAGACATAGCAAATTTTTCCGATGAGGTCTCTCAAGATGTCATCGAGAGCACTTTGAAATATTGATGGGGAATTTTTTAGACCAAAGGGGAGTCTTGTGAACTCGTATTTCCCTCCATTTACAGAAAATGCTGTTTGTTCAATATCAGATTCCTTAAGGGAAATCTGATGAAATCCGCTCTTTAGATCAAGAACAGAGAAATACTTATTGTTGCCCAACTGCGCAACCATTTCTCCGATTTCAGGGATAGGATACTTATCCGAAACTGTAACTGCATTGAGCTTTCTGTAATCAATGACCATCCTATATTTCTTATTCCCAAGGCTGTCGCTCTTTTTAGGGACTATCCATACAGGGGAATTATGGGGCGACCGTGAGGGTCGTATTATACCATCTCGTAGTAATTCTTGTAGCTGGTCTTCTACTACTTCTTTGAGAGAAGCTGGGTACGGATAATGTTTGGTGTAGACTGGAGTGTCTGTTGTCGTTCGGATTTCTCCTTGGACATTAGTAGCATAAGTCAACTTCTTATTTGGGTCTGCGAAAAGCGATTCGTACTCCTCTTGGAGTGCCTTTAACCCTAGTTTCTGCTGATTGGTGAGCTCCTCTGATTCGATCGTACGGACCTGATGAGCTCGCATCTGCTTCACTTTAACAACGTGAGAGTTATTGACAAATAATAGATCTTTCCCTATATCAATAATGGCGTTTAATTCTCTTAGTGTGTCATTACCTAGAATCCCATGGAACGGATTCAAATTAGGTAATAAGAAAAAAGTTATAGGTTTGTTGGGTTCGTTAAATAAACCCAAATGGATATGGCTGGTGATTAGAATGCTACCACTTACGGTGTTCGCGTAAAACTTGTGTTCATTTGTTTTGACGTTTTTGGCTATTTCTGGTTGGACATAGTTTTTGTTGGAGCCGGTATCTATTAAGAAATTGTATGCGGTTCCGTATTTGTCCCGGACAACAAAGTACGGCAAAGAGGAACACTTTAACCTAAAAAATTAACGGTGTCCTCAATTTGTGGCTGTTGAGGTTCCTGTGATTGTGATTTGGTTTCCTCTTTATTCTGCGGGACTAACTCTGAGTTGTCCCCTTGTGAGGTAAAATATTCCTCCTGCTGTTGATATTCACAAACCTCAGAATATGGGACTAATTCGATTCATGTAGTCAACTTTTTTTGATAGGATAGAACCGTTGACATCCATAGGAGTTGGTGCCGGCTGAGGCTTCGAAGCAAATGGCCTCGGTGGTGCATTGAAAAACATAGGGTTTTTCGTTTGAGGGAATTTATTTTGGGGAATGAACACGTTTTGCATTGGTTTTTGATTATAAAAGTTGTTGGTATTATAAGGTTTTGGTGGAATTGCCGGTATGTATGATTGTTGAGGTTGCAAGTAATTTTTTGCATAATGCGGGGGTTTTGGTCCTACTGGTGGACGAGTGTCACGATGGCTGATATTTTTCCTAGCCCTTTTATTGTCCAACATCTCGCACAGTTGCAATGCATGCCTCAGATCTCTGGGTTGAGCTAAGCTCATTCTGTCTGATAGATCTCCGTTAAGACCTCTGATGAAGGTATCTAGAGCCCTATCTCTGACCTGTTTTGCCATGGCTTCCATAGTCTCGGGAGTATAACCCAGTGTTTCGATTTGGTCTAGTATTAACGACATCTGTTGGTAAACGGCGAAGTAAAATTGATGAATGGATGCGCCTTTCTGGGTCATGGTGAATAGCTGGTGAATTCTAGTGTGCTTAAATCTCGTTTGTCTGAGTACTCAGATAACAGACACTGAGAGATTGCACCCCAATGTAAAGCAGTGCGATATACTTTCAACAGTGTATTCGCACGGCCTGTAATTTTGCCTCGAATGGTTACCAGAATTGCAAAGTATTTGGGTGTTCCCTGAATGGGGGCGTACAATTCCATCAAACGTGTGGCGGAAGCAAACCATGTTGAGAATTCTTCACGACTACCTGAGAATTTGTCAAGATTTTTTACGATATCTGGCACTTTGTCTAATTCATGCCAGTTATCCTGGACGCTAGCTGTCTGGTCCCTAAAGGGAATGTGTCCTGGCTGAGAATAATTTAATTGCTTCACTATTTCCTGTAGCTGAGATGACAAAATTGTTTGGATAGCTACATCTAATCCTTGTATCGACAGTGCCTCAATTCTATTTACGGCTGCTGCACCTGAGGTGGATGCTGTCGGAGCATCGGAAGCTGCTTCCTGACTACCACCCTGCTGGAGGACTGCTGCTTTAACCCAGTTGTCATTAGTCATTTTGGAAAAATATTTCGAACCAGGTTTCTTTCAAGGAAATAAGTGTTACGATATCGCGAATATTAAGACGTCACGAAAGATATAATACCGCGAAAATTGGATTTTTAGTTTATATTGACAAAGGTATAGCGGTATGTCCGCTAATCTTGGTGGAAATGGTTTTTGGTACTTAAATACTTAGTTTGTGGTATTATGCAACATTTTCAATATTAGATGATTATTCTCTTTTTTTTCAAAATTATTTCTTAAATCTTAATTTGTGGTATTATGCAAATTTTTCAATATTAAATAATTATTCTCTTTTTTTACAAAAAATTTTTTTTTAAAATTTTAAATTATTTCTTTCCCCTTTTTTTTGGGATTACTTATTACTAGTTTCTTTTTCAATTTTTGATTCTTTTTTCTTGAGTGAGAAAAAAATTTAATTAAGGATTTTATAAATATTTTAGCTTGTGTTTTTCTTTTTTCTTTTTAAATTTAAACTTTTGGTTTTGGTTCACAAATTTTTTCTCACTGTGTTTACACAAATTCTTTTTTCTTTTCTTGATTTTCTTTCACTTAGAATTATTTTGCTTAACTTACATTATTAATAACATCTTCGGTGCTTGTACTGATCGGATTGTAGGAGGGCTCGCTTTTCCAACGTTGAAGGTACTAACGCTCCTGGTCAAACACGTTTGGGTTATCAGTTGAACGGATCTTGGAGGAAATTGCAGCGATAAATTTGACCCTGTCTGATTCTTAGTGTAGTTCAATATAGTGTTTTTATTTCGTTGACACTTTAAGGCATTTAACGCGTTTTCTCGGTCATGACCACTGATATCTTTCACTAACACTCAATCAAGTTTTATTTAGCAGGGTCCCTACTCGGGCGCCAATTAAACACTTCCTTCACTCACGGTATAAAAGAATACAATTTTTATTTAAAGTCACTTTACAATTACAACTTAATGATAACTGAAAGATTCTGACTGAGTGAATTCCGCGGAGCTAAAGCGAAGTTTTACCGGATGGTTTGGACTTAGGCTTAAGACTGATTTTCTATGATTTGATTATGTTGGATGAAGGCTTGGATAATTGACGTCGTCGCAGGCGGCGGCGTTGGCAGAGTCCAATAGTCCACTAAGAGCGTGGGACCATTCTTTGTTTACACAAGTGTTCAGGACCAATCTTTGTTTATTGCCGAAATTTGTGGGGTGATTCTGGGTATCAGGTTTGTTGTTTATCCTAACGATCGGACTGTTGCTGGGGATAGGCGATCATGCGACAAATTGGCATCTGACGATTGAGTGGGGTGACTTGTTGTTTATCCTGCTAACGGACTGTTATTTGAGACAGGCGATCATGCGACAAATGGGCATGTGACGACTGGGTGGGGTTGACCAATGGGAATTGCTTGTGATGATGAAATAGGATCGGCCAATGGGCATGTGTTGACGGACTTGGGTTTTATGGTATAAGTACTTGACTCCTTGTTATGATAGAAGTGCTTAATTTATATCATAGTGTATATATACACTATACGCAGTTGCAAGTCGGCAACAAGGAGCAGCAGAAGATCAGCGACACAAACTGCAAGAAGCAGCAAGGCAACAAGATAGTTGCAGAGACGATAGAAGGTCGGTGGCAGGTGCTCACAAAACGAGGAAGATTTATAGAGTGCCCCAAAGACTGCCCTGGGCCACTGGAGAGCGTATACACTTGTACAAGGAAATCTGGTGCGATGACCGGCACCGGCACCGCCTGAACCCATAGGCTCTGGACATCAGCAGCTGACAACCAGCGTGAAAGTCAGGCCACCTTTTACGCTTTAAAGGGAGCATCAGCCAGCCAACCGGCGATGACCAGCTGATGAAAAAAAGAAGGAGTTGCAAATTATAAATAAAGTTGAGCGAAACCTTCTCCGCGCAATAGAAATGTGACCCGTAAAACCATACAACCAATTAATAGGAGATCACTGCGTGATCGAATAGGGAAAGTTAGCATGAAATAATCGAAAAACATATGTATACAAATATGAAAAAATACATATTATGAAAAATCAATCTATTTCATTATTATCATTATATACTTTTATCGATATCCTAATATACGCATAAGACAAAATGTTCGCTAATAAGGCTGTAAAATTGTTAAAGAAGCTTACCAGGTTAATGCAAGAAGAAGATTGGGCTTTCGTTCATCAGTATTTCAGAGATCAAATACATAAAGAGGTGTTAAAAACGGTTGCCAAAATTAAAGCCATAAGAGAGTCAGAAAAACCAGGCGTTATGCGTTGAAGCAGAGGCGAACAAGTCAGAGATGTTAAAGATAACAAAGGTAAGTCGCGCGGGGATGCGATCTCTAGTAATGAGCACATTTATGTTAACCAGGATAAATCAAGCGGGAAGGTCTGTCAGCTCCAGGAATATTTGGATTTGGTAACTGAAGATTTGCGTACAATAGACAATAGAAAAGGCGAAATATATACTAAGAAAATAAAATTCTTGTTCGAAAAGGTGCAGAAGAGGTAATATAGGAATTGGAGTTAAATGTTCAGAATACCTTAATGTCATTAGAAACGAAAATAAACGATCAGAAAAACTTGAAGGCTGAAAATGTTGCCGTGATAGACGAACTACCGGTGTTGACAAAAATTCAGGTACCCACATTTTCTGGAGAGCATAAAGAATGAGACCTGTTTGTCTAGTGGGGCCATATCTAACAGCACCAAGGCGGCATCTTCGGAGACTGTCCTAAACGCGCATATGGTCCTGAGTGCGCATGTTCGGGACGACGATCTGCAGTCCCGGCTGTAGGTGGGGGATGACATCGCTGTAGCCCATATGGCGGCGGCATATAGGATGATGGACCTTACCACCGTCGAGATGAGCCATCTGCTCCGTTTCTTGGGGCCGCTGACGTTAGCCATAAGCCGAGTTATAGCTGACGTGGCCTTCGCAGCTTTATCTGCGGTATACTGCAGGTGGGCTTTGAATGTTAGACTATGGCCCATCATGACTCCAAGGTTTTTAATGGCAGGCTTTGATGTTATAGAGTGTAAAAACTCCTTTGACCGGGTTCCGTTGGGTTGAAAAATAATAATCAGAGACACGTCTGTGTCGGTTGACTGGAGTTTTTTGATTGCCTTCTTTATTCCAAATTATTCTTTTGCTTAGGCTAATTTTACATATATATTCTTATGCTGCGATTTATGCGACAGCTACAAAAGAGAGGGAGAGTGTCAGTACATACATACATACATACTGTTGGAGCGCATGCATCAAAGTGCTTGGTCAGCGGTCACACGCTGGCCTGGCTCTAGCTCATGTTACGCTTGTGCATACAGTGCTTATGTGAATATATGTATGTGCATATACAAATGTACATACATATATGTTCATGCTTAATTGTATGTTTACTTGAATATGTTTATGTGAATACTTCAATGTATACATATGAACATATTCAAGTGCACAATTATATTTTAATGCGTATATGTTTAATTGTTTATACTTGCAACAAAGTGTTACAAGTTGAGCTCATTGTGTTGAGTTATTAGTTGTATGAACATACTACACCTCCCCTTTTTAGAGAATAACGTAATATTATGTAGTTATTGTAATGATTATTTATATAGAAAGGTAAAATAAAAGGTAAAGTAAAGGTGTATCTTAGGAAAGTTTTTTTTTTTTTTTTGTTGTGTCTCTTTAGGCAAATTTTCTTTCTCTTGTTTTTCGAAATTGCGTGAATTTGTTTTCAATAATAGATGAATCCATAAAGATTTTTGTTTTTTTTTTTTTTGTAAAAATTACTTAAGTATCATGATAATTATTATTTTTTTCGGTTGATCATTCCGAAAATGGTTTTAGTCTGTTTTTATGAACCTTTTGGTATTTATTCTTATTATCTGCTATTAATATATTGTCATTTTCTTCTATACTCACTACCTTATAAGGCCCTATATATTTAGCATCTAGTTTATGACCTATTTCTTTTCTTAATAAAACTTTATCTCCTATGTTTAAATTGAAATCGGCAATATGTTTGTCGTAGTATTTTTTATTACTTAACTTATGGTTTTCTAACATTATCCTAGCCCTTTTATATGCTATTTCTATTCTAAACTTTATTTCCTTAGAGTAGTCGTCTAAATTGTATATTGGATCTATTCTATCGATTTTGTTAAAATCTATGAACTGATTTGGTAGTCTTCCAAATACTAGTTCGTATGGACAATATTCATGCACTGCCGAGGGTGTTGTGTTGTAACAATAAGTGAAATATTGTATCCAAGCATCCCAATCGGACTTATCTGCTGATATGTATGAACGAATATATTCATTGAATGTTCTATGACTTCGTTCTATTGTCCCTAAGGTCTGGTGGTGGTATGCTGTAGATGTCAGATTTTTAATCTTCATGTACTTGCATATATCTGTTATAATTTGGTTTTTATACTCAGTTCCCATGTCCGTAATGAGTGTTTTCATTGGACCGTACTGTAGTATACAATTTTCGAATATAGCTTTAGCTACATTACTTGCACTCTTAGATGCAACTGGAATGGCTATTAGGTATTTTGTCAGATCGCATATCAATGTGACAATATACTCATTTTCATTATCTGATTTTGGTAGTGGACCTATTGTGTCCACTATAACCTTATCAAAAGCCTTCGCTGGTGTTTCTGTTATTATCATGGGAGTCTTCGTATGTGTCGTCGTTTTTGACACCTGGCATTTATGACATCTCCTTATGTACTCTTTGATATGGCGTCCCATATTTTTCCAATAGTAGTGTCTTTTGATTTTTGCCAGCGTTCTGGTAATGCCAGTATGACCTCCTTGAATTGGATCATCATGATATGTAGACAGTATTGCTTCTTTTTCTTTTTCATTTTCTATTAGGGTCACCGGCTGGAGTAGCGCTACTCTTAATGTTTTCAATATAGTATTGCCCATATTTTTAAAAGAATCTATTGAAATAATTTCAAAGATCTTTTCGCTCGGTGCCAGTTTTAGTTGGCTGATTTCAAGTATACCGGCTTGCATTTCAAGCCTTTGGAAGAACTGACCTAAGTCGAGAATTCCATTGATATACAAATCGCTAACTTCAATTCTTGCCATAACTTTCTTTCCATGTTTCAGTGAACATTTAGATTCTGTTATTCGCAAGGTCACTACTTTTCGTACCTCGTCATTATTGATGACTTCGTATACGTTGGGCCTAGAAGCATTTTGAAGTTTTTGCCTTGGCAAAAGGTCTTCTTTATTAACTGCGCAGTTTTTCTGTCTACTTTGTTGCCTGGTAGTGACTTTCAGGACTTTTATACTCATATCTTTTAATTCGGATATAGTTATCCGCGATAAGGCGTCTGCCACAAAATTGTCTTTACCTCGCAAATACTCTACTGTAAAGTCGTACTCTTCCAATTCTAGCCGCATGCGTGTTAGTTTTGAACTCGGGTTGACCATGGAGAATAAATATGTTAATGGTCTATGGTCTGTTCGCACTGTGAAGTGTTTTCCATATATATATGGTCGAAAATGTGTTATTGCCCAATGTATTGCTGCTAGCTCTTGTTCTGTAGTACTCTTGTTGCTTTCACCTTTAGTGAACGCTCTTGATGCATATGAAACTGGAAGCTGGAGTCCATTATAGTTTTGTGTTAAAACTGCTCCACATGCTTGTTTGCTTGCATCCGTGATTATGCAAAATTCTTTGCTGAAATCTGGGTACTGCAATAGATTAGGTTGAACGAGCTTTTCTTTTAAGTATTGGAATGCATTTTCGCATTCTGCTGTCCATTCGAAGGGAACATTCTTTTTACATAATCTTGTTATGTGCCGGGAGTATTCGGCGAAATTTTTTATGAAACGTCTATAATAATTGCAAAATGCAACGAAACGTCTAGCACTATCTGCATCATGTGGGACTGGATAATTCTTGATGACGTCAAATTTTGTGTCGTCTGGCAAGATTCCTTTGTCTGTGCATTTGTGACCTAGGAATGTCACCTCATGCATAAAAAATGAGCATTTTTCTGGATGCAGTTTTAGATTGTTTTTTCTGCAAAGTTTAAAAACATCTACTAAATTTTTAATCATATGTTGTTCAGAACAACCAATAACGATTAAATCATCCATATAGAGAAAAGCTTGGCTGGGCTCAAGCCCTGAGAATGCTATTGTCATCATTCTTTGAAATGAATTAGGTGCTATTTTTAGACCGAAAGGTAATCGCGTGAAGCGATATGAGCCATTGCTCGTTGAAAAAGACGTTATATCTCTTGATTTTTCTTCTAGTTCAATTTGATGAAAACCTGACATTAAGTCAAGGCAAGAAAAATATTTTGCTCTTCCCAATTGATCAAGAATATCATCAATTCTGGGGAGCGGAAACTTGTCTGACAGCAATTTTTTGTTTATTTGACGATAGTCAATTACTAATCGCCAGTTTTTTTCTTTAGATCCCGAAAGTGTTTTCTTTGGGACTAGTAAGAGTGGGCTATTATAAGGCGAAACAGACGGTTCAACAATACCCTGTTCAATTAACTTTCCAACTTGTCGCTGGATCTCGTCTATTTGGCTATGCGGGCTCCGGTAATTTTTCACATATACCGGTTCATCATCCTTAAGTCTTAATTTTTGTTTATAAAAATTATTTGTTGTGATCGGTTCGGTGTCAAGTCCGAACACATCACTATACTCAGTGCATAATTTTTCGAGTTTGTCTTTGAATAGTGTTGGGAAATTTTTCTTCAATTTATGAATTACAGATTCTTTTCTTAAATCTTTGGTATTTTGAACTATATCGTAGTTCGAAAGTGATTCAAATTTTAAATTGTTAAAGCCTACTAGTTGGCAGTTATCTGTGGTATTTAAAAAATCGGACATAAGTACTTTGGGCTGTTGCAATAGTGTTTGCAACATAAACGCCCGGTTTAATTTCCTGATTCGGAATTAAAATGTTACCTTCTGCTGAAGATAGTTCTATTTTGCGTACCACTTGGGATCTTGCTGGTAGAAGTGCTGAGTTATTACCAGAATTGAATGTTATTGGAACGTAAATTGGGTACTTTAATGTTTGTGGTCTAAGTATAAACCAATCTTCTGAATTGCTGTAATCTATTTTGCAATTAAAAGTTTTTATGAAATCTAATCCTATTATTCCATCGCATGGGATTGCGAAATCTGCATGAAGCAGATGAAATTCGTATGGAATAATATATTTACTTGTCTGCAATTCTATTGAGACTAGGCCTTTGGAATTTATTACTCCTTCTCCTATGCCTCGAATGTCTACAGTTTTGTTTACTTTGATGTCATGAAATACATCAGAATTTTCTTTTATTATTGAAATATCTGCACCGGTGTCAATTAAGAATGTTATTTTCTTATTGGTTTCAACATTCTTAAATGATACGAAATTATTAAGACTTAGGTTGATAGAGTATACTTTAGTTTTTAACTCTGAGCATTTGGAGGAGCTTGTCCGTTTCCCTGGTCGCTTTGGGTAATTCGGACATTTGTATTGTTATAACCATTTTGTTGGTTATTTGTGTTTTGTCTATTATTATTTTGTTGTCCACCTCCACGGCCGCCTCTTCGGTAGCGTGAATTATTTCGGCCTCGTTGGGCTCTGTGGGCATCGTTATTGCTCCAGCTCGAATTGTTGTTGTTCCAATTCGAGTTGTTTCTCCAGTTACCATTATTATTGTAGCGGCGTCTACCGCGGTCATTATGCTGGGCATAAAAAATGGTATTATTTTGGGAACTTCCCGTGGAGCCCGACTCTACTGAAAGAGTGGTAAATCTAGTGATGGCTTCTTTGGCTGAATCAAAGTTTCCCGATTCCATTAGTAGCTGGACTCTTTGACTTTTGGTATGACTTACCATAGCATTTACTGCCACTTTGGTAGTGTATTTTATAGCCTGTTCATTTGGAAGACCATCCGAAATATACGCGCCTTTTAGGGCGTCGGTCAACTCAGTAATCTCTTTTGTGTATGAAACACAGTTATTAGGGTTTCTCTGCAGATTTTTAATCTTTGCTGTTAAAAGATCCACTGATTCACCCTTAAAGATTGTTGACAGTTTTTGTATAACTTCGTCAATCGTTGTTTCCGAGCTTAGCGTATTACCCGCTTGACCTTTCAATTTTGATTTTATTATTTCGATGGCTACTGCTTCATGCGTTTCTTTTATGGTATCAAGTACGCGAAGTGCCCCAATGAAACCTTGTAGGTTTTTAATGTCACCATCGAAGAATGGTAGCAGCCTTGTGGCTGTGTTTATGAATTCTACCACTGTTTGAGTCATTTTGTTGCTTCCTTTTGGAATTGCTGGTTTATTATGACTTATAATTGACTGATCAGAGCTCACTGGTGGGTTTTCTTGACCTCTTTCATCATCGGCCATTAGTTGCGTTTCTTCTTCCAGCACTATTGAAGTTTCCAAATCAGTTGTTTGTTTAAATTCAATATTGTGTCTGTTTAGCACAGCTATTGCTTTTTGTTTGCAATCACTGTAGAACGCATTTGCGGCTGTTTTTTGCCCTTCCTTTAGTTTGCTATAGTGCTCAGTTAATACTGCCCTAATAGCTTGGAGCTTCTCGGTTATTATTTTCGTGTGTTTGGTTACTGTGTCTTGGGATGTTTCTCTGTTTTGCGAGAGGCACTTACAAGATTTAGTTAATTCTTGTGCGTGTATTCTAGCTTTTCCAATTATATCATCCCAAGTAACCATAGTTTGTTAAAAATAACAAAATTTTCGAAAATGTTTATGTTTATTTATTTTTTTTTTTATTATTCTGTATCTATTATTTCTACATCTGAGTCTGTACTCGATTCTGATATGTCTATCAGCGCGGTCGAGTCCTTAAAAAGTTCGTGGACCCATCTGGGCACGTCTTTATGTAAAGGAGTCTTAGCTAACAATCTACTATAAGCTACTTTTATGGATTTTTCCATAAGATCTACAATTTTTTTTGTAAATTGGTAGTTGTGGGCTATCCAATACCTTATTTCCTTGTATTTGTGATTTGTTTCGCCTGATTGTATCAGGAAATCGAGGAAAGGTAAGTATTTTTGTAGCCTTTTTGTTTCTATCTTATCCATATTCTACACTAACTTGTTAGGCCTATTAATATGGATGTACGTATATAAAAAAAATCATGGAGGCTTACTGCCTCGGTTCCTCCATTCGGTAGAAACGATATGTGCCTGCTGCGTTGGAAAAGCAACATACATATGGTACTGTGAGGATGAAACTCATCTGTACCCTAGTGCTTCCTTGAACTGGGAATTCTTCTCCCGTTATATTTAGGTAAGCTGACCTAATTTGTGAGTTCTGTGGTGAATTGATATGCTCATTTCTAAAAACCTCAATTAAATCTTGGACAATACTGGGATGCCTAGCGTTTATTTTTCCAAAATAATTATCAAGAGTGGCCATTGTTTTCCAGAATTATTATTATTTTTTTTATTGTTATTCGCGTGTGTGCATATGTATTCTTAGACCTTATCTAGGTCATTAGCTTGGCTTATGGCTCTTTTGGTTACACATTTATTGTGTAATAGATAAGCTTTATATAAAATATATGCGCACATTATTACGACGATTATTAATAACAATATGTTCGTTAATCTCAAGTCAGTATTTGATGATTCGATTTTATTTATTACATTAGCAGTGGAGTCCACTGATTTTGTTTCTATTAACCCCATTGTGGGTATAAGAGATATATCATCAAATTTACTTATGGAATTATCGAACATATGGAGTTTATATAAAAAAAATTTTTTTTTTTTTTTGTGAGAGACTATTTTAATTTAGCAGGATGAAAATGAATATGACAAATACGGGAAAAAAAAAAAAAAAAAGGGAACAAAAGCCCATAAAAACATCTCAAAACCTTTTGTTTAAAAGTTACTAAAAAAAATTTTTTTTTTTTTTTTTTTTTTAGGTATTTCAAGCTTCGTTCTTATTTGCTTGAATACGAATTATAATTATAAAAATTTATATTTGAATTATTTGAAAAATTGTTATGGATTCATGAATTTTTATGAAATTTTATTTAAAAAAAAAAATTATTAAATTTTTTTTTTTTTTTTATACGACAAAAGAAAAAAAAATTTTATCTCAACTGTGTCTTGCACAGCGAGCCAGAGACGTGGAAAAAATTATAGAGCATGTGGTTGGCTCACAATTCAGATTTATATTTCATTCGTTATTGTTATTTAGAAATAAAAAAAAAATTTATATGAAAAAAAAAAAAATTCTCCAACCACATTGTTAGTAATAGCCTACAGAAAGTTAGTAAGTTCGCAAGTTGCACTTTCGTGCTTCAACTTGCTATTAGGCTTATAATTATTATTATTAAATTAAAGGCAAGTTAAGGCTTGCGCATTTCTGCGGCCCCCTTGCGTTTCTTCGCTCTTTGGCGAAGTTCAGTTTTTAGGTTCTCGATACGCTCTATGCAGCGTTGTCGGTCTTCTTCGTTGGTGCTGGCCTTTAGTAAATCCTGCTGCAGTCTTTTCTGGGTGAGCAGGCGTCTCACCCTCACCGCCCCGTTTCGTCTTTTTGGGGATTCTCGTCTGCTGCCGGGCTCTGTACTCCTCTATTGTTAGTGGCCGCGGTCCATCGTTGGGATACAGCTCTAGCGCTTCTTTTAGCGTCAGTGCATCCCTTTGCTCGACAGGAGCAGATTCCGCAAAGGGAATATCTTCACTGTTGTTCATGTATTTTTTTTTTTTTTTAGTCAAACTTATGTGTTGATGCTGATGTTCATCGTTGGGATAACGAACGAGACTCAAATATATTCACTAGATATCTTCAGTATTATGGTGTTGAAGCTGATGTTGATAGCTGTTCTTTAGCTTTAAATGTTTAATGTCTCTGTTGTTTATGCTGTTGTTGTTGCTACAATCTCTGTCAGTTGTTTCTTTTCTTGCCAATAAGTTGCAGCATCATTTAGTTGTTGTCGCTTTTCCATATATTAGTTGTCGCGGCATCATTTAGATGTCATCGCTTTTCAATATAAAATTATGTTATTATAATTTATATATATGTTGTGTGCAGCTCGTGTCCTGTCACGGTCGCCATGTAAAAACTCCTTTGACCGGGTTCCGTTGGGTTGAAAAATAATAATCAGAGACACGTCTGTGTCGGTTGACTGGAGTTTTTTGATTGCCTTCTTTATTCCAAATTATTCTTTTGCTTAGGCTAATTTTACATATATATTCTTATGCTGCGATTTATGCGACAGCTACAAAAGAGAGGGAGAGTGTCAGTACATACATACATACATACTGTTGGAGCGCATGCATCAAAGTGCTTGGTCAGCGGTCACACGCTGGCCTGGCTCTAGCTCATGTTACGCTTGTGCATACAGTGCTTATGTGAATATATGTATGTGCATATACAAATGTACATACATATATGTTCATGCTTAATTGTATGTTTACTTGAATATGTTTATGTGAATACTTCAATGTATACATATGAACATATTCAAGTGCACAATTATATTTTAATGCGTATATGTTTAATTGTTTATACTTGCAACAAAGTGTTACAAGTTGAGCTCATTGTGTTGAGTTATTAGTTGTATGAACATACTACAAGAGCATCCGGCAACTTCGATCCTGGCTGTTTCCACTTTTTTCCTGCTGCTTATAAGCACGGCCTCGGTTTTGTGTGCGGCTATGGATAGTGAGTTTGCCTCCATCCTGAACACTGCTGCATTGGTGTTTTCTTCCGCTTGCTGGATATCCTTGGCTACAGTGACGATGGCGATTTCGTCCTCGAATCCCACTATGCGGGTGTCAGTTGGCATGTCCAATCGCAGGACAGTGTCATACATGACATTCCACAATGTTGCCCGATCACTGATCCCTCGGGTACTCCGCCTGTGATGGTGTGTTTCCGTGGACCAGCTGCTGTGTCATAGAGTAGCACCCGATCCCGGAAATAGCTGCATATCAGGTTAATGATGTACTCAGATATATATAATCGCTCTAGGGACGCGATAATAGAGTCCCAGCTGGCCGAATTAAAAGCATTCCGTACATCCAACGTTGATATAAGGCAGTATTTTTTGTTGCCGCCTTTCCAGCGTTGCCCTTCGATGGCTTTAGCGGCTATCTCTACCACCGAACTGATGGCGTTGATAGTGCTGCGTTTCCTCCTGAATCCGAACTGCCAGTCCGACAGTCCATGACGTTGCTCCAGTTCCTTTTCCAGTCTGTTGCAAATGATGCGCTCAAAAAGTTTCCCAATCACATCAAGCATACACAGGGGTCTGTATGCTGATGGGTCATCTATTTTATCACCTTTGGGAAGCAGGACCAACCTTTGTAGCTTCCACCTCGTAGTGAACTCCCGTTGCAGCATGCACGTGTTGAAAAGTTCAACAAACGTCGACGCATGTTTGCAAACTAGCAGTTTAATTACAAGAACCGGGACCCCATCCGGGCCCGGTGCTTTATGTACGTTTATCCTCTTCCCTGCTTCCACAACTTCACTAACATCTGTGAATATCGGTGCACATGGTTTTCCGCTCGCTGCTAAGTTCCTCGTCGGCCTTGAAGGGAATAGCGTTGCTACAATGTGACCCAACTTGGTTGGATCCGTTGGCATTATGCGCCTGGCGAGTTTGCCCATAACTAATTTATAGGCAGTCCCATGTGGCTGCGCATCTGCATCTGCGCACAGCTTCTTCCAGCATTCCGCTTTACTTCTCTTGAACGTGGGCATTCTGCGGGCACGTTGCTGTCGTCGTCTGGCCTGATGACATTGCCTCCTGGCATCCGCAATCCTGGCATTCCACCAATGTACTGGCTTACATTTGTTGAGTCCATGCCGTTTGCATATCATGGCTGCATCACATGCTCTGCGAAGAATGTCGCCCATGTGGTTGGCCTGGGTGTCCGCGTCCGTGCTGCTGCTCCTTGTCACTTGGGTCATCATAGTGAATAACGCTTCTTCGCTCAGCGTGCTTGGGGCCCAGCTGTAGAACGTCGTTGGTGTGTGTGCAGGTGTACAACTCTTGATAGAACACACAATGGCGAAGTGGTCGCTGTGCGTGTAGATATCCGAGACTGCCGACTGTGCGCTGCAGGCTAGGCAAGGGCTAGCAAACGTGAGGTCGATCACGATGCCTCTGCCAGCCTTATTGTAGGTGTGGGTGTTGCCTAAGTAGAGCAGACTGACGTTGAATGTGGCAAAAGCGTCCAGCAGGGCCCTGCCCCTTCTAGTAGTCCTTTGGCTACCCCATTCCGTTGCCCATGCATTGAAGTCGCCGGCTATGATGGTTGGCGTGTGGGTTCTGGCGTCCTCCACTAATCCATCCAGTATGCTGCAGAATTCGTCGATGTGTTTGCTCGGTGCTATGTAGCAGCTGTAGACATATACTCCATTGTACCTCGCCCTTACAGATCCGTCCGCGCTGTGCTGATTCTCCAGATGTGTTTTGCTGTTGCTCCAAATTGCCGCGCCATAACGATGGTTTTGCGTACAGCTGTGGTCCTGTATATGTAGAAACTTAATCCTTCCTGTTACTGCCAGCCTCTACAAATAACGGGCAAGCTCTGCTGAGCGTGTTGTGCGCCGTATTGATCCGATTATGTCGCGTGCAAAGTATGCACGCTGCCTTCTGGTCACATTGCTTTGAAACGTGATCCTTGCTACCGCAGTTGAAGCATAGCTTGGATGCGTCTTGCTTGCTTCTGCACCGAGCTGCTGTGTGCCCAAAGTCTAGACACTTGTAGCACCGCCTCGGCTCAGTCTTCAGGCGTACTCGGCATATGCACATGCCTACTCGTATTTTGCCCGCCTGCAGCAGCTTGTTCGCCAGGTTCGGGTTCACCATCATTGTTGCGGTCTGTGTACCACTGTACGCTTTCCGCATCTTTGGCTGACATTCTGCCGGCAAATCCTCGTCGATCAGTTCCAGGACGGCGAGCAGAAGATGGTCTGCAGTGTGGAATTCTGCGAGATCCTTTATTTCGACCAGGGCCTTATCGCTGATCGCCTTGACATCAGCAGTGTCTCCAAGTGCCTGTTTCACTGCCTGCTGCAGTTTGACAGTTGCTTCGTCCGCTGGCTTGGTCAACTGTAGGAGTAGTTCCCCGGCTGCTGTGCGTCGAACCGCACACACGTTCTCCTTCTACTGCTGGATTCCGGCGTCTGTGTGGACTGACTTTAGTACCATCGCGTAATTGGCTGGGTCTTTACACTTCACCATGATGACGTCTGGCCTCTTCTTTTTAATGGGTCTCGGCTTGCTTTTCACCTTGTGCTATTTCCCTCCAGCGATGTTCTTTGCGTGTGTTGGTTCAGCTACTACTGGTCCTGGTGATACTGCCGTTGCTGCGGGGCTTTGGGTCCTTGGAGTCCGCTCCTGGATCGGCGACTTCTTTTTCCTCCTCCTGTCATTCTTATTGGCTGTCGGTGGGTTTTCCGTCCTGGTATCCTTCCTTTTCCTAACCTCTTTGGTGGGTTTGGCGACAGAAATGCGCGTTGCGCATGCAAGGCATGGTCCAGCCTTGACCGGATATTCCTGCATCTGCTCCATTACCTGTAGGTGAATGGATTTCATCTTAAGATGTGCCTCCTTCATCCATTGGGTTGTGTTATGCGTCGGGGGAGCCTTTTTTATTAACCGAGCCATCTATGATCTGGTCTAAAATCTTGCCCAGTTCGGCCATCAACATGTTCAGTGCCTGCGGCGGTCCTTTTAACTTCTTCGGTGAGGTTCCACTTTCGGTGTTGCAAGGGCTTGCTTCCCTTGCCCGTTTGGGTGTCTCTTCTTCGCATACAGCTGAGACGAGTATTCCTCGAATGGCTGGCGGGGCCGTGTGAAGAGCCTGCGGCGGTGTCCTGGCGATCTTGCTTTCTTTGGTGAAAGGGTTGGCTCCGTTTGTGCACAGTCTGTGCTATTTGCTGCTGCTGCTGCTGTGTGTGTGTGTGTGTGTGTGTGGTCGAAGGAGCGGTGTTACTTTATAGCGAGAGAGGGTTCTTCGCGTGATAATCGCCCAGACGTTTCTGGTAAAGTGCATCAATTGTGTCCATCTGTAATATAAATGGTCGGGGTGCGGGACATGGTCCTGTTTTTAGGGAGAATGGTGCCCCAGGTGTGCTTTTTGAGTGAGAAGATGAAAATGAGGTTTCATGTGAGGATGAATGTTCTAACTTATATATCATAGTGTATATATACACTATACGCAGTTGCAAGTCGGCAACAAGGAGCAGCAGAAGATCAGCGACACAAACTGCAAGAAGCAGCAAGGCAACAAGATAGTTGCAGAGACGATAGAAGGTCGGTGGCAGGTGCTCACAAAACGAGGAAGATTTATAGAGTCCCCCAAAGACTGCCCTGGGCCACTGGAGAGCGTACACACTTGTACAAGGAAATCTGGTGCGATGACCGGCACCGGCACCGCCTGAACCCATAGGCTCTGGACATCAGCAGCTGACAACCACCTTTCACGCTTTCAAGGGAGAAGCCAGCCAACCGGCGATGACCAGCTGATGAAAAAAAGAAGGAGTTGCAAATTATAAATAAAGTTGAGCGAAACCTTCTCCGCGCAATAGAAATGTGACCCGTAAAACCATACAACCAATTAATAGGAGATCACTGCGTGATCGAATAGGGAAAGTTAGCATGAAGTAATCGAAAAACATATGTATACAAATATGAAAAAATACATATTATGAAAAATCAATCTATTTCATTATTATCATTATATACTTTTATCGATATCCTAATATACGCATAAGACAAAATGTTCGCTAATAAGGCTGTAAAATTGTTAAAGAAGCTTACCAGGTTAATGCAAGAAGAAGATTGGGCTTTCGTTCATCAGTATTTCAGAGATCAAATACATAAAAGAGGTGTTAAAAACGGTTGCCAAAATTAAAGCCATAAGAGAGTCAGAAAAACCCGGCGTTATGCGTTGAAGCAGAGGCGAACAAGTCAGAGATGTTAAAGATAACAAAGGTAAGTCGCTCGGGGATGCGATCTCTAGTAATGAGCACATTTATGTTAACCAGGATAAATCAAACGGGAAGGTCTGTCAGCTCCAGGAATATTTGGATTTGGTAACTGAAGATTTGCGTACAATAGACAATAGAAAAGGCGAAATATATACTAAGAAAATAAAATTCTTGTTCGAAAAGGTGCAGAAGAGGTAATATAGGAATTGGAGTTAAATGTTCAGAATACCTTAATGTCATTAGAAACGAAAATAAACGATCAGAAAAACTTGAAGGCTGAAAATGTTGCCGTGATAGACGAACTACCGGTGTTGACAAAAATTCAGGTACCCACATTTTCTGGAGAGCATAAAGAATGAGACCTGTTTGTGGAATTATTTGCTGCATTAATTCATAATAGAGAGGACTTAAGTCTTGCTCCTAGGTTCAATTATTTAAAATGCCCGTTAAAGGGCGAAGCGAGGAGCATTGTAGCTCAAATATTGTCAGGTTCAAATTAATCGGAGAGTATTTTCCGAGAAATTAAATTGGATCGTTGATTTACCGATGATCAACAATGAATCCGCAATAAGTATAAAGTAAGTGATTGACACAGCTAATAAGTCAGTGAACTTAATTAAAATTAAAACAAACTTGTCCGATGAAGTTGACGTGATATTCGCTCAACACATACTTCGAAAATTTTTTTTTCTACCCACTCCGACAGAGAAATTACAATTGTGTGAGAGTCAGACTAGAAAAACAAGGCAGATCCAACTGCTATCTGATGTCATGGAATACTTGGAGCAAAGATATAGTTCGCCAAGTGCCATGAGCAAAAAAAGAGAAAAAAGCGTTACAAAAAACGTTAGTTGTGGTGTTAGAATATAACAGTCCGATTTCCAAAGTTGAAAGGTCATAAGGCGCATAAGTGCTATAAGTAATGGTTAAAAAATGTACAGCTTTGCACAAGATGCTTAAAGAGGAAGTTGCAAAGATTGATGGCCTTCTAGGCCAAAATACTCAATTTGGTTGGATTGTCTCGGGATGCAACAAATCAAAAAGTAATAAATCTGTAGTGGCAAAAACAGTAGATGTCGCAGGTTTTAAAAGGCGTTGGAAGAAAAAGGAAGGTAACAGCGAAAATAAATGCAACACAATTCAAAACAAACTCAAGAAATAAGTTACAATTTGACTCCTACAGCAGGACCTCACCTGAGGTGAAAGAAATAATTTTTCAAAGTAAAAAAGAAACAAGTTTATGTCCCCCGGCAGGGCCACACTTTGGAGGTAAAGTAAAAACTTTGGAAGAAAATGTGTATATGCTATTCAGTTTGTTTCTTTGAAATTAATTTAAAGTTGGTATACTTTTGCACAAAATCATTTTTTTAACATGTTCGTCTTGAATAAATGTATGCATTTCATGCTTTTATAATTTGTATTACAACAAAAAATGTAAAGGCAGAAATTAATTCGTCTATTTTACGTATGTATGTAATGGTCTATATTTCTACATTTATGTTTTTGTAAAGGCATAATAAATGAATCCATTGAAAAATCATTATTATTATCCTATTCTGCTATTAGAAAAAATAATTATTTAAATGTAAAAAAAAGAATGAAAAACCAAAACTAACCAGTTTCGGGCGGGTGTTGAACCAGGGCTTCCTCAATTTTAGGCAGGACCACTCGGAACTTTACCTATAAGTCACCGAAGCTATAACTTTAAACGCGATTTTTCAGGCAAATATAGAATAGTGCGCCGAAATATTTCACACAGCTTCAAATTACGGGGGTATTCTAAAACATATCCAAAATTCATTCAAATCAGTGATTCGCATACCTGAAGTTCCCCTTGTTAGTATCTCGCTCACTCAAGCATACAAGTACCCCAGCGCCCCCACCAGCCAACGGACAACTCCGGCCCTATGTAAAAATGTTTATATGCACAACTCGTCTATTTTTTGTTCGATTTTAAAATCTTTACACATACATAATGCGCGCATTTACTAAGCAAATATATATACCAAATATGGTGTCTCTAGCTAGAATAGTTTTTGACCAATTTACATACTACACGAACCTATATACCAAATTTGGTGGCTCTAGCTTTTATAGTCTCCGAGATGTGCTGGTTCATACGGACGGAAGGAGGGACGGACGGTCGGAAGGACAGACAGACGGACATGGCTAGATCGACTCGGCTGTTGATGCTGATCAAGAATATATTTATGGGGTGGGAAAAGCTTCCTTCTGCCTGTTACATACATTTTGGCGACTTTAATATACCATTTTACCTTATGGGTGTATGGTATAAATAGCAATATTTCCAAAACTACTAGCTGTAGTTCAACAGGGTATGTTAATAAAATCAAGAGGAAAAAAAACGTGAGGGTCGAGACTAACTTCGATTGCGTCAAAGTTTGTATACCCTTGCAGCTTTTTTTGTAACTCTTTGTTAACCTATAGCTTTAAAAGTTGTAACGATCCTTTTTCGTCCTTCGGGATATCTCCGATATCTCTTGGGCTAGGTTCGGCACAACAAATTTATTTTGTGCCCCGGTGAAATTAAACACACTCGATTTCAATTGCCGATGTTAATTATACATTTATTCAAGCTGTTAATGGAGTTGGTTGGATATGACGGTTTCTCACTGGTAGTGCCGGGCTCGGATAGCGTTAGTGAGTCACTTTGAGTCCCTCGTTGTCTCGTTCGTGTCTTCCTCTGGTTTCTGTAGCCGTTACTGGCTATTGACTCGATCTGTATCGTATGTGCTTGCTTTGTGATACGCCTTTGTACCCTTTCCGCTATATCTGTTGAGATCGCTTTGCTTCTCTCAACTTTATTTTGGCTTGGGCACGGCGCTTGATATCCTTGTCTAAGGACTGGTTATAATAGAACGAAGCTGTACAGGTTACTCGTAAGGCCTGTATAGTTCTTAACTTTGCTGCTGTTTCTTGTGTTTCCTTGATAGGTTTTTAAGGTTACTCGTAAGGCCTCAATTACTTATTACTTGATCACGACTTGTCGACTGGATGTTATTGCATGAAACTGTACAGGTTACTCGTAAGGCCTGTATAGTTCTTGGTGTTTCTGTTGCTCCTTGTTTTTTTCTTGATAAGTTTTTAAGGTTACTCGTAAGGCCTTAATTACTTGTTACTTGATCACGACTTGATGATTTGCTTGATGGGCATTGCCTTTATATAGGCAGATTCCCCGGCCTCAGGAATATCTTGGTGTAGTACCGCTATACAGCTGGTACATTTCCATCGACCCTCTGCTTTCACCCACGCATCCACTTGTTGCTATGCGTGGTGAAAGTCCCGTAAATCCTTGGCGCATATAACCACCTTCTTTGTGGCTGAGCGCCCATTTACGCCTTGTCCTTGTCTTTCTTGTTCGTACATCTTGACTTGCATCACTTTCTCGCATTGGCGTCGCCTTTCTATTGGCCGCCCTCCGTATTCCGTTGACTCTCTCTGCTTTCTCTGCCAACGCTGCCGTCGCCCGCCGCTCCCTTTGATCCACTCGTCATACCCAAATTCACCCACATTTACTCAATATTATCATCTACATACATATATGCTAATGGTATTAACTAAATTAATGTTTAAACATAATTAGCCTGATTACTTTAATATATACTATTGTTTAATTCCCCACGCAAACACTTTCATACGCATCTCGTATCTATTAGATAGAGGGCTTCCCCATGGCTCATCCCTCCCCCTTCGGCTTGCATATTCCCCTCACAAATCCACAAACCATTTTCGTTTACAATTTCTCGGCTCTCCCCCCCTACTCCCCGTTTCATAAGCATAGCCCTCACTTGGTTTCATTTCGGTACCAAGCATTCCCCGCACCCGTCTTTCGGGCTAGCTTGGCCCTCGCTTTCGTTTTCACTCGCTCACGAAATTCTTTTGGCGCTTGCAATTTACCGCTCTCGCTCTCATGAGCGTGACGTATGCATAGCGCGGCCCATTGGCCACCGGTATTCTCTCTCGCCGTCACACGCATAGTGTACGTGTGACCTATATGTATGCTAATGCATGCATTTATTTGCATCTCCATGCTCTTAATTTGTCAAATGAGGCCAATGCCCCCTTTTCACATGCAATTGTGTCTTCAAGCCCGGCTTCATTTACTCTTATACAGCCACTCATATTTGTTATGCTTCCCACGCATCTTCCCGCTTGTACGAAATTGCCAAACGGTTGCATGGGGTTCGATTTGGTTCGATCGAGCCATGTCGGACTCGGCTGCCCGTCGCCTATGCATGTATAATTGTTTTTCATTATGCCTCCCACGCATCTTCCCGCTTGTACGAAATCGCCAGCGGTTGCGTGGGGTTCGATTCGGTTCGATCGAGCCATGTCGGACTTGGCTGCCCGTCGCCTATGCATGTATAATTGTTTTTCATTATGCCTCCCACGCATCTTCCCGCTTGTACGAAATCGCCAGCGGTTGCGTGGGGTTCGATTCGGTCATGTTCGGCCGGCCTCGCTACGTTTGCTCATTCACAGCCGATTTCACTCTTATATGACCAATTCTGTGCTTGGTCTTATACGGTGTGTTTGGTTTGTGTCTTGGCTGTGTTTGTATTTTGTAGATTGTTTGTTGTAGCTTGTTTGTTGTGGGGAACATTATTCTTGTCTATATAATGTTCCTCACACTCCCCCTTCTTCGGGAGGGATTTGCCCTCCCCTGTCCCTTGTACCTTGTTTTTGTTTCCTGTATGTATATTTTCCATTCTCGTATTTGTTCATTCAATATGTTTGCCTTTGTAGCTTTGGCATGTGTTTTTACTTGTTTTGTGTGTTTTTTTTTTTTTTGTGTTCTTCTTTGTGTTTTGGCTTGTATTTTGCTTGTTTTGTGCCTTTTTCCTTTGGGACTCAGCTCGCATCTTTTATTGGCCAAATGGCATCTTATAATGTTGGCGATTACTGAGTATCTTTTCTTAACTGTTGTCGGATTAGGGCATCTTTTCATTGTTTTTGTTTTTTTTTTTTTTATTTTTTGGCCCGTTCCGCATCTTTTTTTTTTCTTCTTACATCTAATTATCCTACTTATTATACCCTCCTTTCCCTATCTACTGTTGCTGTTGCTGTTGTTGCTGCTGTTGTTGATGCTGTTGTTGCTGCTGTTGCTGTTGTTGTTGCTGCTGTTGTTGTTGCTGTTGTTTATTGCTGTTGCTGTTGTTGTTGCTGCTGTTGTTGTTGCTGTTGTTATTGCTGTTGCTGTTGTTGGTTTGCAGCTTCTGCCAGCCTTTCTCTGGCCCTTCTTAGCTCGGCTTGTTGCTCTTGCCACTTTCTTGCCTCTGCCAGCCTTTCCCTGGCCCTTTCCAGCTCATTTTGCTGCTGCTGCTCCCACGCCAGCAGATCCCTCTCCGCCTCTTGCTGCTGCAGGATCTGCTGGCGCCACCAACTCATCCATTGGTGGCATGCCCTCATGGCACGTTCGGACTCGTTCTCGCTCATCGGCTCGCGTGGAGGTGGGCTGGCTACTCCATCAGCCGCACCTTCATCAGCCACGGCCATCTCCACCGTTTCACTGGCCTCTGACCTTGAGTCCACCATGTGAAACGGCGTTGGTGGCCGCGCTGGCTCCCACACTCTTGCCGGCGGCTCGTATACCTCGTTTTGGTCCCACGGTGCGTACTCATTTGGGCTGCTTCGGCCGCTACCGGATTCGTCCGCCATCTCATTTTCCGCCATGGCTATCACCTCGTCCAGCTCTCTCCATATTTCGATGTCTCCCTCTTCCTGGTGGCCCGGGTCCATCGCCGACTCTGCCTCGCTCTCTCCTGACCCGTAGCCACTGTCTTCCACGTCCTCATCGTTCTCCTCGTCCGATGAGGCGGCGATTACCGGATCCATCATATCCGGCTCATCGTCGTCGGACTCCTCATCGGACCAGTGCCAGTCACCGCGCTCCATATTGGCCCGCGGTGCTGCACCTCCTCGAACTACGCCTTCATCCTGGCCAAAGTCTACGTTGAACGCATTCATTTTTATTTTTTTTTTTTTGCTTCCTTGTGGGCTTTACTCGCTGACTGTTAAACTTTGAGTGGCTCTTGCTTGTGATTTTTGCATGCAGGAAACCTCGTATCTTTGATATTTGTCAGATCCTTACCGTTATTCACAACTTTGGGTTCTCTATTCTAACTACCGGTGCCGAGTATTTAATGCCCCTGCACTGCTCCTGCATTAACGCGCGCATGTGTGTGTATGTCGCGATGCTGCACGATTACATGCTCACTCGTATGCGCATGTGTATGTGTGTTCTCTTCTCTTTGTGCACTCATACTATTACATGTGTAATATCGTGCGCATGTGTTGGTATTGACTCTCCTTGATTATGTGATCGGGTTTTTTTTTTTTTTATTGTTTTTGTTTGCTATTTTCTATTTGTTCATGCATATTTGCCTGACTGTATGTATAAGATGTCCGCATATATTTATCTTGTTCCAGTATACGGTTTGCGACTTTGCTATTCTGCTTGTTCTTATTTACGCACTTTGTGATTTTTGTTGTTTTATGTGATTTTGTACAATTTCGATGCACTCTGAGATTTTTGGCTCTGTGTCATGTCTTTGAGATTTTTGTCCAGCCGGCCGGTCTGTGCAGATATCTCGCCGCCATGTCATTCGAGTCGTCCATCCTCATTGCTCATCACGTTTCGTGCTATCCGGTTCTTCGCATATTTGTTGCTTCAGTTGGCTGATGTGTGCTTGTCTGGTTTTTTCCGTTTCTTTGTGCCGTATTTTGCATATGACCGGAGATACAAAGCCTATTACTTCATATGGGCCTCCAAACTTTGGTGCCAGCTTTGCTGCGAATCCTTCTGCAGCATTTGAAAGGTGGTGTTCTTTTGCCCATACCGTTGCTCCGATCACTGGTCTCCATTCTCTTCGTCTCAGATTGTAATGGCGGGCCTGATCCTGTGCAGCCGTTTCCAGATTTCGCCGTATTAGTTCGAACAGCTCTTGCATTTGTTTTACCTTCGCGTCTTGTGGTATCGTTTGCTTCCCTGTGCCTATGGTGACATTATCGTATAGTGCACCCGGCATTCTTGGTTCTCGCCCCTGTATTATATACGCTGGTGTGAATCCTGTTGCCTCTGATTGGCTTGTGTTCACTGCTAGAGTTATTTCTGGCCAACTTTCATCCCAGTTGCGTTGATTTTCCCCCGTAAACTGAGCAATCATTGTTTTTACTGTTCTATTTGCTCTTTCGGTTGGATTTTCTTGTGGCGTGTACGGTGCTGTCAGTTGGTGTTGGCATCCCCATTCTTCTAACATTTTTTTGAATATCCTGCTAGTGAATTGAACTCCATTGTCCGTTATCACCATTTTTGGAGCTCCGAATCGAGATAGTATCCTCTCTCGAAAGGCCTTAACTAGACTTTCTGCAGTTGCCTTCCGCATCGGTATCAGTTCTGTCCATTTCGAAAACCTGTCAATGATTACTAGTAGCATCGAATTTCCGTGTTTTGATCTTGGCAACGGTCCTACAAAGTCAGCGCATACTGTAGCCCATGGTTCTTCCGGAATTTGTGTTAGCATCTTTCCCGCTGCCTGCTGTTGGCTGGGTTTATATTGTTGGCATATCGTACACTTTCCTACAAATGTCCTGATATCTCGTTGCATTCCTGGCCAGTAATATCTTGCTGCAGCCCTGGCAGTAGTTCGCCTGCTCCCTGTATGCCCTGCTGTTGTTGTCGTGTGGTTTTCGGCCATTACTTGATTACGTAGTGTTTTTGGCACACATAGTTTCCAAGCTACCACTTCTTCTTGGCCTGCTCTGTGCGGAATGTTCCTGTATACTTGACTATTTTCTATAATGTAATCCGGATATTTCTGTGGTTGTTGTTTTATTTTTCCCATTATGTCTTGAATCCACCCACACTCGTTGTTCGCTTGTCTTAATCTGGCACCATTATCTACTATTCTTTTGCACCCTTCCATTGGTTGCCTTGACAAAGCGTCTGCGACAATGTTTAATTTTCCCTTTCTGTATGCTATTTCGAAATCGTATTGTTGTAGTTCCAGTGCCCATCGGGCTATACGGCCCGTAGGGCTTTCTATGCTATTCAACCATTTCAACGCCATGTGATCTGTTACCACTTTAAATCGGTATCCTTCAAGGTATGGTTTTAGTTTGCGTATTGCCCATACTATCGCTAGGCATTCCTTTTCTGTTGCCGAATAGTTCTTTTCCGCTGGGTTTAATTCTCTTGACAGGTATGATATCACTCTCTCTCCATCCTCAGTGTTTTGTACCAATATGGCTCCTAATCCCATGTTACTTGCATCCGTCTGGAGCACAAACGTTTTCGTGAAGTCTGGACATGCCAATACTGGGCCACTCGTCAGCCTTTCCTTTACAGCATCGAATGCTGCCTGATGCTCCTCGCTCCAGTGCCACTTTGTTCTCTTCTTTAGTAGTTCGTTCAATGGGTGTGTAAGTGCTGCGAAACCTGGTACGAACCGTCTGTACCAGGATGCCACTCCTAAGTACTGGCGCAATTCCTTTGTGCAAGTTGGTGGTTCTAATTGGGCTATTGCGGCCACCTTTTCGGGGTCCGTTGCAATACCGTTTTCTGTCACCAAGTGGCCTAGAAATTTTAGCTCCTTTCTAAAGAATTGGCACTTCTCGGCATTAATTCTCAAGTTTGCTTCCTTCAATCTCCTGAACACTTCTTGTAGATGATTCATGTGTTCTTCGATTGTTTTGCTCACTATCACAATGTCATCTTGGTAGGCGAATGCGTTTGGTATCATTTCTGGGCCAATGACTTGGTCCAGTGCGCGTTGGAAAGTTGCTGATGCTGAGTGTAAACCGAACGGCATTACTTTCCATTGAAATAACCCCTTCCCTGGGACTGTGAATGCCGTCATTGGTCTGCTTTTTTCTTCTAACGGAATCTGCCAGTATCCGTCCTTCAGGTCTAGGCTGCTTATAAATTTCGCTTCACGTAGTTGGTTTAAGATGTAGTCGATGCGTGGCATTGGGTATGCATCTTTTATAGATTTTGCGTTAATCTGTCTAAAATCTACGCATAATCTCCATTTGCCCGTCTGTTTCTTTCTCACCATCACTATGGGTGAGCTATAAGGGCTTTGTGATGGTTCGATGCATCCCATTGTCAACAGTTCATCGACCTTTGTGTTGATTTCTCCCTGTATTTTTGGATTCTTTGGGTAGTATCTTTGTTTTATTGGGATATCATCCTTCATCGTTATGCGATGTATCCCCACTTTTGACAGTCCCTTCACTTTCCCTAATTCCTTCAACTCCTGATTTAGGAAACTTTGTATTTCTTGTTGGTCACTGTTCTGAGTGACCATGATGGATATTCTTTCTACCAGCCTGCCCTGTATTCGCTTGACTGTCGGTATTAGCACTTTGTGGCCTCCACACGATATCTCTGTGTTCATAATCCGGAGGAAATTCCAACCTAGTATCAACGCATCCATTCCTTCTGGCATGACCAGGAATGGCATGTGGATTTCCTTGTCCCCAAATCTCACGTATCCTGTCCATTGCTCTTCAATGTCTCGTACCTTTCCGTCTGCCATGTATACTTGTTTATGTGTGTTCTCACATTTTCCCTTATTCCTCACTGTTTCCAACATCTGCTTGCTGATGAAACTACTCGTGGCTCCGGAGTCAATTGTCGCTTTCATCTGGACCCCTGCTACTTCGATGATTGCTGACAATTGATCCTCTTCCTCTACTAGCTGGCCTATTAGTGGTGAGGAGCTTGTTGGCTGGGTTCCTGCTCGCCCCTGATAGGCTGGAACCGCCTTTCGTTTCCCGAATTCCAACAACATTCTTTTGTTCTTTTCCCAATCTTTCCACACTGCCAACAGAAAATGAGTCTCTGATTGTTGCACTCCCTTGCCCAGTGTCCGGCTCCTCCGCATCTGCGGCATGCCTGGTTCGGGTTCAAGACTTTCCCATCTTGGATGTTTTTATTTTCTTGGCTTTGTCTTGAATTGTTCTCCATGCTGTTGTCTTGGCATCTTCGGCACTGTGTGACTGCTGGCCCGTAATTTTCTCCTCTGTGGCTTGATTGGTTGTTGTGTGTTCTTTGAGCATTATTTGGGCGATGGAAATCTGCTCGTTCTTGTTCAAGCATCTCATGTTCATCTGCCAACTGCATCAGCTCATCTAGGTTTCTGACTCTGTGCGGCCGAACGAATATCTTCAAATCTGGAGTGCAATTTTCTAATATAACCTCCAACTGTTCGTACTCTGGTATTTTGAGGGGTCTCATCATTGTTTGCATGTCGATCATATAATCCTTAAAATACTCGTTTCTGTTTTGTTTACGATTTTTCACTTGATCCGCCAATTTGTTGAAGAATCCTCTTGGCAGGAAGTATTTCTTGAAGCCCTCAACGAATTCCTTCCACGATCGCCACTGCTTGTTGTTTGCGACGTACCACTTGAGTGCTTTGTCTTTCAGTAGTTCTGGCATTGCTCTTGGGATCATGTCCAGCTCGATGCCATACATGTCTGCTGACCACTCGATCTGTTCTATGAACTCTAGTGGTCTGGAATTGCCGTCGAACCTGAATGTCCATTCCCTCACTTGTTTTGCCACCTTGGCGTATTCAGTGGTCCTGTTTGTTGCCTGTGGTACCGTTTTCTTGGGGTCTATCGTTTGTCTCCTTATGTCCCTCTTTGTTTCTGTGCTATCTAGGGCTCCTTCGCTTCCCCATCTTGGTGGTAAATATGGCGGAATTGCTAGTGGGGCTATGTTTATTTTCTGGAATTCATCGGCCTCCTTGTCTACGCCATTTTCGCATGTTTTTGATGTGCTTGCTTTCATTTTTAGATTTTTCGAGTACTTTGTCTCTAATCTATCTATTTCCTCCTTCCAGTCTGGGTCCGTGTCGTTCTTTTCTACCCATTCGCCTAGCTGTTTCCTCATTTCCTCCACTGTGCCGGTCATCTCGATCCCGACCCTTTGGCCTGTCTGTAACAGATCCTCCTTCTTCATGTGGTAAATCCATCCTTTCCCCATTTTTAATGTTTTCTTTGCAATTTTACACTTTTGTTTTGTTAAAATTTCACCAGTATAGCACGTTGGGCGCCAGTTGTAACGATCCTTTTTCGTCCTTCGGGATATCTCCGATATCTCTTGGGCTAGGTTCGGCACAACAAATTTATTTTGTGCCCCGGTGAAATTAAACACACTCGATTTCAATTGCCGATGTTAATTATACATTTATTCAAGCTGTTAATGGAGTTGGTTGGATATGACGGTTTCTCACTGGTAGTGCCGGGCTCGGATAGCGTTAGTGAGTCACTTTGAGTCCCTCGTTGTCTCGTTCGTGTCTTCCTCTGGTTTCTGTAGCCGTTACTGGCTATTGACTCGATCTGTATCGTATGTGCTTGCTTTGTGATACGCCTTTGTACCCTTTCCGCTATATCTGTTGAGATCGCTTTGCTTCTCTCAACTTTATTTTGGCTTGGGCACGGCGCTTGATATCCTTGTCTAAGGACTGGTTATAATAGAACGAAGCTGTACAGGTTACTCGTAAGGCCTGTATAGTTCTTAACTTTGCTGCTGTTTCTTGTGTTTCCTTGATAGGTTTTTAAGGTTACTCGTAAGGCCTCAATTACTTATTACTTGATCACGACTTGTCGACTGGATGTTATTGCATGAAACTGTACAGGTTACTCGTAAGGCCTGTATAGTTCTTGGTGTTTCTGTTGCTCCTTGTTTTTTTCTTGATAAGTTTTTAAGGTTACTCGTAAGGCCTTAATTACTTGTTACTTGATCACGACTTGATGATTTGCTTGATGGGCATTGCCTTTATATAGGCAGATTCCCCGGCCTCAGGAATATCTTGGTGTAGTACCGCTATACAGCTGGTACATTTCCATCGACCCTCTGCTTTCACCCACGCATCCACTTGTTGCTATGCGTGGTGAAAGTCCCGTAAATCCTTGGCGCATATAACCACCTTCTTTGTGGCTGAGCGCCCATTTACGCCTTGTCCTTGTCTTTCTTGTTCGTACATCTTGACTTGCATCACTTTCTCGCATTGGCGTCGCCTTTCTATTGGCCGCCCTCCGTATTCCGTTGACTCTCTCTGCTTTCTCTGCCAACGCTGCCGTCGCCCGCCGCTCCCTTTGATCCACTCGTCATACCCAAATTCACCCACATTTACTCAATATTATCATCTACATACATATATGCTAATGGTATTAACTAAATTAATGTTTAAACATAATTAGCCTGATTACTTTAATATATACTATTGTTTAATTCCCCACGCAAACACTTTCATACGCATCTCGTATCTATTAGATAGAGGGCTTCCCCATGGCTCATCCCTCCCCCTTCGGCTTGCATATTCCCCTCACAAATCCACAAACCATTTTCGTTTACAATTTCTCGGCTCTCCCCCCTACTCCCCGTTTCATAAGCATAGCCCTCACTTGGTTTCATTTCGGTACCAAGCATTCCCCGCACCCGTCTTTCGGGCTAGCTTGGCCCTCGCTTTCGTTTTCACTCGCTCACGAAATTCTTTTGGCGCTTGCAATTTACCGCTCTCGCTCTCATGAGCGTGACGTATGCATAGCGCGGCCCATTGGCCACCGGTATTCTCTCTCGCCGTCACACGCATAGTGTACGTGTGACCTATATGTATGCTAATGCATGCATTTATTTGCATCTCCATGCTCTTAATTTGTCAAATGAGGCCAATGCCCCCTTTTCACATGCAATTGTGTCTTCAAGCCCGGCTTCATTTACTCTTATACAGCCACTCATATTTGTTATGCTTCCCACGCATCTTCCCGCTTGTACGAAATTGCCAAACGGTTGCATGGGGTTCGATTTGGTTCGATCGAGCCATGTCGGACTCGGCTGCCCGTCGCCTATGCATGTATAATTGTTTTTCATTATGCCTCCCACGCATCTTCCCGCTTGTACGAAATCGCCAGCGGTTGCGTGGGGTTCGATTCGGTTCGATCGAGCCATGTCGGACTTGGCTGCCCGTCGCCTATGCATGTATAATTGTTTTTCATTATGCCTCCCACGCATCTTCCCGCTTGTACGAAATCGCCAGCGGTTGCGTGGGGTTCGATTCGGTCATGTTCGGCCGGCCTCGCTACGTTTGCTCATTCACAGCCGATTTCACTCTTATATGACCAATTCTGTGCTTGGTCTTATACGGTGTGTTTGGTTTGTGTCTTGGCTGTGTTTGTATTTTGTAGATTGTTTGTTGTAGCTTGTTTGTTGTGGGGAACATTATTCTTGTCTATATAATGTTCCTCACAAAGTGGAAAAACATTTTTTCTAAAAAGGCTAAAGTTTGCGAAAGAACGGCCAACAATCTTAGTTAAGGTAGATATTGATCAAATCGTTCTTATGGGAGCTATATGATATAGTCACCCGATCTTGATCAAATTTGGCACAGTCGCTTATTGGCGTAGCTCTTACGGTTTAGGAGGAGTTTGCGTTAATCCAGACGGACGGTCGGACGGACGGACGGACGGACATGACTATTTGAACTCGTCTCAATAATACAATTGTTGTACAGCTGTTGCTAGCGTCGAGGCCTTCGGCTCTAAGATATATAGGGTTGACTTAAATATGTTCAAGTAAATTACAATGTTTGAGGAAGTTGTGAATTCTGATAATGTTGTCTTTAGATATTACCGAAAAATGGGTTGAGGGGAGAGTGGATGGGAAATGGGTCTTCCTGATACTCTCTATTCGTTGGCAGTAGTCTAGGATGTGGGACACCGATGTGCGTCGTCCGCAAGGGTGACAGGGTGATTTAGTTTCCCCGGTGAGCAGATGGGAATGAGTAGTAGTTGAGTGACCAATGCGGAGACGGACAAAAAAACGACTTTTGCTTCTGTGGCACTATCGTAATATCGGTATATTTCTATATTTGGATTAAAAGTATAATAAAGTATAAAGTAATAATGATGAAACGATGCCCAGTTGCTTGTTTTCAGAGTGAAGACACCTCTGGTGTCGTTGAACAGCTTTTTTTAAGTCCATATCGTTGCATGGGATGACAGTAAAAGTGGGAGATTTTCCGACCATTTTTGCAGCGGCATCCGTCAATTGATGCGCAATAATCCCTTCGTGGCTGGGTACCCAACATATTTGAAGTTTGGCTGGTGCTTTTATGAGGGCATCTCTTATTTGGCAAATTGTAGTATTAGTATTGCTCGTGTTTTATATGGCTAACACTGTTGATAGGCTGTCGGTGCAAAACACATATTTCCCGGCTTTTCTTTGTGCATGGTTAATTGCTTTGACAATTGCTGTAGCTTCGGCAGAAAAAAAAGAAAGAATATTCCGGAAACCATTCAGATGCTACAAGTAGTTCCTCTTGGTTGACGAAGGCGAAAGCTGTGATATGTTTTGTTTTTGTTCCATCAGTGCAAAGCAAAGACCGGTTTTTAGGGGAGGTTTGGCTGATTCTTCGGCAAATAATCTTAGAAAGGTTTGGCTGCTGGTGTTGTTTTTTGAGAATTGAAGAAGTGTAGTGTTGATGGAGGACGGCATAAGTGGACATGCAGGTGTTGTAGCCTTCCTTGAGATTGTTGGTGGTTGGATGTTAAGTTCCTTTGAAAGTAAGGCGCATCTGCGTATGGTAGAGAGGTGTTTATACCGTTTTTTTTGTGTCAAGACTTTGCGCATGCTATCTTGCAGCAGCAAGTTTGGTGTGCAAAATAGTTTTGGGATAAGTTTACCCGTGGTTTCTGTGACTTTGTGCTCAATAGAGGGAAAGCATGCTTCTGTCAGTACACACTTTATTGGTGATGTTGGCAGCATTGATGCTGCGTTGACCTGCAGTGTAATAGGCTGGTTTAAGATGCCTTAGATGAGTTTTAGCGTACCATCCGAAGATTGGAAGCCCATATTCAATTTTAGAGAGTATCAAGGACCTGGTGACATTAATTAGGCTGTTGATATTTATTAAGGAATTTTTAGAGGTTAGGTATTTATTAACATTTAGTTTTTTCAAGTGTTTCTCTTAGATATAAACAGTGTTTTTTAAAAGTAATTTTTTTATCAAAGATTATACCAAGTGTCATAAGGGCTGGAGCTCCGGCAAGGAGTCCATAGTCCTGTGTTTGGGCTTAAAGCCCACCTGATTTGGACTTACATATAAGTTTGTTTTTTTGTAATATACCACATAAGTCTACGAGCTATCATCTTTTCAAATATTTTGCTTAAACATGAGAGCAGCGAGATTGGTCGAAAGCTGCTGATTTCACCGGAAGATTTGTTGTGCTTAGGTATTGGCAGAGCAGTCGCTGATTTCCATACATGAGGATAGATTCCATCGTTAAAGATACAATTGTGAATCCCAAGAAGCGTGGACTTCGCAGAGGGTGGGAGGTGTTTAATCATTGGATATGATATACGTTCGTGTCCTGAAGTCTTTCCCTAAGCTGTTTGCAACACGGTTTCAAGTTCCAGTTCCGTAAATTTCAATTCGATTTATTTAGCTGATATTGAAATACTAGTAGGGTTGTGTATAAAGTCGAGAAAAAATATTTTTGTTTTTAATGTACTGAATTTCAAAATTACTTTATTGTGAATATGCAGACCAATTTTAGAAAATTCATTTGCAGAAGGTGAGGGGACTAACTCGTTTTAATGAATTTTAATGAATTTTATTTTAGGAGGGGGGACTCCGTAAGAGATGTTATATCGGACCAAATTTGTTTCGTGGAAGTTTGTGGTATAATATTGGAAGTAAACTCTATAAAATATTTTCGCCTAGCTGCTTTAACCGACCGTTTAAAACTGGCATTGGCTTTTTTATAGGCTAACAAATTGGAATCAGACATCTTATATTTGAATAACTGCCACATATGTTGTTTAGTATCTCGAAGCCTCTGAAGACTATTTTTCCACCAGCAAATTTTTCTTTTAAATGAATGTGGTTTAGTTTGTGGTATTGCGATATTAGCGGCCATACTGATGGCTTTTGTTAGTTGAGCAACTTGCAATTGTATGTTGGAGCCCCACTCCAACCCAATGACAATGTCGATTACAAGAAAAGGCAAAAATGTCCCAATTTGCTGTGTCGGTTTTGTAGTTGGGGCAGATTTTAGTGTTTTGGAAATGGAATTGATCACGGCCGTACAGGTCATCTACAACTGACCATTTACAGAAAGGGTAGAGCGAAGGAGAGATAAATGTCATGTCAAATGTGTTGAAAAGTGAGTTGGAGAGCCGTCATTTAATAGTGCCATATCAGCTAGCGATTAGGCTTTTTCAATTTTCTTGCCTCTGGCATTCGTATAGCTGGATCCCCAGGCAAAGCTGCAGGCATTAAAATCCCCTACTAGCATGATTGGAGGGTTTTATAAAAGAAATGGGTTGATTAGGTCGAATATATGAATTGACAATTGTTAACTTTATATCCAGGACTAAACGTGTTATGTATCAATTAATTCTAAATCAATAAACGGTCAGTCTAGCATAAGCTCTCAACAAGAACACGCGAACCTCTCTACTTGGGAGTCATATCTAGAACAGAAAAACAAAAAGCATATTTTCTTTCTTGGTGTGGCGAGCTTCTTGTTTGCTCGAGCTTCTTAAAAAACTCTTCGGGAGTAACAATTTAAACACTCGTACATATAAAGAGCTCACAGATAAACTTACTGTACATTTCACAACTAAGCGTCATATTGTAGCAGCGCGCTACGAATTTTTTAAGAAAGAGATGGCACATGGTCAAACACACAAAGAGTGGGTAGCAGCAACCTAGATGACATCATCATCTCCTCAGCTCCAACAAGCGAAGAACATCTTAAACGAATCGAGCAAGTTTTAAACATACTTCAAGAAATAGGAATCAAATGCAAAAAGGCAAAGTGCTTCTTTTTCAAAGACGATATAGAACACTTGGGAAGACGGATTAGTCCTGCTGGAATTTTGCCAGACACAACCGAACTAGAAGCTGTACGATTATAAGCAACTGGAAGCATTTATGGGTAAAGTAAATTACTATTGCAGCTTTAGACCAAACTTTTCACAGTTGGCAGTACCTTTAAACCAACTTCGTACAAAATATGTAAAATTTTATTTTGGTCCGAAACAACTACAAGCCTTTTCAGCTCTGAAGTCTCACATTATTAACGCAACGCAACTGGAGCATTTTGATGAAAACTTACCGATCGTGCTCGCAGCAGACGCATTATCTTTTGGTCTCGGAGTAGCCCTTTCTCATATTCTACGATTTCACTAATATCTGCAACCTATATCCTCCTGCACTCCTTTCTGTAGGATGGCCAGAAAAGTTAGAAAGTGGCAACTAAGATTTATTGCCATACTTTAATCGTAAGTTTTGCTTTAACAATTAATGATCACTTACTTTGTTTACAGTCAGATGCAAATCGAATGGTGATTCCAACCAGTCTACGTCCAAAAGTCCTTAAACTATTACATGAGGAACATTGGGGCATTGTTGCATGAAACATGTTTGGTAGCCTGCCATTGATGAAGACATAAAAAATCTAGCTCAGACATGCAACATCTGCAAGAGCAACAATCCAGCGCCACCACGACAATACCAGAGTTGGCCTACAGCAACCACAACTTGGGAGCAAATCCACATCTACGTCGCACAGTTGGGCCTCTGCTCGGATAGCGTTGCAAAAATCAGTTTTTTCATAATCGCGTTTGGCAAAAATGATATATGCAATCGATAGGGAATACTTCACTACTACTACGTTTAAAAAATGTACTAAATATTGGCATTTTTGAACTTTGGTGGGATACAACTAACAAGTATCACCTAGTATCACTACCGGACTACATACACTGGGTAGGTGAAATATTTACCTATCAGAGGTAAATATGCAGAGACCTGCGACACCGAAGCGTTAGCCATACAACTAACTCGCCTAAAAAATCCGCTGCAGGTATAAGGAAGAGGAAGAGCGCATGCGTATTGGCCTGTAGCTTCTTTGTATTTAAATGATAACATTGCGTAATGCTGTTTTGCAAATACTACCTGTTTATGTATATGCCTTTCTACAATGTTAGATTGCTAATTACCTGCTTTGGAAAAACTGACAAGGCAGATAAATGTTATTTAAGTTAATGAAAAATTGGTCCTAGTTGCAGGTTAGTCCTTTTTTTCCGTTTACCTAATTGTATGTAAATATTAAGTTTTTTAACTAATTAATACAAAAAGGGGTACACCGATTTGGCCTTATACCTAGTTAGTTAATGGGAGATGGGCGTTTCATTCGAAAACGCTAGTACGGAACTTACGGTAAAAATCAAATATACACATTACAACTTATATTCGGCTATGTCGAAGTTTATATACCCTTGCAGTCCTTGACAATAATAATAATAACATGTAAAGTTAAAAAAAAATGCATCAATATACAAACAAAACAATTTTTACTCTTCATACTACAATTTGTTCTTCTTCTTCCCTCATTCCTACAGTTCATGTAGCGTTGCGTCTGTGTGTGTATGCATGTGCTCTGTTGATTTGATGATGACGTAGTAGGCAACAAGCAGCGCTGCCGGCAGCGATTGAACAGATTTAAATTGACTGTAACTTGTGTTCTATTTATTCTATCCGACTGAAATTTTGGAATCTGAGTTATTGTAGCCAATACTATCATCAATAGTAAATTTCATTGGGATACTCCAATTTTTATGAAAATGTTTATTCTGGAGCTATGTGATATAGTGGTCCGATCCTGACAATTTTCATAGTTTTTCTTAACCGGGTAATAAATAAGTAAATAAAAAGCCGCGGTAGCTTTTAGGATGGCTGAGTAAAACGCATACGCACCGACGGACGGACGGACAGACGGACATGGCTATATCGACTCAGCTTCTCATGCTGATCAAGAATATATATACTTTATGGGGTCGGAAACGTCTCCTTCTGTGCGTTACAAACATCTGATCAATTTTATAATACCCTCTGCAAGGGTATAATGAAGCAGGAAGATGTTCAACCATCAACAAGCCGGCTCACAAAAGGGATTTAATAGAATATCAGTGTTTACCAATTGAAGATTTATCCGAAGAAGCACAGGAATGGAAAAACAAGGACTTCAAAAAGGTTCAGATAAGGGAATAGATTAAAAACTTCTCGTGTTAGACAAAATATAGACCTTTTACAGCATGTTAGGCAGCCTCTTCGGACCCACTTTTTGCATCACTGAGACGCGTGCGATCACGAAAGGATTTGGAAAATAGCAACTTTAGTCCCGAAATGTTGAGTTTATTACATATTGATGTAAACATTGGAAAAATTAAATTAAAATTAAACTAAAAAATATGTAAAAAATTTTATTTTTTACTTTTTGTAATTATGTTAGAAAATCAAAATAAAACATTAAAAGATGCTTCATAGTCGTTTAAAGCAATGAAAAATTCCATTTGTGAATGAAAAAAACGGGTTCTGCTCCATTTTTAAAGAAAAAACAAGCTTGAATATATTTTCTGTCTTTGAATGTTACAGCACCACGAACACCCAGCACTTTTGGCAAACATATATTTTGAAGCTTAAGGTATTCTTTATCATGCTTTTTAAATTTTTAAAATCGCTTTATCGGTTTAGAAGCTATGATTTTAGCAAAGTAAAATGCCAAAAGGCCCCACTGTGCGTCGCTGGCCCAATATTCGATGCCATGTGGTTAATTTGTGAAGACGCATACTAGCAGTTCCCGTTTACTATTCAATTTTTTTTTTAACGTTTAATATATATTCCCCATAGTACGGCACCGTAAGTCCAGATGGGTTTCAGTACGGAGTTGTATAGGAGAACTTTATACTCTAGACGTTGAGGGGACCGAGCATTGATGATCCAATGTAAGCTACTCGCTTTCAGTTTAAGCTGTGACTTTTTTGCTTTGATGTGCTTGCGCCAAGTTAGTCTTCTGTCTAGGTGGATGCCAAGGTAAGTGACACCCACGGCTTGAGGAATTGGTACGTTGTTTAGCATTAGAGCTAGACAGTTTCATCTGTTAAGCGTAAATGTAACATATTTGCATTTCTGCTCGTTGAGGCGGATACGCCAGGTTGCTAGCCATTCCTCTACCACCTTGAAGTGTTCCTCTAATTTTGCAGAGGCTTGTATTGGGCATTTGGATCTGCTGAGGATTGCCGTGTCATCGGCAAAAGTGGACTTTGTAAGTCCTAAACTCGTTGGTAAGTCTACAGTTACAGCAGGTAGAGCAATGGGCCGAGTACACTGCCTTGCGGTACACCAGCTTTGATTTCAAAGTCAGCCGAGACGGAGCCATTACATCTTACATCGATTTTCTTATTGTAAAGGTAAGATTCCATGAGTTTGTGGGTGTACTGTGGGTAGAGAGATGTTTATACCGTTTTTTTTTTGTGTCAAGACTTTGCGCATGCTATCTTGCAGCAGCAAGTTTGGTGTGCAAAATGGTTTTGGGATAAGTGTACCCGTGGTTTCTGTGACTTTGTCTTCAATAGAGGGAAAGCCTGCTTCTGTCAGTACACACTTTATTGGTGATGTTGGCAGCATTGATGCTGCGTTGACCTGCAGTGTGATAGGCTGGTTTAAGATGCCTTAGATGAGTTTTAGCGTACCATCCGAAGATTGGAAGCCCATATTCAATTTTAGAGAGTATCAAGGACCTGGTGACATTAATTAGGCTGTTGATATTTATTAAGGAATTTTTAGAGGTTAGGTATTTATTAACATTTAGTTTTTTCAAGTGTTTCTCTTAGATATAAACAGTGTTTTTTAAAAGTAATTTTTTTATCAAAGATTATACCAAGTGTCATAAGGGCTGGAGCTCCGGCAAGGTGTCCATAGTCCTGTGTTTGGGCTTAAAGCCCACCTGATTTGGACTTACATATAAGTTTGTTTTTTTGTAATATACCACATAAGTCTACGAGCTATCATCTTTTCAAATATTTTGCTTAAACATGAGAGCAGCGAGATTGGTCGAAAGCTGCTGATTTCACCAGAAGATTTGTTGTGCTTAGGTATTGGCAGAGCAGTCGCTGATTTCCATACATGAGGATAGATTCCATCGTTAAAGATACAATTGTAAATCCCAAGAAGCGTTGACTTCGCAGAGGGTGGGAGGTGTTTAATCATTGGATATGATATACGTTCGTGCCCTGAAGTCTTTCCCTAAGCTGTTTGCAACACGGTTTCAAGTTCCAGTTCCGTAAATTTCAATTCGATTTATTTAGCTGATATTGAAATACTAGTAGGGTTGTGTATAAAGTCGAGAAAAATATTTTTGTTTTTAATGTACTGAATTTCAAAATTACTTTATTGTGAATATGCAGACCAATTTTAGAAAATTCATTTGCAGAAGGTGAGGGGACTAACTCGTTTTAATGAATTTTAATGAATTTTATTTTAGGAGGGGGGACTCCGTAAGAGATGTTATATCGGACCAAATTTGTTTCGTGGAAGTTTGTGGTATAATATTGGAAGTAAACTCTATAAAATATTTTCGCCTAGCTGCTTTAACCGACCGTTTAAAACTGGCATTGGCTTTTTTATAGGCTAACAAATTGGAATCAGACATCTTATATTTGAATAACTGCCACATATGTTGTTTAGTATCTCGAAGCCTCTGAAGACTATTTTTCCACCAGCAAATTTTTCTTTTAAATGAATGTGGTTTAGTTTGTGGTATTGCGATATTAGCGGCCATACTGATGGCTTTTGTTAGTTGAGCAACTTGCAATTGTATGTTGGAGCCCCACTCCAACCCAATGACAATGTCGATTACAAGAAAAGGCAAAAATGTCCCAATTTGCTGTGTCGGTTTTGTAGTTGGGGCAGATTTTAGTGTTTTGGAAATGGAATTGATCACGGCCGTACAGGTCATCTACAACTGACCATTTACAGAAAGGGTAGAGCGAAGGAGAGATAAATGTCATGTCAAATGTGTTGAAAAGTGAGTTGGAGAGCCGTCATTTAATAGTGCCATATCAGCTAGCGATTAGGCTTTTTCAATTTTCTTGCCTCTGGCATTCGTATAGCTGGATCCCCAGGCAAAGCTGCAGGCATTAAAATCCCCTACTAGCATGATTGGAGGGTAGAAATGGGTTGATTAGGTCGAATATATGAATTGACAATTGTTAACTTTATATCCAGGACTAAACGTGTTATGTATCAATTAATTCTAAATCAATAAACGGTCAGTCTAGCATAAGCTCTCAACAAGAACACGCGAACCTCTCTACTTGGGAGTCATATCTAGAACAGAAAAACAAAAAGCATATTTTCTTTCTTGGTGTGGCGAGCTTCTTGTTTGCTCGAGCTTCTTAAAAAACTCTTCGGGAGTAACAATTTAAACACTCGTACATATAAAGAGCTCACAGATAAACTTACTGTACATTTCACAACTAAGCGTCATATTGTAGCAGCGCGCTACGAATTTTTTAAGAAAGAGATGGCACATGGTCAAACACACAAAGAGTGGGTAGCAGCAACCTAGATGACATCATCATCTCCTCAGCTCCAACAAGCGAAGAACATCTTAAACGAATCGAGCAAGTTTTAAACATACTTCAAGAAATAGGAATCAAATGCAAAAAAGGCAAAGTGCTTCTTTTTCAAAGACGATATAGAACACTTGGGAAGACGGATTAGTCCTGCTGGAATTTTGCCAGACACAACCGAACTAGAAGCTGTACGATTATAAGCAACTGGAAGCATTTATGGGTAAAGTAAATTACTATTGCAGCTTTAGACCAAACTTTTCACAGTTGGCAGTACCTTTAAACCAACTTCGTACAAAATATGTAAAATTTTATTTTGGTCCGAAACAACTACAAGCCTTTTCAGCTCTGAAGTCTCACATTATTAACGCAACGCAACTGGAGCATTTTGATGAAAACTTACCGATCGTGCTCGCAGCAGACGCATTATCTTTTGGTCTCGGAGTAGCCCTTTCTCATATTCTACGATTTCACTAATATCTGCAACCTATATCCTCCTGCACTCCTTTCTGTAGGATGGCCAGAAAAGTTAGAAAGTGGCAACTAAGATTTATTGCCATACTTTAATCGTAAGTTTTGCTTTAACAATTAATGATCACTTACTTTGTTTACAGTCAGATGCAAATCGAATGGTGATTCCAACCAGTCTACGTCCAAAAGTCCTTAAACTATTACATGAGGAACATTGGGGCATTGTTGCATGAAACATGTTTGGTAGCCTGCCATTGATGAAGACATAAAAAATCTAGCTCAGACATGCAACATCTGCAAGAGCAACAATCCAGCGCCACCACGACAATACCAGAGTTGGCCTACAGCAACCACAACTTGGGAGCAAATCCACATCTACGTCGCACAGTTGGGCCTCTGCTCGGATAGCGTTGCAAAAATCAGTTTTTTCATAATCGCGTTTGGCAAAAATGATATATGCAATCGATAGGGAATACTTCACTACTACTACGTTTAAAAAATGTACTAAATATTGGCATTTTTGAACTTTGGTGGGATACAACTAACAAGTATCACCTAGTATCACTACCGGACTACATACACTGGGTAGGTGAAATATTTACCTATCAGAGGTAAATATGCAGAGACCTGCGACACCGAAGCGTTAGCCATACAACTAACTCGCCTAAAAAATCCGCTGCAGGTATAAGGAAGAGGAAGAGCGCATGCGTATTGGCCTGTAGCTTCTTTGTATTTAAATGATAACATTGCGTAATGCTGTTTTGCAAATACTACCTGTTTATGTATATGCCTTTCTACAATGTTAGATTGCTAATTACCTGCTTTGGAAAAACTGACAAGGCAGATAAATGTTATTTAAGTTAATGAAAAATTGGTCCTAGTTGCAGGTTAGTCCTTTTTTCCGTTTACCTAATTGTATGTAAATATTAAGTTTTTTAACTAATTAATACAAAAAGGGGTACACCGATTTGGCCTTATACCTAGTTAGTTAATGGGAGATGGGCGTTTCATTCGAAAACGCTAGTACGGAACTTACGGTAAAAATCAAATATACACATTACAACTTATATTCGGCTATGTCGAAGTTTATATACCCTTGCAGTCCTTGACAATAATAATAATAACATGTAAAGTTAAAAAAAATGCATCAATATACAAACAAAACAATTTTTACTCTTCATACTACAATTTGTTCTTCTTCTTCCCTCATTCCTACAGTTCATGTAGCGTTGCGTCTGTGTGTGTATGCATGTGCTCTGTTGATTTGATGATGACGTAGTAGGCAACAAGCAGCGCTGCCGGCAGCGATTGAACAGATTTAAATTGACTGTAACTTGTGTTCTATTTATTCTATCCGACTGAAATTTTGGAATCTGAGTTATTGTAGCCAATACTATCATCAATAGTAAATTTCATTGGGATACTCCAATTTTTATGAAAATGTTTATTCTGGAGCTATGTGATATAGTGGTCCGATCCTGACAATTTTCATAGTTTTTCTTAACCGGGTAATAAATAAGTAAATAAAAAGCCGCGGTAGCTTTTAGGATGGCTGAGTAAAACGCATACGCACCGACGGACGGACGGACAGACGGACATGGCTATATCGACTCAGCTTCTCATGCTGATCAAGAATATATATACTTTATGGGGTCGGAAACGTCTCCTTCTGTGCGTTACAAACATCTGATCAATTTTATAATACCCTCTGCAAGGGTATAATGAAGCAGGAAGATGTTCAACCATCAACAAGCCGGCTCACAAAAGGGATTTAATAGAATATCAGTGTTTACCAATTGAAGATTTATCCGAAGAAGCACAGGAATGGAAAAACAAGGACTTCAAAAAGGTTCAGATAAGGGAATAGATTAAAAACTTCTCGTGTTAGACAAAATATAGACCTTTTACAGCATGTTAGGCAGCCTCTTCGGACCCACTTTTTGCATCACTGAGACGCGTGCGATCACGAAAGGATTTGGAAAATAGCAACTTTAGTCCCGAAATGTTGAGTTTATTACATATTGATGTAAACATTGGAAAAATTAAATTAAAATTAAACTAAAAAATATGTAAAAAATTTTATTTTTTACTTTTTGTAATTATGTTAGAAAATCAAAATAAAACATTAAAAGATGCTTCATAGTCGTTTAAAGCAATGAAAAATTCCATTTGTGAATGAAAAAAACGGGTTCTGCTCCATTTTTAAAGAAAAAACAAGCTTGAATATATTTTCTGTCTTTGAATGTTACAGCACCACGAACACCCAGCACTTTTGGCAAACATATATTTTGAAGCTTAAGGTATTCTTTATCATGCTTTTTAAATTTTTAAAATCGCTTTATCGGTTTAGAAGCTATGATTTTAGCAAAGTAAAATGCCAAAAGGCCCCACTGTGCGTCGCTGGCCCAATATTCGATGCCATGTGGTTAATTTGTGAAGACGCATACTAGCAGTTCCCGTTTACTATTCAATTTTTTTTTTAACGTTTAATATATATTCCCCATAGTACGGCACCGTAAGTCCAGATGGGTTTCAGTACGGAGTTGTATAGGAGAACTTTATACTCTAGACGTTGAGGGGACCGAGCATTGATGATCCAATGTAAGCTACTCGCTTTCAGTTTAAGCTGTGACTTTTTTGCTTTGATGTGCTTGCGCCAAGTTAGTCTTCTGTCTAGGTGGATGCCAAGGTAAGTGACACCCACGGCTTGAGGAATTGGTACGTTGTTTAGCATTAGAGCTAGACAGTTTCATCTGTTAAGCGTAAATGTAACATATTTGCATTTCTGCTCGTTGAGGCGGATACGCCAGGTTGCTAGCCATTCCTCTACCACCTTGAAGTGTTCCTCTAATTTTGCAGAGGCTTGTATTGGGCATTTGGATCTGCTGAGGATTGCCGTGTCATCGGCAAAAGTGGACTTTGTAAGTCCTAAACTCGTTGGTAAGTCTACAGTTACAGCAGGTAGAGCAATGGGCCGAGTACACTGCCTTGCGGTACACCAGCTTTGATTTCAAAGTCAGCCGAGACGGAGCCATTACATCTTACATCGATTTTCTTATTGTAAAGGTAAGATTCCATGAGTTTGTGGGTGTACTGTGGGTAGAGAGATGTTTATACCGTTTTTTTTTTGTGTCAAGACTTTGCGCATGCTATCTTGCAGCAGCAAGTTTGGTGTGCAAAATGGTTTTGGGATAAGTGTACCCGTGGTTTCTGTGACTTTGTCTTCAATAGAGGGAAAGCCTGCTTCTGTCAGTACACACTTTATTGGTGATGTTGCCAGCATTGATGCTGCGTTGACCTGCAGTGTGATAGGCTGGTTTAAGATGCCTTAGATGAGTTTTAGCGTACCATCCGAAGATTGGAAGCCCATATTCAATTTTAGAGAGTATCAAGGACCTGGTGACATTAATTAGGCTGTTGATATTTATTAAGGAATTTTTAGAGGTTAGGTATTTATTAACATTTAGTTTTTTCAAGTGTTTCTCTTAGATATAAACAGTGTTTTTTAAAAGTAATTTTTTTATCAAAGATTATACCAAGTGTCATAAGGGCTGGAGCTCCGGCAAGGTGTCCATAGTCCTGTGTTTGGGCTTAAAGCCCACCTGATTTGGACTTACATATAAGTTTGTTTTTTTGTAATATACCACATAAGTCTACGAGCTATCATCTTTTCAAATATTTTGCTTAAACATGAGAGCAGCGAGATTGGTCGAAAGCTGCTGATTTCACCAGAAGATTTGTTGTGCTTAGGTATTGGCAGAGCAGTCGCTGATTTCCATACATGAGGATAGATTCCATCGTTAAAGATACAATTGTAAATCCCAAGAAGCGTTGACTTCGCAGAGGGTGGGAGGTGTTTAATCATTGGATATGATATACGTTCGTGCCCTGAAGTCTTTCCCTAAGCTGTTTGCAACACGGTTTCAAGTTCCAGTTCCGTAAATTTCAATTCGATTTATTTAGCTGATATTGAAATACTAGTAGGGTTGTGTATAAAGTCGAGAAAAATATTTTTGTTTTTAATGTACTGAATTTCAAAATTACTTTATTGTGAATATGCAGACCAATTTTAGAAAATTCATTTGCAGAAGGTGAGGGGACTAACTCGTTTTAATGAATTTTAATGAATTTTATTTTAGGAGGGGGGACTCCGTAAGAGATGTTATATCGGACCAAATTTGTTTCGTGGAAGTTTGTGGTATAATATTGGAAGTAAACTCTATAAAATATTTTCGCCTAGCTGCTTTAACCGACCGTTTAAAACTGGCATTGGCTTTTTTATAGGCTAACAAATTGGAATCAGACATCTTATATTTGAATAACTGCCACATATGTTGTTTAGTATCTCGAAGCCTCTGAAGACTATTTTTCCACCAGCAAATTTTTCTTTTAAATGAATGTGGTTTAGTTTGTGGTATTGCGATATTAGCGGCCATACTGATGGCTTTTGTTAGTTGAGCAACTTGCAATTGTATGTTGGAGCCCCACTCCAACCCAATGACAATGTCGATTACAAGAAAAGGCAAAAATGTCCCAATTTGCTGTGTCGGTTTTGTAGTTGGGGCAGATTTTAGTGTTTTGGAAATGGAATTGATCACGGCCGTACAGGTCATCTACAACTGACCATTTACAGAAAGGGTAGAGCGAAGGAGAGATAAATGTCATGTCAAATGTGTTGAAAAGTGAGTTGGAGAGCCGTCATTTAATAGTGCCATATCAGCTAGCGATTAGGCTTTTTCAATTTTCTTGCCTCTGGCATTCGTATAGCTGGATCCCCAGGCAAAGCTGCAGGCATTAAAATCCCCTACTAGCATGATTGGAGGGTTTATCCAATTAAAAATTCCGCGTAGTTGGCTGGTAGAAATGGGTTGATTATGTCGAATATATGAATTGACAATTGTTAACTTTATATCCAGGTCTAAACGTGTTATGTATCAATTAATTCTAAATCAATAAACGGTCAGTCTAGCATAAGCTCTCAACAAGAACACGCGAACCTCTCTACTTGGGAGTCATATCTAGAACAGAAAAACAAAAAGCATATTTTCTTTCTTGGTGTGGCGAGCTTCTTGTTTGCTCGAGCTTCTTAAAAAACTCTTCGGGAGTAACAATTTAAACACTCGTACATATAAAGAGCTCACAGATAAACTTACTGTACATTTCACAACTAAGCGTCATATTGTAGCAGCGCGCTACGAATTTTTTAAGAAAGAGATGGCACATGGTCAAACACACAAAGAGTGGGTAGCAGCAACCTAGATGACATCATCATCTCCTCAGCTCCAACAAGCGAAGAACATCTTAAACGAATCGAGCAAGTTTTAAACATACTTCAAGAAATAGGAATCAAATGCAAAAAGGCAAAGTGCTTCTTTTTCAAAGACGATATAGAACACTTGGGAAGACGGACTAGTCCTGCTGGAATTTTGCCAGACACAACCGGACTAGAAGCTGTACGATTATAAGCAACTGGAAGCATTTATGGGTAAAGTAAATTACTATTGCAGCTTTATACCAAACTTTTCACAGTTGGCAGTACCTTTAAACCAACTTCGTACAAAATATGTAAAATTTTATTTTGGTCCGAAACAACTACAAGCCTTTTCAGCTCTGAAGTCTCACATTATTAACGCAACGCAACTGGAGCATTTTGATGAAAACTTACCGATCGTGCTCGCAGCAGACGCATTATCTTTTGGTCTCGGAGTAGCCCTTTCTCATATTCTACGATTTCACCAATATCTGCAACCTATATCCTCCTGCACTCCTTTCTGTAGGATGGCCAGAAAAGTTAGAAAGTGGCAACTAAGATTTTTTGCCATACTTTAATCGTAAGTTTTGCTTTAACAATTAATGATCACTTACTTTGTTTACAGTCAGATGCAAATCGAATGGTGATTCCAACCAGTCTACGTCCAAAAGTCCTTAAACTATTACATGAGGAACATTGGGGCATTGTTGCATGAAACATGTTTGGTAGCCTGCCATTGATGAAGACATAAAAAATCTAGCTCAGACATGCAACATCTGCAAGAGCAACAATCCAGCGCCACCACGACAATACCAGAGTTGGCCTACAGCAACCACAACTTGGGAGCAAATCCACATCTACGTCGCACAGTTGGGCCTCTGCTCGGATAGCGTTGCAAAAATCAGTTTTTTCATAATCGCGTTTGGCAAAAATGATATGTGCAATCGATAGGGAATACTTCAGAGATTATAAATCCAAAAAAAAAAAATTTTTGATATCGGTTGAGATTCATGGGCTAGAGGCGCCCAAAGCAGAGACATTTTTAGTAAATGGGAAAAAATATTTAAAAAATTATTTGAAAAATTATATAGATAATTAAAAAAAAAAATCGCAACTTTAAAACTGAATATTGGGCGATTTCAACAATCGATCTTGGATTTTTTGGATTCTGAAAAGTATGTTCTTTATTAAATTTTAATAATTACTTAAATCGTTATTGAACTAGAAGCGTTTAAAAAATGTACTAAATATTGGCATTTTTGAACTTTGGTGTATATCCTAGTATCACTACCGCACTACATACACTTGGTAGGTGAAATATTTACCTATCAGAGGTAAATATGCAGAGACCTGCGACACCGAAGCGTTAGCCATACAACTAACTCGCCTAAAAAATCCGCTGCAGGTATAAGGAAGAGGAAGAGCGCATGCGTATTGGCCTGTAGCTTCTTTGTATTTAAATGATAACATTGCGTAATGCTGTTTTGCAAATACTACCTGTTTATGTATATGCCTTTCTACAATGTTAGATTGCTAATTACCTGCTTTGGAAAAACTGACAAGGCAGATAAATGTTAGTAGGCAATGAAAAATTGGTCCTAGTTGCAGGTTGGTGCTTTTTTCCGTTTACCTAATTGTAAGTAAATATTAAGTTTTTTAACTAATTAATACAAAAAGGGGTACACCGATTTGGCCTTATACCTAGTTAGTTAATGGGAGATGGGCGTTTCATTCGAAAACGCTAGTACGGAACTTTAGGTAAAAATAAAAAATAAAATAAAAAATAAATAAAAAATATACACATTATAACTTATATTCGGCTATGCCGAAGTTTATATACCCTTGCAGTCCTTGACAATAATAATAATAACATGTAAAGTTAAAAAAAATGCATCAATATACAAACAAAACAATTTTTACTCTTCATACTACAATTTGTTCTTCTTCTTCCCTCATTCCTACAGTTCATGTAGCGTTGCGTCTGTGTGTGTATGCATGTGCTCTGTTGATTTGATGATGACGTAGTAGGCAACAAGCAGCGCTGCCGGCAGCGATTGAACAGATTTAAATTGACTGAAACTTCTGAGTTATTGTATCAAATACTATCATCAATAGTAAATTTCATTGGGATACTCCAATTTTTATGAAAATGTTTATTCTGGAGCTATGTGATATAGTGGTCCGATCCTAACAATTTTCATAGTTTATCTCAACCGGGTAATAAATAAGTAAATAAAAAGCCGCGGTAGCTTTTAGGATGGCTGAGTAAAACGCATACGCACCGACGGACGGACGGACAGACGGACATGGCTATATCAACTCAGCTTCTCATGCTGATCAAGAATATATATACTTTATGGGGTCGGAAACGTCTCCTTCTGTGCGTTACAAACATCTGATCAATTTTATAATACCCTCTGCAAGGGTATAATGAAGCAGGAAGATGTTCAACCATCAACAAGCCGGCTCACAAAAGGGATTTAATAGAATATCAGTGTTTACCAATTGAAGATTTATCCGAAGAAGCACAGGAATGGATAAACAAGGACTTCAAAAAGGTTCAGATAAGGGAATAGATTAAAAACTTCTCGTGTTAGACAAAATAAAGACCTTTTACAGCATGTTAGGCAGCCACTTCGGACCCACTTTTTGCATCACTGAGACGCGTGCGATCACGAAAGGATTTGGAAAATAGCAACTTTAGTCCCGAAATGTTGAGTTTATTACATATTGATGTAAACATTGGAAAAATTAAATTAAAATTAAACTAAAAAATATGTAAAAAATTTTATATTTTACTTTTTGTAATTAAGCAATGAAAAATTCCATTTGTGAATGAAAAAAACGGGTTCTGCTCCATTTTTAAAGAAAAAACAAGCTTGAATATATTTTCTGTCTTTGAATGTTACAGCACCACGAACACCCAGCACTTTTGGCAAACATATATTTTGAAGCTTAAGGTATTCTTTATCATGCTTTTTAAATTTTTAAAATCGCTTTATCGGTTTAGAAGCTATGATTTTAGCAAAGTAAAATGCCAAAAGGCCCCACTGTGCGTCGCTGGCCCAATATTCGATGCCATGTGGTTAATTTGTGAAGACGCATACTCGCAGTTCCCGTTTACTGTTAAATTTTTTTTTTTAACGTTTAATATATATTCCCCATATTACGGCACCGTAAGTCCAGATGGGTTTCAGTACGGAGTTGTATAGGAGAACTTTATACTCTAGACGTTGAGGGGACCGAGCATTGATGATCCAATGTAAGCTACTCGCTTTCAGTTTAAGCTGTGACTTTTTTGCTTTGATGTGCTTGCGCCAAGTTAGTCTTCTGTCTAGGTGGATGCCAAGGTAAGTGACACCCACGGCTTGAGGAATTGGTACGTTGTTTAGCATTAGAGCTGGACAGTTTCTTCTATTAAGCGTAAATGTGACATGTTTGCATTTCTGCTCGTTGACCCGGATACGCCAGGATGCTAGCCATTCCTCTACCAGAGGAATGCAGAGGCTTGTATTCGGCATTTGGATCCGCTGAGGATTGCCGTGTCATCGGCAAAAGTGGACTTTGTAAGTCCTAAACTCGTTGGTAAGTCTACAGTTACAGCAGGTAGAGCAATGGGCCGAGTACACTGCCTTGCGGTACACCAGCTTTGATTTCAAAGTCAGCCGAGACGGAGCCATTACATCTTACAGCGAATTTCCTATTGTAAAGGTAAGATTCCATGAGTTTGTGGGTGTACTGTGGCGGTTTTTGCCGGATTTTGAACATCAGATCCTCCAGCCAAACTCTTTTGAAAGCCTGGGCAACGTCGAGAAATACAGCCGTACAGTATTCTTTTAGTTGGAATGCTGTTCGTATTTCGGATGTTATGCGATTGACTTGTTTGTGCCATGTTTTTCGCGGAAGCCGAACTGGTGTAAACGGATTGTTTTCTCCGATGCCAGAAATGAGTTTAGTCGGATCTGCATGACCTTTTCAAAAAGCTTCGAAAGACATGACAGCAAACTAATTGGCCTATAGGATGATGGCTCGGTTTTGTGCTTTCCCACTTTAGGAATCATGATGATAGTGGACCTTTTCCATGCTCTTGGGAAGTAGCCAATTCTTATTACAGCATTGAACAGCTTGCAGATGTATTGTATGGCAATGATAGGGAGTTCTAGGATCATTTTCGGTGTGATTAGGTCATGGCCAGGGGCTTTTTTTCGGCTTTATGTGGTTTTTAATAACTGCAGTGATCTCATCCGATTGGAAATCCGAGTACTCACTATACGTTAATGTGCTCGAAGGGGGAAGTACAAATGAGTTTGATATTGGATTTGGCTGCAAAACCATTTTAAAAATGTGTGGCAAATACGGATGCCCTCTCTTCGTCACTGCGGGCCCATCCACCCGTTGGACCCCATATTGGTGAAACTGTCTCTATAGGAGCGCTTAAAGTTGGGTGGGCTTTCCACAGCGGATGTTTAGTGCTAGTTGGACTGAGCTTTTCTATGTATTTCTTTTGAGCCCAGCTTTCCTCTTGTCTTAACTCCTTGGAGAGGTTGCGATTGGCATGTCTTAGGAGAAGTTTTTCTGCTGGTGATCGAGTAATCTGCCATTCTCTTCTTAGACGTCGTTTTTCCGTTATTAATTGTTCTATTCGCCGGTTCGTACGCTTTTCCACAGGTTAAGTTTAAGTACGGGCATGTGGAGTAGACACTTTTGCTGCAGCTTCCCTCATCGACTCAAGTGCAGGGACGCACATGTCAATGTCCTCTGCAGCATCCACTGCACTGGAGAGGTAACTTTTCCATTTCTTCAGCTTTGTGTTGTTATTTTTCGGGCTGAGAGCATAAGTGAGAGTTTGGTGGTCAGTGTAAATGATCACCTTGGATTTGCCGTATACATACATCCTTAACTTATCCAATGCCCATACTATTGCTAGCATTTCTCTTTCATTTGTAGCATAATTTTCTTCGGCCTTGGATAACGCACGGGAAAGAAATGTAATGGGTCTACCGTGCTGTTCTAGAGAAGCTCCTAATGCAAAATTTGAGGCATCAGTGGTTAGATGTAACTCTTGTTTAAAATCAGGGTATGCTCACATCACGTCTTGTGATACTAGTGCATTTTTTACTTTCTCAAAGGCATCGAGTTCGGCTTCACCGAATCGGATTTCGATCTTGCTTGAGACATTCTTTTTAGCTCTGCCATGTTCTCCTCTCAATAACGCCGTCAAGGGTCTAGGTAACTTAGCAAAATCTTTGATAAATCTTCTGTAATAACTAGCTAATCCCAGGAAGGACCTTAGTTGTTTTAGGTTCTTTAGTATGGGGAACTTTATAATGGCTTGGATTTTCTCTGGATTGGTTTTAACTCCCTCCCTTGAGATAACTACGCCTAGGAAATCAACGCTGTGTCTTAGGAATTTGCATTTATCTACTTGGACCTTCATATTTGCTTTGGACAAGGTAGAAAATACTAGAGCTAGATGTCGGAAATGCTCTTCCTCAGATTTACTGAATATTATTATATCATCAATGTAGACATAGCAAACTTTTCCAACGAGATCTCTCAAAATGTCATCGAGAGCTCTTTAAAATATTGATAGGGAATTTTTTAGGCCGAACTCGTATTTCCCTTCATTTACAGAAAATGCCGTTTTTTCAATATCAGATTCCTTAAGGGAAATCTAATGAAATCCGCTCTTTAGATCAAGAACAGAGAAATACTTGTTGTTGCCCAACTGCGCAACCATTTCTCCGATTTCGGGGATAGGATACTTATCCGAAACTGTAACTGCATTGAGCTTTCTGTAATCAATGACCATCCTATATTTCTTATTCCCAAGGCTGTCGCTCTTTTTAGGGACTATCCATACAGGGGAATTATAGGGCGACCGTGAGGGTCGTATTATACCATCTCGTAGTAATTCTTGTAGCTGGTCTTCTACTATTTCTTTGAGAGAAGCTGGGTACGGATAATGTTTGGTGTAGACTGCAGTGTCTGTTGTCGTTCGGATTTCTCCTTGGACATTAGTAGCATAAGTCAACATCTTATTTGGGTCTGCGAAAAGCGATTCGTACTCCTCTTGGAGTGCCTTTAACCCTAGTTTCTGCTGATTGGTGAGCTCGTCTGATTCGATCGTATGGACCTGATGAGCTCGCATCTGTTTTACTTTGACAACGTGAGAGTTGTTGACATATAGTAGATCTTTCCCTACATCAATGATGTCGTTTAATTCTCTTAGTATGTCATTACCTAGAATCCCATGGAACGGATTCAAATTAGGTAATAAGAAGAAAGTTATAGGTTTGTTGGGTTCGTTGAATAAATCCAAATGGATATGGCTGTTGATTAGAATGCGACCACTTACGGTGTTCGCGTAAAACTTGTGTTCATTCGTTTTGACGTTTTTGACTATTTCTGGTTGGACATAGTTTTTGTTGGAGCCGGTATCTATTAAGAAATTGTATGCGGTTCCGTCTTTGTCCCGGACAACAAAGTACGGCAAAGAGGAACACTTAAACCTAAAAAATTAACGGTGTCCTCAATTTGTGGCTGTTGAGGCTCCTGTGATTGTGATTTGGTTTCCTCTTTATTCTGCGGGACTAGCTCTGAGTTGTCCCCTTGTGAGGTAAAATATTCCTCCTGCTGTTGATATTCACGAACCTCAGAATATGGGACTAATTCGAAAAGGTCTTCTTGGCCTTGGTAAGCAGACTGATAATCGGACGTATCGGAGTAATGCTCTTCTTGAGGCGGTATGGTGATATATTGTTCACCTGACATACCGGTTTCGATATGGAATTGCCTCTGTACTTTATTGGGAAAATTTCCAGTGGACTGGTTGACTCTTTTGAGAGCAAATTGTTGTGGTGAATTAACGTTTGGCTTGTTCATGTAGTCAACTTTTTTTGTTAGAATAGAGCCGTCGACATCCATAGGTGTTGCTGCCGGCTGAGGCTTCGGGGCAAATGGCCTCGGTGGTGCACCGAGTCCAACATCTCGCACATTTGCAATGCATGCCTCAGATCTCTGGGTTGAGCTAAGCTCATTCTGTCTGAGAGATCTCCGTTAAGACCTCTGAAGAAGGTATCTAGAGCCCTATCTCTGACCTGTTTTGCCATGGCTTCCATAGTCTCGGGAGTATAACCCAGTGTTTCGATTTGGTCTAGTATTAACGACATCTGTTGGTAAACGGCGAAGTAAAATTGATGAATGGATGCGCCTTTCGGGGTCATGGTGAATAGCTGATATTCTAGAGTGCTTAAATCTCGTTTGTCTGAGTACTCAGATAACAGACACTGGCACTTTGTCTAATTCATGCCAGTTATCCTGGACGCTAGCTGTCTGGTCCCTAAAGGGAATGTGTCCTGGCTGAGAATAATTTAATTGCTTCACTGCTTCCTGTAGCTGAGATGACAAAATTGTTTGGATAGCTACATCTAATCCTTGTATCGACAGTGCCGCTATTCTATTTGCTGTTGCTGCACCTGAGTCGGATGCTGTCGGAGCATCAGAAGCTGTTGCCTGACTACCACCCTGCTGGAGGACTGCTGCTTTAACCCAGTTGTCATTAGTCATTTTGGAAAAAATATTCTGAACCAGGTTTCCTTCAAGGAAATAAGTGTTACGATATCGCGAATATTATGACGTCACGAAAGATATAATACCGCGAAAATTGGATTTTTAGTTTATATTGACAAAGGTATAGCGGTATGTCCGCTAATCTTGGGTGGAAATGGTTTTTGGTACTTAAATACTTAATTTGTGGTATTATGCAAATTTTTCAATATTAAATGATTATTCTCTATTTTCTCCAAAAATATTTTTTAAATCTTAGTTTGTGGTATTATGCAAATTTTTCAGTATTAAATGATTATTCTCTTTTTTTCAAAATTTTTTTTTGAAGATTTTGAATCATTTCTCTCCCTTTTTTTGGGATTACTTATTACTAGTTTCTTTTTCAATTTTTGATTCTTTTTTCAAATTTCACCCTGTCTGATTCTTAGTGTAGTTCAATATAGTGTTTTTATTTCGTTGACACTTTAAGGCATTTAACGCGTTTCTCGGTCACGACCACTGGTATCTTTCACTAACACTCGATCAAGTTTTATTTGGCAGGGTCCCTGCTCGGGCGCCAATTAAACACTTCCTTCACTCACGGTATAAAAAAATAAAGTTTTTATTTAAAGTCACTTTACAATTACAACTTAATGATAACTGAAAGATTCTGACTGAGTGAATTCCGCGGAGCTAAAGCGAAGTTACCGGATGGTTTGGACTTAGGCTTAAGACTGATTTTCTATGATTTGATTATGTTGTTTACACAAGTGTTCAGGACCATTCTTTGTTTATTGCCGAAATTAGTGGAGTGGTTCTGGGTATCAGGCTTGTTGTTTATCCTAGCGATCGGACTGTTACTTGGGATAGGCGATCATGCGACAAATTGGCATGTGACGATTGAGTGGGGTGACTTGTTGTTTATCCTAGCGATCGGACTGTTATTTGAGACAGGCGATCATGCGACAAATGGGCATGTGACAACTGAGTGGGGTTGACCGTTGGGTATTGCATGTGATGATGAAATAGGGTCGGCCAATGAGCAAGCGGTTAATGGGCATGTGTTGACGGACTTGGGTTTATGTCTTTCTTGTTATGGTATAAGTACTTGACGCCTTGTTATGATGCGTCCTCGGTCGCAACAACATATTGAACTGGAGCGATTGAGACTTCCATTGGTGGACCATGGTTGCCTGTTCCGTGGCTGCAGAATTTTTTGATGATGTAATATGTTTTCATTGCAGCTGCCAGAAGGGTTAAAAAAATCCAGTTTGACGAAGACATAATCAAGTTGTTTCTTTGGATTCTCTCCAGATTATTAGTATTATTAATGTGTAGTTCCTTGATCATTTCCAGTGATAACCTTTCACCTCTTTGCTGCTTATCTGATAGTAATTGCAACAGCGGCGGTTGAACCTCGACTTTAAAGCGTGTCTTCACAATATACCAGGAGTCTTCTATGATGACTGTCGCGTTTTCCGCTTGAATTATGAAGGTGCCTTCTAGGGTAATGTTTTCTCCATTGATGTTGATGTCCCCTTGAAATTGGTTCAGCAGCAAGGTACCGGGCATTATTTCTGAATGGGATTTTACGTGCTGGTTGTTGATGACCTTACATTGTGGATTCCTTCTTTGCAAGTAGGCTCCTACACATTTACTGTTTTCTAAATTAGTCAGATCTTCCATACAAATTGTTTTACCATTATGAATTTTACATTTATTCTTATTGGTTAACCCGAAGTATTTCTTGTTATATTTCATGATATTCTCGTAGTCTATTTCTTCTATAAATTTTTGATATTTAATTGGTATTGCAAGGATTTGTTTACAAATTTCATTAATTACTCTGGGTAGGCTAACAATATAAAGGAGTGATTTACCGTCTGAGGCTATGCTGACCTCGGCAAACTCTATTAGTTCTTCAATGTTTACAAATGTTAGGCTCTTTTCTTTTATTGTGTCAATAAAATCTATTTCAGCAGAGGACAGTATTAATGAGTTTACGGTATTGGCCTTAGCCCAATCAATTGCGTAAATAATATTTGTTATTTCTTCTCTTAAAAGACTTAATTTAAATTTGGTTATTTCAATTTCTTCTGACTTATTATTGTATTCGGGTTTACCTCTAATTAATATGGTATTAGTTATCTTAATTAAATCGTTTATCTTATTTTCTATTAGATTATTAATTATGACCTGCCGATTATTGTTTTCCAATTGTTCATTGATCTTAACTACCACAATCTTATGATCCTCGTGATCAGGTGTGCCCGCTAACCATTTCCAAGCCGTGCCAATTATATCAAGCGAACTTTTGTTTCTGAATTTCATCGGCTGAAGCCTCCTCAATTCGTTCTGTATCCGAGTTATCTCATAGGCCAAAAATGGTTGATACGGACTAAGGTTTGATGAATTCTTAACGACTTCTTTTAGAACGGATATGGCCATTTGATATTTTTCTAATTCGATGACGTGAATGATTTTAAACGTTCCGTTCTGGCGCGCGGCTAACCCGGTTTCCAACATGACCACTCTTGACTTAGTATAGTCTAGTATGGTTGTGTGACCCCAGCAAAGTGGTAATATGAGCAATCTGTTGGAAGAGGATGTTTATCAATACTTCAAGTGGTTTTTATGAACTCTCCTGCCTGACCTGGTTTTAATCTTGGTATTAAGATCTTTGGCTACTATTTCTTTTTTATATCTAGACGTTAGTTTCGAGCCTAGCCGTTTATTAATCCTAACGTAGATGATTTTACCTGGATCGTAGATTTTGACGGGTTTTTTTGTTTTATTATGGTACCCTAGGTCCTTATTTTGCTTCTTTAAAATGGTTTCTGAAATCTTTTCCCTTTCAAGTGCTAATTTTTCTGGATTATGGATTAAATGTATTCCAAAAAATGCTTCTATTGGCTTTTTGTTGGTGGTACTATGGATGGTTTTATTGTACTCGTCCACGGCTTTGAATATTAAATCCTCGAATTCCATTTCGGGGTGCTCTAGCTTCAAGCATCTCATTATTTCTGTATATGTTGAATGAAATCTTTCTATTTGGCCGTTGCTAGACGAAGTATATGGTGGAGTAGTGTGGACTTGTATACCTAACTGATTATTCAAAAGAAATTTTATTGATGCAGAATTTAAAGCCTTTTCGTTATCCATCACCACGGTTTTTGTCATACCGAAGGCTATTAACAACTCACGTAAGGGTACTTTAAGGTGTTCTGGTGCTTTTGAGTTTACGAGTTAAACTTGCGCGTATTTAGAAAATTTGTCTAAGTATTGCGGTTAAAATAATCTTATTTTGGGTGGAATATAAATCTATATGAATAATTTCACCTGGATATTTTGGAATAGGGGTTGGTTGTATTTCTTGATTCGGAGGGTGTTGGAGTTTGCACGTTTGGCAAGAGTTTACTATTGCTTCTACCTTTTTCTTCATACCGGGAAAAAAATATTCAGATAAAATTTGTTTTTTATTTTCAACGGAATTTCTATGTGCTCTGAGGTGTTCTTTTATTATGATATCTTGTTGTTGACACTGATCATGGACATCTATAGTTTGAGTATGTGTGAATCTTGCCTTGTAGTTCCTAAAATGCTCCGGAAATATTTGTTGAATTTTTCCCATGATACTTTCGGAAGTGAAAATACCATTAACTATTATAGGATGCATTTTTTCTTTCAAGATGGTTACAAGATCTTCTTCGGAATAATTGCTTCTCACTATTGTATGTCTATGATATGTAGGGAACGGTATTTCAAAGGTGGTGCATTCGTTATCACCAGTGAGGATAAACAATTGGTTTTTAAAGACATTGATGGGGATTTCCATTGCGTGAATGAGTTCATGACCTGAGCTTTCATCACTATTTACTGTAGCTGACGTCCTGCTAGCATTTATGCTGGTAGGGTTTCTAGAGAGTGCGTCTGCTACCATATTTGAGATACCCGGTTTATATTTCAACTCGTAGTTATATTCTTCTAGGTAACTTTTCCATTTCTTCAGCTTTGTGTTGTTATTTTTCGGGCTGAGAGCATAAGTGAGAGTTTGGTGGTCAGTGTAAATGATCACCTTGGATTTGCCGTATACATACATCCTTAACTTATCCAATGCCCATACTATTGCTAGCATTTCTCTTTCATTTGTAGCATAATTTTCTTCGGCTTGGATAACGCACGGGAAAGAAATGTAATGGGTCTACCGTTCTGTTCTAGAGAAGCTCCTATTGCAAAATTTGAGGCATCAGTGGTTAGATGAAACTCTTGTTTAAAATCAGGGTATGCTAACATCACGTCTTGTGATACTAGTGCATTTTTTACTTTCTCAAAGGCATCGAGTTCGGCTTCACTGAATCGGATTTCGATCTTGCTTAAGACATTCTTTTTAGCTCTGCCATGTTCTCCTCTCAATAACGCCGTCAAGGGTCTAGCTAACTTAGCAAAATCTTTGATAAATCTTCTGTAATAACTAGCTAATCCCAGGAAGGATTAGTTGTTTTAGGTTCTTTGGTATGGGGAACTTTATAATGGCTTGAATTTTCTCTGGATTGGTTTTAACTCCCTCCCTTGAGATAACTACGCCTAGGAAATCAACGCTGTGTCTTAGGAATTTGCATTTATCTACTTGGACCTTCATATTTGCTTTGGACAAGGTAGAAAATACTAGAGCTAGATGTCGGAAATGCTCTTCCTCAGATTTACTGAATATTATTATATCATCAATGTAGACATAGCAAACTTTTCCAATGAGATCTCTCAAAATGTCATCGAGAGCTCTTTGAAATATTGATGGGGAATTTTTTAGGCCGAACTCGTATTTCCCTTCATTTACAGAAAATGCCGTTTTTTCAATATCAGATTCCCTAAGGGAAATCTGATGAAATCCGCTCTTTAGATCAAGAACAGAGAAATACTTGTTGTTGCCCAACTGCGCAACCATTTCTCCGATTTCGGGGATAGGATACTTATCCGAAACTGTAACTGCATTGAGCTTTCTGTAATCAATGACCATCCTATATTTCTTATTCCCAAGGTTGTCGCTCTTTTTAGGGACTATCCATACAGGGGAATTATAGGGCGACCGTGAGGGTCGTATTATACCATCTCGTAGTAATTCTTGTAGCTGGTCTTCTACTATTTCTTTGAGAGAAGCTGGGTACGGATAATGTTTGGTGTAGACTGCAGTGTCTGTTGTCGTTCGGATTTCTCCTTGGACATTAGTAGCATAAGTCAACATCTTATTTGGGTCTGCGAAAAGCGATTCGTACTCCTCTTGGAGTGCCTTTAACCCTAGTTTCTGCTGATTGGTGAGCTCGTCTGATTCGATCGTATGGACCTGATGAGCTCGCATCTGTTTTACTTTGACAACGTGAGAGTTGTTGACATATAGTAGATCTTTCCCTACATCAATGATGGCGTTTAATTTTCTTAGTGTGTCATTACCTAGAATCCCATGGAACGGATTCAAATTAGGTAATAAGAAGAAAGTTATAGGTTTGTTGGGTTCGTTGAATAAATCCAAATGGATATGGCTGGTGATTAGAATGCGACCACTTACGGTGTTCGCGTAAAACTTGTGTTCATTCGTTTTGGCGTTTTTGACTTTTTCTGGTTGGACATAGTTTTTGTTGGAGCCGGTATCTATTAAAAAATTGTATGCGGTTCCGTCTTTGTCCCGGACAACAAAGTACGGCAAATAGGAACACTTTAACCTAAAAAATTAACGGTGTCCTCAATTTGTGGCTGTTGAGGCTCCTGTGATTGTGATTTGGTTTCCTCTTTATTCTGCGGGACTAGCTCTGAGTTGTCCCCTTGTGAGGTAAATATTCCTCCTGCTGTTGATATTCACGAACCTCAGAATATGGGACTAATTCAAAAAGGTCTTCTTGGCCTTGGTAAGCAGACTGATAATCGGACATATCGGAGTAATGCTCTTCTTGAGGCGGTATGGTGATATATTGTTCACCTGACATACCGGTTTCGATATGGAATTGCCTCTGTACTTTATTGGGAAAATTTCCAGTGGACTGGTTGACTCTTTTGAGAGCAAATTGTTGTGGTGAATTAACGTTTGGCTTGTTCATGTAGTCAACTTTTTTTGTTAGAATAGAGCCGTCGACATCCATAGGAGTTGGTGCCGGCTGAGGCTTCGGGGCAAATGGCCTCGGTGGTGCACCGAGTCCAACATCTCGCACATTTGCAATGCATGCCTCAGATCTCTGGGTTGAGCTAAGCTCATTCTGTCTGAGAGATCTCCGTTAAGACCTCTGAAGAAGGTATCTAGAGCCCTATCTCTGACCTGTTTTGCCATGGCTTCCATAGTCTCGGGAGTATAACCCAGTGTTTCGATTTGGTCTAGTATTAACGACATCTGTTGGTAAACGGCGAAGTAAAATTGATGAATGGATGCGCCTTTCTGGGTCATGGTGAATAGCTGATATTCTAGAGTGCTTAAATCTCGTTTGTCTGAGTACTCAGATAACAGACACTGCGAGATTGCACCCCAATGTAATGCGGTGCGATATACTTTTAACAGTGTATTCGCATGGCCTGTAATTTTGACTCGAATGGTCACAAGAATTGCAAAGTATTTGGGTGTTCCCTGAATGGAAGCGTACAATTCCATCAAACGTGTGGCGGAAGCAAACCATGTTGAGAATTCTTCACGACTACCTGAGAATTTGTCAAGATTTTTTACGATATCTGGACCTTTGTCTAATGCCAGTTATCCTGGACGCTAGCTGTCTGGTCTCTAAAGGAAATGTGTCCTGGCTGAGAATAATTTAATTGCTTCACTGTTTCCTGTAGCTGAGATGACAAAATTGTTTGGATAGCTACATCTAATCCTTGTATCGACAGTGCCTCAATTCTATTTGCTGTTGCTGCACATGAGGTGGATGCTGTCGGAGCATCGGAAGCTGTTGCCTGACTACCACCCTGCTGGAGGACTGCTGCTTTAAACCAGGTTTCCTACAAGGAAATAAGTGTTACGATATCGCGAATATTAAGACGTCACGAAAGATATAATACCGCGAAAATTGGATTTTTAGTTTATATTGACAAAGGTATAGCGGTATGTCCGCTAATCTTGGGTGGAAATGGTTTTTGGTACTTAAATACTTAATTTGTGGTATTATGCAAATTTTTCAATATTAAATGATTATTCTCTATTTTCTCCAAAAATATTTTTTAAATCTTAGTTTGTGGTATTATGCAAATTTTTCAGTATTAAATGATTATTCTCTTTTTTTTCAAAATTTTTTTTTGAAGATTTTGAATTATTTCTCTCCCTTTTTTTGGGATTACTTATTACTAGTTTCTTTTTCAATTTTTGATTCTTTTTTTCAAATTTGACCCTGTCTGATTCTTAGTGTAGTTCAATATAGTGTTTTTATTTCGTTGACACTTTAAGGCATTTAACTCGTTTTCACGGTCACGAACACTGGTATCTTTCACTAACACTCGATCAAGTTTTATTTGGCAGGGTCCCTGCTCGGGCGCCAATTAAACACTTCCTTCACTCACGGTATAAAAAAATAAAGTTTTTATTTAAAGTCACTTTACAATTACAACTTAATGATAACTGAAAGATTCTGACTGAGTGAATTCCGCGGAGCTAAAGCGAAGTTACCGGATGGTTTGGACTTAGGCTTAAGACTGATTTTCTATGATTTGATTATGTTGGATGAAGGCTTGGATAATTGACGTCGTCGCAGGCGGCGGCGTTGGCTGAGTCCATTAGTCCACTAAGACCATTCTTTGTTTACACAAGTGTTCAGGACCATTCTTTGTTTATTGCCGAAATTTGTGGAGTGGTTCTGGGTATCAGGCTTGTTGTTTATCCTAGCGATCGGACTGTTACTTGGGATAGGCGATCATGCGACAAATTGGCATGTGACGATTGAGTGGGGTGACTTGTTGTTTATCCTAGCGATCGGACTGTTATTTGAGACAGGCGATCATGCGACAAATGGGCATGTGACAACTGAGTGGGGTTGACCGTTGGGTATTGCATGTGATGATGAAATAGGGTCGGCCAATGAGCAAGCGGTTAATGGGCATGTGTTGACGGACTTGGGCTTATGTCTTTCTTGTTATGGTATAAGTACTTGACTCCTTGTTATGATAGAAGTGCTTAACTCCTCCCCCTTTAAGTGCGGACGTCCTCGGTCGCAACAACATATTGAACTGGAGCGATTGAGACTTCCATTGGTGGACCATGGTTGCCTGTTCCGTGGCTGCAGAATTTTTTGATGATGTAATATGTTATCATTGCAGCTGCCAGAAGGGTTAAAAAAATCCAGTTTGACGAAGACATAATCAAGTTGTTTCTTTGGATTCTCTCCAGATTATTAGTATTATTGATGTGTAGTTCCTTGATCATTTCCAGTGATAACCTTTCACCTCTTTGCTGCTTATCTGATAGTAATTGCAACAGCGGTGGTTGAACCTCGACTTTAAAGCGTGTCTTCACAATTTACCAGGAGTCTTCTATGATGACTGTCGCGTTTTCCGCTTGAATTATGAAGGTGCCTTCTAGGGTAATGTTTTCTCCATTGATGCTGATGTCCCCTTGAAATTGGTTCAGCAGCAAGGTACCGGGCATTATTTCTGAATGGGATTTTACGTGCTGGTTGTTGATGACCTTACATTGTGGATTCCTTCTTTGCAAGTAGGCTCCTACACATTTACTGTTTTCTAAATTAGTCAGATCTTCCAGTATACAAATTGTTTTACCATTATGAATTTTACATTTATTCTTATTGGTTAACCCGAAGTATTTCTTGTTATATTTCATGATATTCTCGTAGTCTATTTCTTCTATAAATTTTTGATATTTAATTGGTATTGCAAGGATTTGTTTACAAATTTCATTAATTACTCTGGGTAGGCTAACAATATAAAGGAGTGATTTACCGTCTGAGGCTATGCTGACCTCGGCAAACTCTATTAGTTCTTCAATGTTTACAAATGTTAGGCTCTTTTCTTTAATTGTGTCAATAAAATCTATTTCAGCAGAGGACAGTATTAATGAGTTTACGGTATTGGCCTTAGCCCAATCAATTGCGTAAATAATATTTGTTATTTCTTCTCTTAAAAGACTTAATTTAAATTTGGTTATTTCAATTTCTTCTGACTTATTATTGTATTCGGGTTTACCTCTAATTAATATGGTATTAGTTATCTTAATTAAATCGTTTATCTTATTTTCTATTAGATTATTAATTATGACCTGCCGATTATTGTTTTCCAATTGTTCATTGATCTTAACTACCACAATCTTATGATCCTCGTGATCAGGTGTGCCCGCTAACCATTTCCAAGCCGTGCCAAGTATATCAAGCGAACTTTTGTTTCTGAATTTCATCGGCTGAAGCCTCCTCAATTCGTTCTGTATCCGAGTTATCTCATAGGCCAAAAAAGGTTGATACGGACTAAGGTTTGATGAATTCTTAACGACTTCTTTTAGAACGGATATGGCCATTTGATATTTTTCTAATTCGATGACGTGAATGATTTTAAACGTTCCGTTCTGGCGCGCGGCTAACCCGGTTTCCAACATGACCACTCTTGACTTAGTATAGTCTAGTATGGTTGTGTGACCCCAGCAAAGTGGTAACATGAGCAATCTGTCGGAAGAGGATGTTTATCAATACTTCAAGTGGTTTTTATGAACTATCCTGCCTGACCTGGTTTTAATCTTGGTATTAAGATCTTCGGCTACTATTTCTTTTTTATATCTAGACGTTAGTTTCGAGCCTAGCCGTTTATTAATCCTAACGTAGATGATTTCACCTGGATCGTAGATTTTGACGGGTTTTTTTGTTTTATTATGGTACCCTAGGTCCTTATTTTGCTTCTTTAAAATGGTTTCTGAAATCTTTTCCCTTTCAAGTGCTAATTTTTCTGGATTATGGATTAAATGTATTCCAAAAAATGCTTCTATTGGCTTTTTGTTGGTGGTACTATGGATGGTTTTATTGTACTCGTCCACGGCTTTGAATATTAAATCCTCGAATTCCATTTCGGGGTGCTCTAGCTTCAAGCATCTCATTATTTCTGTATATGTTGAATGAAATCTTTCTATTTGGCCGTTGCTAGACGAAGTATATGGTGGAGTAGTGTGGACTTGTATACCTAACTGATTATTCAAAAGAAATTTTATTGATGCAGAATTTAAAGCCTTTTCGTTATCCATCACCACGGTTTTTGTCATACCGAAGGCTATTAACAACTCACGTAAGGGTACTTTAAGGTGTTCTGGTGCTTTTGAGTTTACGAGTTAAACTTGCGCGTATTTAGAAAATTTGTCTAAGTATTGCGGTTAAAATAATCTTATTTTGGGTGGAATATAAATCTATATGAATAATTTCACCTGGATATGTCGGAATAGGGGTTGGTTGTATTTCTTGATTCGGAGGGTGTTGGAGTTTGCACGTTTGGCAAGAGTTTACTATTGCTTCTACCTTTTTCTTCATACCGGGAAAAAAATATTCAGATAAAATTTGTTTTTTATTTTCAACGGAATTTCTATGTGCTCTGAGGTGTTCTTTTATTATGATATCTTGTTGTTGACACTGATCATGGACATCTATAGTTTGAGTATGTGTGAATCTTGCCTTGTAGTTCCTAAAATGCTCCGGAAATATTTGTTGAATTTTTCCCATGATACTTTCGGAAGTGAAAATACCATTAACTATTATAGGATGCATTTTTTCTTTCAAGATGGTTACAAGATCTTCTTCGGAATAATTGCTTCTCACTATTGTATGTCTATGATATGTAGGGAACGGTATTTCAAAGGTGGTGCATTCGTTATCACCAGTGAGGATAAACAATTGGTTTTTAAAGACATTGATGGGGATTTCCATTGCGTGAATGAGTTCATGACCTGAGCTTTCATCACTATTTACTGTAGCTGACGTCCTGCTAGCATTTATGCTGGTAGGGTTTCTAGAGAGTGCGTCTGCTACCATATTTGAGATACCCGGTTTATATTTCAACTCGTAGTTATATTCTTCTAGGTAACTTTTCCATTTCTTCAGCTTTGTGTTGTTATTTTTCGGGCTGAGAGCATAAGTGAGAGTTTGGTGGTCAGTGTAAATGATCACCTTGGATTTGCCGTATACATACATCCTTAACTTATCCAATGCCCATACTATTGCTAGCATTTCTCTTTCATTTGTAGCATAATTTTCTTCGGCTTGGATAACGCACGGGAAAGAAATGTAATGGGTCTACCGTTCTGTTCTAGAGAAGCTCCTATTGCAAAATTTGAGGCATCAGTGGTTAGATGAAACTCTTGTTTAAAATCAGGGTATGCTAACATCACGTCTTGTGATACTAGTGCATTTTTTACTTTCTCAAAGGCATCGAGTTCGGCTTCACTGAATCGGATTTCGATCTTGCTTAAGACATTCTTTTTAGCTCTGCCATGTTCTCCTCTCAATAACGCCGTCAAGGGTCTAGCTAACTTAGCAAAATCTTTGATAAATCTTCTGTAATAACTAGCTAATCCCAGGAAGGATTAGTTGTTTTAGGTTCTTTGGTATGGGGAACTTTATAATGGCTTGAATTTTCTCTGGATTGGTTTTAACTCCCTCCCTTGAGATAACTACGCCTAGGAAATCAACGCTGTGTCTTAGGAATTTGCATTTATCTACTTGGACCTTCATATTTGCTTTGGACAAGGTAGAAAATACTAGAGCTAGATGTCGGAAATGCTCTTCCTCAGATTTACTGAATATTATTATATCATCAATGTAGACATAGCAAACTTTTCCAATGAGATCTCTCAAAATGTCATCGAGAGCTCTTTGAAATATTGATGGGGAATTTTTTAGGCCGAACTCGTATTTCCCTTCATTTACAGAAAATGCCGTTTTTTCAATATCAGATTCCCTAAGGGAAATCTGATGAAATCCGCTCTTTAGATCAAGAACAGAGAAATACTTGTTGTTGCCCAACTGCGCAACCATTTCTCCGATTTCGGGGATAGGATACTTATCCGAAACTGTAACTGCATTGAGCTTTCTGTAATCAATGACCATCCTATATTTCTTATTCCCAAGGTTGTCGCTCTTTTTAGGGACTATCCATACAGGGGAATTATAGGGCGACCGTGAGGGTCGTATTATACCATCTCGTAGTAATTCTTGTAGCTGGTCTTCTACTATTTCTTTGAGAGAAGCTGGGTACGGATAATGTTTGGTGTAGACTGCAGTGTCTGTTGTCGTTCGGATTTCTCCTTGGACATTAGTAGCATAAGTCAACATCTTATTTGGGTCTGCGAAAAGCGATTCGTACTCCTCTTGGAGTGCCTTTAACCCTAGTTTCTGCTGATTGGTGAGCTCGTCTGATTCGATCGTATGGACCTGATGAGCTCGCATCTGTTTTACTTTGACAACGTGAGAGTTGTTGACATATAGTAGATCTTTCCCTACATCAATGATGGCGTTTAATTTTCTTAGTGTGTCATTACCTAGAATCCCATGGAACGGATTCAAATTAGGTAATAAGAAGAAAGTTATAGGTTTGTTGGGTTCGTTGAATAAATCCAAATGGATATGGCTGGTGATTAGAATGCTACCACTTACGGTGTTCGCGAAAAACTTGTGTTCATTCGTTTTGACGTTTTTGACTATTTCTGGTTGGACATAGTTTTTGTTGGAGCCGGTATCTATTAAGAAATTGTATGCGGTTCCGTCTTTGTCCCGGACAACAAAGTACGGCAAAGAGGAACACTTAAACCTAAAAAATTAACGGTGTCCTCAATTTGTGGCTGTTGAGGCTCCTGTGATTGTGATTTGGTTTCCTCTTTATTCTGCGGGACTAACTCTGAGTTGTCCCCTTGTGAGGTAAAATATTTCTCCTGCTGTTGATATTCACGAATCTCAGAATATGGGACTAATTCGAAAAGGTCTTCTTGGCCTTGGTAAGCAGACTGATAATCGGACATATCGGAGTAATGCTCTTCTTGAGGCGGTATGGTGATATATTGTTCACCTGACATACCGGTTTCGATTTGGAATTGCCTCTGTACTTTATTGGGAAAATTTCCAGTGGACTGGTTGACTCTTTTGAGAGCAAATTGTTGTGGGGAATTAACGTTTGGCTTGTTCATGTAGTCAACTTTTTTTGTTAGAATAGAGCCGTCGACATCCATAGGAGTTGGTGCCGGCTGAGGCTTCGGGGCAAATGGCCTCGGTGGTGCACCGAGTCCAACATCTCGCACAATTGCAATGCATGCCTCAGATCTCTGGGTTGAGCTAAGCTCATTCTGTCTGAGAGATCTCCGTTAAGACCTCTGATGAAGGTATCTAGAGCCCTATCTCTGACCTGTTTTGCCATGGCTTCCATAGTCTCGGGAGTATAACCCAGTGTTTCGATTTGGTCTAGTATTAACGACATCTGTTGGTAAACGGCGAAGTAAAATTGATGAATGGATGCGCCTTTCGGGGTCATGGTGAATAGCTTATATTCTAGAGTGCTTAAATCTTGTTTGTCTGAGTACTCAGATAACAGACACTGCGAGATTGCACCCCAATTTAATGCGGTGCGATATACTTTTAACAGTGTATTCGCATGGCCTGTAATTTTGACTCGAATGGTCACAAGAATTGCAAAATATTTGGGTGTTCCCTGAATGGAAGCGTACAATTCCATCAAACGTGTGGCGGAAGCAAACCATGTTGAGAATTCTTCACGACTACCTGAGAATTTGTCAAGATTTTTTACGATATCTGGACCTTTGTCTAATGCCAGTTATCCTGGACGCTAGCTGTCTGGTCTCTAAAGGGAATGTGTCCTGGCTGAGAATAATTTAATTGCTTCACTGTTTCCTGTAGCTGAGATGACAAAATTGTTTGGATAGCTACATCTAATCCTTGTATCGACAGTGCCTCAATTCTATTTGCTGTTGCTGCACATGAGGTGGATGCTGTCGGAGCATCGGAAGCTGTTGCCTGACTACCACCCTGCTGGAGGACTGCTGCTTTAAATCAGCTGTCATTAGTCATTTTGGAAAAAATATTCTGAACCAGGTTTCCTTCAAGGAAATAAGTGTTACGATATCGCGAATATTATGACGTCACGAAAGATATAATACCGCGAAAATTGGATTTTTAGTTTATATTGACAAAGGTATAGCGGTATGTCCGCTAATCTTGGGTGGAAATGGTTTTTGGTACTTAAATGGTTTTTGGTACTTAATTTGTGGTATTATGCAAATTTTTCAATATTAAATGATTATTCTCTTTTTTCTCCAAAAATATTTTTTAAATCTTAGTTTGTGGTATTATGCAAATTTTTCAGTATTAAATGATTATTCTCTTTTTTTCAAAATTTTTTTTTGAAGATTTTGAATTATTTCTCTCCCTTTTTTTGGGATTACTTATTACTAGTTTCCTTTTCAATTTTTTATTCTTTTTTCAAATTTGACCCTGTCTGATTCTTAGTGTAGTTCAATATAGTGTTTTTATTTCGTTGACACTTTAAGGCATTTAACGCGTTTTCACGGTCACGACCACTGGTATCGGGCGCCAATTAAACACTTCCTTCACTCACGGTATAAAAAAATAAAGTTTTTATTTAAAGTCACTTTACAATTACAACTTAATGATAACTGAAAGATTCTGACTGAGTGAATTCCGCGGAGCTAAAGCGAAGTTACCGGATGGTTTGGACTTAGGCTTAAGACTGATTTTCTATGATTTGATTATGTTGGATGAAGGCTTGGATAATTGACGTCGTCGCAGGCGGCGGCGTTGGCTGAGTCCATTAGTCCACTAAGACCATTCTTTGTTTACACAAGTGTTCAGGACCATTCTTTGTTTATTGCCGAAATTTGTGGAGTGGTTCTGGGTATCAGGCTTGTTGTTTATCCTAGCGATCGGACTGTTACTTGGGATAGGCGATCATGCGACAAATTGGCATGTGACGATTGAGTGGGGTGACTTGTTGTTTATCCTAGCGATCGGACTGTTATTTGAGACAAGCGATCATGCGACAAATGGGCATGTGACAACTGAGTGGGGTTGACCGTTGGGTATTGCATGTGATGATGAAATAGGTTCGGCCAATGAGCAAGCGGTTAATGGGCATGTGTAGACGGACTTGGGTTTATGTCTTCCTTGTTATGGTATAAGTACTTGACTCCTTGTTATGATAGAAGTGCTTAACTCCTCCCCCTTTAAGTGCGGACGTCCTCGGTCGCAACAACATATTGAACTGGCGCGATTGAGACTTCCATTGGTGGACCATGGTTGCCTGTTCCGTGGCTGCAGAATTTTTTGATGATGTAATATGTTATCATTGCAGCTGCCAGAAGGGTTAAAAAAATCCAGTTTGACGAAGACATAATCAAGTTGTTTCTTTGGATTCTCTCCAGATTATTAGTATTATTGATGTGTAGTTCCTTGATCATTTCCAGTGATAACCTTTCACCTCTTTGCTGCTTATCTGATAGTAATTGCAACAGCGGCGGTTGAACCTCGACTTTAAAGCGTGTCTTCACAATATACCAGGAGTCTTCTATGATGACTGTCGCGTTTTCCGCTTGAATTATGAAGGTGCCTTCTAGGGGAATGTTTTCTCCATTGATGTTGATGTCCCCTTGAAATTGGTTCAGCAGCAAGGTACCGGGCATTATTTCTGAATGGGATTTTACGTGCTGGTTGTTGATGACCTTACATTGTGGATTCCTTCTTTGCAAGTAGGCTCCTACACATTTACTGTTTTCTAAATTAGTCAGATCTTCCAGTATACAAATTGTTTTACCATTATGAATTTTACATTTATTCTTATTGGTTAACCCGAAGTATTTCTTGTTATATTTCATGATATTCTCGTAGTCTATTTCTTCTATAAATTTTTGATATTTAATTGGTATTGCAAGGATTTGTTTACAAATTTCATTAATTACTCTGGGTAGGCTAACAATATAAAGGAGTGATTTACCGTCTGAGGCTATGCTGACCTCGGCAAACTCTATTAGTTCTTCAATGTTTACAAATGTTAGGCTCTTTTCTTTAATTGTGTCAATAAAATCTATTTCAGCAGAGGATAGTATTAATGAGTTTACGGTATTGGCCTTAGCCCAATCAATTGCGTAAATAATATTTGTTATTTCTTCTCTTAAAAGACTTAATTTAAATTTGGTTATTTCAATTTCTTCTGACTTATTATTGTATTCGGGTTTACCTCTAATTAATATGGTATTAGTTATCTTAATTAAATCGTTTATCTTATTTTCTATTAGATTATTAATTATGTCCTGCCGATTATTGTTTTCCAATTGTTCATTGATCTTAACTACCACAATCTTATGATCCTCGTGATCAGGTGTGCCCGCTAACCATTTCCAAGCCGTGCCAAGTATATCAAGCGAACTTTTGTTTCTGAATTTCATCGGCTGAAGCCTCCTCAATTCGTTCTGTATCCGAGTTATCTCATAGGCCAAAAAAGGTTGATACGGACTAAGGTTTGATGAATTCTTAACGACTTCTTTTAGAACGGATATGGCCATTTGATATTTTTCTAATTCGATGACGTGAATGATTTTAAACGTTCCGTTCTGGCGCGCGGCTAACCCGGTTTCCAACATGACCACTCTTGACTTAGTATAGTCTAGTATGGTTGTGTGACCCCAGCAAAGTGGTAACATGAGCAATCTGTCGGAAGAGGATGTTTATCAATACTTCAAGTGGTTTTTATGAACTATCCTGCCTGACCTGGTTTTAATCTTGATATTAAGATCTTTGGCTACTATTTCTTTTTTATACTATGGATGGTTTTATTGTACTCGTCCACGGCTTTGAATATTAAATCCTCGAATTCCATTTCGGGGTGCTCTAGCTTCAAGCATCTCATTATTTCTGTATATGTTGAATGAAATCTTTCTATTTGGCCGTTGCTAGACGAAGTATATGTAACTCATTATTCAAAAGAAATTTTATTGATGCAGAATTTAAAGCCTTTTCGTTATCCATCACCACGGTTTTTGTCATACCAAAGGCTATTAACAACTCACGTAAGGGTACTTTAAGGTGTTCTGGTGCTTTTGAGTTTACGAGTTTAACTTGCGCGTATTTAGAAAATTTGTCTAAGTATTGCGGTTAAAATAATCTTATTTTGGGTGGAATATAAATCTATATGAATAATTTCACCTGGATATGTCGGAATAGGGGTTGGTTGTATTTCAGATTCGGAGGGTGTTGGAGTTTGCACGTTTGGCAAGAGTTTACTATTGCTTCTACCTTTTTCTTCATACCGGGAAAAAAATATTCAGATAAAATTTGTTTTTTATTTTCAACGGAATTTCTATGTGCTCTGAGGTGTTCTTTTATTATGATATCTTGTTTGAATATGTGTGAATCTTGCCTTGTAGTTCCTAAAATGCTCCGGAAATATTTGTTGAATTTTTCCCATGATACTTTCGGAAGTGAAAATACCATTAACTATTCTAGGATCCATTTTTTCTTTCAAGATGGTTACAAGATCTTCTTCGGAATAATTGCTTCTCACTATTGTATGTCTATGATATGTAGGGAACGGTATTTCAAAGGTGGTGCATTCGTTATCACCAGTGAGGATAAACAATTGGTTTTTAAAGACATTGATGGGGATTTCCATTGCTGGAATGAGTTCATGAGCTTTCATCACTATTTACTGTAGCTGACGTACTGCTAGCATTTATGCTGGTAGGGTTTCTAGAGAGTGCGTCTGCTACCACATTTGAGATACCCGGTTTATATTTCAACTAGTAGTTATATTCTTCTAGGTAACTTTTCCATTTCTTCAGCTTTGTGTTGTTATTTTTCGGGCTGAGAGCATAAGTGAGAGTTTGGTGGTCAGTGTAAATGATCACCTTGGATTTGCCGTATACATACATCCTTAACTTATCCAATGCCCATACTATTGCTAGCATTTCTCTTTCATTTGTAGCATAATTTTCTTCGGCCTTGGATAACGCACGGGAAAGAAATGTAATGGGTCTACCGTTCTGTTCTACTGTTCTTCTTTTCTTTGACAACGTGAGAGTTGTTGACATATAGTAGATTTTTCCCTACATCAATGATGGCGTTTAATTTTCTTAGTGTGTCATTACCTAGAATCCCATGGAACGGACTCAAATTAGGTATTAAGAAGAAAGTTATAGGTTTGTTGGGTTCGTTGAATAAATCCAAATGGATATGGCTGGTGATTAGAATGCGACCACTTACGGTGTTCGCGTAAAACTTGTGTTCATTCGTTTTGACGTTTTTGGCTATTTCTGGTTGGACATAGTTTTTGTTGGAGCCGGTATCTATTAAGAAATTGTATGCAGTTCCGTCTTTGTCCCGGACAACAAAGTACGGCAAAGAGGAATACTTTAACCTAAAAAATTAACGGTGTCCTCAATTTGTGGCTGTTGAGGCTCCTGTGATTGTGATTTGGTTTCCTCTTTATTCTGCGGGACTAACTCTGAGTTGTCCCCTTGTAAGGTAAAATATTCCTCCTGCTGTTGATATTCACGAACCTCAGAATATGGGACTAATTCGAAAAGGTCTTCTTGGCCTTGGTAAGCAGACTGATAATCGGACGTATCGGAGTAATGCTCTTCTTGAGGCGGTATGGTGATATATTGTTCACCTGACATACCGGTTTCGATATGGAATTGCCTCTGTACTTTATTGGGAAAATTTCCAGTGGACTGGTTGACTCTTTTGAGAGCAAATTGTTGTGGTGAATTAACGTTTGGCTTGTTCATGTAGTCAACTTTTTTTGTTAGAATAGAGCCGTCGACATCCATAGGAGTTGGTGCCGGCTGAGGCTTCGGGGCAAATGGCCTCGGTGGTGCACCGAGTCAAACATCTCGCACAATTGCAATGCATGCCTCAGATCTCTGGGTTGAGCTAAGCTCATTCTGTCTGAGAGAGGTCTTAAGACCTCTAGAGCCCTATCTCTGGCCTGTTTTGCCATGGCTTCCATAGTCTCGGGAGTAAAACCCAGTGTTTCGATTTGGTCTAGTATTAACGACATCTGTTGGTAAACGGCGAAGTAAAATTGATGAATGGATGCGCCTTTCGGGGTCATGGTGAATAGCTTATATTCTAGAGTGCTTAAATCTTGTTTGTCTGAGTACTCAGATAACAGACACTGCGAGATTGCACCCCAATTTAATGCGGTGCGATATACTTTTAACAGTGTATTCGCATGGCCTGTAATTTTGACTCGAATGGTCACAAGAATTGCAAAGTATTTGGGTGTTCCCTGAATGGAAGCGTACAATTCCATCAAACGTGTGGCGGAAGCAAACCATGTTGAGAATTCTTCACGACTACCTGAGAATTTGTCAAGATTTTTTACGATATCTGGACCTTTGTCTAATGCCAGTTATCCTGGACGCTAGCTGTCTGGTCTCTAAAGGGAATGTGTCCTGGCTGAGAATAATTTAATTGCTTCACTGTTTCCTGTAGCTGAGATGACAAAATTGTTTGGATAGCTACATCTAATCCTTGTATCGACAGTGCCTCAATTCTATTTGCTGTTGCTGCACCTGAGGTGGATGCTGTCGGAGCATCGGAAGCTGTTGCCTGACTACCACCCTGCTGGAGGACTGCTGCTTTAAATCAGTTGTCATTAGTCATTTTGGAAAAAATATTCTGAACCAGGTTTCCTACAAGGAAATAAGTGTTACGATATCGCGAATATTATGACGTCACGAAAGATATAATACCGCGAAAATTGGATTTTTAGTTTATATTGACAAAGGTATAGCGGTATGTCCGCTAATCTTGGGTGGAAATGGTTTTTGGTACTTAAATGGTTTTTGGTACTTAATTTGTGGTATTATGCAAATTTTTCAATATTAAATGATTATTCTCTTTTTTCTCCAAAAATATTTTTTAAATCTTAGTTTGTGGTATTATGCAAATTTTCAGTATTAAATGCTTATTCTCTTTTTTTCAAAATTTTTTTTTGTAGATTTTGAATTATTTCTCTCCTTTTTTTTTTGGGATTACTTATTACTAGTTTCCTTTTCAATTTTTTATTCTTTTTTCAAATTTGACCCTGTCTGATTCTTAGTGTAGTTCAATATAGTGTTTTTATTTCGTTGACACTTTAAGGCATTTAACGCGTTTTCACGGTCACGACCACTGGTATCTTTCACTAACACTCGATCAAGTTTTATTTGGCAGGGTCCCTGCTCGGGCGCCAATTAAACACTTCCTTCACTCACGGTATAAAAAAATAAAGTTTTTATTTAAAGTCACTTTACAATTACAACTTAATGATAACTGAAAGATTCTGACTGAGTGAATTCCGCGGAGCTAAAGCGAAGTTACCGGATGGTTTGGACTTAGGCTTAAGACTGATTTTCTATGATTTGATTATGTTGGATGAAGGCTTGGATAATTGACGTCGTCGCAGGCGGCGGCGTTGGCCGAGTCCAATAGTCCACTAAGAGCGTGGGACCATTCTTTGTTTACACAAGTGTTCAGGACCAATCTTTGTTTATTGCCGAAATTTGTGAAGTGGTTCTGGGTATCAGGCTTGTTGTTTATCCTAGCGATCGGACTGTTACTTGGGATAGGCGATCATGCAACAAATTGGCATGTGACGATTGAGTGGGGTGACTTGTTGTTTATCCTAGCGATCGGACTGTTATTTGAGACAGGCGATCATGTTATGGTATAAGTACTTAACTCCTCCCCCTTTAAGTGCGGACGTCCTCGGTCGCAACAACATATTGAACTGGCGCGATTGAGACTTCCATTGGTGGACCATGGTTGCCTGTTCCGTGGCTGCAGAATTTTTTGATGATGTAATATCATTGCAGCTGCCAGAAGGGTCAAAAAATCCAGTTTGACGAAGACATAATCAAGTTGTTTCTTTGGATTCTCTCCAGATTATTAGTATTATTGATGTGTAGTTCCTTGATCATTTCCAGTGATAACCTTTCACCTCTTTGCTGCTTATCTGATAGTAATTGCAACAGCGGCGGTTGAACCTCGACTTTAAAGCGTGTCTTCACAATATACCAGGAGTCTTCTATGATGACTGTCGCGTTTTCCGCTTGAATTATGAAGGTGCCTTCTAGGGGAATGTTTTCTCCATTGATGTTGATGTCCCCTTGAAATTGGTTCAGCAGCAAGGTACCGGGCATTATTTCTGAATGGGATTTTACGTGCTGGTTGTTGATGACCTTACATTGTGGATTCCTTCTTTGCAAGTAGGCTCCTACACATTTACTGTTTTCTAAATTAGTCAGATCTTCCAGTATACAAATTGTTTTACCATTATGAATTTTACATTTATTCTTATTGGTTAACCCGAAGTATTTCTTGTTATATTTCATGATATTCTCGTAGTCTATTTCTTCTATAAATTTTTGATATTTAATTGGTATTGCAAGGATTTGTTTACAAATTTCATAAATTACTCTGGGTAGGCTAACAATATAAAGGAGTGATTTACCGTCTGAGGCTATGCTGACCTCGGCAAACTCTATTAGTTCTATAATGTTTACAAATGTTAGGCTCTTTTCTTTAATTGTGTCAATAAAATCTATTTCAGCAGAGGACAGTATTAATGAGTTTACGGTATTGGCCTTAGCCCAATCAATTGCGTAAATAATATTTGTTATTTCTTCTCTTAAAAGACTTAATTTAAATTTGGTTATTTCAATTTCTTCTGACTTATTATTGTATTCGGGTTTACCTCTAATTATTATGGTATTAGTTATCTTAATTAAATCGTTTATCTTATTTTCTATTAGATTATTAATTATGACCTGCCGATTATTGTTTTCCAATTGTTCATTGATCTTAACTACCACAATCTTATGATCCTCGTGATCAGGTGTGCCCGCTAACCATTTCCAAGCCGTGCCAAGTATATCAAGCGAACTTTTGTTTCTGAATTTCATCGGCTGAAGCCTCCTCAATTCGTTCTGTATCCGAGTTATCTCATAGGCCAAAAAAGGTTGATACGGACTAAGGTTTGATGAATTCTTAACGACTTCTTTTAGAACGGATATGGCCATTTGATATTTTTCTAATTCGATGACGTGAATGATTTTAAACGTTCCGTTCTGGCGCGCGGCTAACCCGGTTTCCAACATGACCACTCTTGACTTAGTATAGTCTAGTATGGTTGTGTGACCCCAGCAAAGTGGTAACATGAGCAATCTGTCGGAAGAGGATGTTTATCAATACTTCAAGTGGTTTTTATGAACTATCCTGCCTGACCTGGTTTTAATCTTGGTATTAAGATCTTCGGCTACTATTTCTTTTTTATATGTAGACGTTAGTTTCGAGCCTATGAGATGATTTCACCTGGATCGTAGATTTTGACGGGTTTTTTTGTTTTATTATGGTACCCTAGGTCCTTATTTTGCTTCTTTAAAATGGTTTCTGAAATCTTTTCCCTTTCAAGTGCTAATTTTTCTGGATTATGGATTAAATTTGTTCCAAAAAATGCTTCTATTGGCTTTTTGTTGGTGGTACTATGGATGGTTTTATTGTACTCGTCCACGGCTTTGAATATTAAATCCTCGAATTCCATTTCGGGGTGCTCTAGCTTCAAGCATCTCATTATTTCTGTATATGTTGAATGAAATCTTTCTATTTGGCCGTTGCTAGACGAAGTATATGTAACTCATTATTCAAAAGAAATTTTATTGATGCAGAATTTAAAGCCTTTTCGTTATCCATCACCACGGTTTTTGTCATACCGAAGGCTATTAACAACTCACGTAAGGGTACTTTAAGGTGTTCTGCTGCTTTTGAGTTTACGAGTTTAACTTGCGCGTATTTAGAAAATTTGTCTAAGTATTGCGGTTAAAATAATCTTATTTTGGGTGGAATATAAATCTATATGAATAATTTCACCTGGATATTTTGGAATAGGGGTTGGTTGTATTTCTTGATTCGGAGGGTGTTGGAGTTTGCACGTTTGGCAAGAGTTTACTATTGCTTCTACCTTTTTCTTCATACCAGGAAAAAAATATTCAGATAAAATTTGTTTTTTATTTTCAACGGAATTTCTATGTGCTCTGAGGTGTTCTTTTATTATGATATCTTGTTTGAATATGTGTGAATCTTGCCTTGTAGTTCCTAAAATGCTCCGGAAATATTTGTTGAATTTTTCCCATGATACTTTCGGAAGTGAAAATACCATTAACTATTCTAGGATCCATTTTTTCTTTCAAGATGGTTACAAGATCTTCTTCGGAATAATTGCTTCTCACTATTGTATGTCTATGATATGTAGGGAACGGTATTTCAAAGGTGGTGCATTCGTTATCACCAGTGAGGATAAACAATTGGTTTTTAAAGACATTGATGGGGATTTCCATTGCTGGAATGAGTTCATGACCTGAGCTTTCATCACTATTTACTGTAGCTGACGTACTGCTAGCATTTATGCTGGTAGGGTCTCTAGAGAGTGCGTCTGCTACCACATTTGAGATACCCGGTTTATATTTCAACTCGTAGTTATATTCTTCTAGGTAACTTTTCCATTTCTTCAGCTTTGTGTTGTTATTTTTCGGGCTGAGAGCATAAGTGAGAGTTTGGTGGTCAGTGTAAATGATCACCTTGGATTTGCCGTATACATACGTCCTTAACTTATCCAATGCCCATACTATTGCTAGCATTTCTCTTTCATTTGTAGCATAATTTTCTTCGGCCTTGGATAACGCACGGGAAAGAAATGTAATGGGTCTACCGTTCTGTTCTACTGTTCTTCTGTTCTTTGACAACGTGAGAGTTGTTGATATATAGTAGATTTTTCCCTACATCAATGATGGCGTTTAATTTTCTTAGTGTGTCATTACCTAGAATCCCATGGAACGGATTCAAATTAGGTAATAAGAAGAAAGTTATAGGTTTGTTGGGTTCGTTGAATAAATCCAAATGGATATGGCTGGTGATTAGAATGCGACCACTTACGGTGTTCGCGTAAAACTTGTGTTCATTCGTTTTGACGTTTTTGGCTATTTCTGGTTGGACATAGTTTTTGTTGGAGCCGGTATCTATTAAGAAATTGTATGCAGTTCCGTCTTTGTCCCGGACAACAAAGTACGGCAAATAGGAATACTTTAACCTAAAAAATTAACGGTGTCCTCAATTTGTGGCTGTTGAGGCTCCTGTGATTGTGATTTGGTTTCCTCTTCATTCTGCGGGACTAACTCTGAGTTGTCCCCTTGTAAGGTAAAATATTCCTCCTGCTGTTGATATTCACGAACCTCAGAATATGGGACTAATTCGAAAAGGTCTTCTTGGCCTTGGTAAGCAGACTGATAATCGGACGTATCGGAGTAATGCTCTTCTTGAGGCGGTATGGTGATATATTGTTCACCTGACATACCGGTTTCGATATGGAATTGCCTCTGTACTTTATTGGGAAAATTTCCAGTGGACTGGTTGACTCTTTTGAGAGCAAATTGTTGTGGTGAATTAACGTTTGGCTTGTTCATGTAGTCAACTTTTTTTGTTAGAATAGAGCCGTCGACATCCATAGGAGTTGGTGCCCGCTGAGGCTTCGGGGCAAATGGCCTCGGTGGTGCACCGAGTCAAACATCTCGCACAATTGCAATGCATGCCTCAGGTCTCTGGGTTGAGCTAAGCTCATTCTGTCTGAGAGAGGTCTTAAGACCTCTAGAGCCCTATCTCTGACCTGTTTTGCCATGGCTTCCATAGTCTCGGGAGTAAAACCCAGTGTTTCGATTTGGTCTAGTATTAACGACATCTGTTGGTAAACGGCGAAGTAAAACTGATGAATGGATGCGCCTTTCTGGGTCATGGTGAATAGCTGATATTCTAGAGTGCTTAAATCTCGTTTGTCTGAGTACTCAGATAACAGACACTGGCACTTTGTCTAATTCATACCAGTTATCCTGGACGCTAGCTGTCTGGTCCCTAAAGGGAATGTGTCCTGGCTGAGAATAATTTAATTGCTTTACTATTTCCTGTAGCTGAGATGACAAAATTGTTTGGATAGCTACATCTAATCCTTGTATCGACAGTGCCTCAATTCTATTTGCTGTTGCTGCACCTGAGGTGGATGCTGTCGGAGCATCGGAAGCTGTTGCCTGACTACCACCCTGCTGGAGGACTGCTGCTTTAAATCAGTTGTCATTAGTCATTTTGGAAAAAATATTCTGAACCAGGTTTCCTACAAGGAAATAAGTGTTACGATATCGCGAATATTATGACGTCACGAAAGATATAATACCGCGAAAATTGGATTTTTAGTTTATATTGACAAAGGTATAGCGGTATGTCCGCTAATCTTGGGTGGAAATGGTTTTTGGTACTTAAATACTTAATTTGTGGTATTATGCAAATTTTTCAATATTAAATGATTATTCTCTTTTTTCTCCAAAAATATTTTTTAAATCTTAGTTTGTGGTATTATGCAAATTTTCAGTATTAAATGCTTATTCTCTTTTTTTTCAAAATTTTTTTTTGTAGATTTTGAATTATTTCTCTCCTTTTTTTTGGGATTACTTATTACTAATTTCCTTTTCAATTTTTTATTCTTTTTTCAAATTTGACCCTGTCTGATTCTTAGTGTAGTTCAATATAGTGTTTTTATTTCGTTGACACTTTAAGGCATTTAACGCGTTTTCACGGTCACGACCACTGGTATCTTTCACTAACACTCGATCAAGTTTTATTTGGCAGGGTCCCTGCTCGGGCGCCAATTAAACACTTCCTTCACTCACGGTATAAAAAAATAAAGTTTTTATTTAAAGTCACTTTACAATTACAACTTAATGATAACTGAAAGATTCTGACTGAGTGAATTCCGCGGAGCTAAAGCGAAGTTACCGGATGGTTTGGACTTAGGCTTAAGACTGATTTTCTATGATTTGATTATGTTGGATGAAGGCTTGGATAATTGACGTCGTCGCAGGCGGCGGCGTTGGCTGAGTCCATTAGTCCACTAAGACCCATCTTTGTTTACACAAGTGTTCAGGACCATTCTTTGTTTATTGCCGAAATTTGTGGAGTGGTTCTGGGTATCAGGCTTGTTGTTTATCCTAGCGATCGGACTGTTACTTGGGATAGGCGATCATGCGACAAATTGGCATGTGACGATTGAGTGGGGTGACTTGTTGTTTATCCTAGCGATCGGACTGTTATTTGAGACAGGCGATCATGCGACAAATGGTCATGTGACAACTGAGTGGGGTTGACCGTTGGGTATTGCATGTGATGATGAAATAGGGTCGGCCAATGAGCAAGCGGTTAATGGGCATGTGTTGACGGACTTGGGTTTATGTCTTCCTTGTTATGGTATAAGTACTTGACTCCTTGTTATGATAGAAGTGCTTAACTCCTCCCCCTTTAAGTGTGGACGTCCTCGGTCGCAACAACATATTGAACTGGCGCGATTGAGACTTCCATTGGTGGACCATGGTTGCCTGTTCCGTGGCTGCAGAATTTTTTGATGATGTAATATGTTATCATTGCAGCTGCCAGAAGGGTTAAAAAATCCAGTTTGACGAAGACATAATCAAGTTGTTTCTTTGGATTCTCTCCAGATTATTAGTATTATTGATGTGTAGTTCCTTGATCATTTCCAGCCTCTTTGCTGCTTATCTGATAGTAATTGCAACAGCGGCGGTTGAACCTCGACTTTAAAGCGTGTCTTCACAATATACCAGGAGTCTTCTATGATGACTGTCGCGTTTTCCGCTTGAATTATGAAGGTGCCTTCTAGGGTAATGTTTTCTCCATTGATGTTGATGTCCCCTTGAAATTGGTCCAGCAGCAAGGTACCGGGCATTATTTCTGAATGGGATTTTACGTGCTGGTTGTTGATGACCTTACATTGTGGATTCCTTCTTTGCAAGTAGGCTCCTACACATTTACTGTTTTCTAAATTAGTCAGATCTTCCAGTATACAAATTGTTTTACCATTATGAATTTTACATTTATTCTTATTGGTTAACCCGAAGTATTTCTTGTTATATTTCATGATATTCTCGTAGTCTATTTCTTCTATAAATTTTTGATATTTAATTGGTATTGCAAGGATTTGTTTACAAATTTCATAAATTACTCTGGGTAGGCTAACAATATAAAGGAGTGATTTACCGTCTGAGGCTATGCTGACCTCGGCAAACTCTATTAGTTCTTCAATGTTTACAAATGTTAGGCTCTTTTCTTTAATTGTGTCAATAAAATCTATTTCAGCAGAGGACAGTATTAATGAGTTTACGGTATTGGCCTTAGCCCAATCAATTGCGTAAATAATATTTGTTATTTCTTCTCTTAAAAGACTTAATTTAAATTTGGTTATTTCAATTTCTTCTACTTATTATTCGGGTTTACCTCTAATTAATATGGTATTAGTTATCTTAATTAAATCGTTTATCTTATTTTCCATTAGATTATTAATTATGACCTGCCGATTATTGTTTTCCAATTGTTCATTGATCTTAACTACCACAATCTTATGATCCTCGTGATCAGGTGTGCCCGCTAACCATTTCCAAGCCGTGCCAAGTATATCAAGCGAACTTTTGTGTCTGAATTTCATCGGCTGAAGCCTCCTCAATTCGTTCTGTATCCGAGTTATCTCATAGGCCAAAAAAGGTTGATACGGACTAAGGTTTGATGAATTCTTAACGACTTCTTTTAGAACGGATATGGCCATTTGATATTTTTCTAATTCGATGACGTGAATGATTTTAAACGTTCCGTTCTGGCGCGCGGCTAACCCGGTTTCCAACATGACCACTCTTGACTTAGTATAGTCTAGTATGGTTGTGTGACCCCAGCAAAGTGGTAACATGAGCAATCTGTCGGAAGAGGATGTTTATCAATACTTCAAGTGGTTTTTATGAACTATCCTGCCTGACCTGGTTTTAATCTTGGTATTAAGATCTTTGGCTACTATTTCTTTTTTATATCTAGACGTTAGTTTCGAGCCTAGCCGTTTATTAATCCTAACGTAGATGATTTCACCTGGATCGTAGATTTTGACGGGTTTTTTTGTTTTATTATGGTACCCTAGGTCCTTATTTTGCTTCTTTAAAATGGTTTCTGAAATCTTTTCCCTTTCAAGTGCTAATTTTTCTGGATTATGGATTAAATTTGTTCCAAAAAATGCTTCTATTGGCTTTTTGTTGGTGGTACTATGGATGGTTTTATTGTACTCGTCCACGGCTATGAATATTAAATCCTCGAATTCCATTTCGGGGTGCTCTAGCTTCAAGCATCTCATTATTTCTGTATATGTTGAATGAAATCTTTCTATTTGGCCGTTGCTAGACGAAGTATATGTAACTCATTATTCAAAAGAAATTTTATTGATGCAGAATTTAAAGCCTTTTCGTTATCCATCACCACGGTTTTTGTCATACCGAAGGCTATTAACAACTCACGTAAGGGTACTTTAAGGTGTTCTGCTGCTTTTGAGTTTACGAGTTTAACTTGCGCGTATTTAGAAAATTTGTCTAAGTATTGCGGTTAAAATAATCTTATTTTGGGTGGAATATAAATCTATATGAATAATTTCACCTGGATATTTTGGAATAGGGGTTGGTTGTATTTCTTGATTCGGAGGGTGTTGGAGTTTGCACGTTTGGCAAGAGTTTACTATTGCTTCTACCTTTTTCTTCATACCGGGAAAAAAATATTCAGATAAAATTTGTTTTTTATTTTCAACGGAATTTATATGTGCTCTGAGGTGTTCTTTTATTATGATATCTTGTTATTGACACTGATCATGGACATCTATAGTTTGAATATGTGTGAATCTTGCCTTGTAGTTCCTAAAATGCTCCGGAAATATTTGCTGAATTTTTCCCATGATACTTTCGGAAGTGAAAATACCATTAACTATTCTAGGATCCATTTTTTCTTTCAAGATGGTTACAAGATCTTCTTCGGAATAATTGCTTCTCACTATTGTATGTCTATGATATGTAGGGAACGGTATTTCAAAGGTGGTGCATTCGTTATCACCAGTGAGGATAAATAATTGGTTTTTAAAGACATTGATGGGGATTTCCATTGCTGGAATGAGTTCATGATCTGAGCTTTCATCACTATTTACTGTAGCTGACGTCCTGCTAGCATTTATGCTGGTAGGGTTTCTAGAGAGTGCGTCTGCTACCACATTTGAGATACCCGGTTTATATTTCAACTCGTAGTTATATTCTTCTAGGTAACTTTTCCATTTCTTCAGCTTTGTGTTGTTATTTTTCGGGCTGAGAGCATAAGTGAGAGTTTGGTGGTCAGTGTAAATGATCACCTTGGATTTGCCGTATACATACATCCTTAACTTATCCAATGCCCATACTATTGCTAGCATTTCTCTTTCATTTGTAGCATAATTTTCTTCGGCCTTGGATAACGCACGGGAAAGAAATGTAATGGGTCTACCGTTCTGTTCTACTGTTCTTCTGTTCTTTGACAACGTGAGAGTTGTTGACATATAGTAGATTTTTCCCTACATCAATGATGGCGTTTAATTTCCTTAGTGTGTCATTACCTAGAATCCCATGGAACGGATTCAAATTAGGTAATAAGAAGAAAGTTATAGGTTTGTTGGGTTCGTTGAATAAATCCAAATGGATATGGCTGGTGATTAGAATGTGACCACTTACGGTGTTCGCGTAAAACTTGTGTTCATTCGTTTTGACGTTTTTGGCTATTTCTGGTTGGACATAGTTTTTGTTGGAGCCGGTATCTATTAAGAAATTGTATGCAGCTCCGTCTTTGTCCCGGACAACAAAGTACGGCAAAGAGGAATACTTTAACCTAAAAAACTAACGGTGTCCTCAATTTGTGGCTGTTGAGGCTCCTGTGATTGTGATTTGGTTTCCTCTTCATTCTGCGGGACTAACTCTGAGTTGTCCCCTTGTGAGGTAAAATATTCCTCCTGCTGTTGATATTCACGAACCTCAGAATATGGGACTAATTCGAAAAGGTCTTCTTGGCCTTGGTAAGCAGACTGATAATCGGACGTATCGGAGTAATGCTCTTCTTGAGGCGGTATGGTGATATATTGTTCACCTGACATACCGGTTTCGATATGGAATTGCCTCTGTACTTTATTGGGAAAATTTCCAGTGGACTGGTTGACTCTTTTGAGAGCAAATTGTTGTGGTGAATTAACGTTTGGCTTGTTCATGTAGTCAACTTTTTTTGTTAGAATAGAGCCGTCGACATCCATAGGAGTTGGTGCCCGCTGAGGCTTCGGGGCAAATGGCCTCGGTGGTGCACCGAGTCCAACATCTCGCACAATTGCAATGCATGCCTCAGATCTCTGGGTTGAGCTAAGCTCATTCTGTCTGAGAGATCTCCGTTAAGACCTCTGATGAAGGTATCTAGAGCCCTATCTCTGATCTGTTTTGCCATGGCTTCCATAGTCTCGGGAGTATAACCCAGTGTTTCGATTTGGTTGCCTGACTACCACCCTGCTGGAGGACTGCTGCTTTAAATCAGTTGTCATTAGTCATTTTGGAAAAAATATTCTGAACCAGGTTTCCTTCAAGGAAACAAGTGTTACGTATCGCGAATATTATGACGTCAGGAAAGAAATAATACCGCGAAAATTGGATTTTTAGTTTATATTGACAAAGGTATAGCGGTATGTCCGCTAATCTTGGGTGGAAATGGTTTTTTGGTACTTAAATACTTAATTTGTGGTATTATGCAAATTTTTCAATATGAAATGATTATTCTCTTTTTTTCTCCAAAAATATTTTTTAAATCTTAGTTTGTGGTATTATGCAAATTTTTCAGTATTAAATGATTATTCTCTTTTTTTCAAAATTTTTTTTTTTTAAGATTTTGAATTATTTCTCTCCCTTTTTTTGGGATTACTTATCACTAGTTTCTTTTTCAATTTTTGATTCTTTTTTCAAATTTGACCCTGTCTGATTCTTAGTGTAGTTCAAGTGTTTTTATTTCGTTGACACTTTAAGGCATTTAACGCGTTTTCACGGTCACGACCACTGGTTTTTTTCACTAACACTCGATCAAGTTTTATTTGGCAGGGTCCCTGCTCGGGCGCCAATTAAACACTTCCTTCACTCACGGTATAAAAAAATAAAGTTTTCATTTAAAGTTGGATGAAGGCTTGGATAATTGACGTCGTCGCAGGCGGCGGCGTTGGCTGAGTCCATTAGTCCACTAAGACCATTCTTTGTTTACACAAGTGTTCAGGACCATTCTTTGTTTATTGCCGAAATTTGTGGAGTGGTTCTGGGTATCAGGCTTGTTGTTTATCCTAGGTATCGGACTGTTACTTGGGATAGGCGATCATGCGACAAATTGGCATGTGACGATTGAGTGGGGTGACTTGTTGTTTATCCTAGCGATCGGACTGTTATTTGAGACAAGCGATCATGCGACAAATGGGCATGTGACAACTGAGTGGGGTTGACCGTTGGGTATTGCATGTGATGATGAAATAGGGTCGGCCAATGAGCAAGCGGTTAATGGGCATGTGTTGACGGACTTGGGTTTATGTCTTCCTTGTTATGGTATAAGTACTTGACTTCTTGTTATGATAGAAGTGCTTAACTTATATAAACATATTCAGGTGCATAATTACATTTTAATGCGTATATGCTTAATTGTTTATATTTGCAACAGAGTGTTATAAGTTGAGCTCATTGTATTGAATGATTATTTATATGAATATACTACACCTCCCCTTTTTAGAGAATAACGTAATATTATGGAGTTATTAATAATCATTAGATAATTGAGTAAAGGTAAAATAAAGGTAAGGTAAATGTGTATATTAGGAAAACAAAATTTTTTTTTTTTTTTTTTTGGTTGGTGTCTGCTCAGACAAATTTTCTTTCTCTCTTTTTTTTCGAAATCAAATGAATATATTTTCAATAATAGATGAATCCATAAAAAAATTTTTATATATATATATATATATATGTATATATTTGTTTTTTAATTACTTTTTATTATAAATTTCTTTTCTTTTTTTTAAATCTATCTTTATGTACTTTTTGTATCCTACCTTTATTGTTTCTAATTTTTATATTGTTATTTTTACCTATTTCTACAACATCGAAGGGTCCTAAATACACTGGCTTATGACCAGTTTCGTTTTTTTAGGAAAACCTTGTCTCCTATTTCTATTTTAAAATCTGATACTTTTTCATCCTTTGTTTCGTGTTGCTTAATTTTATTGTTTTCTAAAAGTATTCCAGCTCTTTTATACGCGTTTTCTAATCTAAACTTAACTTTCTTAGAATAGTCTTCTATATTGTAACGTAGACAGCCTGGGTGGCAACTCGTGTAGTAGGAAAACACAAACTGTCCCCCTTAAGAAGCAGTCCCATTCTCTACGGCTGGGCACACTAATAACGGCGCCACCGGGAGGGCTAGTTTTTTTGAGCTAGCGCGGCCAACTTAACGAAGAGAAGAAAAGGAGAGAAAGAGAGAGGAGGGGCTTGAAAGTTTTCGCTGCCGCCAAGACAAGGAAAATAAAGAGATTGAATAAACGAAAGAAACTGCCTCTGTTTTCTTTGCGATTCTGCTGAGTTATCTTAGGCCTGACGATCGAACGCCCGACCGTAAACCAACCGCTCGGCCACGGGTGGCGTTATTTTGTTCCACAAAGGTAAAACACGTTACATTGTTTACGGTGAATAAAAAGATCGACCGAATGTGCGAAGCCTTAGAACGGTCCTTTATAAACGCGCAGCCCACAGCGGTGCCAGGGCCCGTTTCGCCACCGGAACACACCACGTGGGGTGGGTTACCCCAACCAAGGCAGGACGCGCTGCCATGGGCCGCTTCCACCACCTACGGAGCGGCGTGGGCGCGATCACCCCCCGTCCCGCAATTTAATCCTGGTTTGTTGCGGTTGTTTGATAGAACTGGATCTTGGGGCGAATTTGAGCGACTGGTAGACAAGGTGGCGAATTACTATCAGTGGGCAGAGGATGAGAAATGTTTGGCAGTGGTGTTGAATCTGCGCGGTCGCGCCTCAACATTTTATGGCACCTTGCCTACACAACCTACACTTACCTACTCAGCATTGTGTGCCGCCATGCGTCAACGATTCATGCTAGATTGCCGGTCGAGCTATCAACTGTTGCGTCATCGGATACAAGGACCCAGGGAATCATTGCCCGATTTTGCATTGGAATTGGAACGCTTGGCCCAATGCGCTTTTAGTGGAATGCCCGGACATATGTATGACCAGATTCTAGTGCAACAATTTATTGACGGTATGCGCGAAACTCCGCTACAGGGATTAGTAATTTCTAGTCGACCGATTCAGCTACAAGAGGCATTGGGCGTAGCGATGCGAGTGCAAGACCAGTTTGGACGCACACACGGTAAGCCGGTTCTGCACAGTCAGGTGGTCGAGAGTGGGGACATCCATACACCAAAACGTCGCCGACGAAGACGAGGTCGCAGCCAGCTCACGAAAGAGGCACCGCTAACAACAAGTCACCCTTCGGAAAACAGCGGCATGCCAATGTCGCGGGGCGAACATTGGCAATAGTAGACAACGCCCCCACCCAACAATACAGCTATCCTATCTCCAACACCAGTAAATGTACCGGCGACCCTCAGGCCCAATTCAGTGAAGAACGCATCAGTTGCCCACTAATGCCGAGCCCCCAGGCATCACGAACGGAGAGGCTAGATGAGGGTGAAAGCGCGGATCCGGCAGTGGAAAATATTCTGGCCCCTATCGACCGTCCAGATAGCCGAAATTCAGCCGCCAGTACCAGGAGCCATCCTACCACATTGGAGCCATCCACGGACCAGAGCAACAGGCATCCAACCACGCCGTTGCACGAGTCACTATGGACAGAGCCCGCGGTTGGAAGCGAGAACCCTGGCTTGAACGAAGAAACCGTATTGGCGCGATTGTTTCGTGAACCCTTGGCCGCCGTCCCATCAAATATATGCGCTAAATGGCCCCCTGAAATAAACAGGAAAGATGCTGCTATCTTAAACGGCCGACGTGGGACGGGGAATCCTATCCAAGCTACGTATTCACCTGTACCAAATGCTAAGGACAGCTTACATTGTATTGTTTTCTTTCAGCAGAGGCCATTGCCAATAGTGGTGGATACCGGCGCGGCAGTCTCGGTGTTGAATTGGCGAGATGTGAAGCAGCCAATACGAACCTCACCATGCCAGGTAACCATGTATGGTATGGCGTCGTCAACGCTCACCTCCACTGAAGAAACGATGGTGGAGTTGCAAGTGCTGCGCAAGCCCCTGATTCATCGATTTGTCCTGGTGAAGGATTCTACGCCTACACTGCTGGGTACTGATTTTTGGCTAGAACACAAGGTCGTGATCGACTTTGATAAGATGCACCTAAGGTTCCACTGGGGTACCATGCCCTTGCTCCGCGCCTCCGAAGCGCCACGAAATCCGATATACTTGATGACTCCCGTCTGTTTGGCGCCACGCTCCGACACGCATGTCAGAGTGCAATGTGCGACGACTAAGCCGGCGTTACCGAGCTTACTGAAGGAAGACTGTTACACAGAGCTGCCGGACGATATCGTCCTGAGCACCGGCGTCGTCCAACCAGTGGCCGGACAATTTTCTGCCAGGAAATCGAATCTAAGCGCACACGCTGCCACCCACACTAGTTTTGGGCGACTTAGAAACCGTAGAAGTGGTATTACCAGACAGATGGGAAGATGCGAGCTCAGATTCTGTCGATTGGGACCGATTCGGGGAAGTGGACCTACCGCCTATAAAACAACTAATGCTAAAGGAACTTTTGAATCGCTATCGGCCTTTTTTTGCGCGAAACGATGACGAGACTGGTCAAACCAACTTAGCTTCTCACCACATCGATACCGGGCCGGCACGCCCTATTAAACAGATGGCCCGAAGAATACCTCTTGCGCGCAAAGCTGAGGTGCAGCAACTGGTTGCTGACATGGAGAACAGAGGCATAATTCATCTACTATTATTTAACTGCCGCCGTGTACAGACGTGTTTTTTAATGCACTCCGCGAAAATTGAGTGTAAAAAAGACCGCGTTTGCAAAAATTTGTGTAGGGCTCTCAGTCGCCCCAGAGACGCCTATTTACAATCATATTGCTATTAGATTGCTCTAATAGCAATAAATACTAAGTTGCAACAACAAAGTGCGTATTTTTTACAAAAGCCATGTCCACCAATTCGGGCCCAAGCTCTCTCGATCCCCAACAGCAACAGCTACAAGAACTAATTGTACAACAACAACGTGAGCGTCGATTCTCGGTCCAACGCAACAACGCGTACTTTTCTGTGGTGTCGCCGACCCCACTGAATGCTAACGTAAGCAATAACACCGAAAGTGCCAGCCACTCAGCAATCAAAAGCAACTTACCGTGGAGAGAGCAGTGTGCTTCTCCATCAATAACGATAACTTGGTCACCGATTGCACCGACCAGCACCGTCAGCTCGTTGACAGCAACTACTGCAGCGTCTGCCGAAGTATTGACCTGCCTCAAGCCGTCAACGACAAGTCGCCCTGAGTCAGCCACAATTGTAAACCCAACGACTTCTGTCCAAACTGGAATGGATAGATATATTAAAATAACTAAGCGGAAGCTAAGCCCGCAAAAGAAAAAAAGTGGCAACACGCCGAAAATAACCAAACCAAATGAACGAGTAGCAACCCTTAGCGGGAATCGTTTTAAAATTCTTGCCGATCAGCAAGATGATCAAGCCGGCGCTGTAGATAAAGTTAAATCGGCTAGACCACCCCCCTTATACATCCGTGGAGCCAACTGCAGCGCCCTGATTTCGAAGCTAGTAGAAACAGTAGGGGCAAATAACTTTGTTGTAACCCCTCTCAATAGGGGGTAACATTAAAGAAATTAAATGTCAAACCCAAACTGAGGACAATTTCCGCATCATCGAAAAGTACCTCCGTAATGCTAACATCAACTTCTATACCTACCAACTAAAAAGCAGTAAAGGGCTCCAGGTTGTGTTGAAGGGGATTGAGCCATCGGTCCCTACTCAAGAAATAGCAGACGCGTTGGTCGAAAAAGTGTTTGCGGTCAAATCTGTTGTCAACATCATCAACAGGAACAAAGTCGCACAGCCGGTCTTTAAAATCGAGCTCCAACCAGATGCAAAGCGGTCGAAGCCAAATGAAGTGCACCCAATCTACAACCTACAGTTCCTATTGCACAGAAGAATCACCGTAGAGGAGCCCCATAAGAGACACCAACCACCGCAGTGTAAAAACTGCCAGGAATACAACCACACCTCTAACAACTGCAATCTCAGGTCAGTGTGTGTTGGCTGTGGCGAACATCATAAAGATGGCATTTGCACCAAGGACAGAAACAATGTCGCACTAAGATTATGCAGTAACTGTGGAGGGAACCACACGGCCAACTACAGAGGATGTCCTGTCTTCAAGGATCTTAAATCTCACCTAAACGGGCGCAAACCCCCAGCTGGACCAAAAATCACCGTCAACGCCTCTAAAACTACACCGGAGGTATTCTTCGCCAAGGCTGTTAGATCATCTAACATGCCTGCTACATACAGTCCTAGTGTATCCTTCGCTAGTGTGCTCCGAACTGGACAGACGGAGCCCGCAAAAGAGATCCCGTCACTCCACCATCTACAGAATCCGCAACCTAACGTACCAGAGCTTGGCCAGCAAACTAAGTGGCTTAGAAGCCCTATTGATCTCACTCAATCAAAACATGACCACTTTTATGACGTTCATGCAAAACTGTATGCAAGAACTGATGCGGAATCAAAAAAAGCTTTCTGCTCTCTGACGTGACGGTCGTGTTTTTGCATAGCTCCTGAGTTTTTATTAATATTTATTGTTTTTTCTCAATTTTTAATTGTGCTTAGTTTGTTTACACTTCCGCTGGTGTTGTTCGCTTGACTCCCTTGTGTTTTATTTCCATAATTCGCCAAATTAATCAGTTAAAACAGTTTATTCTTTTTCGTGATTAGTGTTTGGTGCATTTACATATTTTTTTTTTTTTTTTTTTCTTTCGTCATTGCTTCTGCAGTTGCTTGTGCTTAGCTTCTCTCCCGCGTAATCACTTTTGTAAGGCCGCCTCTCAAAGCTCGGCTTATAACTGTTCTTGCACTCTCTGTTGTGCTGTGCACTCTAGCTGTCTCTTTGTTTTATTTGTAATTTTTGATTATTTATCAATAATTATCTTTGTGCTGTGAATTTAATTTTTCTATATATTCTTATATATATATAATTTTTTTGCCTTTCTTTCGGCTTTTCAATGGCTTGTTGTCTACCTAATTGCAAACATTCTGATCGTTTTGATGATCAGTATAGAGCAATATCTTGTTGGCTCTGCGATAATCTTATTCACTTAAAATGTGCTGGCCTCAATGGCCGCGACTACGACAAATTTTCTGGTTTGTCTGTGTCTAAGCCTGAGCTTGGCTTAATGCGCTGGACTTGCCCATCTTGTGCCAGCCAGCAGCTTGATTTTAGCCGTATGTATAGGGATCTTCGTTTAAGGTTTCTTTCTTTAAACAAACTGGCCAAACAGCTGTCAAACGAGTGTGACTCTAGCGTTCAATTATTGTCGCAATTCAAATTTGTTCCACCTTCTGAGAAATTGCACAAGAAATGTACCCTTGAGTTGCCTCGTAAGCAGTCGCCAGCTCTTTCTATTACTTCCTCTCCGATTTTACTTTCGCCTACACCATCTTCTTGTCCCTCTTTATGCTCTTCTTTTCAGATTGAAGTACCCATTACAAGCCCTGGTGTACCTCAATCTATCCCTCACGGGAACTCTGATCAATCACAGGATCATGCCGGCTCTCAATCACTTGCGGATCCCAATGCTCCTCCGCCTCCACTAACTGTAGTGCCTCATCGCAAACAATTATTTATTTCTAGGCTTGCTCCAGATACTTCTGAGTCGTCTGTGGCAGCTTACATTGGTAACATTTGCCCTGCTAAGGTTTTAATTCAAAAGTTTAAGTTTTCTAGGCCTCGCGAAATCTCCTCTTTTAAAATTACAGTACCAAATGAGTACTTCTCAGCTATGGTTGACCCTAATTTTTGGCCAGAGGGCCTAGTTGTACACGAGTTTGCGCCCAATAAGCGCTCTCGTCCGTTGCCTGTCCACCTTCCTACTTTATATTCTGCTTCAAAAAACTAATAACGTCTAGTCTTTGCATTCATTATCAAAATGTAAGAGGACTTCTTACCAAGCTGTCGAACCTTTTCTGTGATAGCCAAACCTTTTCGGCTGACATATTAGCTTTCTCTGAAACTTGGCTTAACTCCTCTGTTTTAGATAATGAAATTCTTTCTAATAATTTTATTTCTTATAGGCTTGATCGTGTTGGTCGTCGTGGCGGTGGAGTACTCATTGCTGTAAACTCGAATATGTCTTCAAGTGTGGTGCCGATTGATCTCCCCTTAGGTGTTGAGTTTATTTGCGTCGAAGTTACATGTTCTAACTTAAGCCTATATATCTCTTGTTCATATATTCCTCCAGCTTCTGATATCATGATCTACGTGCACCATGCTGATGCTTTGCGAACTATTTTTGGTCGTCTTAAAGATCGTGATGTTCTTATAGTTTTAGGTGATTTTAACTTGCCTAATATTTCTTGGCTTGTTGATGATAATCTATCTTTCTTAATTCCTTCATCTCAACATGTTTTTCTTGATAGCCTACTTGAATGTCCACTATATCAGTTGAATTCTTTCCTTAACTGTTCTAAAAGAATCCTTGATCTTGTTTTTGTCTCTGATCCCACTGTTAGTGCTGTATCGCAAACACAGCCACTAGTGAAACCTGAAGATCCTTATCATCCTACCATTGAAGTTACTATTTCTTACAATTCCGTTACTAATTTATTTAAAAACATCTCAAATTCTCGTCGTAGATGTTTTCGTAAAACAAATTTCAATCTTCTTAACAGCCTTATTTTCTCTTTTGATTGGTCGTTTCTATTTGAGTGCTGCGATATAGATTGTGCAGTGAAATTTTTCTATTCTGCTCTTAATTCTCTAATTGATAAATGCGTTCCTTATGTGAATGTCTCTACCGGCTCTCTAATCTTCATAACATTAAATCGAGATATTTTAAAAGATTTAAAAAAACTGGTTCGCGACTTGACTATGCAAATTATTGTATAGCCAAATCTCAATTTTGTCTTTTAAATACTCAATGCTACAACAATTATCTCGTTCGCTGTAAGGCTGAATTTTATAATAACCCCAAAAGATTTTACAACTTTGTCAATTCCAAAAGACGCTCTAATGTCCTACCTTCCACCTTCAGACTTAACGACCAGTCTGCTAATAATGATTTAGATATTGCAGATCTGTTTGCTAAATTTTTTCGGTCGACATATTCTACTACTGTTTCGGATCCCACACCCTATCCCCTTCCTTCGTTCCCGGGCCTGATGATATACCTAGTTGCATCCTTAAAATGTGTTCGATTTCCCTATCTAAGCCTTTAGCTCGGTTATTCTTTATATCGAGTGAGACTTGTAGATTTCCTGATATTTGGAAGGAGTCATTTATTATCAGGAAATCGAATCTAAGCGCACACGCTGCCACCCACACTAGTTTTGGGCGACTTAGAAACCGTAGAAGTGGTATTACCAGACAGATGGGAAGATGCGAGCTCAGATTCTGTCGATTGGGACCGATTCGGGGAAGTGGACCTACCGCCTACAAAACAACTAATGCTAAAGGAACTTTTGAATCGCTATCGGCCTTTTTTTGCGCGAAACGATGACGAGACTGGTCAAACCAACTTAGCTTCTCACCACATCGATACCGGGCCGGCACGCCCTATTAAACAGATGGCCCGAAGAATACCTCTTGCGCGCAAAGCTGAGGTGCAGCAACTGGTTGCTGACATGGAGAACAGAGGCATAATTCATCTACTATAATTTAACTGCCGCCGTGTACAGACGTGTTTTTTAATGCACTCCGCGAAAATTGAGTGTAAAAAAGACCGCGTTTGCAAAAATTTGTGTAGGGCTCTCAGTCGCCCCAGAGACGCCTATTTACAATCATATTCCTATTAGATTGCTCTAATAGCAATAAATACTAAGTTGCAACAACAAAGTGCGTATTTTTTACAAAAGCCATGTCCACCAATTCGGGCCCAAGCTCTCTCGATCCCCAACAGCAACAGCTACAAGAACTAATTGTACAACAACAACGTGAGCGTCGATTCTCGGTCCAACGCAACAACGCGTACTTTTCTGTGGTGTCGCCGACCCTACTGAATGCTAACGTAAGCAATAACACCGAAAGTGCCAGCCACTCAGCAATCAAAAGCAACTTACCGTGGAGAGAGCAGTGTGCTTCTCCATCAATAACGATAACTGGGTCACCGATTGCACCGACCAGCACCGTCAGCTCGTTGACAGCAACTACTGCAGCGTCTGCCGAAGTATTGACCTGCCTCAAGCCGTCAACGACAAGTCGCCCTGAGTCAGCCACAATTGTAAACCCAACGACTTCTGTCCAAACTGGAATGGATAGATATATTAAAATAACTAAGCGGAAGCTAAGCCCGCAAAAGAAAAAAAGTGGCAACACGCCGAAAATAACCAAACCAAATGAACGAGTAGCAACCCTTAGCGGGAATCGTTTTAAAATTCTTGCCGATCAGCAAGATGATCAAGCCGGCGATGTAGATAAAGTTAAATCGGCTAGACCACCCCCCTTATACATCCGTGGAGCCAACTGCAGCGCCCTGATTCCGAAGCTAGTAGAAACAGTAGGGGCAAATAACTTTGTTGTAACCCCTCTCAATAGGGGTAACATTAAAGAAATTAAATGTCAAACCCAAACTGAGGACAATTTCCGCATCATCGAAAAGTACCTCCGTAATGCTAACATCAACTTCTATACCTACCAACTAAAAAGCAGTAAAGGGCTCCAGGTTGTGTTGAAGGGGATTGAGCCATCGGTCCCTTCTCAAGAAATAGCAGACGCGTTGGTCGAAAAAGTGTTTGCGGTCAAATCTGTTGTCAACATCATCAACAGGAACAAAGTCGCACAGCCGGTCTTTAAAATCGAGCTCCAACCAGATGCAAAGCGGTCGAAGCCAAATGAAGTGCACCCAATCTACAACCTACAGCTCCTATTGCACAGAAGAATCACCGTAGAGGAGCCCCATAAGAGACACCAACCACCGCAGTGTAAAAACTGCCAGGAATACAACCACACCTCTAACAACTGCAATCTCAGGTCAGTGTGTGTTGGCTGTGGCGAACATCATAAAGATGGCATTTGCACCAAGGACAGAAACAATGTCGCACTAAGATTATGCAGTAACTGTGGAGGGAACCACACGGCCAACTACAGAGGATGTCCTGTCTTCAAGGATCTTAAATCTCACCTAAACGGGCGCAAACCCCCAGCTGGACCAAAAATCACCGTCAACGCCTCTAAAACTACACCGGAGGTATTCTTCGCCAAGGCTGTTAGATCATCTAACATGCCTGCTACATACAGTCCTAGTGTATCCTTCGCTAGTGTGCTCCGAACTGGACAGACGGAGCCCGCAAAAGAGATCCCGTCACTCCACCATCTACAGAATCCGCAACCTAACGTACCAGAGCTTGGCCAGCAAACTAAGTGGCTTAGAAGCCCTATTGATCTCACTCAATCAAAACATGACCACTTTTATGACGTTCATGCAAAACTGTATGCAAGAACTGATGCGGAATCAAAAAAGCTTTCTGCTCTCTGACGTGACGGTCGTGTTTTTGCATAGCTCCTGAGTTTTTATTAATATTTATTGTTTTTTCTCAATTTTTAATTGTGCTTAGTTTGTTTACACTTCCGCTGGTGTTGTTCGCTTGACTCCCTTGTGTTTTATTTCCATAATTCGCCAAATTAATCAGTTAAAACAGTTTATTCTTTTTCGTGATTAGTGTTTGGTGCATTTACATATTTTTTTTTTTATTTTTTTTCTCTTTCGTCATTGCTTCTGCAGTTGCTTGTGCTTAGCTTCTCTCCCGCGTAATCACTTTTGTAAGGCCGCCTCTCAAAGCTCGGCTTATAACTGTTCTTGCACTCTCTGTTGTGCTGTGCACTCTAGCTGTCTCTTTGTTTTATTTGTAATTTTTGATTATTTATCAATAATTATCTTTGTGCTGTGAATTTAATTTTTCTATATATTCTTATATATATATAATTTTTTTTGCCTTTCTTTCGGCTTTTCAATGGCTTGTTGTCTACCTAATTGCAAACATTCTGATCGTTTTGATGATCAGTATAGAGCAATATCTTGTTGGCTCTGCGATAATCTTATTCACTTAAAATGTGCTGGCCTCAATGGCCGCGACTACGACAAATTTTCTGGTTTGTCTGTGTCTAAGCCTGAGCTTGGCTTAATGCGCTGGACTTGCCCATCTTGTGCCAGCCAGCAGCTTGATTTTAGCCGTATGTATAGGGATCTTCGTTTAAGGTTTCTTTCTTTAAACAAACTGGCCAAACAGCTGTCAAACGAGTGTGACTCTAGCGTTCAATTATTGTCGCAATTCAAATTTGTTCCACCTTCTGAGAAATTGCACAAGAAATGTACCCTTGAGTTGCCTCGTAAGCAGTCGCCAGCTCTTTCTATTACTTCCTCTCCGATTTTACTTTCGCCTACACCATCTTCTTGTCCCTCTTTATGCTCTTCTTTTCAGATTGAAGTACCCATTACAAGCCCTGGTGTACCTCAATCTATCCCTCACGGGAACTCTGATCAATCACAGGATCATGCCGGCTCTCAATCACTTGCGGATCCCAATGCTCCTCCGCCTCCACTAACTGTAGTGCCTCATCGCAAACAATTATTTATTTCTAGGCTTGCTCCAGATACTTCTGAGTCGTCTGTGGCAGCTTACATTGGTAACATTTGCCCTGCTAAGGTTTTAATTCAAAAGTTTAAGTTTTCTAGGCCTCGCGAAATCTCCTCTTTTAAAATTACAGTACCAAATGAGTACTTCTCAGCTATGGTTGACCCTAATTTTTGGCCAGAGGGCCTAGTTGTACACGAGTTTGCGCCCAATAAGCGCTCTCGTCCGTTGCCTGTCCACCTTCCTACTTTATATTCTGCTTCAAAAAACTAATAACGTCTAGTCTTTGCATTCATTATCAAAATGTAAGAGGACTTCTTACCAAGCTGTCGAACCTTTTCTGTGATAGCCAAACCTTTTCGGCTGACATATTAGCTTTCTCTGAAACTTGGCTTAACTCCTCTGTTTTAGATAATGAAATTCTTTCTAATAATTTTATTTCTTATAGGCTTGATCGTGTTGGTCGTCGTGGCGGTGGAGTACTCATTGCTGTAAACTCGAATATGTCTTCAAGTGTGGTGCCGATTGATCTCCCCTTAGGTGTTGAGTTTATTTGCGTCGAAGTTACATGTTCTAACTTAAGCCTATATATCTCTTGTTCATATATTCCTCCAGCTTCTGATATCATGATCTACGTGCACCATGCTGATGCTTTGCGAACTATTTTTGGTCGTCTTAAAGATCGTGATGTTCTTATAGTTTTAGGTGATTTTAACTTGCCTAATATTTCTTGGCTTGTTGATGATAATCTATCTTTCTTAATTCCTTCATCTCAACATGTTTTTCTTGATAGCCTACTTGAATGTCCACTATATCAGTTGAATTCTTTCCTTAACTGTTCTAAAAGAATCCTTGATCTTGTTTTTGTCTCTGATCCCACTGTTAGTGCTGTATCGCAAACACAGCCACTAGTGAAACCTGAAGATCCTTATCATCCTACCATTGAAGTTACTATTTCTTACAATTCCGTTACTAATTTATTTAAAAACATCTCAAATTCTCGTCGTAGATGTTTTCGTAAAACAAATTTCAATCTTCTTAACAGCCTTATTTTCTCTTTTGATTGGTCGTTTCTATTTGAGTGCTGCGATATAGATTGTGCAGTGAAATTTTTCTATTCTGCTCTTAATTCTCTAATTGATAAATGCGTTCCTTATGTGAATGTCTCTACCGTCTCCAGCTCGCCAGTCTGGTTCACACGTAGGCTCTCTAATCTTCGTAACATTAAATCGAGATATTTTAAAAGATTTAAAAAAACTGGTTCGCGACTTGACTATGCAAATTATTGTATAGCCAAATCTCAATTTTGTCTTTTAAATACTCAATGCTACAACAATTATCTCGTTCGCTGTAAGGCTGAATTTTATAATAACCCCAAAAGATTTTACAACTTTGTCAATTCCAAAAGACGCTCTAATGTCCTACCTTCCACCTTCAGACTTAACGACCAGTCTGCTAATAATGATTTAGATATTGCAGATCTGTTTGCTAAATTTTTTCGGTCGACATATTCTACTACTGTTTCGGATCCCACACCCTATCCCCTTCCTTCGTTCCCGGGCCTGATGATATACCTAGTTGCATCCTTAAAATGTGTTCGATTTCCCTATCTAAGCCTTTAGCTCGGTTATTCTTTATATCGAGTGAGACTTGTAGATTTCCTGATATTTGGAAGGAGTCATTTATTATCAGGAAATCGAATCTAAGCGCACACGCTGCCACCCACACTAGTTTTGGGCGACTTAGAAACCGTAGAAGTGGTATTACCAGACAGATGGGAAGATGCGAGCTCAGATTCTGTCGATTGGGACCGATTCGGGGAAGTGGACCTACCGCCTACAAAACAACTAATGCTAAAGGAACTTTTGAATCGCTATCGGCCTTTTTTTGCGCGAAACGATGACGAGACTGGTCAAACCAACTTAGCTTCTCACCACATCGATACCGGGCCGGCACGCCCTATTAAACAGATGGCCCGAAGAATACCTCTTGCGCGCAAAGCTGAGGTGCAGCAACTGGTTGCTGACATGGAGAACAGAGGCATAATTCATCTACTATAATTTAACTGCCGCCGTGTACAGACGTGTTTTTTAATGCACTCCGCGAAAATTGAGTGTAAAAAAGACCGCGTTTGCAAAAATTTGTGTAGGGCTCTCAGTCGCCCCAGAGACGCCTATTTACAATCATATTGCTATTAGATTGCTCTAATAGCAATAAATACTAAGTTGCAACAACAAAGTGCGTATTTTTTACAAAAGCCATGTCCACCAATTCGGGCCCAAGCTCTCTCGATCCCCAACAGCAACAGCTACAAGAACTAATTGTACAACAACAACGTGAGCGTCGATTCTCGGTCCAACGCAACAACGCGTACTTTTCTGTGGTGTCGCCGACCCCACTGAATGCTAACGTAAGCAATAACACCGAAAGTGCCAGCCACTCAGCAATCAAAAGCAACTTACCGTGGAGAGAGCAGTGTGCTTCTCCATCAATAACGATAACTTGGTCACCGATTGCACCGACCAGCACCGTCAGCTCGTTGACAGCAACTACTGCAGCGTCTGCCGAAGTATTGACCTGCCTCAAGCCGTCAACGACAAGTCGCCCTGAGTCAGCCACAATTGTAAACCCAACGACTTCTGTCCAAACTGGAATGGATAGATATATTAAAATAACTAAGCGGAAGCTAAGCCCGCAAAAGAAAAAAAGTGGCAACACGCCGAAAATAACCAAACCAAATGAACGAGTAGCAACCCTTAGCGGGAATCGTTTTAAAATTCTTGCCGATCAGCAAGATGATCAAGCCGGCGCTGTAGATAAAGTTAAATCGGCTAGACCACCCCCCTTATACATCCGTGGAGCCAACTGCAGCGCCCTGATTTCGAAGCTAGTAGAAACAGTAGGGGCAAATAACTTTGTTGTAACCCCTCTCAATAGGGGTAACATTAAAGAAATTAAATGTCAAACCCAAACTGAGGACAATTTCCGCATCATCGAAAAGTACCTCCGTAATGCTAACATCAACTTCTATACCTACCAACTAAAAAGCAGTAAAGGGCTCCAGGTTGTGTTGAAGGGGATTGAGCCATCGGTCCCTACTCAAGAAATAGCAGACGCGTTGGTCGAAAAAGTGTTTGCGGTCAAATCTGTTGTCAACATCATCAACAGGAACAAAGTCGCACAGCCGGTCTTTAAAATCGAGCTCCAACCAGATGCAAAGCGGTCGAAGCCAAATGAAGTGCACCCAATCTACAACCTACAGCTCCTATTGCACAGAAGAATCACCGTAGAGGAGCCCCATAAGAGACACCAACCACCGCAGTGTAAAAACTGCCAGGAATACAACCACACCTCTAACAACTGCAATCTCAGGTCAGTGTGTGTTGGCTGTGGCGAACATCATAAAGATGGCATTTGCGCCAAGGACAGAAACAATGTCGCACTAAGATTATGCAGTAACTGTGGAGGGAACCACACGGCCAACTACAGAGGATGTCCTGTCTTCAAGGATCTTAAATCTCACCTAAACGGGCGCAAACCCCCAGCTGGACCAAAAATCACCGTCAACGCCTCTAAAACTACACCGGAGGTATTCTTCGCCAAGGCTGTTAGATCATCTAACATGCCTGCTACATACAGTCCTAGTGTATCCTTCGCTAGTGTGCTCCGAACTGGACAGACGGAGCCCGCAAAAAGAGATCCCGTCACTCCACCATCTACAGAATCCGCAACCTAACGTACCAGAGCTTGGCCAGCAAACTAAGTGGCTTAGAAGCCCTATTGATCTCACTCAATCAAAACATGACCACTTTTATGACGTTCATGCAAAACTGTATGCAAGAACTGATGCGGAATCAAAAAGCTTTCTGCTCTCTGACGTGACGGTCGTGTTTTTGCATAGCTCCTGAGTTTTTATTAATATTTATTGTTTTTTCTCAATTTTTAATTGTGCTTAGTTTGTTTACACTTCCGCTGGTGTTGTTCGCTTGACTCCCTTGTGTTTTATTTCCATAATTCGCCAAATTAATCAGTTAAAACAGTTTATTCTTTTTCGTGATTAGTGTTTGGTGCATTTACATATTTTTTTTTATTTTTTTTCTCTTTCGTCATTGCTTCTGCAGTTGCTTGTGCTTAGCTTCTCTCCCGCGTAATCACTTTTGTAAGGCCGCCTCTCAAAGCTCGGCTTATAACTGTTCTTGCACTCTCTGTTGTGCTGTGCACTCTAGCTGTCTCTTTGTTTTATTTGTAATTTTTGATTATTTATCAATAATTATCTTTGTGCTGTGAATTTAATTTTTCTATATATTCTTATATATATATAATTTTTTTTGCCTTTCTTTCGGCTTTTCAATGGCTTGTTGTCTACCTAATTGCAAACATTCTGATCGTTTTGATGATCAGTATAGAGCAATATCTTGTTGGCTCTGCGATAATCTTATTCACTTAAAATGTGCTGGCCTCAATGGCCGCGACTACGACAAATTTTCTGGTTTGTCTGTGTCTAAGCCTGAGCTTGGCTTAATGCGCTGGACTTGCCCATCTTGTGCCAGCCAGCAGCTTGATTTTAGCCGTATGTATAGGGATCTTCGTTTAAGGTTTCTTTCTTTAAACAAACTGGCCAAACAGCTGTCAAACGAGTGTGACTCTAGCGTTCAATTATTGTCGCAATTCAAATTTGTTCCACCTTCTGAGAAATTGCACAAGAAATGTACCCTTGAGTTGCCTCGTAAGCAGTCGCCAGCTCTTTCTATTACTTCCTCTCCGATTTTACTTTCGCCTACACCATCTTCTTGTCCCTCTTTATGCTCTTCTTTTCAGATTGAAGTACCCATTACAAGCCCTGGTGTACCTCAATCTATCCCTCACGGGAACTCTGATCAATCACAGGATCATGCCGGCTCTCAATCACTTGCGGATCCCAATGCTCCTCCGCCTCCACTAACTGTAGTGCCTCATCGCAAACAATTATTTATTTCTAGGCTTGCTCCAGATACTTCTGAGTCGTCTGTGGCAGCTTACATTGGTAACATTTGCCCTGCTAAGGTTTTAATTCAAAAGTTTAAGTTTTCTAGGCCTCGCGAAATCTCCTCTTTTAAAATTACAGTACCAAATGAGTACTTCTCAGCTATGGTTGACCCTAATTTTTGGCCAGAGGGCCTAGTTGTACACGAGTTTGCGCCCAATAAGCGCTCTCGTCCGTTGCCTGTCCACCTTCCTACTTTATATTCTGCTTCAAAAAACTAATAACGTCTAGTCTTTGCATTCATTATCAAAATGTAAGAGGACTTCTTACCAAGCTGTCGAACCTTTTCTGTGATAGCCAAACCTTTTCGGCTGACATATTAGCTTTCTCTGAAACTTGGCTTAACTCCTCTGTTTTAGATAATGAAATTCTTTCTAATAATTTTATTTCTTATAGGCTTGATCGTGGCGGTAGAGTACTCATTGCTGTAAACTCGAATATGTCTTCAAGTGTGGTGCCGATTGATCTCCCCTTAGGTGTTGAGTTTATTTGCGTCGAAGTTACATGTTCTAACTTAAGCCTATATATCTCTTGTTCATATATTCCTCCAGCTTCTGATATCATGATCTACGTGCACCATGCTGATGCTTTGCGAACTATTTTTGGTCGTCTTAAAGATTGTGATGTTCTTATAGTTTTAGGTGATTTTAACTTGCCTAATATTTCTTGGCTTGTTGATGATAATCTATCTTTCTTAATTCCTTCATCTCAACATGTTTTTCTTGATAGCCTACTTGAATGTCCACTATATCAGTTGAATTCTTTCCTTAACTGTTCTAAAAGAATCCTTGATCTTGTTTTTGTCTCTGATCCCACTGTTAGTGCTGTATCGCAAACACAGCCACTAGTGAAACCTGAAGATCCTTATCATCCTACCATTGAAGTTACTATTTCTTACAATTCCGTTACTAATTTATTTAAAAACATCTCAAATTCTCGTCGTAGATGTTTTCGTAAAACAAATTTCAATCTTCTTAACAGCCTTATTTTCTCTTTTGATTGGTCGTTTCTATTTGAGTGCTGCGATATAGATTGTGCAGTGAAATTTTTCTATTCTGCTCTTAATTCTCTAATTGATAAATGCGTTCCTTATGTGAATGTCTCTACCGTCTCCAGCTCGCCAGTCTGGTTCACACGTAGGCTCTCTAATCTTCGTAACATTAAATCGAGATATTTTAAAAGATTTAAAAAAACTGGTTCGCGACTTGACTATGCAAATTATTGTATAGCCAAATCTCAATTTTGTCTTTTAAATACTCAATGCTACAACAATTATCTCGTTCGCTGTAAGGCTGAATTTTATAATAACCCCAAAAGATTTTACAACTTTGTCAATTCCAAAAGACGCTCTAATGTCCTACCTTCCACCTTCAGACTTAACGACCAGTCTGCTAATAATGATTTAGATATTGCAGATCTGTTTGCTAAATTTTTTCGGTCGACATATTCTACTACTGTTTCGGATCCCACACCCTATCCCCTTCCTTCGTTCCCGGGCCTGATGATATACCTAGTTGCATCCTTAAAATGTGTTCGATTTCCCTATCTAAGCCTTTAGCTCGGTTATTCTTTATATCGAGTGAGACTTGTAGATTTCCTGATATTTGGAAGGAGTCATTTATTATTCCGCTTTTTAAAAAGGGTAGCAAATCGGATGTTTCCAACTACCGTGGCATTGCCAAACTTTCGGCAATACCTAAACTGTTTGAGAAAATTATTACGTCTTCCCTTCAACATCTATCCAGATCCACTATTTCTCCTTGTCAGCATGGTTTCATGAAAGGTCGTTCGTCGCTTACCAACCTTTTAGAATTGACTACCCTTGTACACCATGGCTTCCGTAAAAAGTGTCAAACTGATGTTATTTATACTGACTTCAGTAAGGCTTTTGATACGGTTGATCATTCTTTGCTTCTCGCGAAACTTAACATCATGGGTTTTTCACCAAAATTATTGGGTTGGTTAAAGTCGTATCTTATTGGCAGAACCCAAAAGGTGTCTTTTCGTTCCTCGATATCTAAAACTGTTCGAGTTACGTCAGGTGTACCCCAAGGCAGTCATCTGGGCCCACTATTATTTACATTGTTTATAAATGATTTGCCTTTGGCCTTGGCTCATTCACGCGTGCTCATGTTTGCGGATGACGTCAAGATTTGTTATTCCTATAATGATCCTTCTTTCCAACAGTACTTGCAATCAGATCTCGATGCGTTCTGTGATTGGTGCCACGTTAATAAATTACACCTTAATGCCTCTAAGTGTTCTTTTATGACTTTCAGTCGTTTGTCTCCGCTCCTAGCTCATTACTCTATTAAGTCTGTTCTGTTAGATTGTGTTCCATCATTCAAAGACTTAGGCGTTATGTTTGACCCTAAACTTTCATTTAATGTTCATATTTCTTCAATTGTCAACAGAGCAAGCAGCCTTCTCAGCTTCATTAAACGTTGGGCCAAAGAATTTGATGATCCCTATGTAACAAAGGTTTTATACACTTCGTTAGTTCGCCCTACTCTAGAATATTGCTCGCCAGTGTGAAACCCGCAATATGATGTTCACCAGCGTAGTATTGAATCGGTACAGAAGCAATTCCTTAAGTTTGCGCTACGCGGTCTAAATTGGGACCCGGGTCTTCGCCTACCTTCTTATTCTGACAGACTTCTTCTTATTAATCTTCCTTCACTTTATAACCGTAGGCTTGTTTTTGGCATTCTCTTTCTCCATAAACTAGTCAACGGCGAAGTCATTTCTACGAATTTACTAGATACGCTGTATTTTTGTGTTCCCTCACGTCGGACCAGAAACTTTTTTTCCTATTCACCTTAGTAGATGTCTGACTAACTACTCTCTTCACGAACCTCTTCGTGTTCTTTGCCAATCTTTTAACAACCTTTCTCACCTTATCTCTCCTCATCTTTCTGTCACTTCTCTTCGCGCTATACTTTTTAATCATCTACAGCGAAACCAATGAAAATATTTTGGACTTGGATTGGCTGCAACTCATCCCTGGCCACATTGGCTGTGAATCGGGGCATAGCTGGCATCTTGTGCAAATAAAACACCTCCACCGGGCTGGGGATGTTTAGTTGTGTATAAAGCTAAGCTACCTTCTTTATTTAATTACTATCTGTCTTTAGCTTAAGCTTTTTCGTCGACTGCTGTGTTAGTTGACGTAAAAAAATAAATAAATAAATAAAAAAAAAAAAATACCTGCTTATCCAGAAGCTTATCGAGAATAAATAATGGCTTCCCTACGTCTATGTCTTTGGAATGCTAACGGCATCTCCAAGCACAAAAATGAACTGCAACTATTCCTAGACTCAAGTGAAATCGACGTTTTGCTGATTTCGGAAACACATTTAACAGCAAAAAATAATTTTCAAATACCAAAATATACCTTCTATGCAACAAACCATCCAGACGGAAAAGCTCATAGCGGGACTGGTATCCTAATCAAAAACCGTATAAAACACTCGTTCCTCAACAGATTTGAAACACAGCACCTACAAGCAACTGCTATAACAGTCCAAACCAGCTGCGGCAACACTACATTGGTTGCCCTGTACTGCCCACCACGCTTCTCAATCTCTGAAAAGGAATTTACCGATTTCTTTAACACACTCGGAGATCGCTTCATTGCAGCAGGGGACTATAACGCCAAACATACGCACTGGGGATCTCGCCTGGTAAATCCTAAAGGCAAGCAGTTGTACAACACAATAGTCAATCCTCTCAATAAGATGGATTGCGTCTCACCGGGTAGGCCTACTTATTGGCTTACAGATCCACAGAAAGTGCCTGACTTGATTGATTTCGCAGTAACCAAGAGGATTCCACGTAATCGGATCACTGCGGATACACTGCTAGATTTAACTTCCGATCACTCTCCAGTACTATTCACACTATTAACCAGACCTCAAGTACTTGATCGCCCATATAGGCTTACAAACAACAAAACAAATTGGCTTAAATTTAAAATGTACATGAGTGCCCACATTGACTGTTCGCCGAAACTGGATGCTGCAGAGGACATTGATATGTGCGTCTCTGCACTTGAGTCTATGATGGCAGCTGCAGCAAGAGTATCTACTTCACCTGCCTCTTCTTACACTAAACCTGTTGACAGGCCTACGAACCGGCGGATAGAACAATTAGTAACGAAAAAACGACGTCTAAGAAGAGAATGGCAGATTACTCGCTCAACAGCAGCAAAACTTCGCCTAAGGCATGCTAATCGCAACCTCTCCAAGGCGTTAAGACAAGAGGAAAGCTGGGCTCAAAGAAAATACATAGAAAAGCTCAGCCCAACCAGCACTAAACATCCTCTGTGGAAAGCCCACCCAACTTTAAGCGCTCCTGCGGGAGACAATTTCACCGATAAGGAGTCCAACCGGTGGATGGGCCCGCAGTGACGAAGAGAGGGCATCCGTATTTGCCACACATCTTAAAATGGTTTTCCAGCCAAATCCAACATCAAACTCATCTGTACTTCTTCCTTCGAGCACACTAACGGATAGTGAGTACTCGGAACTCCAATCGGACGAGATCACTGCAGTTATTAAAAACCACATAAAGCCAAAAAAAGCCCCTGGCCATGACCTAATCACACCGAAAATGATCCTGGAACTCCCTATCATTGTCATACAATACATCTGCAAACTGTTCAACGCTATAATAAGAATTGGCTACTTCCCAAAAACATGGAAAAGGTCCACTATCATCATGATTCCTAAAGTGGGAAAGGACAAAACCCAGCCATCATCCTATAGGCCAATTAGTTTGCTGCCATGTCTTTCGAAGCTTTTTGAAAAGGTCCTGCAGATCCGACTAAACTCATTTCTGGCATCGGAGAACACAATCCCTTCACACCAGTTCGGCTTCCGCGAAAAAACATGGTACAATTGAACAAGTCAATCGCATAACATCCGAAATACGAACAGCATTCGAACTAAAAGAATACTGTGCGGCTGTCTTTCTCGACGTTGCCCAGGCTTTCGATAGAGTTTGGCTGGAGGGTCTGATGTTCAAAATCCGGCAAAAACTGCCACAGTACACCCACAAACTCATGGAATCTTACCTTTACAATAGGCAATTCGCTGTAAGATGTAATGGCTCCGTCTCGGCTGATTTTGAAATCAAAGCTGGTGTACCGCAAGGCAGTGTACTCGCCCCATTGCTCTACCTACTGTACACTGCAGACTTACCAACGAGTTTAGGACTTACAACGTCCACTTTTGCCGATGACACGGCAATCCTCAGCAGATCCAAATGCCCAATACAAGCCTCTGCAAAATTAGAGGAACACCTCAAGGTGGTAGAGGAATGGCTAGCAACCTGGCGTATCCGGGTCAACGAGCAGAAATGCAAACATGTTACATTTACTCTTAACAGAAGAAACTGTCCAACTCTAATGCTAAACAACGTACCAGTTCCTCAAGCCGTGGATGTCACTTACCTTGGCATCCACCTAGACAGAAGACTAACTTGGCGCAAGCACATCGAAGCAAAAAAGTCACAGCTTAAACTGAAAGCAAGTAGCCTACATTGGATCATCAATGCTCGGTCCCCTCTACGTCTGGAATATAAAGTCCTCCTATACAACTCCGTACTGAAACCCATCTGGACTTACGTACTATGGGGGAAGGCAAGTACCAGCAATGTCGATATTATACAAAGAGCGCAGTCGAAAATTTTAAGATCAATCACGGGGGCCCCGTGGTATATACGGAACGACAACATTCAAAATGATCTAAATATACCTAGCGTAAAATCTGAAATAGGTAGTCAACAACTAAAGTATTCTGCGAAACTGGATGCACACCCAAATGTTCTTGCCAATTCCCTTACGCGAAATAATAATAGAACTTTGTCTTAAAAGAAATGACAGACCAACCCAATAACAAGTGATTCGGGCCGCCTGCAATATCCCCAGGATTTATCTTAAGTACTATATTAAGAAAAATATCTCAAACTTGTTGTTAGGCTCTAATTTAAGAGTAGATTCAACAAATATATATTAAACGTTAAAAAAAAAAAAAAAAGAGGCATAATTCGCCCTTCCGTCAGTCCGTGGTCGTCGCCGGTAGTTCTAGTCAAGAAGAAAGATGGAGCGACACGATTTTGCGTGGACTATAGGCGCCTGAATGAGATAACAGTCAAGGACTCATACCCGCTGCCCAAAATGGACGACATCCTATCCACGTTGTACGGCTCCCAGTGGTTTTCGACGATGGACTTACAAAGCGGATACTGGCAGGTGCGGATGGACGAACCCTCCCGACCAAAGACAGCTTTCACTTGCGATGCTGGACTTTTCGAGTTCAATGTGATGCCTTTTGGGCTTTGCAACGCCCCCGCTACGTTTGAACGTTTGATGGACAATCTTCTGTCTGGGGTGATGTGGAAGTTCGCGTTAGTCTATCTTGATGACGTGATTGTTTACTCTCGCACGACCGAGGAGCACCTCACACACCTGCAGGACGTGTTTAAACGACTGGCAGAGGCTGGCCTTAAACTTAGTCCGAAAAAGTGCAGCTTCTTTAAGAAACAAGTTAGTTACCTAGGCCATATCGTGAGTCGTGATGAATTACAGGCGTGCCCCAGCAAGATTGATAAAGTGCTGAGCTACATCTCGAAGTACCAAGGAAATGCGATCGTTTTTGGGTCTTTGCTCATACTACCGCAAGTTTATCCCCAACTTCGCTACTATCGCTCGACCGCTCCACCAGCTGACTGAGAAACTTCGACGCTTTGAGTGGGACACTCACTGCAGTCACTCCTTTGACACCTTGAAGCAGTGTCTTACGACAGCCCCCGTCTTGGCGTTTCCCAATGACACCGGCCAATTTATTCTAGACACGGACGCCTCGAATTCTGGGGCGGGTGCGGCGCTTCATCAACTACAGGATGGACAAGAACGAGTAATCGAATATTATAGTAAATGTTTCCAACCAGTAGAACGTAACTATTGTGTAACACGTCGAGAGCTCCTCGCCGTAGTCCGTGCCACTAAACACTTTCATCATTATTTGTATGGCCGTCCGTTTCTCGTACGGACTGACCATGCGTCTTTACAGTGGCTGTACAACTTCAAAGAACCAGAAGGGCAGATGGCACGTTGGATAGAACGTCTGCAACAGTACGACATGCAGATTCAGCATCGAAGTGGTACACAACATGGTAACGCTGACAGGCTCTCTCGCCGACCTTGTAGCGACTGTTCCACATGCGAAAGAGTCGAACGGAAAAATGGAGTGGTCGTGTTGTTTACCCAAGTCCTGTTACCCGATCTGCGCAAGGAGCAAGAGGCGGACCAGGCCCTCGGTAAGGTGCGCGATTGGATGAACAAGTCCGAACGACCGCCCAAAACAACATTGTGGGGCGAGAGCCCAGAAATTAGAGCTTTGTGGCATCTCTACGACCGATTAGCCTTTGATGAAATAGGAGTGATTACCATAAAAAACTCGGAGAATATGCCGGTAGCCCTTATACCCCGGTCACTGGTAGATGCTGCCATTCGAGGAGTGCACGACTCTCCATCCGGAGGTCACTTCAGTGCTAAGAAGACTTTAGCCAAAGCGAAGAAGCGATTTTACTGGGTCGGCCAAAGTGCCGATATAACCCTCTGGTGCGCACGCTGCACCATCTGCAACGCACGCAAAGGACCACCTCGAAGAACCGTCGGTCGCCTGCAACCAAGCCTAATGGGAGCCCCGTTCGATCGTCTAGCGATTGACATTCTAGGCCCTCTACCCACTACGCCTCGTGGGAACCGTTACGTCGCGGTCGTTATGGATTATTTTACCAAGTGGCCGGAATGTGCAGCCATACCGGACCAGACAGCCGAAACCGTAGCTCGAGCATTGGTACAAGAAGTCTTCTGTCGATTCGGCGTTCCATTCGTCTTACACTCTGATCAAGGACGCAACTTCGAAGCGGTCGTCTTCCAGGCCTGTATGCGGCTGATGATTGTTGAAAAGACACGTACCACGCCGCTGCATCCACAGTCAGACGGCATGGTGGAACGCTTCAATCGCACGTTGCTAGATTACTTGGCAAAGTTTGTATCTACTAGCCAGCATGATTGGGATGAGCTGCTGCCCATGGCGTTATTGGCCTACAGGTCAGCGGTTCATGAAAGCTCCGGTTATTCGCCCGCAAGGCTAACGTTTGGAAGAGAACTTAGACTGCCCAACGATTTACTATTTGGAACACCAGCTCCGGTTCCAACGGAAGTCCCGGAATTCTTGGCTAAGCTGCAAAATCAACTGCGGGTGGTAAATGCGAACGCTCGCCGCCAACTGCTAACGGCTGCCCAGACGAACAAAGTCCGCTACGACCTACGATCGCACCCTCAGGAATTCTGCCCCGGCGACGAAGTATGGCTATATTCACCTAGCCGAAGAGTGGGCCGTTGCCCAAAGCTACAATGCGATTGGATTGGGCCCGCTACAATAGTACGTCGGACCACGGATCTTGTCTACGAAATTCGACCCCCTGGAAAAAGAGTTACCAGAACCGTGCATGTGAACCGTTTGGCTGTTTACCGGCCCGATCCTCGCAACGACTTGGTACTCGGGCAGGAGCCTCGAGTCTAAGGAGGGGGTAATGTAACGTAGACAGCCTGGGTAGCCTCGTGTAGTAGGAAAACACAAACTGTCCCCCTTAAGAAGCAGTCCCATTCTCTACGGCTGGGCACACTAATAACGGCGCCACCGGGAGGGCTAGTTTTTTTTTGAGCTAGCGCGGCCAACTTAACGAAGAGAGGAAAAGGAGAGAAAGAGAGAGGAGGGGCTTAAAAGTTTTCGCTGCCGCCAAGACAAGGAAAATAAAGAGATTGAATAAACGAAAGAAACTGCCTCTGTTTTCTTTGCGATTCTGCTGAGTTATCTTAGGCCTGACGATCGAACGCCCTACCGTAAACCAACCGCTCGGCCACGGGTGGCGTTATTTTGTTCCACAAAGGTAAAACACGTTACAATATTATATATTCGATCTATAGTATTAACGCTATTAAATTGAATTGGTAGGTTACTTTGTCTACCAAATACTAGTTCATATGGACAATAATAATGTGTTACTGATGGTGTTGTGTTAAAACAATACACGAAATACTGTAACCATATGTCCCAATCAGTTTTATCTACTGAAATATATGTACGAATGTACTTGTTGAAGGTCCTATGACTTTTTTCAACGGTACCTAATGTCTGGTGATGGTGTGCTGTAGATGTTATGATATCTATTTTCAAATATTTGCACAGCTCAGTAATAATGGAATTTTTATATTCTGTTCCCATGTCCGTAATGAACGTCTTCATTGGACCGTACTTCAGAATAAAAGATTCGAATATAGCTTTTTCTACAGTTGTTGCACTTTTGTTTGCAACAGGAATTGCTACTAAATACTTTGTCAGGTCACATATTAACGTGATTGCGTATTCATTCCCATTTTCCGAATGTGGTAGTGGACCGATCGTGTCTACTATCACTCTGTCAAAAGCATATAGTGGTGTTTCGGTTATAATCATAGGTGATCTTGTATGTTTTGTCGTTTTCGACGTCAGGCATTTTGGACATTTATTAATGTACTTTTTAGACATTTAGTCATGTTTTTCCAATAATATCGCCTCTTTATTTTCGTAATTGTTTTATTTATGCCTGTATGACCTCCTTGAATTGCATCGTCATGGAATGTAGACAATATAGCTTCTTTTTCTTTCTTATTATTTACTTGGGTCACTCTTAAAAATTTTAAAATTTTATTGCCCATATTTTTGAAAGATTCTATTGAAATAGTTTCGAAGGTCTTTTTGCTCGGTGCCACTTTGACTTTGGTGATACTATGTAATAGAACCTGATACATGACGACAAAATCTCAATTAAATTGGACATCCCGCCTTATATATGTATTAGCTAAAGAGAACTACACATATATATCAATAAAATAAAGTAGCAGTCTAACACTCCTGGTTTGCACCCTGTAACTGTCGACATAGGTCAGCAAAACACAAAGGGTAGTGACACTGCAATCCTTTTGCTCAATAAAATGGAGGCAGAACGGATAAACCTATTCCCGCTGTTCCACCAGGACTATACCTCGATTTCTAACTAGAGTTACCTGAACCACTTAGATTATATTGAGAACGCGTGTGATAGACTTTAGAGAAGATGTTTAGTATGCATATGACTGCTCAAAGGGAATCATAAACGACTAGCAAAAACAGCCTGTGGGGGGTTCTTTGTGAACGTCATATCTAGTATTTTCACAGCGTATTTTATGTATGTCGGCTATTCATATTAACCGAATCCCTTGCCTGGATTTTTATTAGAGAAGAATACAAAAGAGTTTCGGACATCATTTCTTGCAGGCGCTATAGATGATAATTGCGCTCCGCGTCTGTACCCACCCTACCATGAGCCTGCCAGCGAAAGTTATCGCAGACTCCCAAAACGAAAGCTAGGACTTCTCCTTCTACATCAGGAAACTAAAGAAATCAATAATTCATAATAAACTTAAAATTTATTCAAACTATTCAAAATAATTAGCATCATCTTGCTATAGATTCGATCAATTTGATCTACAAAAATTCTTAATTTTCTTGACAGTTTAGCTAAATAGCTAAATCTCGGTACAAATCCGATTATAAAGGTTGCAAATGTTGCATATTGTTTTTATTACTAATGATTACTTCACTATTTAATATTCATGATTTCCTAACTTTACTGTAATTAAACTTTTAACATTAGTCAAAAAAAAATTAAAACAAAAAAAAAAAAAAAAGAGATTATACATTTATGTGGCGTGTTTACGCTAATATCCTCAACAATTCCATTCTCTAGAAATATTTTGCTCTATATATGTCCATTGACAATGTATTAAGTGCTAATGCTCACCCGTATAAATTCAGTTCATCAGATAAATTTATAAAAATATAAGAAAATTTGGTTTTAGATACACTTACAGCTTGTTAATTTTTCCCACGCAGAAAGATCTTTCGTTGTGTTGTTGTCGCTGTTGAAAATAGGAAGGTTTACATATTCCAAATAGAGCTAAAGCATCTTACATTGTGAATTTACATGCATACTCAAATTCTGAAAAATGAAAATTATTAACTAACGAAAATATACACTGCCATTGAATTCCATTTCCTTTAACATTGAACCATTTAGCCAACAAACAACAAAAAAAGGAAATTCAATGTAAACTTAACTTAAAATTGATTCTAAACTACTGGGGAGCCTTATATTGACTCATTTCACTTAATCCTGATTATTTCGTCGTTTCCGAAGACGAATAAAAAATTTTCTTAGGCAAATTAAACGCCTTAGATGTACTTGAAAATATTTCCAAAATGCTCTTCTCATTACATAACGTGTTGAGTGAGGTTAGGTTTTGTCCGTAGAAAGGTTAGAGTTTAATACATCCTTCTATGTTATAATCCCACACGCTTTAGGTTAGGTTAAGATTGAGAAAAAGGTTAGGTTTTGTACATCCTTCTAGGTTTATAATCCTCCACGTGTTCTGCTGGTAAGGTCTAGATTACATGGGAGGCAGGATAAGCGAAAGTGCGATGTTGACAATTATAAATGTCTCAACCTTCACTTTGCTTCGCTAACGCCATATCCTTACTACCATCCGAGGCAAAAGTTAAATATATTTAACTCTCGTGTTTTCACAATCGATCGTCGATTCAAGCCATTGACTGCCACAAACAGTTCACTCACAAAAATTTTGAGACTGCTGGGGGCAAGTCTGCCGAAGACAGGTGCCTCAAAGAAAATGTCAAGTAAGGCGAATCTGTTAGAAAAATTGCCAATACTTGATGGAAACTATTTACGATGCTGTTAAAGAGAAAATACATAAGTTAAATATACAATAATTCGAGAATTATTGCAATGAAATTATCTTACATCAATCTCTTGAACACACACATAAAATTTGTTTTTCGCACACGCGTAGGGATTATGATGCACTTCCCTATTGGGTTATTTAAAACTTTGGACAAATACGTCCGATCAGTGGGAATTCACGTGGAGGAAAGAAAGAACACTTTTCCAAAAACCACGCTGTCCAATAAGTCTCTTTTGCCTTATTTTTCTTATTGTATTATCCAAACTCCATTTATAGAAAAATAATGTAAAGCAATGTATAATAAACCGATCAGCTGTGTGGCGTTGCCACTTAGTTCACTCTTTTTTCAGCTGGTTACCTAAATTTCGATTCTCACCACATAAGTAAATATCGATAACAACACCAAAAATACTAAATAATCGAAATCAATTGAACTTTAAAATAACTGAAATTCCTGTACATTACAACTAAGTATATCGGCTTCTTTTTCTAGCCTTTGAAAAAACTGACCTAAGTCGAGAATTCCATTGGAATACATATCGCAAATGTCAATTCTTGCTATAGCAAGAGTTATAACTCTCTTGCCATGTTTGAATGTGGTCGAGGAATCAGTTATTCGCAAGGTCACTACTTTTCGTACTTCGTCATTTACAATAACGTCATATACTTTGGGCTTGGAAGCTTTTTCAAGACTTTGCCTTGGCAATAGTTGTTGCTTATTTTATGCGCAAAAATTGTTTTGTCTACTTTGGTACCTGGTAGTGACTTTTAGGACTTTTTTGTTCACGTCAATTAGATCGGATATTGTTATCCTTGATAGGGCGTCTGCCACAAAGTTATCTTTACCTCTCAAATACTCTACTGTAAAGTCGTACTCTTCCAATTCTAGCCGCATGCGTGTTAGTTTTGAACTCGGGTTGACCATGGAGAACAAATATGTTAATGGTCTATGGTCTGTTCGCACTGTGAAATGTTTTCCATATATACATATATGGTCGAAAATATGTTATTGCTCAGTGTATTGCTGCATCATAATCCCTACGCGTGTGCGAAAAACAAATTTTATGTGTGTGTTCAAGAGATTGATGTAAGATAATTTCATTGCAATAATTCTCGAATTATTGTATATTTAACTTATGTATTTTCTCTTTAACAGCATCGTAAATAGTTTCCATCAAGTATTGGCAATTTTTCTAACAGATTCGCCTTACTTGACATTTTCTTTGAGGCACCTGTAGTACTCTTGTTGCTTTCACCTTTAGTGAATGCTCTTGATGCATATGAAACTGCAAGCTGGAGTCCATTGTAGTTTTGTGTTAAAACTGCTCCACATGCTTGTTTGCTTGCATCTGTGATTATGCAAAATTCTTTGCTAAAATCCGGATACTGCAATAAATTAGGTTGAACGAGCTTTTCTTTTAAGTATTGGAATGCATTTTCGCATTCTGCTGTCCATTTGAATGGAACATTCTTTTTACATAATCTTGTTATGTGCCGGATATATTCGGCGAAAATTTTTACAAAACGTTTATAGTAATTGCAAAATGCAACGAAACGTCTAGCACTATCTGCATCATGTGGGACTGGATAATTCTTGATGACGTAAAATTTTGTGTCGTCTGGCAAGATTCCTTTATCTGTGCATTTGTGACCTAGGAATGTCACCTCATGCATAAAAAATGAGCATTTTTCTGGATGCAGTTTTAGATTATTTTTTCTGCAAAGTTTAAAAACATCTACTAAATTTTTAATCATATGTTGTTCAGAACAACCAATAACGATTAAATCATCCATATAGAGGAAATCTTGACTTGGCTCAAGCCCCGAGAATGCTGTTGATATCATTCTCTGAAATGAATTAGGTGCTATTTTTAGACCGAAAGGTAATCGTGTGAAACGATATGAGCAATTGCTCGTTGAAAAAGACGTTATATCTCTTGATTTTTCTTCTAGTTCAATTTGATGAAAACCTGACATTAAGTCAAGGCAAGAAAAATATTTTGCTCTTCCCAATTGATCAAGAATATCATCAATTCTGGGGAGCGTAAACTTATCTGACAGCAATTTTTTGTTTATTTGACGATAGTCAATCACTAATCGCCAGTTTTTTTCTTTAGATCCCGAAAGTGTTTTCTTTGGGACTAGTAAGAGTGGGCTATTATAAGGCGAAATAGACGGTTCAACAATACCCTGTTCGATTAACTTTCCAACTTGTCGCTGAATCTCGTCTATTTGGCTATGCGGACTCCGGTAATTTTTCACATATACCGGTTCATCATCCTTAAGTCTTAATTTTTGTTTATAAAAATTATTTGTTGTGATCGGTTCGGTGTCAAATCCGAACACATCACTATACTCAGTGCATAACTTTTCGAGTTTGTTTTTGAATACTATTGGGAAATGTTTCTTCAATTTATGAATTACAGATTCTTTTCTTTTATCTTTGGTATTTTTAACTATATCGTATTTCGAAAGTGATTCAAATTTTATATTGTTAACGCCTACTATTTGGCATTTATCTGTGGTATTTAAGGATCGGACAAAAGTACTTTGGGCTGTTGCAATAGTGTTTGCAACATAAACGCCCGGTTTAATTTCCTGATTCGGAATTAAAATGTTATCTTCTGCTGAAGATAGTTCTATTTTGCGTACCACTTGGCATATTGCTGGTAGAAGTGTTGAGTTATTGCCAGAATTGAATGTTATTGGAACATAAATTGGGTACGTTAATTTTTGTGGTCTAAGTATAAACCAATCTTCTGAATTGCTGTAATCTAATTTGCAATTAAAAGTTTTTATGAAATCTAATCCTATTATTCCATTGCATGAGATTGCGAAATCTGAATGAAGCATGTGAAATTCGTATGGAATAATATATTTATCTGTCTGCAATTCTATTGAGACTAGGCCTTTGGAGTTTATTACTCCTTCTCCTATGCCTCGAATGTGTACAGTTTTGTTTACTTGGATGTCGTGAAATACATCAGAATTTATTGAAATGTCTGCACCGGTATTAATTAAGAATGTTATTTTCTTATTTGTTTTAACATTCTTAAATGATACGAAATTATTAAGACTTAGGTTAATAGAATAGACTTTATTTTTTAATTTTGAGCATTTGGAGGAGCTTGTCCGTTTGCCTGGTCGCTTTGGGTAATTCGGACATTTGTGTTGTTGTAACCATTCTGTTGGTTTTTTGTGTTTTGTCTATTATTATTGTGTCCACCTCCAGGGCCGCCTCTTCGGTAGCGTGAATAATTTCGGCCTCGTTGGGCTCGTTATTGCTCCAATTCGAGTTCTTATTGTTCCAATTCGAATTGTTTCTCTAGTTAGGCGTCTGCCGCGGTCATTATGCTGGGCATAAAAAATGGTATTATTTTGGAAACTTTCTATGGAGCCCGACTCTTCTGAAAGAGTGGTGAATCTAGCAATGGCTTCTTTAGCCGAATCAAAGTTTCCTGATTCCATTAATAGCTGGACTTTTTGACTTTTGGTATGGCTTACCATAGCATTTACTGCCACTTTGGTGGTGTATTTTATTGCTTGTTCAGTTAGAAGACCATCCGAAATATATGCGCCTTTAAGGGCGTCGGTCAACTCAGTAATCTCCTTTTTGTATGAAACACAGTTATTGGGGTTTCTTTGCAGATTTTTAATTTTTGCTGTTAAAAGATCCACTGATTCACCCTTGAAGATTGTTGATAGTTTTCGTATTACTTCATCAATCGTTGTTTCAGAACTTAGGATATTACCCGCTTGACCTTTTAATTTTGATTTTACTGCTTCGTGCTTCGCGCTTCAAGGAAACCCCGTAAATTTTTAATATAACCATCGAAGTATGGTAGCAGCCTGGTGGCTGTGTTTATGGATTCTTCCAGTGTTTGTATCATTTTGTTGTTTTCTTTGGGAATTTCTGGTTTGTTAAGACTTATTATTGATTGATCAGTGCTCACTGATGGTTCTTCTTGACTTATTTCGTCATCAGCCATTAGTTGCGTTTTTTCTTCCAGTACTATTGAAGTTTCCAAATCAGATGTTTGTTTAAATTCAATATTGTGTCATTGCTTTTTGTTTGCAATCACTGTAGAACACATTTGCGGCTGTTTTTTGCCATGTCTTTAGTTTGCTATAGTGTTCAGTTAATACTGCTCTAATAGCTTGGAGATTCTCGGTTATTATTTTCGTGTGTTTGGTTACTGTGTCTTGGGATGTTTCTCTATTCTGCGAGAGGCACTTACAAGATTTAGTTAATTCTTGTCAAATTTTCTTTTGTGAATAAAACAAAATAATAATATTTTGTGTTGTTCTTTTCCGATATATTTCGACCACTCATCGGTGGTCGTCTTCAGGGCAACTTTAAAAACATTTGTTCACGCCACCGGGTGAACAGCAGTGAGCGGCGAAGAGCAGTGAGCGGTGAGGAGTGAGGAGGGTTTTTTGATCCTCAGCATCTACGGTCACACCAGGAGGAGTGACTCGGTTTTTCCAATGGGCACCGCCATTATTCTGAATCGAGCTTTTCACCCGAACACCCGTTCTTTTGCCTTTACGATTTGTCAATTTTTTTCAACCCGAACCATTTCGTGTGTGTCGGGCTCTCTGTGAATATTTAATAAAACATAAGTTTATTTAACCGAAGTTTTCGCGCGTTTTTAATTCACCACCCGCTCACCATACCTAGAAGAAATTGGCACCCGCCAACTACTTGTATTTGATTTGGATCCTTCCGCCCCTCCACGAACATTGGTCCTTCGAGCCGGATATCCTTCCGCTCCTCCAGCTTGCATCGGCGGAATTCCTGATAAGTACAAAATTTCATTATTCATTTCATTTCCATACTACTAAAAGTGTGAGGTTTTCCCGCTTCTCCATAGCGACCTACACACTTTTACATATTGTATGTACATACCTGACCTGTTCCAAGGTTACATGGTAGTTCCTAATCCTTAGCGTGATTGTCCAACGTTCTCGTTTTACATTCCACGAGTATCCATTTTTTATTTATGTTTTTTCCTCGCACTCGTCCAAATCCACCTCTTTTTTTTTTTTACATATGCATTCACATGTACATGTATGTAATTTCCACAGCTGTTTGCCAAATCCGCGTAAAAGTTTAAAAAATAAAAAAAAAAAATTATTAAAGTGTTATAAAAACTAGAAAAAAATAATAATCAAAGTGTTCACCGCGTTTTCTTATGTGTTGGAATAATTACTTTTAATGCCAAACTTATTTCCGCACGCGCGTATCTACGTACATACATACATCGTCACCTGTTGATGTACGCGCATATGTACATATCCATATACATATAATCCCTTCGCACATTTACCACGACACAAAAGGCAAAAAAAATATTCTTTTTAAAATAGCACTTAACGTATGCATCGCGATTTCTTGCGCGTTCGAATTAGGTGCGAAATTAATTTCCTCACGCGCGTCTTTGGATACCGGTGCACTTGCTTACATACGTACATACATATATGCTTACATAGTCATTCATTGCACATACATATGTACATATCCACAACACATAATACATTTCGGTGTCGCGCATTGATTTAACACAACCCCACATCTAATTAAATTACAATTACTTACGTTTTTTTTTTTTGTTGTGAACAACGCGTGTGCATACATATCTACATATATACTCACCTGTGTACTTATGCATGTACGTACATACATAGATCAAAGCATCTGTCCATATGCATTGATCGGTTGTTTTGTTTGCGCACAACACTCGCGGTGTGTAAAAGCGTTCTTTTGTTCTTGGTTTTTCCGCACAACCACAAAAAATTATTAACATAATTAAACAACAAAATCAAAAACCAAATATATAAACAGCGGCCGACAGCTGTTTTCGGAGTAGTGGTGACAAGTGAGTCGAGTCGTGATATCGATAGGCGGCTCAAGCGCGCCAAATTCAAATCACATTATTTCCGATTCTCCTTTTTCGCCTAATTATATATCCGCCCATATTTATAAAATAATACATATATATTTTTTCCAGCACTGTCGTGCCCACATTTATATATCCGTCCAGATTTATAAATTATTTATATAATTTTTCCGGCCAACTTTTTGCGCTCATATATATATCCGCCCATATTTATAAATAAATACATATATATTTTTCCAGAACTATCGGGCCCATATTTATATATCCGTCCATATTTATAAATTATATATATAATTTTTTTTTTTTTGTTGTTCGGCCAGTATTTTGCGCTCATAAAAAAAAAAAAGCTTTCTGCTCTCTGACGTGACGGTCATGTTTTTGCATAGCTCCTGAGTTTTTATTAATATTTATTGTTTTTTCTCAATTTTTAATTGTGCTTAGTTTGTTTACACTTCCGCTGGTGTTGTTCGCTTGACTCCCTTGTGTTTTATTTCCATAATTCGCCAAATTAATCAGTTAAAACAGTTTTTTCTTTTTCGTGATTAGTGTTTGGTGCATTTACATATTTTTTTTTTTCTTTCGTCATTGCTTCTGCAGTTGCTCCCCTCATCACCCCCATCATACCATCAGTGCTAGTGGCTTTGTTGTTCTCTCTGCTTTGTGCTTGTGCTTAGCTTCTCTCCCGCGTAATCACTTTTGTAAGGCCGCCTCTCAAAGCTCGGCTTATAACTGTTCTTGAACTCTCTGTTGTGCTGTGCACTCTAGCTGTCTCTTTGTTTTATTTGTAATTATTGATTATTTATCAATAATTATCTTTGTGCTGTGAATTTAATTTTTCTATATATTCTTATATATATATAATTTTTTTTGCCTTTCTTTCGGCTTTTCAATGGCTTGTTGTCTACCTAATTGCAAACATTCTGATCGTTTTGATGATCAGTATAGAGCAATATCTTGTTGGCTCTGCGATAATCTTATTCACTTAAAATGTGCTGGCCTCAATGGCCGCGACTACGACAAATTTTCTGGTTTGTCTGTTTCTAAGCCTGAGCTTGGCTTAATGCGCTGGACTTGCCCATCTTGTGCTAGCCAGCAGCTTGATTTTAGCCGTATGTATAGGGATCTTCGTTTAAGGTTTCTTTCTTTAAACAAACTGGCCAAACAGCTGTCAAACGAGTGTGACTCTAGCGTTCAATTATTGTCGCAATTCAAATTTGTTCCACCTTCTGAGAAATTGCACAAGAAATGTACCCTTGAGTTGCCTCGTAAGCAGTCGCCAGCTCTCTCTATTACTTCCTCTCCGATTTTACTTTCGCCTACACCATCTTCTTGTCCCTCTTTATGCTCTTCTTTTCAGATTGAAGTACCCATTACAAGCCCTGGTGTACCTCAATCTATCCCTCACGGGAACTCTGATCAATCACAGGATCATGCCGGCTCTCAATCACTTGCGGATCCCAATGCTCCTCCGCCTCCACTAACTGTAGTGCCTCATCGCAAACAATTATTTATTTCTAGGCTTGCTCCAGATACTTCTGAGTCGTCTGTGGCAGCTTACATTGGTAATATTTGCCCTGCTAAGGTTTTAATTCAAAAGTTTAAGTTTTCTAGGCCTCGCGAAATCTCCTCTTTTAAAATTACAGTACCAAATGAGTACTTCTCAGCTATGGTTGACCCTAATTTTTGGCCAGAGGGCCTAGTTGTACACGAGTTTGCGCCCAATAAGCGCTCTCGTCCGTTGCCTGTCCACCTTCCTACTTTATATTCTGCTTCAAAAAACTAATAACGTCTAGTCTTTGCATTCATTATCAAAATGTAAGAGGACTTCTTACCAAGCTGTCGAACCTTTTCTGTGATAGCCAAACCTTTTCGGCTGACATATTAGCTTTCTCTGAAACTTGGCTTAACTCCTCTGTTTTAGATAATGAAATTCGTTCTAATAATTTTATTTCTTATAGGCTTGATCGTGTTGGTCGTCGTGGCGGTGGAGTACTCATTGCTGTAAACTCGAATCTGTCTTCAAGTGTGGTGCCGATTGATCTCCCCTTAGGTGTTGAGTTTATTTGCGTCGAAGTTACATGTTCTAACTTTAGCCTATATATCTCTTGTTCATATATTCCTCCAGCTTCTGATATCATGATCTACGTGCACCATGCTGATGCTTTACGAACTATTTTTGGTCGTCTTAAAGATCGTGATGTTCTTATAGTTTTAGGTGATTTTAACTTGCCTAATATTTCTTGGCTTGCTGATGATAATCTATCTTTCTTAATTCCTTCATCTCAACATGTTTTTCTTGATAGCCTACTTGAATGTCTTGTTTTTGTCTCTGATCCCACTGTTAGTGCTGTATCGCAAACACAGCCACTAGTGAAACCTGAAGATCCTTATCATCCTACCATTGAAGTTACTATTTCTTACAATTCCGTTACTAATTTATTTAAAAACATTTCAAATTCTCGTCGTAGATGTTTTCGTAAAACAAATTTCAATCTTCTTAACAGCCTTATTTTCTCTTTTGATTGGTCGTTTCTATTTGAGTGCTGCGATATAGATTGTGCAGTGAAGTTTTTCTATTCTGCTCTTAATTCTCTAATTGATAAATGCGTTCCTTATGTGAATGTCTCTACCGTCTCCAGCTCGCCAGTCTGGTTCACACGTAGGCTCTCTAATCTTCGCAACATTAAATCGAGATATTTTAAAAGATTTAAAAAAACTGGTTCGCGACTTGACTATGCAAATTATTGTATAGCTAAATCTCAATTTTGTCTTTTAAATACTCAATGCTACAACAATTATCTCGTTCGCTGTAAGGCTGAATTTTATAATAACCCCAAAAGATTTTACAACTTTGTCAATTCCAAAAGACGCTCTAATGTCCTACCTTCCACCTTCAGACTTAACGATCAGTCTGCTAATAATGATTTAGATATTGCAGATCTGTTTGCTAAATTTTTTCAGTCGACATATTCTACTACTGTTTCGGATCCCACACCCTATCCCTTTTCAATCCCACATTTAAATTGTATGTTTTTTCCCAGTATTACTGAAGACTGTATTCTCTCTAGCTTGTCATCTATGAAGTCATCCTTCGTTCCCGGGCCTGATGATATACCTAGTTGCATCCTTAAAATGTGTTCGATTTCTCTATCTAAGCCTTTAGCTCGGTTATTCTTTATATCGAGTGAGACTTGTAGATTTCCTGATATTTGAAAGGAGTCATTTATTATTCCGCTTTTTAAAAAGGGTTGCAAATCGGATGTTTCCAACTACCGTGGCATTGCCAAACTTTCGGCAATACCTAAACTGTTTGAGAAAATTATTACGTCTTCCCTTCAACATCTATCCAGATCCACTATTTCTCCTTGCCAGCATGGTTTCATGAAAGGTCGTTCGTCGCTTACCAACCTTTTAGAATTGACTACCCTAGTACACCATGGCTTCCGTAAAAAGTGTCAAACTGATGTTATTTATACTGACTTCAGTAAGGCTTTTGATACGGTTGATCATTCTTTGCTTCTCGCGAAACTTAACATCATGGGTTTTTCACCAAAATTATTGGGTTGGTTAAAGTCGTATCTTATTGGCAGAACCCAAAAGGTGTCTTTTCGTTCCTCGATATCTAAAACTGTTCGAGTTACGTCAGGTGTACCCCAAGGCAGTCATCTGGGCCCACTATTATTTACATTGTTTATAAATGATTTGCCTTTGGCCTTGGCTCATTCACGCGTGCTCATGTTTGCGGATGACGTCAAGATTTGTTATTCCTATAATGATCCTTCTTTCCAACAGTACTTGCAATCAGATCTCGATGCGTTCTGTGATTGGTGCCACGTTAATAAATTACACCTTAATGCCTCTAAGTGTTCTTTTATGACTTTCAGTCGTTTGTCTCCGCTCCTAGCTCATTACTCTATTAAGTCTGTTCTGTTAGATTGTGTTCCATCATTCAAAGACTTAGGCGTTATGTTTGACCCTAAACTTTCATTTAATGTTCATATTTCTTCAATTGTCAACAGAGCAAGCTGCCTTCTCGGCTTCATTAAACGTTGGGCCAAAGAATTTGATGATCCCTATGTAACAAAGGTTTTATACACTTCGTTAGTTCGCCCTACTCTAGAATATTGCTCGCCAGTGTGGAACCCGCAATATGATGTTCACCAGCGTAGTATTGAATCGGTACAGAAGCAATTCCTTAAGTTTGCGCTACGCGGTCTAAATTGGGACCCGGGTCTTCGCCTACCTTCTTATTCTGACAGACTTCTTCTTATTAATCTTCCTTCACTTTATAACCGTAGGCTTGTTTTTGGCATTCTCTTTCTCCATAAACTAGTCAACGGCGAAGTCATTTCTACGAATTTACTAGATACGCTGTATTTTTGTGTTCCCTCACGTCGGACCAGAAACTTTTTTTCCTATTCACCTTAGTAGATGTCTGACTAACTACTCTCTTCACGAACCTCTTCGTGTTCTTTGCCAATCTTTTAACAACCTTTCTCACCTTATCTCTCCTCATCTTTCTGTCACTTCTCTTCGCGCTATACTTTTTAATCATCTACAGCGAAACCAATGAAAATATTCTGGACTTGGATTGGCTGCAACTCATCCCTGGCCACATTGGCTGTGAATCGGAGCATAGCTGGCACCTTGTGCAAATAAAACACCTCCACCGGGCTGGGGATGTTTAGTTGTATATAAAGCTAAGCTACCTTCTTCATTTAATTACTATCTGTCTTTAGCTTAAGCCTTTTCGTCGACTGCTGTGTTAGTTGACGTAAATAAATAAATAAATAAATAAATATATATATCCGCCCATATTTATAAATAAACACATATAAATTTTTTTCCAGCACTATCGGGCCCATATTTATATATCCGTCCATATTTATAAATTATATATACAATTTTTTTCCGGCCATTTTTTTGCGCACATATATATATCCAGATCCAGATTTATATAAAAACGTATTTTCTTTTTATCCTATACATCTTTATTTATATATTTCATCCGTGTTGTGTTTTATACGTACTCCCATCGGTAATTTTCAATCCGCATTCGTGCGTTCGTATATTATTCCGCATCTATCCCCATTAAAGGGGCTTCGTTTCCGAGCCACACGCGAGAAAATCCTCCCGCAATCCTGCGGTGCACAGTGCGGTCCACTTCTCACTTCCAAAACAAAAAAAAAAGGGGCGCTCACAAACGCGGTGTTCATCGGTAAGGTCGTCCCTGAGTATGTCCACGGAGCCGTCCAAGACTGCGCCGAAGTCCAACAGTCTTTCGTCTCCCTCTGCAACTACGGAGAAGGTTCGGCCTCCGACAACTCCGGTGACCGTGAAGCGTACGGATATTTCGCGCAAGTTCTCGTCAGTTCGCAGCCGCAGCGAATCCCCAAGGTCCCGTCCGTCTTCGTCCAGCTTACCTGAGGGTCGCAGATTCTCGGTTAAAGACGCGAGGGAACACAAAGGTCGTTCCAAGCTTTCAACCCAGACCCAGATTCCGCACGTTGTTGTGACGCACTGTTCTGACGCTCCCGTCACCCGATCCGTATCACAACAGCGTAGAGAACACTCCAGAATGTCCCTCTCCGATTTCGTTCTAGCGTGCGACGCATTGACTCTGTTTGAAGCTCGCGAGAGTGAAGCTCTAACTTCTGAAGTGCCCTTGTTTTCCATTAAAATGCACTTAGAGCAGCTCTAATCCCTTTGGTCAACTGTCGAGATGGAATACTCCCGTTGTCACAAGGCCTTGACAATCCAAGCCGACGAGGAAAGCTTGGCAAACATAAGCCACATCAAGGCGAAGCACGAATCCGCTTACGCGGCGTATGTACGATGTGGGACGTTGTTCGGAGAACGCATCGAACAGCTCTCGGCACAGATGACGACTCTTAGGCGTCAGCCAACCGCTCCGTCGGGGCCACCGGGGCATAGAGTTCCTCCGTGTGAGGTAGAGACATTTGATGGCGACAGCCTAGCATGGCCCACATTCCGCGATTTGTTCGCCGCCATTTATATCGCCAATCCGTATTTGTCACAAGTGGAGAAGCTCTATCACTTGAACGCCAAGACGCGAGGGGAAGCGAGAACCATCGTGGCTAAGTCCCCCTGACGAATGAGGGTTTCCAGGCCGCGTGGGAGAACCTCACCGCACGGTACGAAAATAGCCGTCTGCTTGTCATGACTCAAGCCAGACAACTCCTTCAGATTCCCGCGGTGGCACAAGAATCGGGCAAATCCTTGCGAGAGCTGCAGACCGCGTTTCAAGGGTGTCTTACCGCACTTGAGCGGTCGGGTGTTAGTACTGAGAATTGGGATGTCTTACTTATCGCCATCTGCACTAGTAAATTGCCGAAGGCCACAATCCTCCTGTGGGAGCAATCAGTGCCCAATAAGACTGTCGTCTCAACGTGGTCCGATTTGAACCAATTTCTTACCGATCGGTATCGTGTCCTGGATGCCACCGAAGAACATAAGTCGGCCCCAAGTGTCCAAGCCATCCCCATTGACCCCGCAAATCCTCTGCAACGATGAAGGTCCAAGCGTTTCCCGCGAAATTTCAGCTAAAACCGGCGTCTTGCAAGCTGTGCCATCGGGAGAATCACCCAATACGGCTCTGGCCTAGTTTTCTTGATATGCCTGTTCAGAGGCGTTTGGAAACCATTAGGCAGCAGGGACTCTGTCTGAACTGTTTTGCCCGCGGTCATCAAGTGAATGGCTGCTCCAGCGCGCATAATTGCCATACCTGCAAGGAACGTCATTATACTCTGTTGCATCCTAGTGATGTGTCCGTGTCCTCGCCGTCCGCTGCGCAAGTCCCACCATCCAGCGCCACAGAGCGTCCGTCCACGAGCAACCAGCTCACAAATGCTCAAAGTTATTTTGCATCTACCCCAGGCAGAGGCCTCTTAGGCACTGCGATTGTCACTCTGCACCATCGTGGTGTGGATCACCATATTCGTGCGTTGATCGACTCTGGGGCCGATTCAACTTTTCTCTCCGAGCGTGTTTTCAACATGGTCCAGCCCCCCTTTTACCCAGTAGACGCCGCGGTGACTGGCATGGGCCAGAGTGATGGAGGCTGCGCCGACAAGGTGTGTCTGCTGATGCTGTCTCCTCCGTGTGACAGACTGAACAAAATTGGAGTCTCCGCCCTGGTCGTATCCAAATTGTCAGGGGCCATTCCAACAGCTCCATTTTTTAATACGGTTCCGACGCAGTGCCTCGATCGCCCCCTGGCTGACCCGTACTACAACAAGCCCGCGCCTATTGACATGATCATCGGTGTAGACCTGTTTCCCCACATCCTCGGAGAACGGATCAAAAAGGATATCGGTGATTTTGTCGGGCTAGAAACCATCTTTGGATGGGTTCTGTGTGGGGCTATCACTCCTGACCCTCCGGTGTCTCGATCCGTTTTCGCGGCACAGACGCGAGTTAGTCCCGAAGCAAAACTTGATGTACTCCTCACCAAGTTTTGGGAGGTGGAAGACCTTCCCGCAAAGCCGGAAAAGGAGGATGACGCATTCTGCGAGCGGAACTTCCAGGAGACCACCCAAAGGGGAAAGGACGGCCGATATGTTGTGTCCCTACCGTTCAAAGGTCCGAATAGCGTTGACTTGGGTCACTCAAGGCCGATCGCGCTGGCTCAATTCCTGCGGAATGAAGCACGCCTTCTCAAGGATCCAGTCCTAAAAACGCAGTACGATGCCATTATTCAAGAGTACGAGGAATTGGGTCATATGATTCGGGTGACGCCGCCTCAAGATGGGAAAAACTTCTATCTCCCCCATCATGCGGTGTTTAAGCCCGATAGCACCACCACTAAGGTACGCGTGGTATTTAACGCGTCGAGCCCCTCCACACAAGGCGTCAGCCTCAACGATGTCTTGCACACCGGTCCCACTCTTCAGGCCGACCTCACGCTTCAGGTACTGAAATGGCGGTTCTTTCAATTCGTTTTCAACGCCGACATAACGCAGATGTATCGACAAATCCGAGTCGATCCCAGGCATACCCCCTTTCAGCGGATCCTCTACCGAGACCGCTGCGGCAATATTCAGGATTACGAGTTACAAACTGTCACGTTTGGGGTTAACTGCGCGCCATTCTTGGCGATCCGAGTCCTTTTACAACTGGCACAAGACGTGCAAGCGATATATCCTCAGGCGAGCGAAATCCTTCGGAACTATATGTATGTTGATGATGTCCTTGCCGGCGCTCACACTGAAGCCGACGCCCGTCTCGCCATACGAGAGCTTCAAGCGGCCCTCCAATCTGCGGGCTTCCCGCTTCGGAAGTGGACTTCCAATAAGAAGGAAGTACTTCAAGCCATTCCGAGAGAGCACCTGCTGCGAGAGGACTTTCTCGAGCTGGAAGACGCGAGCACTGAAAAAACCTTGGGTATTCGATGGCAAGCTGCTGAGGACGTCTTCTTCTTCACCGTGGCGGACCCCCCTTGAAGGAGTCGATCTCCAAGAGGCAGGTTCTGTCCCATATCGCTAAGCTCTTTGACCCCGCTGGTTGGCTAGCCCCATTTGTCATCCGAGCGAAGATATTCATGCAGCAAATCTGGCTTACCGAAGTGGGCTGGGATGATGTTCTGCCGCCTCTCCTGCTGCAGCAATGGCACGAATTCCTGCAGGATTACCCAGGCCTCAGTCGACTCCGCATTCCCCGTTGGCTAAACACCAGCGATAAGCTCTCGTGGGAGCTTCATGGCTTCTGTGACGCGTGACAGAAAGCGTATGGAGCGGCCCTATATGTGCGGGTTCGGTACGGCAATCAAGTAGACGTCCATTTACTAACGGCTAAGACCCGTGTAGCTCCAGTCAAAACAGTCTCGCTGCCTCGGCTGGAGTTGTGCGGAGCGGTTCTGCTAGCCGATCTCTGGGCGTCGATCGTTCCTGAACTCCCAATCCCGCCTGCAACCTCCCAGTTTTGGACCGACTCTACCATCGTGTTGGCTTGGCTCAATAAACCCCCGTGCAGTTGGTCCACCTTCGTGGCCAATCGGGTATCCAGGATCTCCGAAAGCACCAGTGGCCAAAGCTGGTCACATGTGCGCTCCGAGGACAACCCCGCTGATCTGGCGAGCCGTGGAGTCTCTGCGGCCGAGCTTTCGGCATGGGCCGGACTGGCTCCAGCGAGCCCCCGAGTATTGGCCAATTCCCCATAACGAACTCCCAGACACCCAGCTGGAGCAACGGGTCCAGTGCCACACCACCGCGACTACCCTACTCGAGGACGTCAGCGAACGTTTCTCGAATTATGGTAGGGCACTACGAGTCATCGCGTACATCCTACGCTTCGCCACCAAGAGGATTTCGACGCCTTCCACGGTTCGCCTCACCAATGACGAACTTCTTTCCGCCGAGCGCGCCTTGATTCGGACCTCTCAGCGGCGGGAATACCTCGCGGAGATACGGGCCCTGGGTGAAGGGCGACCCCTACCATCATCCAGCACTCTACTCAATCTGAACCCATTTCTCGACCAGCATGGGTTACTCCGCTCCTGCGGGCGACTCCGGGCCGCTGAATCCCTCCGATATGATGAACGTCACCCTATTCTCCTCCCCTATAGTACTCATTTCACTCGCCTGCTTGTCGAATTCGCCCACCGCATCACGTTGCATGGCGGCAATCAACTGATGGTGCGGTATTTGCGCACCAAATTCTGGATCCCACGGATAAAGAACATGGTAAAGTCCCACATCAAGGGGTGCAAGGTCTGCATCGTTCATCGTCGACGACTACAGACCCAGATGATGGGTGATCTCCCTCGAGAACGCATCACGTACTCCAGGCCCTTCACCCACACGGGCATTGACTTCGCAGGGCCGTTCGAGATCAAAAACTACACCGGGCGTGCGTGCCTCATAACTAAGGGTTATGTCTGCGTCTTTGTGTGTTTCAGCACGAAGGCAATCCATCTCGAGGCTACCTCCGACCTCACCACTGAAAGATTTCTTGCAGCCTTCTCTCGGTTTGTCGCACGGAGACAATGCCCACAGCGCATTTACTCCGACAACGGCAAAACCTTCGTAGGGGCCTCAAAGGCGCTCGAAAAAGATTTCCTGAACGCCACCAAGCTTGAAATAATGAAGGCATTTCCCCAGCACATTTTATCCTGGCAGTTCATTCCGCCAAGCGCGCCCCATATGGGAGGACTGTGGGAAGCAGGGGTCAAAAGTTTTAAGACCCTGTTTTACAAGTCCTCGTCCACTGTCAAATACACCTTCGAGGAACTTTCCACTCTCCTGTGTAGGATCGAAGCGTGCCTAAACTCCAGGCCAATCTCTCCCATGAGCGAGGACCCAGAGGATCTGCTGGCCCTAAGCCCGGGACACTTCCTGATTGGAGGACCACTCTTATCCATTGCGGAACCGGAAATTCTGGTCGAGCCTATGTCGCTGATCAACCGATGGCAGCGACTAAAGGCAATCCAGCAGGCTTTCTGCCGCCGCTGGAAGAGTGAGTACCTCAAGGAGCTTCACAAACGGAACAAGTGGAAATCACCGACTCGCAGCATCCAGACCGGCGACCTCGTGATCGTGTCCGAAGATCATCTCCCCTCCAACGAGTGGCGCTTAGGGCGAATTGAGCGCACTCTGCCCGGGGCTGACGGTCTCGTCCGAGTGGCTGATGTCACCACCGCGCGTGGGTCTATCCGAAGACCCGTAGCGAAGCTCATTCTGTTGCAACACAGCAGGAGTCCTGAGTCTAAAACCTTATCGTGACTCCCAATCCCTCTATGTTTCCTCCGAATGTCCTCGTCTCCGTGCATGTTTCTCGTTCCCGTGCATAGACTAATCCAACCCCCCATACGTAATTTCTTTCGTTACAGTTCATTCAGCTCGCCCCTTCATAGCGACATGGCCCCCACGCGCCTGCCGCACCACCGCAGCAAACGAGCTCCACAGGGCACGAACGTGTACCGATGCCGGGTCTGTCGGGGGGTTCATGCACTCCGGCAGTGTCAGCGCTTCCTGAACCTCCGAGGGGAAAAGCGGCTTCGGGCGGTGCTCATCAATAAGTATTGTCCCAATTGCTTGGCACACGAGCATTCATCCGACGCGTGTCGGACTCGTGTCGGTTGCCGACGATGCGGGCAAAGGCACCATACCCTGCTCCACATGGCCGACCAACCGCCGAGACAACGTGCCTCCGCCCGGCGTCGCAGCCAATCACCCCCCTCCGGGCGTGCTGCACCCCCGCTACAACCCCGTTCCCGATCATCGTCCGACCGCTCCGCTTCCCCAGAAGGCGCACCCGAGATTTCGCTATCCTCCCTGCTCCACGCCAGGACGACGACTGTCCTGCCAACCGCAGTCCTCCGGTTGAGCAATGGCTCGAAATCCTTCGAGACCCGCGACCTTCTTGATGCGTGTGCGGCTGAGAGCCGCATCAATCTCTCCTTTGCCCGGTCCCTGGGGTTAGCTGTGACCAAGGTCGGGGTCGACCAAGCCTGTACGGCCGTCCTCGAGTCGAGGTCCGACAAGACGTTCCGACGGAACGTTATATTCCGGGTCGAAGAGGACTTGCTCATCCGCACTCCCATCCGGGAAGTGGCGGCGCCGGTCCGAGAGAAGTTCGCCACCCTGATCCTGGCCGACCCCTATTTCTATCGGCCGGCGTCGGTATCCGTGGTGCTCGGGGCAGACCTCTATCCTGAGGTCATCCAACCAGGCTGTGTGCCCGGTCATAGCGGTACTCCCGCAGCCCAGAGCACCGTGTTCGGATGGGTCGTCTCCGGCTCCTGTGGGATCTAGGCGCTCCAGGACGTTGCCGTCCCCCATCCTTTATATGTCCAGGGTGGCAATTGCAACATGTTGCAAGGGGGGCGGTATGTTCACGCCACCGGGTGAACAGCAGTGAGCGGCGAAGAGCAATGAGCGGTGAGGAGTGAGGAGGGTTTTTTGATCCTCAGCATCTACGGTCACACCAGGAGGAGTGACTCGGTTTTTCCAATGGGCACCGCCATTATTCTGAATCGAGCTTTTCACCCGAACACCCGTTCTTTTGCCTTTACGATTTGTCAATTTTTTCAACCCGAACCATTTCGTGTGTGTCGGGCTCTCTGTGAATATTTAATAAAACAAAAGTTTATTTAACCGAAGTTTTCGCGCGTTTTTAATTCACCACCCGCTCACCATACCTAGAAGAAATTGGCACCCGCCAACTACTTGTATTTGATTTGGATCCTTCCGCCCCTCCACGAACAACATTTAATTGTGATTAACTTTAACATAACATAATTTAACAACAAGAAACACCTACTTATTTTTACACGTCCGCACACTGTGACGTGGAGCTACACACTGACTTGTCCCTAATAAATGCCTGTATAAATGCGCGCAGTTGTCTGTATCTACCTTTTAATTAAGTCTTATATTTGTCGGTGTATTTACACATATGCAGCATCTCCAAATTATGACGTTTGTTGTAATGTTGTTCTTGGTCTATTATGTTTACTTCGTCAAAATTTGGGGAATGTCCACTGGCAGCACAGTGGGCCATAAGTGCTGTTTTTTGTATATTGGAGTGTTGCCGAAGTTTATAGTCAGATCTATGTTGTGATAGTCTTATTTTTAGCCTCGATTTGGTTGTCCCTATATACATTTTATCACAGCTTTCTTCGTTTGTCCCGTTGCACGGTATTTTATATACTACGTTACTCTTGTCCATTGTATCAATCTTGCTTTTTGTCCTGTTGAAAATACTCCGTAGCGTGTTGTTGGGCTTATGTGCTATCTGTATTTGTTCTGTGTCATAGCAATCGGAGTTGGCCAATCTTTCCGACAGTTGTGGGACATATGTATGTGACAGACATAAAGCGTTTTGTCGAAACCTCTTTATTGGTTTTCTTATTGTTGGATTTTAGTAAAGTCCTTATGGTGTAGTTTGGAAAGTCATTAGCCTTTAAAATTCGTCGTATTTCTTTCTTCGTTTCTTCGTGAAAAATTGGGTCCGATATGTTGAGCATCCGTTGTGTACAACCTCTTGCTGTATTCATTATCATCGACTTCGGATATTTGGAGTTGAAGTTGATGATTCGTCCTGATGATGTTGGCTTTTTGTACCATTTTAATTTTAGCTCGTTTCCTCGTCTGTGTATTGATGGGTCTGGGTTGATGATTCGTCCTGATGATGTTGGCTTTTTGTACCATTTTAATTTTAGCTCGTTTCCTCGTCTGTGTATTGATGGGTCTAGATATGTCAATTTGTTGTCATTTTCTAACTCTATTGTAAACTTTATGTTTCTGTCAAATGAATTTAGGTTGTCAAGTGTGTTTTGGATCTCGTCTTCTTTGATTATGGCAAAAAGGTCATCTACATATTTCGTCATAACTCTAGGTGGTCGCTGCAGTGTTCTCATCATTTTGTCTAAGAGTTCTTCCATAATTATATCGGTTATTATTGGTGATGCTGGTGAGCCCATAGGCATTCCTTTTAGTTGTGTGTATATTTTGTCCTTGTATTTAAAATATCTGTTCTCTTGTATACAAAAACGTACTATTTCCATGAATGTTGATTTTGGAATGTTAGTGTGCGCTTTTATTTTTATCCACTTTTCCCTAATATTGTCAAGTGCCAATTCTATCGGAATACTTGGAAAAAGGGAGACTACGTCAAATGATATCGTTCATCATCGCAAATAAATGTGTCATTGATCCTTGTCTTAAATTCTGAGGCGTTCTTTACGTTGTATGTTGAGTCTGCTGTTATATTTTTTTTAATATGTTGCGTATGATGGAGAACCAATTGATGAGCAGATTGGTCTCAATGGCGTACCTTCTTTATGAATTTTAGGTAATCCATATATTCTTGGTGGAATTGATGTGTTTATTATAAGCTTATTTCGTTCGGTCCGTGAAATAAGTTCTTGTTTGTATAATTTTTCCACCAATTCGTTGTTTCTGGTCTGTAGTCTAGTGGTCAGGTCCTTCCTTAAAGTTCTATATGTAAGTTAACACCATGCAGCAGCATTAGCGTCTGCAGTAGCATCAGCCGCAGCGGCATCAGCAGCAGCATCAGCGGCAGCAGCAGCAGCGCCAGCATCAGCAGCAGCAGCAGCAGCGCCATCGGCAGCAGCAAAAGGGGCAGAACGGGCTAGGAGGCCGAAGCCAAAGGTGGCTGCGGGAAGAACACCCGAAAGAGATCAATAGAGCAAATAAACGATTATAACGTGAGACCGAACAAAAGGCTTGATGATTGGGTGGTGTGCGTGCCGTTGGGGGACGGTAATCAAATCCTTGCTGCAGCAAGGTGACCTCCTCAAATAAGAGGAAGTTAACTGGCGCCCGAGCAGGGAGCGTCTTCCATCGCGTCTTTTGAAAATAAAATTTTTTTTTTTTTTTTTTCCTCGCCCATAAGTGCCTTGAGCGAATGTGTTTCCAAAATAAGTATAGTAAATAAAGTAAAAAAAAAAAAAATAAAACATATACCTAAAAAAAACATTTTTTTATATGTTTTTTTTAGGAATATGTTTTATTTTTTTTTTTTTACATAAAAAAAAAAAAAAAAAACAAAAAAATCTAAGTTTTGTTTCTTGTGAATGCCCGCCGAAAAAAAAGTGGATGGTTACACAACAAACATTTTGGAATCGCTGTCAAGAATTTGTCCATCCAATGGGATGATGTAACATTTCGCCGAATCTCAGCAAATACAATTTTTTCAGTTTTTCTACGTGTGCCGAATAGTTCAATAATTCTAGTTAATCTGCGACCGCCGCGACGCTTCTAAATTCCTATGAAATAAAAGCAGCGCGAAGCAATTGTTTCAATTGTTCTGCGCGTGCCAAACTTCCTTGGAACCCTTAAAAGCGCAACATTTCTTGTCGCTCAGCAAGATCACTCTTCCTAAATCTGTCAAACAGACAAGTCGTGGTTTATTTTTTATATCAAGGATTTTTATGCCAAGGATAAATAAATTCTCTGACAAATCCACAAGTTAATTTTTGTTTTGTGTAACCGGGGTTCAAAACCCTGTCGGTGAATGGCATAGGTAAGAAATTCATAAAATAATCAGAAAAATTTTTTTGTTTTGTGTTGCCAAGTGTTGGTTTCAAAAAAATAAAAATAAAGTTTTAATTTTTTGTGTCCGGGGTTCAAATCTCCATCAGTGCATGATATAAAAAAATAAAGAATATCCGCTGAAAATTAAAAGTTGTTGGAACTCAAAGAGTTAATTTGAAAGTGAAATTTTACATTCTCATTGGCGACATAAACGAATAAAAATTATAAAAAAAAAGGGAATAACATTCGTTCAGCAATTGATGGGCTCTCGTGAACGTGGCGCTTGGCGGTCACCTACAAAAATATTAATGAGTGTCAAATCCACCGCGAGTGGCAAGTTTATGAAAAATAGAATAAAATATAAATGCGCAGGTATTGGCCACCAGTGGTGCTTCCCACCGAAGGTATCCTCCCGAATGAGGATGTGGAGTCACCTCCACCTAAGTAGGTCCTTGTTTGGACTAATAGGGATAATGGAGATCTCCCTGAACCGACATAGGGGGGCATCACGATAGACAGCCTTGCGACAATTAAAAAACGAAAATATTCAAAAATTGAAAACAAAAAGCAAATAAAATTGTGAATTAACAAAATAAAAAAAAAACACAATATAAAAAGAAAAAAAAAAAACAAATTTATGAGGAATTAAATACATCTAACGACAAAATTTGTACATACAAACACTTATTCCATTTTTTCATCTTTTCACATAGCACCATCGTTCTTTGGAGAATATGGAGTCTTTGAAAAACGGAAGAACTACAAACTACACTGAGAAAGAAGAAATACTTACAACACTAACATACGATAATTAAAAAAACGGGTGAGTGAAGAAGCCTCTTAGAAATTGTACTTCGAATTTATTTTCGCGCGAATAAAACCCACACATACCCAATTAAGGATAGTTTTGATTCACAATAAAGAAAGTTTGAAAACAAAATTTAATGAATAAAACAAAAAATCATACCCAATTTCATTCCAGAAAAATGAAATTACATTATTGAAATAAACTGAACAAATTTATTATTTTTATATTTAAAAAAAAAAAAATCGATAAGCTGGAAAAAATTTATTATTTTATTAAAATCGAAGAATAAGTTGGAGAACAGAAAAAAGTGCAAACAATGGAAGAAATCAAACAGTCAATTACATGTTTGGTAGAACAAGTGGCAGTGTTGACCGAGGAGCTAAAAAAGCAAAAGGAGAAAGTAACAATCTTAGAAGATAGGCGTGGGGAAACTGTGGTCGAAGTGGTTAGCCCACCCACTCGCGCAATAAACGAATATGACCTTATGCAGATAGCAACCCTCCCCGATTGCGTAAAGGAGATGGAAATATTTTCGTATGTTTACCACATGGATACGAAGAGCAGATATAATCATCCAGGAGTATCAGGTAGTCAGGGACAAGCCTATGTATAGAGCAGTGGTTCTCCATCTGAGATCCAAAATACGGGGCGAAGCAGATGAGATGCTCTATATATGCAACGTGCCCAATGATAGTTGGGAGGAAATAAGGGTGGCATTAGCCTCCCATTATGAGGACAAACGAGACCTAGGAACTTTGGAATACCAAATGAGTTTGGTAGTCCGAAATAACTCGACCCTAGAAGCATTTTACTCCCAGATCAACAACCATCTTTCACTTATTATAGAGAAGCTTAAGAGCGAGAATCACACTAGAGAAGCTCTTGAAGCGTTAATTCATTCGTACCGTGAAAGAGCCTTGCGCGCATTTGTAAGAGGATTGTCACCACAATTATCGGCTTTGGTAACAGCTAAGCACCCAAAAACGTTAGGAGAAGCTTATTCTACAGCCCTAAAACTGGAAATTGTTATTTCAGCTGGGAAGCCCTCCCTAGCATACGCCTCTAACGAAACTTGGCACACACACACAAACACCCCTTACTACCGACCCCGAACCATGTATCGGCCTTCCTTCGCTACGTTATACCATGTCTTATCCTCACCAACAAAACCCAATACCGTACCGTTATGCGTTACCTTCCAGGCCACAGGCTCTAACACCGGCTATAAAACGAGAAGCAAGTGGATCAGGCCAATCTAGGAGCCGTTTCCGGAACTATGGAAATGGCAGTAGCCAAAAGAGGAACTCTTCTGATTCCCTTTAGAAAGGAACAACGAGCATTCATTCATAATTCTCACATTTGGCTTTTCTACTATTAATTTTTCGTTGTTGCTGTTTTTCTAAGTTTTTCTTTGGGTATGTCGCGATTAAAAAATTATTCGAAATCACTATCTTTTATCAAAATAATTAATAATTGGCACTCTTCACAAACCTGGTAAATAATAATAAACAATACCATTTAAGAATACTAACCTAACATTATAAGTAATATTTAATGTCTCCACCAACAAAGATGCCCACTCTACAACTGTCTGCTACAGCTCATTTCTTCAGCTCGTGTTATCCCAAAGCTTGCTCGAACCGCTGACCTGCGCCATACCAACTTTACAATTGAAGATGCAACACAAAAAGCCGCTCTGATTGCAGATAGCCATGCTGAGAAGACATTAAATGGACTTGGCAAAACGTAAACCGTTATCCTATTTTGCCAACGCAGAACCTATCGATTGGGCATTCCTGGAAAACATTACGGGTATCACCTACACACCGAGGCTGCAACGTGTTGATCCGCGGGACGCAGATCTTTAGAGGGGGAGGAGTTAACACCATACAGCAGCATTAGCGGCTGCAGTAGCATCAGCCGCAGCGGCATCAGCAGCATCATCAGCGGCTGCAGCAGCAGCGCCAACATCAGCGGCAGCAGCAGAAGCGTCAGCATCAGCGGCAGCAGCAGCAGCGCCATCGGCAGCAGCAAAAGGGGCAGAACGGGCTAGGAGGCCGAAGCCAAAGGTGGCTGCGGGAAGAACACCAGAAAAAGATCAATAGAGCAAATAAACGATTATAACGTGAGACCGAACTAAATCCTTGCTGCAGCAAGGTGACCTCCTCAAATAAGAGGAAGTTAACTTGTATTTAAATCGTTAAGTATATTATCCATTTTATTGTCATACTCAGTCTTATCCATTGCAACTGTCTTATTCCCTTTATCAGAAGTTAAAATTAATATGTCGTCATTCTGTCTAAGAAATTTCCTTGTTTGCTGCACGATCAGCTGCGTCTTCTTTGTTAGATGTTTTGTGGTCTTTTATTAATAAAGATACATACATTTAACAATAAAAGGTCGCAAAAAATCAACAATTAACTTGAACGGAAGGCACGCCGAAATCATATTCTAACACCATGGCTTATGCAGAAATTAAGTCCAACTATAGCAAATATAAGACGGAGATTAACAAGTACCAATCAACAACAAAAAAATCAGTAAAACTTAAGTCTAGCATAAAATTTCTCCTAAAATGTAGGAAATCAAAATTAGTCCCAAAATTTATTAGCAATAACTCAAAATACGATAGGATTTTCACAAAAGATACTGACACATATTCGGACATTAACAAAATATTAGAAAGACATACTCATAATTTTAACACGAAGATATTAAGCTTATTAATAAAACATAAACATAACATACTAGCCAGACAAAACAAAGAGAAGGAAAAAGCAACAAAAAAGTTACAAGAACAGCTGGACGAAAATGATTTTAAAACATTTATGAAGAGTGAGAGCACGATAGCCGAAAAATTATCAACAACTTTGAAGAGACATCACGAATCCAAACATGAGAGACTACGAAAACAACGGAACAGCGTTCTCTTGAACAAGAACAACAACAACACAAACGATTGGTTTGTAAATAAGACGAATATAGAATTTCCGACCGACGTAAAAGCGTTACTGGCGAAAGGCCCTAAGTTCGCAATCCCAGTGGAGAAGAGAAAATTCCCTCTCTTTAAATATATAGCAGACGGAGAGGAGCTAGTACAGACTCTAAAAGACAAAGAGAAACAAGAGGAAGCACGCACAAAATTCTCTTTATTAATAAAAGACCACAAAACATCTAACAAAGAAGACGCAGCTGATCGTGCAATACTTGACACAGTGGAGCAAACAAGGAAATTTCTTAGACAGAATGACGACATATTAATTTTAACTTCTGATAAAGGGAATAAGACAGTTGCAATGGATAAGACTGAGTATGACAATAAAATGGATAATATACTTAACGATTTAAATACATATAGAACTTTAAGGAAGGACCCGACCACTAGACTACAGACCAGAAACAACGAATTGGTGGAAAAATTATACAAACAAGAACTTATTTCACGGACCGAACGAAATAGGCTTATAATAAACACATCAATTCCACCAAGAATATATGCATTACCCAAAATTCATAAAGAAGGTACGCCATTGAGACCAATCTGCTCATCAATTGGTTCTCCATCATACGCAACATATTAAAAAAAATATAACAGCAGACTCAACATACAACGTAAAGAACGCCTCAGAATTTAAGACAAGGATCAATGACACATTTATTTGCGATGATGAACGATTGATATTATTTGACGTAGTCTCCCTTTTTCCAAGTATTCCGATAGAATTGGCACTTGACAATATTAGGGAAAAGTGGATAAAAATAAAAGCGCACACTAACATTCCAAAATCAACATTCATGGAAATAGTACGTTTTTGTATACAAGAGAACAGATATTTTAAATACAAGGACAAGATATACACACAACTAAAAGGAATGCCTATGGGCTCACCAGCATCACCAATAATAGCCGATATAATTATGGAAGAACTCTTAGAAAAAATGATGAGAACACTGCAGCGACCACCTAGAGTTATAACGAAATATGTAGATGACCATTTTGCCATAACTAAAGAAGACGAGATCCAAAACACACTTGACAACCTAAATTTATTTGACAGAAACATAAAGTTTACAATAGAGTTAGAAAATGACAACAAATTGACATATCTAGACGCATCAATACACAGACGAGGAAACGAGCTAAAATTAAAATGGTACAAAAAGCCAACATCATCAGGACGAATCATCAACTTCAACTCCAAACATCCGAAGTCGATGATAATGAATACAGCAAGAGGTTGTATACAACGGATGCTCAACATATCGGACCCAATTTTTCACGAAGAAACGAAGAAAGAAATACGACGAATTTTAAAGGCTAATGACTTTCCAAACTACACCATAAGGACTTTACTAAAATCCAACAATAAGAAAACCAATAAAGAGGTTTCGACAAAACGCTTTATGTCTGTCACATATGTCCCACAACTGTCGGAAAGATTGGCAAACTCCGATTGCTATGACACACAACAAATACAGATAGCACATAAGCCCAACAACACGCTACGGAGTATTTTCAACAGGACAAAAAGCAAGATTGATACAATGGACAAGAGTAACGTAGTATATAAAATACCGTGCAACGGGACAAACGAAGAAAGCTGTGATAAAATGTATATAGGGACAACCTGCACATAATAAATACACCGACAAATATAAGACTTAATTATAAGGTAGATACAGACAACTGCGCGCATTTATACAGGCATTTATTAGGGACAAGTCAGTGTGTAGCTCCACGTCACAGTGTGCGGACGTGTAAAAATAAGTAGGTGTTTCTTGTTGTTAAATTATGTTATGTTAAAGTTAATCACAATTAAATGTTTTTATAGTTGCCCTGAAGACGACCACCGATGAGTGGTCGAAATATATCGGAAAAGAACAACACAAAATATTATTATTTTGTTTTATTCTAAAAAGAAAATTTGACCTCGAGCCGGCAAAACATACTTTTAATAAATTTATATATATATTTTTGAAATTTGTAGTTGCGGGTTATCCAATACCTTATTTCCTTGTATTTGTGATTCGGTTCACCTGATTGTATCAGGAAATCAAGGAAAGCTAAATATTTTTGTAGCTTTTTTGTTTCTGTCTTATCCATATTCTACACTAACTGCCTAAGCCTATTAAACTGATTATGGGTGTGTTTAGTTCTTTGAGAAAAGAAAAAAAATACATTTGTTGTTTTTTTTTTTTTTTTTTTTTTTTTAATGCTGTGGTTCTTTCATTAGGTAGAAACGCAGTGTGCCTGCTGCGTTTGAAAAACACCATACATATGGTACCGTGAGAATGAAACTTATCTGTAGCCTAGTGCCTCCTTTAACTGGGAAATCTTCGCCCGTTATGTCAAGGTAAGCTAACCTAATTTGTACCAAGTTTCTGGAGCGTTGAGGTGAGTTACTTCCCTCGCTCCTAAAAACCTCAATTAAGTCTTGGACTATGGTAGGGTGCATGTTGTTTATTTTTTCAAAGTACTTGTCAACATGAGTCATTTTTTTTTTTTTTCATATATATTTATTCTTTTGTTAAAAATTGTCTTGATTTATAGTTGCTTGTGTGCATATGTGTTTTTAGATTTTATCTAGATCATTAGCTTGGCTTAGAGCTCTTTTTGTTACACATTTATTGTGTAATAGGTAAGCCTTATATAATACATATGCGCACAATATTATGACAATTATTAATAGTAGTATGTTCGTTAATCTCATATCAGCATTTGATGATTCAATTTTATTTATGACATTTGCAGTGGAGTCCACTGATTTTGTTTTGATTAACCCCATTGTGGGTATAACGGATATATCATCAAATTTACTTATGCTATTATCGAACATACGTATGGGATTTTTGTTTTTATTTATTACAAGTATACAAAAATTCGGAATAAAGTTCATAAAGAGAGGTTAAAACCTTTTGTTTAGCAATTATTTTAATTTGTTTTCATAAATATGTTTTGACCGGTACATATTTGGTTGAATTTGAATATTATTTGATATATTAAAATTAAATTGTTATTGATTCATGCATATTTATAATGAAAAGAAAAATTTTTATTTTTTTTATTTAAATTATTCGAGAAGAAAAAAAAAAGTAAGGGAGAAATAAAATTTATCTCAACTGTGTCTTGCACAGCGAGCCAGAGACGTGGAAAAATTATAAAGAATGTGGTTGGCTCACAATTCAGGTATACATTTCATTTGTTTTATTGTTAAAAAAAAAAAAAAATTTCCAACCACATTGTTAGTAAAAGCCTATCAGACAGTTAGTATTTCGCAAGTTGCACTTTCGTGCTTCAATTTGCTATTATGGTTATAATTATTATTATTAAATTAAAGGCAAGTTAAGGCTTGCGCATTTCCGCGGCCCCCTTGCGTTTCTTCGCTCTTTGGCGAAGTTCAGCTTTTAGGATGTCAATACGCTCTATGAAGCGTTGTCGGTCTTCCTCAGTCATCAGAGTGGCCAGTAGGTCTACTTCCAGCCTCTTCTGCTGGAGTAGCTTGCGTACTTGGCCTCCTCTTTTGGTCTTCTTTGGCTTTGTTGATTTGGTGTTGCGGGCCCGGTACTCAGCTATTGTGAGTGGGCGTGGTCCATCGTTGGGATACAACTCTAACGCTTCTTCTAGCGTCGATGCATCCCTTTGCTCGATAGGAACAGATTCCGCAAATATCATCAATTCTGGGAGCGGAAACTTATCTAACAGCAATTTTTTGTTTATTTGACGATAGTCAATTACTAATCGCCAGTTTTTTTCTTTAGATCCCGAAAGTGTTTTCTTTGGGACTAGTAAGAGTGGGCTATTATAAGGCGAAATAGACGGTTCAACAATACCCTGTTCGATTAACTTTCCAACTTGTCGCTGAATCTCGTCTATTTGGCTATGCGGACTCCGGTAATTTTTCACATATACCGGTTCATCATCCTTAAGTCTTAATTTTTGTTTATAAAAATTATTTGTTGTGATCGGTTCGGTGTCAAATCCGAACACATCACTATACTCAGTGCATAACTTTTCGAGTTTGTTTTTGAATACTATTGGGAAATGTTTCTTCAATTTATGAATTACAGATTCTTTTCTTTTATCTTTGGTATTTTTAACTATATCGTATTTCGAAAGTGATTCAAATTTTATATTGTTAACGCCTACTATTTGGCATTTATCTGTGGTATTTAAGGATCGGACAAAAGTACTTTGGGCTGTTGCAATAGTGTTTGCAACATAAACGCCCGGTTTAATTTCCTGATTCGGAATTAAAATGTTATCTTCTGCTGAAGATAGTTCTATTTTGCGTACCACTTGGGATCTTGCTGGTAGAAGTGTTGAGTTATTGCCAGAATTGAATGTTATTGGAACATAAATTGGGTACGTTAATTTTTGTGGTCTAAGTATAAACCAATCTTCTGAATTGCTGTAATCTAATTTGCAATTAAAAGTTTTTATGAAATCTAATCCTATTATTCCATCGCATGAGATTGCTAAATCTGAATGAAGCATGTGAAATTCGTATGGAATAATATATTTATCTGTCTGCAATTCTATTGAGACTAGGCCTTTGGAGTTTATTACTCCTTCTCCTATGCCTCGAATGTGTACAGTTTTGTTTACTTGGATGTCGTGAAATACATCAGAATTTATTGAAATGTCTGCACCGGTATTAATTAAGAATGTTATTTTCTTATTTGTTTTAACATTCTTAAATGATACGAAATTATTAAGACTTAGGTTAATAGAATAGACTTTATTTTTTAATTTTGAGCATTTGGAGGAGCTTGTCCGTTTGCCTGGTCGCTTTGGGTAATTCGGACATTTGTGTTGTTGTAACCATTCTGTTGGTTTTTTGTGTTTTGTCTATTATTATTGTGTCCACCTCCAGGGCCGCCTCTTCGGTAGCGTGAATAATTTCGGCCTCGTTGGGCTCTGTTGGCATCGTTATTGCTCCAATTCGAGTTGTTATTGTTCCAATTCGAGTTGTTTCTCTAGTTACCATTATTGTTATAGCGGCGTCTGCCGCGGTCATTATGCTGGGCATCAAAAATGGTATTATTTTGGAAACTTTCTGTGGAGCCCGACTCTAATGAAAGAGTGGTGAATCTAGCAATGTCTTCTTTAGCCGAATCAAAGTTTCCTGATTCCATTAATAGCTGGACTCTTTGACTTTTGGTATGGCTTACCATAGCATTTACTGCCACTTTGGTGGTGTATTTTATTGCTTGTTCAGTTAGAAGACCATCCGAAATATATGCGCCTTTAAGGGCGTCGGTCAACTCAGTAATCTCCTTTGTCTATGAAACACAGTTATTGGGGTTTCTTTGCAGATTTTTAATTTTTGCTATTAAAAGATCCACTGATTCACCCTTGAAGATTGTTGATAGTTTACTTAGGATATTACCCGCTTGACCTTTTAATTTTGATTTTACTGCTTCGAGCTTCGCGCTTCAAGGAAACCCCGTAGATTTTTAATATCACCATCGAAGTATGGTAGCAGCCTGGTGGCTGTGTTTATGAATTCTTCCAGTGTTTGTGTCATTTTGTTGTTTTCTTTGGGAATTTCTGGTTTGTTAAGACTTATTATTGATTGATCAGAGCTCACTGATGGTTCTTCTTGACTTATTTCTTCATCAGCCATTAGTTGCGTTTTTTCTTCCAGTACTATTGAAGTTTCCAAATCAGATGTTTGTTTAAATTCAATATTGTGTCTGTTCAGCACAGTTATTGCTTTTTGTTTGCAATCACTGTAGACGCATTTGCGGCTGTTTTTTGCCATGTCTTTAGTTTGCTATAGTGTTTAGTTAATACTGCTCTAATAGCTTGGAGATTCTCGGTTATTATTTTCGTGTGTTTGGTTACTGTGTTTTGGGATGTTTCTCTATTCTGCGAGAGGCACGTACAAGATTTAGTTAATTCTTGTGCGTGTATTCTAGCTTTTCCTATTATATCATCCCAAGTAACCATAGTTTGTTAAAAAAAAAAAAAAAAAAAATTATCCACTTTTTGTTTTAATTCCCAGAGAAGTTGTCTCTATGGGTTGGTCGAATAGTTCCTGTACCCAGGCGGGTAGAATTCTATTTTTCAAAGCCAGATTTATGGCTACTAAGATTAATTTATATTTTTATTTTGGATTCTTGAGAACCCATTTTACTTAAAATAAAATAAAAAATTTGATCGTTTAGACCTGTTGTTAATTTAAGAAAAATTTTGAAAATGTGTAAGGTTTTACTATTCTATGTCTATTATTTCAACATCTGAGTCTGTCAAATCTATTGTTTCTGCACTCGATTCTGATATGTTTATCAGCGCGATTGAGTCCTTGAAAAGTTCGTGGACCCATTCGGGCATGTCTTTTCTTAAAGGAGTCTCAGCTAACAATCTACTATAAGCTACTTTTATGGATTTTATTTTATATAATAAATTTATACATATATATATTTTTGAAATTTGTAGTTGCGGGCTATCCAATACCTTATTTCCTTGTATTTGTGATTCGTTTCACCTGATTGTATCAGGAAATCAAGGAAAGCTAAATATTTTTGTAGCTTTTTTTGTTTCTTTTATCCATATTCTACACTAACTGCCTAAGCCTATTAAACTGATTATGGGTGTGTTTAGTTCTTTGAGAAGAGGAATAAATATATATTTTCGTTGTTTTTTTTTTTTTTTTTTTTTTTACTGCTGTGGTTTCTCCATTAGGTAGAAACGCAGTGTGCCTGCTGCGTTTGAAAAACAGCATACATATGGTACCGTGAGAATGAAACTTATCTGTAGCCTAGTGCCTCCTTTAACTGGGAAATCTTCGCCCGTTATGTCAAGGTAAGCTAACCTAATTTGTACCAAGTTTCTGGAGCGTTGAGGTGAGTTACTTCCCTCGCTCCTAAAAACCTCAATTAAGTCTTGGACTATGGTAGGGTGCATGTTGTTTATTTTTTCAAAGTACTTGTCAACATGAGTCATTTTTTTTTTTTTTCATATATATTTATTCTTTTGTTAAAAATTGTCTTGATTTATAGTTGCTTGTGTGCATATGTATTTTTAGATCTTATCTAGATCATTATCTTGGCTTAGAGCTCTTTTTGTTACACATTTATTGTGTAATAGTAAACCCAACGACTTCTGTCCAAACTGGAATGGATAGATATATTAAAATAACTAAGCGGAAGCTAAGCCCGCAAAGGAAAAAAAGTGTCAATACGCCGAAAATAACCAAACCAAATGAACGAGTAGCACCCCTTAGCGGGAATCGTTTTAACGTTCTTGCCGATCAGCAAGATGATCAAGCCGGCGCTGTAGATAAAGTTAAATCGGCTAGACCACTCCCTTTATACATCCGTGGAGCCAACTGCAGCGTTCTGATTTCGAAGCTAGTAGAAACAGTAGGGGCAAACAACTTTGTTGTAATCCTGCTCAATAGGGGTAACATTAAAGAAATTAAATGTCAAACCCAAACTGAGGACAATTTCCGCATCATCGAAAAGTACCTCCGTAATGCTAACATCAACTTCTATACCTACCAACTGAAAAGCAGTAAAGGGCTCCAGGTTTTGTTGAAGGGGATTGAGCCATCGGTCCCTACTCAAGAAATAGCAGACGCGTTGGTCGAAAAAGTGTTTGCGGTCAAATCTGTTGTCAACATCATCAACAGGAACAAAGTCGCACAGCCGGTCTTTAAAATCGAGCTCCAACCAGATGCAAAGCGGTCGAAGCCAAATGAAGTGCACCCAATCTACAACCTACAGTTCCTATTGCACAGAAGAATCACCGTAGAGGAGCCCCATAAGGGACACCAACCACCGCAGTGTAAAAACTGCCAGGAATACAACCATACCTCTAACAATTGCAATCTTAGGTCAGTGTGTGTTGGCTGCGGTGAACATCATAAAGATGGCATTTGCACCAATGACAGAAACAATGTCGCACTAAGACTATGCAGTAACTGTAATAGTAAGGATGTCCTGTCTTCAAGGATCTTAAATCTCACCTAAACGAGCGCAAACCCCCAGCTGGACGAAAAATCACCGTCAACGCCTCTAAAACTACACCGGAGGTATTCTTCGCCAAGGCTGTTAGATCATCTAACAGTCCAACCAGCACTAAACGTCCTCTGTGGAAAACCCACCCAACTTTAAGCGCTCCTACATAGACAATTTCACCGATAAGTAGTCCAACGAGTGGATGGGCCCGCAGTGACGAATAGAGAGCATCCGTATTTGCCACACATCTTAAAATGGTTTTCCAGCCAAATCCAACATCAAACTCATCTGTACTTCCCCCTTCGAGCACATTAACGGATAGTGAGTACTCGGAACTCCAATCGGACGAGATCACTGCAGTTATTAAAAACCACATAAAGCCGAAAAAAGACCCTGGTCATGACCTAATCACACCGAAAATGATCCTGGAACTCCCTATCATTGTCATACAATACATCTGCAAACTGTTCAACGCTATAATAAGAATTGGCTACTTCCCAAGAACATGTAAAAGGTCCACTATCATCATGATTCCTAAAGTGGGAAAGGACAAAACCCAGCCATCATCCTTTAGGCCAATTAGTTTGCTGCCATGTGTTTCGAAGCTTTTTGAAAAGGTCCTGCAGATCCGACTAAACTCATTTCTGGCATCGCAGAACACAATCCCTTCACACCAGTTCGGCTTCCGCGAAAAACATGGTACAATTGAACAAGTCTAACTAAAAGAATACTGTGCGGCTGTCTTTCTCGACGTTGCCCAGGCTTTCGATAGAGTTTGGCTGGAGGGTCTGATCTTCAAAATCCGGGAAACTCATGGAATCTTACCTTTAAAATAGGAAATTCGCTGTAAGATGTAATGGCTCCGTCCCGGCTGATTTTGAAATCAAAGCTGGTGTACCGCAAGGCAGTGTACTCGGCCCATTGCTCTACCTACTGTACACTGCAGACTTACCAACGAGTTTAGGACTTACAACGTCCACTTTTGCCGATGACACGGTAATCCTCAGCAGATCCAAGTGCCCAATACAAGCCTCTGCAAAATTAGAGGAACACCTCAAGGTGGTAGAGGATAGCTAGCAACCTGGCGTATCCGGGTCAACGAGCAAAAATGCAAACATGTTACATTTACGCTTAACAGAAGAAACTGTCCAGCTCTAATGCTAAACAACGTACCAGTTCCTCAAGCCGTGGATGTGGATGTCACTTACCTTGGCATCCACCTAGACAGAAGACTAACTTGGCGCAAGCACATCGAAGCAAAAAAGCCACAGCTTAAACTGAAAGCGAGTAGCCTACGTTGTATCATCAATGCTCGGTCCCCTCTACGTTTGGAGTATAAAGTCCTCCTGTACAACTCCGTACTGAAACCCATCTGGACTTACGGAGCCGTACTATGGGGATATGCAAGTACCAGCAATGTCGATATTATAAAAAGAGCGCAGTCGTAGATTTTAAGATCAATCACGGGGGCCCCGTGGTATATACGGAACGACAACATTTAAAACGATCTAAATGTACCTAGCGTAAAATCTGAAATAGGTAGTCAACAACTAAAGTATTCTGCGAAACTGGATGCACACCCAAATGTTCTTGCCAATTCCCTTATGCGAACTAATAATAGAAATCGTCTTAAAAGAAATGACAGACCACCTCAACAACATGTGATTAGGGCCGCCTGCAATATCCCCAGGATTTATCTTAAGTACTAGACTAAGAAAAATATCTCAAACTTGTTGTTAGGGTCTAATTTAAGAGTAGATTCAACAAATATATATTAAACGTTAAAAAAAAAAAATCTGAACTGTGTCTTGCTCAGCGAGCCAGAGACGTGGAAAAATTATAAAGAATGTGGTTGGCTCACAATTCAGGTATACATTTCATTTGTTTTATTGTTAAAAAAAAAAAAAAATTTCCAACCACATTGTTAGTAAAAGCCTATCAGACAGTTAGTATTTCACAAGTTGCACTTTCGTGCTTCAATTTGCTATTATGGTTATAATTATTATTATTAAATTAAAGGCAAGTTAAGGCTTGCGCATTTCCGCGGCCCCCTTGCGTTTCTTCGCTCTTTGGCGAAGTTCAGCTTTTAGGATGTCAATACGCTCTATGAAGCGTTGTCGGTCTTCCTCAGTCATCAGAGTGGCCAGTAGGTCTACTTCCAGCCTCTTCTGCTGGAGTAGCTTGCGTACTTGGCCTCCTCTTTTGGTCTTCTTTGGCTTTGTTGATTTGGTGTTGCGGGCCCGGTACTCAGCTATTGTGAGTGGGCGTGGTCCATCGTTGGGATACAACTCTAACGCTTCTTCTAGCGTCGATGCATCCCTTTGCTCGATAGGAACAGATTCCGCAAATATCATCAATTCTGGGAGCGGAAACTTATCTAACAGCAATTTTTTGTTTATTTGACGATAGTCAATTACTAATCGCCAGTTTTTTTCTTTAGATCCCGAAAGTGTTTTCTTTGGGACTAGTAAGAGTGGGCTATTATAAGGCGAAATAGACGGTTCAACAATACCCTGTTCGATTAACTTTCCAACTTGTTGCTGAATCTCGTCTATTTGGCTATGCGGACTCCGGTAATTTTTCACATATACCGGTTCATCATCCTTAAGTCTTAATTTTTGTTTATAAAAATTATTTGTTGTGATCGGTTCGGTGTCAAATCCGAACACATCACTATACTCAGTGCATAACTTTTCGAGTTTGTTTTTGAATACTATTGGGAAATGTTTCTTCAATTTATGAATTACAGATTCTTTTCTTTTATCTTTGGTATTTTTAACTATATCGTATTTCGAAAGTGATTCAAATTTTATATTGTTAACGCCTACTATTTGGCATTTATCTGTGGTATTTAAGGATCGGACAAAAGTACTTTGGGCTGTTGCAATAGTGTTTGCAACATAAACGCCCGGTTTAATTTCCTGATTCGGAATTAAAATGTTATCTTCTGCTGAAGATAGTTCTATTTTGCGTACCACTTGGCATATTGCTGGTAGAAGTGTTGAGTTATTGCCAGAATTGAATGTTATTGGAACATAAATTGGGTACGATAATTTTCGTGGTCTAAGTATAAACCAATCTTCTGAATTGCTGTAATCTAATTTGCAATTAAAAGTTTTTATGAAATCTAATCCTATTATTCCATCGCATGAGATTGCTAAATCTGAATGAAGCATGTGAAATTCGTATGGAATAATATATTTATCTGTCTGCAATTCTATTGAGACTAGGCCTTTGGAGTTTATTACTCCTTCTCCTATGCCTCGAATGTGTACAGTTTTGTTTACTTGGATGTCGTGAAATACATCAGAATTTATTGAAATGTCTGCACCGGTATTAATTAAGAATGTTATTTTCTTATTTGTTTTAACATTCTTAAATGATACGAAATTATTAAGACTTAGGTTAATAGAATAGACTTTATTTTTTAATTTTGAGCATTTGGAGGAGCTTGTCCGTTTGCCTGGTCGCTTTGGGTAATTAGAACATTTGTGTTGTTGTAACAATTCTGTTGGTTTTTTGTGTTTTGTCTATTATTATTGTGTCCACCTCCACGGCCGCCTCTTCGGTAACGTGAATAATTTCGGCCTCGTTGGGCTCTGTTGGCATCGTTATTGCTCCAATTCGAGTTGTTATTGTTCCAATTCGAGTTGTTTCTCTAATTACCATTATTGTTATAGCGGCGTCTGCCGCGGTCATTATGCTGGGCATAAAAAATGGTATTATTTTGGAAACTTTCTGTGGAGCCCGACTCTACTGAAAGAGTGGTGAATCTAGCAATGGCTTCTTTAGCCGAATCAAAGTTTCCTGATTCCATTAATAGCTGGACTTTTTGACTTTTGGTATGGCTTACCATAGCATTTACTGCCACTTTGGTGGTGTATTTTATTGCTTGTTCAGTTAGAAGACCATCCGAAATATATGCGCCTTTAAGGGCGTCGGTCAACTCAGTAATCTCCTTTGTGTATGAAACACAGTTATTGGGGTTTCTTTGCAGATTTTTAATTTTTGCTGTTAAAAGATCCACTGATTCACCCTTGAAGATTGTTGATAGTTTTCGTATTACTTCATCAATCGTTGTTTCAGAACTTAGGATATTACCCGCTTGACCTTTTAATTTTGATTTTATGATTTCGATAGCTACTGCTTCGTGCTTCACGCTCCAAGGAAACCCGGTAGATTTTTAATATCAGTGTTTGTGTCATTTTGTTGTTTTCTTTGGGAATTTCTGGTTTGTTAAGACTTATTATTGATTGATCAGAGCTCACTAAGGGTTCTTCTTGACTTATTTCTTCATCAGCCATTAGTTGCGTTTTTTCTTCCAGTACTATTGAAGTTTCCAAATCAGATGTTTGTTTAAATTCAATATTGTGTCTGTTCAGCACAGTTATTGCTTTTTGTTTGCAATCACTGTAGACGCATTTGCGGCTGTTTTTTGCCATGTCTTTAGTTTGCTATAGTGTTTAGTTAATACTGCTCTAATAGCTTGGAGATTCTCGGTTATTATTTTCGTGTGTTTGGTTACTGTGTCTTGGGATGTTTCTCTATTCTGCGAGAGGCACTTACAAGATTTAGTTAATTCTTGTGCGTGTATTCTAGCTTTTCCTATTATATCATCCCAAGTAACCATAGTTTGTTAAAAAAAAAAACATAAAAAAATATCCACTTTTTGTTTTAATTCCCAGAGAAGTTGTCTCTATGGGTTGGTCGAATAGTTCACGTACCCAGGCGGGTAGAATTCTATTTTTCATAGTCAGATTTATGGCTACTAAGATTAATTTATGTTTCTATTTTGGATTCTTGAGAACCCATTTTACTTAAAATAAAATAAAAATTTGATCGTTTAGACCTGTTGTTAATTTAAGAAAAATTTTGAAAATGTGTAAGGTTTTACTATTCTATGTCTATTATTTCAACATCTGAGTCTGTCAAATCTATTGTTTCTGCACTCGATTCTGATATGTTTATCAGCGCGATTGAGTCCTTGAAAAGTTCGTGGACCCATACGGGCACGTCTTTTCTTAAAGGAGTCTCAGCTAACAATCTACTATAAGCTACTTTTATGGATTTTATTTTATATAATAAATTTATACATATATATATTTTTGAAATTTGTAGTTGCGGGCTATCCAATACCTTATTTCCTTGTATTTGTGATTCGTTTCACCTGATTGTATCAGGAAATCAAGGAAAGCTAAATATTTTTGTAGCTTTTTTGTTTCTTTTATCCATATTCTACACTAACTGCCTAAGCCTATTAAACTGATTATGGGTGTGTTTAGTTCTTTGAGAAAAGAAAAAAAAATACATTTGTTGTTTTTTTTTTTTTTTTTTTTTTTTTTAATGCTGTGGTTCTTTCATTAGGTAGAAACGCAGTGTGCCTGCTGCGTTTGAAAAACACCATACATATGGTACCGTGAGAATGAAACTTATCTGTACCCTAGTGCCTCCTTTAAGGTAAGCTAACCTAATTTGTAACAAGTTTATGGAGCGTTGAGGTGAGTTAATTCCCTCGCTCCTAAAAACCTCAATTAAGTCTTGGACTATGGTAGGGTGCCTGTTGTTTATTTTTTCAAAGTACTTGTCAACATGAGTTATTTTTATTTTTCATTTAAATTTATTCTTTTGTTAAAAATTGTCTTGATTTATAGTTGCTTGTGTGCATATGTGTTTTTAGATTTTATCTAGATCATTAGCTTGGCTTAGAGCTCTTTTTTGTTACACATTTATTGTGTAATAGGTAAGCCTTATATAATACATATGCGCACAATATTATGACAATTATTAATAGTAGTATGTTCGTTAATCTCATATCAGCATTTGATGATTCAATTTTATTTATGACATTTGCAGTGGAGTCCACTGATTTTGTTTTGATTAACCCCATTGTGGGTATAACGGATATATCATCAAATTTACCTCTGCTATTATCGAACATACGTATGGCATTTCTGTTTTTATTTTTTGCAAGTATACAAAAATACGGAATAAAGTTCATAAAGACAGGTTAAAACCTTTTGTTTAGCAATTATTTTAATTTTTTTCATAAATATGTTTTGACCGGTACATATTTGCTTGATTTGAATATTATTTGAAATATTAAAATTAAATTGTTATGGATTCATGCATATTTATAATGAAAAAAAAAAAAATTTTTTTATTTAAATTATTCGAGAAGAAAAAAAAAGTAAGGGAGAAATAAAATTTATCTCAACTGTGTCTTGCACAGCGAGCCAGAGACGTGGAAAAATTATAAAGTATGTGGTTGGCTCACAATTCAGGTATACATTTCATTTGTTTTATTGTTAAAAAAAAAAAAAAAAATTCCAACCACATTGTTAGTAAAAGCCTATCAGACAGTTAGTATTTCGCAAGTTGCACTTTCGTGCTTCAATTTGCTATTATCGTTTTAATTAGTATTATTAAATCTTTATCTATCTTTGGCGAAGTTCAGCTTTTAGGATGTCAATACGCTCTATGCAGCGTTGTCGGTCTTCCTCAGTCATCAGAGTTGCCAGTAAGTCTACTTCCAGCCTCTTCTGCTGGAGTAGCTTGCGTCTTGGCCTCCTCTTTTCGTCTTCTTTGGCTTTGTTGATTTGGTGTTGCGGGCCCGGTACTCAGCTATTGTGAGTGGGCGCGGTGCATCGTTGGGATACAACTCTAACGCTTCTTCTAGCGTCGGTGCATCCCTTTGCTCGATAGGAGCAGATTCCGCAAAGGGAATATCTTCACTGTTCATTCGTGTTCCTTGTTGGTTGATTGGTTGATTTTCTTTTGGTTCGCTTGATTTATCAGATGGTTCCAGCCGCTGCTTCTGCTTTCTTCTGGGCATTTATTCCAATTGATTTAAAATTAAATTTTCATTTCTTAAATAAATAAAATGTTCATGTTTTGTGTTGTCGTTAATATTTGCAGTTGTTGTTCTTCTGACATTGACATTGATTGATGGTTTGATTTTTGCATTTGGTTTTGATGGATTGGGCCTCTCATTGCTCTTCTGCCGTTGGTTGTTGCTTTTGTTAGCAGCTTTATGTTTCTCTTTTTGTCTTCTTTTTAAACACAGAATATTTATAGCATGGACTTATATACTTCTATATATATGTAATTTTATTAGAGAATAGTTTCTCCTTGCAGAGTCCTTGTAGGTCTTTTAGTGTCCTGTCACGGTCGCCATGTAAAAGGAGCAAAGACCGGGTTCCTTTGTATTGAAATGAATGACCCAGACGGACACGTCAGTGTCCATTCGTTGTGGGTTTTAGATGGATTCTTTATACCAAATTATTCTTTTGCTTAAGGTAAGTTTACATATGTATATATTCTTATGCTGCGACAGGTACAAAAGGGAGGGAGAGTGTCAGTACATACATACATATTGTTGGAGCGCTTGCATCAAAGTGCTTGGTCAGCGTTCACACGCTGGCCTGGCTCTAGCTCATGTTACGCTTGTGCATACATTGCTTATGTGAATATATGTATGTACATGTACAAATGTACATACATATATGATCATGTTTAGCTGTAGATTTATGTGAATATGTTTATGTACATACATCAATGTATATATATAAACATATTCACGTGCATAATTATATTTTAATGCGTATATGTTTAATTGTTTATACTTGCAACAGAGTGTTACAAGTTGAGCTCATTGTATTAAATGATTATTTGTATGACTATACTACACCATCTTATTGAGTGAGTTGACTATTGTGTTGTACAACTGCCTGCCCTTAGGGTTCACCACGCGAGACCCCCCGTGCGTATGTTTGGCGTTATAGTCCCCTGCTGCAATGAAGCGATCTCCGAGTGTGTTAAAGAAATCGGTGAATTCCTTTTCAGAGATTGAGAAGCGTGGTGGAATGTAATGTTGCCGCAGTTGGTTTGGACGGTTATAGCAGTTGCTTGTAGGTGCTGTGTTTCAAATCTGTTGAGGAACGAGTGTTTTAGCGGACGTTGACGATCTTATGCGCAGTACGTTCAAGTGGCCCCTACGTCACTAGGACAAAGCCTGTTACGCGCGAGCCCAAGCAGACAACAAGCCGGCTCACAAAAGGGATTTCATAGAATATCAGTGTTTACCAAAGGAAGATCTATCCGAAGAAGCACAGGAATGAAAAAACAAGGACTACAAAAGGTTCAGATAAGAGAATATATTAAAAACTTCTCGTGTTAGACAAAATAAAGACCTTTTACAGCATGTTAGGCAGCCTCTTCGGACCCACTTTTTGCATCACTGAGACGCGTGCGATCACGAAAGCATTTGGAAAATAGCAACTTTAGTCCCGAAATGTTGAGTTTATTACATATTGATGTAAACATTGAAAAAATTAAATTAAAATCAAACTAAAAAATGTGTAAAAAATTTTGTTTTTTACTTTTTGTAATTATGTTAGAAAATCAAAATAAAACATTAACAAATGTTTCATAGTCGTTTAAAACAATGAAAAATTCCATTTGTGAATGAAACAAACGGGTTCTGCTCCATTTTTAAAGAAAAAACAAGCTTGAATATATTTTCTGTCTTTGAATATTACAGCACCACGAACACCCAGCACTTTTGGCAAACATATATTTTGAAGCTTAAGGTATTCTTTATCATGCTTTTTTAAATTTTTATCGGTTTAGAAGCTATGATTTTAGCAAAGTAAAATGCCAAAAGGCCCCACTGTGCCATGTGGTTAATTTGTGAAGACGCATACTCGCAGTTCCCGTTTACTGTTCAATTTTTTTTTTTAACGTTTAATATACATATATTCTCCTTAGTACGGCACCGTAAGTCCAGATGGGTTTCAGTACGGAGTTGTATAGGAGGACTTTATACTGTAGACGTAGAGGGGACCGAGCATTGATGATCCAATGTAAGCTACTCGCTTTCAGTTTAAGCTGTGACTTTTTTGCTTTGATGTGCTTGCGCCAAGTTAGTCTTCTGTCTAGGTGGATGCCAAGGTAAGTGACACCCACGGCTTGAGGAATTGGTACGTTGTTTAGCATTAGAGCTAGACAGTTTCTTCCATTAAGCGTAAATGTGACATGTTTGCATTTCTGCTCGTTGACCCGGATACGCCAGGATGCTAGCCATTCCTCTACCAGAGGAATGCAGAGGCTTGTATTGGGCATTTGGATCCGCTGAGGATTGCCGTGTCATCGGCAAAAGTGGACGTTGTAAGTCCTAAACTCGTTGGTAAGTCTACAGTGTACAGCAGGTAGAGCAATGGGCCGAGTACACTGCCTTGCGGTACACCAGCTTTGATTTCAAAGTCAGCCGAGACGGAGCCATTACATCTTACAGCGAATTTCCTATTGTAAAGGTAAGATTCCATGAGTTTGTGGGTGTACTGTGGGAGTTTTTGCCGTATTTTGAACATCAGATCTTCCAGCCAAACTCTTTTGAAAGCCTGGGCAACGTCGAGAAATACAGCCGTACAGTATTCTTTTAGTTCGAATGCTGTTCGTATTTCGGATGTTATGCGATTGACTTGTTCAATTGTACCATGTTTTTCGCGGAAGCCGAACTTGTGTGAAGGGATTGTTTTCTCCGATGCCAGAAATGAGTTTAGTCGGATCTGCAGGACCTTTTCAAAAAGCTTCGAAAGACATGGCAGCAAACTAATTGGCCTATAGGATGATGGCTGGGTTTTGTGCTTTCCCACTTTAGGAATCATGATGATAGTGGACCTTTCCCATGCTCTTGGGAAGTAGCCAATTCTTATTATAGCGTTGAACAGTTTGCAGATGTATGATGATCGCGATGATAGGAAGTTCTAGGATCATTTTCGGTGTGATTAGGTCATGGCCAGGGGCTTTGTTCGGCTTTATGTAGTTTTTAATAACTGCGGTGATCTCATCCGCTTGGAGTTCCGAGTACTCACTATACGTTTATGTGCTCGAAGGGGGAACTACAGATGAGTTTAATGTTGGATTTGGCTGGAAAACCATTTTAAGATGTGTGGCAAATACGGATGCCCTATTATCGTCACTGCGGGCCCATCCATACATTGGACCGCGTATTCGTGAAACTGTCTCTATAGGAGCGCTTAAAGTTGGGTGGGCTTTCCACAGAGGATGTTTAGTGCTAGTTGGACTGAGCTTTTCTATGTATTTCTTTTGAGCCCAGCTTTCCTCTTGTCTTAACTCCTTGGAGAGGTTGCGATTGGCATGCCTTAGGAGAAGTTTTTCTGCTGGTGATCGAGTAATCTGCCATTCTCTTCTTAGACGTCGTTTTTCCGTTATTAATTGTTCTATCCGCCGGTTCGTAGGATTCTCCACAGGTTAAGTGTAAGTAGGGGCATGTGGAGTAGACACTCTTGCTGCAGCTTCCATCATCGACTCAAGTGCAGAGACGCACATGTCAATGTCCTCTGCAGCATCCACTACACTGGAGAGTGATCGGACTTTAAATCTAGCAGTGTATCCGCAGTGATCTGATTACGCGGAATCGTCTTGGTTATTGCGAAATAAATCAAGACAGGCACTTTCTGTGGATCTGTGGGCCAATAAGTAGGCCTACCCAGTGAGACGCAATCCATCTTATTGAGAGGGTTGACTATTGTGTTGTACAACTGCTTGCCTTTAGGATTCACCAGGCGAGACACCCCGTGCGTATGTTTGGCGTTATAGTCCCCTGCTGCAATGAAGCGATCTCCGAGTGTGTTAAAGAAATCGGTAAATTCCTTTCAGAGATTGAGAATTGTGATGGGCAGTACAGGGAAGCCAACGTAGTGTTGCCGCAGCTGGTTTGGACGGTTATAGCAGTTGCTTGTAGGTGCTGTGTTTCAAATCTGTTGAGGAACGAGTGTTTTAGCGGACGTTGACGATACTATGCGCAGTACGTTCAAGTGGCCCCTACGACACCAGGACAAAGCGTGTTACGCGCGAGCCCAAGCAGATAACTGACCACCCCCCACCAGATCTACCGAAGGGTGCAGCCGTATAACACACGGCACGAATCGCGTAGACAAATACACAATAGAACAAACAGACAAACAAATAATACTATAGCTATCTATTAACTAAATGGGATAGGATAGATGTTTTAAGCATATTAATAGAAAACTCTGAGCCGATTACAGGGAATAGAAGGTTGTAATCAGAGCAGAGGACCCTAAAAGGTTCATGCAAGCCATAGTTAGAAGAACATCGACTAAGGGATAAAGGCATCAAAGGATGTCTACTCCGTCTACATGGTACCGACAGATTTAAATGAGCTAACAACTCGGGCGAGTAGATATCACCAATTAGGAGCTTGTGCATAAAAATGACACCAAGCATAATTCTACGGTTAATTAGGGAAGGAAGGTTAATCAAGAGGAGTCTACTAGAATACGAAGGCAAATTGACATTGCGATCCCAGCTTAAGCCACGAAGAGCAAATAGCAAGAACTGCTTTTGAATGGATTCAAGTCTAATCTGGTGCGACTCATATTGAGGTGACCAAATGCAAGATCCATACTCTAAAATAGGACGGACAAGCGAAGTAAAAAGAACTTTAGTTGCATAGGGGTCATCAAACTCCTTCGACCATCTGTTAATGAAACCCAGGACACTCATGGCCTTTGCGACCTTGTTGGAAAAATGGGTGTTAAAATTTAACTTATGGTCCATAAGTACGCCCAAGTCATTCATATAATTTAGACGTTCTAAAGGGCTATTGTTAAGAAAATAAGTGGCCAGTTTAGTAGACTTACGAAAAAAAGTCATTACCTTGCATTTGGTAGTGTTAAGATTTAGTAGATTAAACTGGCACCAGGATTGAAAGTTTTTAAGATCAGCTTGTAGCCGACTAAATAAATTTGTATCTTTATAAGTAAGACAAAGCTTAACATCGTCAGCATACATAAGCACGCGAGAATGAACAATGACTGATGGAAGATCGTTAATGAATAATGTGAAAAGCAGAGGGCCAAGATGACTACCTTGAGGTACACCAGAAGTCACAGGAATGGAATTGGAAAAAGAAGACTTAAAAAGTACCTTCTGTTTTCTATTTGTTAAATATTCTCGAACCCAAGAAAGTAAAAGAGGTGGAAATCCAATGTCGTTCAGCAAGTAATAGAGTATGATTAACAGAATCAAAGGCTTTGCTGAAATCCGTGTATATGACATCAGTTTGTTTAGCATTTTTGAACCCCTTGATAATTATAGTGGTAAATTCTAAAAGGTTAGTGGTTGTAGATCTACGTTTCACAAACCCATGTTGGGATGGCGAAATAATAGAGCTGCAAAAATGTTGCAATTGAGAAGTTATAATTTTCTGAAAAGCTTTAGGAATAGCGGACAATTTTGAGATACCCCTGTAGTTAGAGGCTTCGGACTTTTTGTCATTTTTATGCAGAGGAATGATATACGACTCTTTCCAAATAGATGGAAAAGAGGCAGATTCGACAGACAATAGAAACAATTTTAAAATGGGTTTACATAATGCGTTTGCACAGAACCTGAGTACACATCCAGGTAGACCATCTGGCCATCTGGAATAATTAGGTTTAACTAGTTCGCTAAGAAGAGAACTTTCATCAATCACTGGATTGAAAATGCAATTAGCCTTTTCCAAATGATAAGGATACGGACTTGCTCGATATTCCGATGAGGAATAGAATTAACAAAATTATAAAATAGTTTAGGGTTAGAAGAAAACTGAAGCTTACACCGCTGAAGATAATTCTTATAGCATTGTGTATTAATCATCATGAATTTTGATCGAGCGACTGTAAACAGATCATAATCTGATGAACGACGTGTTTTTTGAAACTTCTTATAATATCGTGTCTTCACATTTTTCAAATTGGATAACTCTCGAGAGAACCAGGGAGGTTTGTTAAGCCGCTCCAGCCTACCAAGAGGCACACAAATATCAAAGACTGAATTCAGAGTATCATAGAAAAAACGAACAGCTGAGTTCATATCTCTACAATTGTACAGATAAGACCAATCGGTAGTAGTAATGTTTTCATTAAGGCTGGCAAAGTCAGTCTTACGAAAGCACCTAGTTAGAGGTAACTCATTTGAAACAAGTAATAGTGAAAGCAAGGGCAGATCAATTTTTAAATTTAATGTAGGATGAAATTTGTCTTCGGGAAGAACAAATGGTTCAATCCTAGAAACATTACAATAAGAAGAATCCAATACAAAAATAAGAATAAATAGAATTTAAGACAGGATTGACTTGAGATAAAGATAAGCCTAGAAGGCCATCAATAAAGTCATGTGACAAAGAGGGCAGCAACATGGTACATTCATCTGTTGGTGACCATGCTAAAGCGGGTAAATTAAAATCACCTACAACTATGAACATGTCTTGACTGGAAACCAAAGAGGAGTTCAGTTTGTCTCCTCTTTAGTTTCTAGTCATGATTGCCTCTAAATGATTTAAATATACCACCATGTCTGACAATGGTGGAATATAGAAACAAGTAATAAAAGCATTAAAAGATTTAAAATTTACTTTAACTCAATCTCCTGGGTACTAGAAAATTGAATCATCTCAGATAATAAAGAAGCATCAAAAGCTATCAGAACGCCACCACCTATGCGAGAAATGCGGTCACGTCTGAATATAGAAAAGTTTGTGGAAAAAACCGATGCATCAGCAATATCAGGTTTTAGCCACGTCTCTGTAAAAGCTAGAATGTTATGCTCAAAAAAAGACTATCTACATAGAGATTAGGAAGTTTAGATTTCAGTCCTCTAACGTTCTGGTAACCCAGGTTAAGGGACGAAGCTAGTTTTTTGACAAACCGTGAATAGGGATTCCGGAGGAGAAGAATAACCCAATCTTCATTCGTTGAATTCAAAATATGAACTGATCTTATTAACAAAAGTATGGAGTTTATATAGGGAATCTTAGGCTCTAGGAGGTAACAATTGTTCTTATTCTAATGAGACTCAAACCCAAGATTTCGGGGGTTGAAAATTATTATTATTTTGGGCACGGCTTCGGCCACTTGACATCCTGCCGTTGTGATCTTTTGGGTTAGTTTAGAATTACAAGTGTTTTTCTACAATGTGTGTGGCTGATTGTAATTCTAGTCATATGCTAGATTACTTGTTTGTGACAAAAGTACAGTTGTATTATGTTTTCGTTAGTGCATCTGATTTGGTGAAGCCGCTTCAGATGAACACGATGTTTATTCTTAAACATTCTGCAAAGGGCCGCCAAATGTGACGTTTTGGAGTTTATTTTTATAGTATGTAGTTAGTTTTTGATTTAATCGACCTTTAAATTGTTAAAAAACCATGCTTTGCCTCCGCTCGCCTCTTCTTAAGCTCGTTGGGACTCCGCTCGCCTCTCCGATCTGCTCCTGCGGCCACCTGGCACTATTCTTTTCGTCTCTGCAACTATGTTGTGGCTCTGCTGTTAACGTGCTGCCTCTTTGCAACTATTTCATTGCTTTTTGCCATTTTTATGCAGAGGCATTATATACGACTCTTTCCAAATAGATGGAAAAGAGGCAGATTCGACAGACAATAGAAACAATTTTAAAATGGGTTTACATAATGCGTTTGCACAGAACCTGAGTACACATCCAGGTAGACCATCTGGCCATCTGAAATAATTAGGTTTAACTAGTTCGCTAAGAAGAGAACTTTCATCAATCACTGGATTGAGAATGCAATTAGCCTTTTCCAAATGATAAGGATACGGACTTGCTCGATATTCCGATGAGGAATATCGGCAATTGCCTGATCAGTGCTCGCTTTTTTATTTTGAAAAGACAAAAAAGATGGGTGCACAGAGGTCTTACGTTTAGAATTAACAAAATTATAAAATAGTTTAGGGTTAGAAGAAAACTGAAGCTTACACCGCTGAAGATAATTCTTATAGCATTGTGTATTAATCATCATGAATTTTGATCGAGCGACTGTAAACAGATCATAATCTGATGAACGACGTGTTTTTTGAAACTTCTTATAATATCGTGTCTTCACATTTTTCAAATTGGATAACTCTCGAGAGAACCAGGGAGGTTTGTTAAGCCGCTCCAGCCTACCAAGAGGCACACAAATATCAAAGACTGAATTCAGAGTATCATAGAAAAAACGAACAGCTGAGTTCATATCTTTACAATTGTACAGATAAGACCAATCGGTAGTAGTAATGTTTTCATTAAGGCTGGCAAAGTCAGTCTTACAAAAGCACCTAGTTAGAGGTAACTCATTTGAACCAAGTAATAGTGAAAGCCAGGGCAGATCAATTTTTAAATTTAATGTAGGATGAAATTTGTCTTCGGGAAGAACAAATGGTTCAATCCTAGAAACATTACAATAAGAAGAATCCAATACAAAAATAAGAATAAATAGAATTTAAGACAGGATTGACTTGAGATAAAGATAAGCCTAGAAGGCCATCAATAAAGTCATGTGACAAAGAGGGCAGCAACATGGTACATTCATCTGTTGGTGACCATGCTAAAGCGGGTAAATTAAAATCACCTACAACTATGAACATGTCTTGACTGGAAACCAAAGAGGAGTTCAGTTTGTCTCCTCTTTAGTTTCTAGTCATGATTGCCTCTAAATGATTTAAATATACCACCATGTCTGACAATGGTGGAATATAGAAACAAGTAATAAAAGCATTAAAAGATTTAAAATTTACTTTAACTCAATCTCCTGGGTACTAGAAAATTGAATCATCTCAGATAATAAAGAAGCATCAAAAGCTATCAGAACGCCACCACCTTTGCGAGAAATCCGGTCACGTCTGAATATAGAAAAGTTTGTGGAAAAAACCGATGCATCAGCAATATCAGGTTTTAGCCACGTCTCTGTAAAAGCTAGAATGTTATGCTCTAAAAAAAGACTATCTACATAGAGATTAGGAAGTTTAGATTTCAGTCCTCTAACGTTCTGGTAACCCAGGTTAAGGGACGAAGCTAGTTTTTTGACAAACCGTGAATAGGGATTCCGGAGGAGAAGAATAACCCAATCTTCATTCGTTGAATTCAAAATATGAACTGATCTTATTAACAAAAGTATGGAGTTTATATAGGGAATCTTAGGCTCTAGGAGGTAACAATTGTTCTTAAAATATCTTATTCTAATGAGACTCAAACCCAAGATTTCGGGGGTTGAAAATAATTATTATTTTGGGCACGTCTTCGGCCACTTGACATCCTGCCGTTGTGATCTTTTGGGTTAGTTTAGAATTACAAGTGTTTTTCTACAATGTGTGTGGCTGATTGTAATTTTAGTCATATGCTAGATTACGTGTTTGTGACAAAAGTACAGTTGTATTGTGTTTTCTTTAGTGCATCTGATTTGGTGAAGCCGCTTCAGATGAACACGATGTTTATTCTTAATCACACCAGCAGATGCTGATGTGGCAAGCGAATCGGTTGCCGATTTTTCTTTTTTACAGTTTATTCCTTAATTATTATATGTTTCGGCCAAAAGTCTTCTTGACATATAGTGTCGAAGATATTGGCAGAAACACTAATTTTGAACGACGAAATGTTAAATAAAAAGTCCTTAAAGTGTCAAAACTATCTCTAGTCCGCCTCATGAAAGAGCGCATCTCATTCTCGACCTTCCGGGAAGCATCACATCCATATTTTAAGCCACCATCTTTGGCAATAGACTCATTGATTCTGCCTGTGTAACCTGCACACTTAACGTGAACCGCATTGTCACACAACCAACAAAGAATATAATCATGGGAGTCAACCGCATAAGTGGCAACTTTGATATTATTTTTTGAGCAGACAACCATTTGAATAAAAAAAATTAAAAATTGAAAAGGTTAAAAATCTGTGTATAAGAATATACTGACCAGTACTGACACAAGGGTTAATGTGCAGAGTAAGGAATTAAAAGAGCAAGAATGCACAAAAACAAAAAACACGTATCACAGAGTCGCGGGTAGGCAAAAGGCGAGAGCGCAAATCAAAAAAGAATAGGAAAGAGCGGGAGAGCGCGACAAATTGAACACATGCAACAAAAATTAGTACGCAAGAGCGCGAGAGTTACTTAAAACGGTAAAGACACAAAAGCAAAAGAGATAAGCAAAACAACAACACCGCTAATGCAAGTATTGTTGTAAGTTTTGATTTTATTTAAATTTAAACAAAAACACAAAAGCGACAGAAAGAATAATGAAAGATAATGAATTTAAAAGTTATGGAAAAGTATTTAATCGCGAGAAAAAACTAAAAGTTGATAAGCGCAAAAAAAAAAAAACACGTCCGTCCTCTGCAACGAGTGAAATTCTTCAAATTCAAGTAATTATACGGTTTTTGATTAGGATACCAGTGCCGCCATAAGCTTTTCCGTCTGGATGGTTTGTTGCGTAGATGGTATATTTTGGTATTTAAAAATTATTTTTTGATGTTAAATGTGTTTCCGAAATCAGCAAAACGTCGATTTCACTTGAGTCTAGGAATAGTTGCAGTTCATTTTTGTGCTTGGAAATGCCGTTAGCATTCCAAAGACATAGACGTAGGGAAGCCATTATTTATTCTCGATAAGCTTCTGGATAAGCAGGTTTTGATTCCGCATCAGTTCCTGCATACTGTTTCGCATGAACGTCATAAAAGCGGTCATGGTTTGATTCAGTGAAATCAATAGGGCCTCTAAACCACTTGGAGTTTGCTGGCCAAGTTCTGGTGAGCTAGTTTGCGGATTCTGTGGTTGGTGGAGTGGCGGGGACTCTTTCGCGGGCTCCGTCTGTCCAGTTCGGAGCACACTAGGACTGCTTGTAGCAGGCATGTTAGATGATCTAACAGCCTTGGCGAAGAAACCTCCGGTGTAGTTTTAGAGGCGTTGAAGGTGATTTTTGGTCCAGCTGGGGGTTTGCGATCCTTAAGATCCTTGAAGACAGCACATCCTCTGTAGTTGGCCGTGTGGTTCCCTCCACAGTTACTGCATAGTCTTAGGGCGACGTTGTTTCTGTCCTTGGTGCAAATGCCATCTTTATGATGTTCGCCGCAGCCAACACACACTGACCTGAGATTGCAGTTGTTAGAGGTGTGGTTGTATTCCTGGCAGTTTTTACACTGCGGTGGTTGGTATCTCTTATGGGGCTGTTCTACGGTGATTTTTCTGTGCAATAGGAGCTGAAGGTTGTAGATTGGGTGCACTTCATTTGGCTTCGACCGCTTTGCATCTGGTTGAAGCTCGATTTTAAAGACCGGCTGTGCGACTTTGTTCCTGTTGACGATGTTGACAAAGACTTAACCGCAAAGTTTTTTTCGGCCAATGCGTCTGCTATTTCTTGAGTCTCAATCCCCTTTAACACAACCTGGAGCCCTTTACTCATTTTTAGTAGGTAGGTATAGAAGTTGATGTTAGAATTACGGAGGTACTTTTCGATGATGCGGAAATTGTCCTCAGTTTGGGTTTGACATTTAATTTCTTTAATGTTACCCCTATTGAGAGGGGTTACAACAAGGTTATTTGCCCCTACTGTTTCTACTAGCTTCGAAATTAGGGCGCTTCAGTCGGCTCCACGGATGTATAAAGGGGGTGGTCTAGCCGATTAAACTTTATCTACAGCGCCAGCTTGGAAATCTTGCTGATCGGCAAGAATTATAAACCGATTCCCGCTTAGGAGTGCTACTCGTTCATTTGGTTTGGTTATTTTCGGCGTATTGCAGTACTTGCAGTAGTTGCTGTCAACGAGCTGACGGAGCTGGTCGGTGCAATCGGTGATCCAGTTATCGATATTGCTGGAGAAGCACACTGCTCTCTCCACGGTAAATTGCTGTTGATTGCTGAGTGGCTTGCACTTTCGGTGTTATTGCTTATGGAAGCATTCAGTGGGGTCGGCGATACCACAGAAAAGTATGCGTTGTTGCATTGGACCGAGAGTCGACGCTCACGTTGTTGTTGTACAATTAGTTATTGTAGCTGTTGCTGGTGAGGATCGAGATCTTTTTTATTTTTACACAAAATTTTGCGGAGTGCATTTAAAAACACGTCTGCACACGGCGGCGGTTGAATTCTTTCCTGTTCAAATGACATCGGTACGACCGCGAACACAATCTTAGCTTTGTCTTCAATTTTTGCAATCGATGGATATCCTAAGACTATGGTCAGCGATAACGGACCGCGGCAAGTCTGAAGCATTTTAAGAGTTTTGCATACTCCTTGGAATCAAGGATATAACAACAGCACCATTTCACCCAGCCTCTAATGGATTGGCTGTGCCATTTGTACAATCTTTTAAAATTTCTGTCAGAAAAAATATTCAGGAAGGTTTGCCTGTACGAATAGCAGTAGCAAAATATCTTGCTTCTTACAGATTCACCCCCAATGCACAAGGTAAATCTCCTGCTGAGTTAATTCACGTTCGTTCAGTTCGCACCATATTAAGTCAACTTTCGAAACTGTCGAAACTAAGTAAGAGCTGACAAAATACAGCACAAATCAAAAGGTATTTATCCGCAAATTTCTTGAAGGGAGAAAAGTGGATCGAAGGCATTATCGATCGACCAATTGGACGAATGCTGTACGTCGTACGTACATCAAAGGGCCGTTTCAACCAAATCAAATCACGAATGTTAGACAACACGTCCGAGGATAACCCGACAAAGTATTGGTTCGTTCCTCAAATACCAGCTTTTTGTTCAACACCAGAATTACAAGAAGACCAGCCAGAAACGCACCACGATCTTCCGAATACCCTTCAGGAAACTGTTCCTGATTCTGGTGAAAATACAGCAACGTCGAATGAAGCTCCAAACGTTCTGGTATACCTGTTCGACAAATGAAAATGGAGGGGGAGAAGAGTTGAGGATTGGTGATCCTTCGACTACAAGAGGGATGTCAGTATGCTTGTCAATTAAGAGGGGAGAGGCCGCAGTTAATGCATGCTGCATCGTTATTGCAGTGTTTTTGTGTGTGACCAAGTTTCTGGCAAGATTTGCAGTGCATGGGGTTAGGAAAGTATTCCGAAATTTGAACAGAGTGCCAGCAGATTTCAATCTTTGTTGGTAGGTTAAATAGATCGAAGGTTAAAAGGACAAGACCGCTGGGCTTAGAGACACCTTCAGTTTGCTTTAAGAATTTATAAGACGATGTGACTTTTTGAAAGCTTATCTCTTTAACAATTTCATCCTCCGGAATGTTGTTGTCTTTAAAGTTGGAGATTGAAATTATATTTTTATTAATCAATTCGAGTGCTCTGTGCACAGCAAAACATGAATATTCGGTAATTGGTTTTTCACTATCTATGGCAGAGAAAGCTATGTATTTGGGATTGGGTCCATTTGTGTTTGGGAGTTCCGGAAACTCAGGGGCGATTTTTTGAGGGTGTCGCCTTTTTTTAAGTGGGGGGCTATCGGACAGAATATTGTACCGATTCCCGTCCTCTGCAGCATCCAGTTTCGGCGAACAGTCAATGTGGGCACTCTTGTACATTTTAAATTTAAGCCAATTTGTTTTGTTGTTTGTAAGCCTATATGGGCGATCAAGTACTTGAGGTCTTGTTAATAGTGTGAATAACACTGGAGAGTGAACGGAGGTTAAAGCTAGCAGTGTATCCGCAGTGATCCGATTACGCGGAATCCTCTAGGTTATCAAGTCAGGCACTTTCTGTGGATCTGTGGGCCAATAAGTAGGCCCACCCAGTGAGACGCAATCCATCTTATTGAGTGGGTTGACTATTGTGCTGTACAACTGCTTGCCTTTAGGCTTCACCACACGAGATCCCCAGTGCGTATGTTTGGCGTTATAGTCCCCTGCTGCAATGAAGCGATCTCCGAGTGTGTTAAAGAAATCGGTAAATTCCTTTCAGAGATTGAGAAGTTTGGTGGGCAGTACAGGGCAGCCAGTGTAGTGTTGCCGCAGCTGGTTTGGACGGTTATAGCAGTTGCTTGTAGGTGCTGTGTTTCAAATCTGTTGAGGAACGAGTGTTTTATACGGTTTTTGATTAGGATACAAGTCCCGCCATGAGCTTTTCCGTCTGGACGGTTTGTTGCGTAGAAGGTATATTGTGGTATTTTAAAAATATTTTCTGAAGGTTGTAGATTGGGTGCACTTCATTTGGCTTCGACCGCTTTGCATCTGGTTGGAGCTCGCAGAGTTTTTTTCGGCCAATGCGTCTGCTATTTCTTGAGTTGGGACCGATGGCTGAATCCCCTTTAACACAACCTGGAGCCCTTTACTGCTTTTTAGTTGGTAGGTATAGAAGTTGATGTTAGCATTACGGAGGTACTTTTCGATGATGCGGAAATTGTCCTCAGTTTATGTTACCCCTATTGAGAGGGGTTACAACAAAGTTATTTGCCCATACTGTTTCTACTAGCTTCGTCAACGCTGTCAACGAGGTGACGGTGCTGGTCGGTGCAATCGGCGACACAGTTATCGATGTTGCTCGGTCGACTAGTTAATCTAGCTCCGCCAGTGCCTTTGAAATAAATTTAATCCATTTAATCCTCAAGTTAGGTCAGCGTAAGCTTTTTAATTCTGCAAGTAATTTCAGGTTATTTTACAAATTTCTTATAACTAATAAATATACAATCTCTTTCCACTTACTCTAGTCTTGGCCACGAAAAAACAACTGAAGACGCGGTTCTTATGTATGTACTTAGATCAATGCAGCTGCGTATTTTTCGCGCTTATGTGTCTACTTATGTATAATAAAGTACCGCAAGAGTAGAATGAGAGAGAGAGTTTTCAAGTTTTTAAAGAGCGTCATTCTGTTCGTTCGGACAGAGTTCCGTTTTGTGATACAGTGCCACAAAGTTTATTCGCAGGCCCGAATTTCGGCAACATTCCCCTCCCAGCAAGCGAGCCACTGGAGCTTGCCTCATTTTTCCCGACATCGAGGACTGCTAACTTTACTGCTGGACTGGAGAGGACAGGTGTGTCTGTACCTTCGCCTGACGGACTTGACCATCTTCTGCGTTGGTCACTTCGACCACTCGACCCTTTGTCCAGGTATTACGACGCACATAGGTAGATTTTGCAAAATTAGGCGGCCATTTTTTCAATAGAATACACTTTAAATAGAAAAAATAATTAAATATTATTGTTTCCTATTAAAATATATTAATTTCAATTAAAAAACATTAATTTAATTTTTTTTAACTTAATACTAAAATAGCAAGGTTTTCTATTGAATATGGGCTAACTTTGAATAACTATATTTCGTGCAAAGATGGCCAACTTCATATAATTATTGAAACTATGCATAAATTATTAAATTAAGAAATATTACAGGGACGGACAGGGAAAGTAGTTATAAGCCCCTTTGAAATTTTTTTTTTTAGAAAAATCTGTCTCAAAAAATGTGGTCTTTTATAACAATGCTAATGTATGCAAAACATTCTTAAAATTGGTTAGTACTCCATAACACATAAAGATACATTTCTGGACTATTGATATCCATCACAATTACTTAGATAGTAACTTTGCAAAAATAAATATTGACTTTGGAAAAATGTATCACTGAAAACGGCGAGAATTAAATATGAACACTGTGAATGATAATCGAAGTTGGACTACCTGTAATTCGGCGCGGGGCTGTTTTGAAAGGTGAGAAAGATGAGGTTAGTTTCTCGGAAGTATCTCCTAACAATGTACATCAATAGTTTGTTCTTAAAATGATTTTTTTTTTTGACTTTTGGCCGCCTAATTTTGCAAAATCTACGTATGTATGTGCGACGCTGATTTTCGTTCACTATAAGTACGAGGTCGCCTACACCAATTGGCTTTACTTCTTTATGCCACCTTCGTGTTATGTTTGGTAGCATCTCTTTGACCCAGCGTTTCCAAAATAGGTTGGCGAACATCTCACTCTGGCGGAGCGACCATTTATAGTCGATTTGTTCTGGATCGCAAATCGGGGTTTCTCCATTTGATGAGATATTTCCTGCTGCGACAATTCTCGGTGCAATTCTCGCATCATCCAGTTGAAGTTTGTCTTCAAGAAAGGCATCGGTCCCTCGAAAATTAGTCCCGTTATCGCTATATATTCCCTTTGGTGTGCCTCGGCGCGATATATGGCGTTTTAAGCCCATTAGGCATGAGTTTGTAGTTGGACTGCTCGCATTGTGAGGCAGGTTATCAGCATGCCCCATCTTTTCAATGACTTTCTTCCATCGATAACTGTTAGTGGCCCAAAATAATCAACTCCTACATACGTAAACGCTGGCTTGAATGCACCCAGTCTAGCCCTCGGTAGGGGCGCCATTAATGGTGCAATGGGTCGAGCACTACTCAGCTTACATTGTTGGCAATTTAGACGAATCCCTTTAAGGAGAGGTCTTAGTTTTGGAATAAAATATTTTTGCCTCACCTCATTTACTGTTGTCTCATGATTCATGTGATAATATTTTTCATGGTAGTGCCGGACTATCAGCTTTGTAACCCAGTGTTGGGTGGGTAGAGCGATTCGTCCTTTAGGGATGCCAGCGAAGCGACTGGCTCTATCGCGTACACACAATACCCCATGGTCATTTAGAAAGAGTTGTAACCTCCATAGTGGACTGCTCCGGCAAACGTGGTGGCCGTTTTCGTTGTAACATTCTTGTTTTATGTTCCGGTAAAGAAACATTCTGGTTTCATTAACTTGGGATGCCGGTCGGTTTGTATTCACATTTGATTTACGTATTTTCTTGATCAATTTCCTCTTATAGGCAAGCCAACATGCAATTGCCCTTGTCAATCGATTCCATTTTGAAAAGTACTCGTAATTGATTCTTACTGATTCCCTTTGCATGTGAAGGAAACGAGAACGCAGTTCCTAGGTGACTGTCCTTTCATTGGTAGTTTCCGTCTGCCAATCTGCCGGCGGTAGTTTTAGGAATTTGGGTCCTTCGAACCATTGTGTATATGTTTCAAGCCTATGTTGTCGTTTGGTGGCGATGTCCGCAACATTTAGTTTGCTTGGTACCCATCTCCAGTTTCTGGCCTCTGTGAGCTCACATATCTCAGCTATCCTAAACATTACATATTGTTGATATCGTCGTGGATCTCCATCGAGCCACGCTAGTACCGTTTTCGAGTCGGTCCATAAGTAACATTGCTCAAAGTCGATTTCATGTTGTGCTATTATATTTTTCATCAGTCGCGCTCCAGTTACTGCTGTCTGTAGCTCCAAGCGGGGTATTGAAAGCGGCTGCAACGGAGCTACTTTGGATTTAGCTGAAACGAGACTCAAAAGTATTTGGTTATTTTGTTCGATACGGAAATACGCAACGGTAGAGTAGGCGTCTTCTCCCGCATCCACGAATACGTGAGTTTGAACTCGGCAGTCTTGTGCATGCAAATTTTTAAAATAGCATCTCTGAATTCGCACGTTCTCTATCAAGGGTAAGAAGGACAGCCATGATTGCCACATATCCTGCAGATTGGGTTTTATTTCCTCATCCTACTCAATCTTCGATCGCCAAACTTGTTGGAGTAGTATTTTGAGATACATCATTATACAGGATACAAAACCCATGGGGACAAAAACTGACATCAAGACTTGTAAAATTTCCCTTTTGGTTGGTGCGACTTTTGTCGCTATTATGTTGCGCTTAAGGCGTACAAACTTTAGTGCATAGGTGAAGGCATCTTGATGTGGGCTCCACCACATGCCCAATATTTTCTCATAAGAGTGTATCTCTTCACTGTTAAAGAACTGTTTTTCGTCGTAGGTTGTTGTGTCGCAAAGTGCAGCAAGTACCCGTTTGGAGTTCGTACACCACTTGCGCATATGGAAGCCCCCGCGTGCATGGACTTCTCTAACTTCCTTCGCTAATGTAATGGCTTCTTCTTCTGAATGGCATGAATCGATGTAGTCGTCTACGTAGTGACTTGACTGAATAGCTTTAGCTGCCGCAGGAAACTCGTCCGCGTGTTTTTTAGTGTTCAGTTCGCGCACATAGTGCGCTATACGGGGTGAGCACGAGGCTCCAAATGTCAACACATTTAATTGGAAAGTTTCTACAACTCCGGTTGTCTGATTTTTCCATAGGAATCGTTGTGCTTTAGCGTCTTCTTCTCTTACTGCTATTCGATGGAACATTTCGGCGATGTCACCGCTCAAGCCGATTGCTCTCATTCCAAAGTTGTACATAATCTGCAGCAAGGGCACGAGCAAATCGGGTCCCTTTAGAAGAAAGTCATTTAGGGCTACTCCTCATGATTGAGCTGCCGCGTCCCACACCAATCTGACCCTGTCAGGTTTATGTGGATTTCGTACAGTAAAAATGGGCAAATACTATGCATTTTCGGGTTTCTCCCCGACTTCTTCCTCTGGCAACTTTCTGGCATACCCTTTGGCTATCAAGTTTTGTATTTACATAAGAGTCGTCGTTTTGCTACCGGCAGGCTATTTGGAAATACACGGGTGCCATCTTTCCAAAGCAATCCCGTGGTGTATGAGATTCGGATTATTACTGCCGATTATCATTTGAGGCATTGCGTTAATGAAGCTCGGGATAGGCAGGTTTTTTAAATGCGGATATCTCTGTTTTATCCTATCTGCTATCATCGTCTCGGCTGAAAGACCAATGAACTTAACCGTACAGACTTCATTTACTTTAAATAATTTATTGCCCAGTCCTTGTTTTGAGATTCTCAAGTTCAGCTGCTTGGATTCCAGCTCCTGCCGACTAACATCGCCGGTCCATCTAATGCATAGGGGATTGGCGAAACCTTTCACTTCGAGCGCATCAGCCAATTTTTCTTCTACAAGTGTTAGAGTCGATCCGTCATCAATAAATGCGTATATATCGACGGATTTCGAATTGGAGTGCAAAGTGACTGGAACGATTCGAACATAGCATTCTAGCTGGTTGGTTAGTGACCCACGATGATTGTGCAGAACGCTTTCCGTCACATCCTTGTGAAAGAGACGGTGATGTTTTGCTTTGCAGCCATTTATGTCGTAAGCTACGCGACTCCAGCAGGATCCCTTGTGGTTTTTGAGGCACTGAGCACATAGGTGATGGTTATTTATCGCGTTCCACCCGGCTTCGACTGACATCCGCAACAACTTTTCGCAAGACACTGGTTTGTGGTGTCCTTTGCATATCGCACAGACTGTGTTCTTATGGTTATCTGTAGGCGCTGCGGTATGTGGATGCATCACTCCTCTGTTGATTCTCTTCGCGACGATACGCGACTCGCCGCTTCCGCCAACTCAAACAACCAATCCGCTAGGTGCTGTATATTCGGGTAGGGTATGGATTTTGAATGTAGGGCCCAGTTAAGCATCATATCAGGTCCAGTCTTCTCGATAAGCTCTTGTAATAACGTAGGGTTGTTCAGGTGCTCATCTAGCTTGCTTGCCCTAGTTTTCACCGCAAATGCAAATTCGATCAGCGGTTCTAGCTTGCCCTTTGGAGGAGGCAAATTTGGCACATTCTCCATCAACAGTTTTATTATGTGTTCCGGGCGTCCAAAGTATATTCTCAAAGTACTTATAACGCTCGGCAGCATTTCTAGGAACAGTAGTCTGTCTCGCACGGCTTCAAGGGCCCTACCTTTCAGACATCTCTGCGTTTTCCTCGTTGCTGTATCCACCGATCCGGGTGCTAGTTTTATAGGTGCTTATAAAAAGTGGCCATTCTCTTGGATCTCCTTTTAAAACTGGTAATTCTGGCATTGATTGTCGAGCAGCTACTTGTTGTGGTGTTATGCCGTTGGTTTTGCACGGCATACTCTGCGCTCTGGTACTCGTCGCCTGTGGAGTGTTGGTGGCACTATCAATCGTCATCATTATGTATCGATGTATTCCAGTAATATGTTGTGGATGATCCTTCGCTTCTCCGTTTGACTGTACTCTTGGGTTGAGTAGGGCGTACTTACGGCGCAGATATTCCCTTTCGAGGCACATTTCGTCCTCTAATTGTTGCAAAAGTATTTGCTGGTCTTCCGGCATTGCTTCATCTTCCACGTGTTGATCTTTGTTGCCTAGGTGGTTAACCTTGAAATGTGATTCAGTTTCGAGGTTATGTTCACCTTCATCAGACACGTGGCGACATGTCTCGCACATCCAGGAACTCGAGGTGGTTGGCAGGCTCCTGGCATAGACCACAGTTTCCAGTCGTTGCCATGTCTATATGTACGTAATTTTACGCGTGGTAAAATTTAAATTTGTTCTTTCCTTGGGATTTGTGTAAGTACCTTCTCTTTAGCTCTCCGTAGGTCTACTACACCGTAGGAATTAAAGAATTTGCTCAAAATTCTTTACGAAAGGGTAAATTTAATTTCACGTAGAAATTAAAAAGATTTGTTGCTTGTTCGACTAATTAATCTAGCTCCGCCAGTGCCTTTGAAATAAATTTAATCCATTTAATCCTCAAGTTAGGTCAGCGTAAGCTTTTTTCATTCTGCAAGTAATTTCAGGTTATTTTACAAATTTCTTATAACTAATAAATATACAATCTCTTTCCACTTACTCTAGTCTTGGCCACGAAAAAACAACTGAAGACGCGGTTCTTATGTATGTACTTAGATCAATGCAGCTGCGTATTTTTCGCGCTTATGTGTCTACTTATGTATAATAAAGTACCGCAAGAGTAGAATGAGAGAGAGAGTTTTCAAGTTTTTAAAGAGCGTCATTCTGTTCGTTCGGACAGAGTTCCGTTTTGTGATACAGTGCCACAAAGTTTATTCGCAGGCCCGAATTTCGGCAACAATCGATATAGTTGGAGAAGCACACTGCTCTCTCCACGGTAAATTGCCGTTGATTGCTGAGTGGCTTGCACTTTCGGTGTTATTGCTTATGGAAGCTGTTGCTGGTGAGGATCGAGATCTTTTTTATTTTTACACAAAATTTTGCGGAGTGCATTTAAAAACACGTCTGCACACGGCGGCGGTTGAATTCTTTCCTGTTCAAATGACATCGGTAACAACCGCGAACACAATCTTAGCTTTGTCTTCAATTTTTGCAATCGATGGATATCCTAAGACTATGGTCAGCGATAACGGACCGCGGCAAGTCTGAAGCATTTAAAGAGTTTTGCATACTCCTTGGAATCAAGGATATAACAACAGCACCATTTCACCCAGCCTCTAATGGATTGGCTGTGCCATTTGTACAATCTTTTAAAATTTCTGTCAGAAAAAATATTCAGGAAGGTTTGCCTGTACGAATAGCAGTAGCAAAATATCTTGCTTCTTACAGATTCACCCCCAATGCACAAGGTAAATCTCCTGCTGAGTTAATTCACGTTCGTTCAGTTCGCACCATATTAAGTCAACTTTCGAAACTGTCGAAACTAAGTAAGAGCTGACAAAATACAGCACAAATCAAAAGATATTTATCCGCAAATTTCTTGAAGGGAGAAAAGTGGATCGAAGGCATTATCGATCGACCAATTGGACAAATGCTGTACGTCGTACATACATCAAAGGGCCATTTCAACCAAATCAAATCACGAATGTTAGACAACACGTCCGAGGATAACCCGACAAAGTATTGGTTCGTTCCTCAAATACCAGCTTTTTGTTCAACACCAGAATTACAAGAAGACCAGCCAGAAACGCACCACGATCTTCCGAATACCCTTCAGGAAACTGTTCCTGATTCTGGTGAAAATACAGCAACGTCGAATGAAGCTCCAAACGTTCTGGTATACCTGTTCGACAAAGTACAAGAGATCGCCAGGAAGTCAATCAGTTCAAGCCACACGAATTCCGAAAATCTAAAAACTAATTACCGTTTATAATTTAAAAGTGGAGACGTGTTGTTTATCATTTAAAATCTAAAATAAGCATTTACCTTAGATAAGGGAACATTGTGATTACAAATCAATAAACGGTCAGCTAAGTGTAAAATATTAGAGTTAACCGAATTCTGTATAAGCGAGTGAGCTAGGTGTCGCCTATTAAGGATCCCTACACCTTGCTTAGCTGTTAAGTTGGAAGCAAGATTGGTAAAATATCCAATATATTGCTTTGGGCAAATTGTGTTGTGGGCATTGTGGGGTAGGTGCGTATCCAGAAGACATATAATGTCTGGTCGACATTATATTAGAATGCTAATTTCATCATAGTTATTAAAGTATCCTTTCAAGTTCCACTGAACTATCTTAAGACTCATGAGATACAATAGTTGGAAATAAGCCTACATGAATTAAGATTATAATCCTTTATTGGGACATTAACTCCTCCGAGTCCGATTGATTTGGAGAGAGAGTAGATGTTTCATTATTTATGTTTTGTTTAAAAAATGTATGTTTACGTGTATGAGTATGGTTGGAGTTTCATTGGGTTGTTTTACTGTTTTTTTTCCAGATTTTTTGGATGTTGTAATTTGTTCGCTAGTAGATTTAAAAGTTGGGAAGGGATTCCCAGTTGAGGGAAATGGAAATGAAGGGGGAGAAGAAGTGAGGATTGGTGAGCCGTCGACTACAAGAGGGATGTCTTAATGCTTATCAATTAAGAGGGGAGAGGCCGCAGTTAATGCATGCTGCATCGTTATTGCAGTGTTTTTGTGTGTGACCAAGTTTCTGGCAAGATTTGCAGCGCATGGGGTTAGGAAAGTATTCCGAAATTTGAACAGAGTGCCAGCAGATTTCAATCTTTGTTGGTAGGTTAAATAGATCGAAGGTTAAAAGGACAAGACCGCTGGGCTTAGAGACACCTTCAGTTTGCTTTAAGAATTTATAAAACGACGTGACTTTTTGAAAGCTTATCTCTTTAACAATTTCATCCTCAGGAATGTTGTTGTCTTTAAAGTTGGAGATTGAAATTATATTTGTATTGATACGCGCGTCTGTATTGCCGCCATTTGAAATAAACGGATGAAAATTCCGTGACAAATATTGGAATTTGTTAAATTTTGTGCATTTTTTGTGTTTTGCTGTTTGTGTGTGTGGGTGGAAGTGAGAAAATGGAGGATTTAATGGAAATATTAAACTCGGTTATGGAGTATCAGTTGAATTTGGATACACTATACAAAACACAACTAAATGAGTTATCAGATCTTTTAAATGGTGCGACGCCAAATTCTGGCGAGAATGCCAAAGCAACATCCCAGGCAGCTGCTCCGGCAATAAGCGGAAGCAGTTCAGTGACGCCGCAACAAGCCAAGAAGCGTCCCAAGCGTCTGACTTCACTATCGGAAAATGAGCATGAAAGTGAGACAGATCCTCCATCGGAATAAAGTGTGCGCCAAAGTGCGCGCATGAGCAATTCCCAGCTCTTGGCCGTTGCTGAGGCAGAGGAAAATCTTAATAGTACAGCTTCGCTAATGCCTCCACCCCCAGCACCAACTTTGGCAGATTCCACAATGAACTCAGGACGACCTCAGCGGGCAGCCAAACTGAAATCCGAAAAGAATCTTAAAGAGCCAAGCTTAATGCGAAAAATGCGTCGACCCAGCGAAGAGGAGTTGGTTAAGGTTAAAGTGGAAAGCGAACAGCGACCCTCACAGTTTAATAGCTCAACAAGCAGTAGAAATAAGACCACTACAATTGAACAGGAAGCGATTATTCCCGATCCAGCTCCGGTTACCGACATTTCAGTTGGCACAACAACGGCTTCAGTGGACACATCTACAGCGGACAAGTCTTCAGTAGAGTCTGAATCCGCTAACAGGACGAGAAATCTTCGAGTGGAAGTAAAACGTGAAAAGCTCAGCATTGATATGCAAAAAGCCACAGGCAATTCCACTGTTGCCTTGGAGGCAGAAACTACCAGACAAACGGATGACACAGTCCTCTCCAAGACCACTGGTGAGCCTACAAAGAAAACGAAGAAAAAAGCTGCCAACCATCGTCCCATTAAAGTTGAGCGTTTTAGTATACTGGATCAGGGATCACCAATATCATCGCGTACACGAAAAAATAGTACCGAAACGCGTCCAAGAGCCGACACTCAAAATCGTTCCATCTATAAAGATGCCCTCGAGGCGCCATCAAATGAAACTGTGGTCCCAGGACCAGCTCCAACCAGTACTGTCCCACCAGCAGACGCTTCTGTCGTAATAAGTGGTCAGCCAGAAGCCAACGATGCCACATTCCAAGTGAACTCTGGCGAACAAGAGGATTCAATGGAAACAGCTCGAGATGTTAGTCTACCAGAAGCACCAAGGCACGATAGTCTGATGACCGAGGATAATTCTGTTGAGGAACCGTTGCCAGTGGCAGCAGTCACCAAATTGACCAGTAGTGCCAGCACATTAAAAGCACTCAAAATGCCCACACGTCCGCATGAATTGTTCAATCCCCTAATGCAGAGTCCAGTGAAGATGCGAGTGGAGGCTTTTGAGCAGGTGGCAATTGCTCAAAATAATTTGCGTCCCAAGCGGATCAAGGATATTAACACTCCAGGGTCGAGTAATACACCAAAGGTAGGAAAATTGCCTGCACCGACTGTTGGACGATTCTTTACGCCAACTCAGAGTTCATCGGTAGTGCCCATTAATTCGGCTCAACCCAAAAAGGCTCCGATGAGTGCTTCCAAGGCTGGCACATTAACAAAGACAGCGACTGGTACCAATCTTAAGACCACTAATTCCACATCCACAAAGACTTTAAGCCGAGAGAATAGCGGCGATGATTTCCGCAAGGGTCTGCATCAATTGGCCGAAGAGCGCAAAAAACAACGCGAACAAAAGCATCTTCAGGCAGCCCAGCAACGAGAAGCCAAGGAGCGAGAGCGAGCCGAACGCATGGCCAAACTGGCGAAAGAACGTGAGGAGAACGAATTAAGAAACAGCAGGAAAAGGAGAAATTGGAAGAGAAGCGTCGACAAGAAATGGAGGAGCAACAACGTAAAATGCGTTTACTGGAGGAGGCCGAATCCGCCAAGAAGGCCAAACTAAGGGAGTTGGAACAACAAAAATTGCAGCAATTGAATGCAAAAGCGAAGCAAATGTTACCGCCACCACCGAAGAATAAGTTCACATGGGAAATGCTGCACGAGGATGATTCCACAGATGATGAGGAGAAGGTCACATACAAGCGACCACCAGCACCCTTATGGAGTCGAAGTCATATACGGGGAGAAGCAATCAAAATGCAAAGCCATGCACCTACCGATGTCATCGACAGCTTCTTTTCGGTGGCACCCACTACACCTGATTTGAAGTTAATTTTCCCCAACATTGATCCCAGTCACCTGAAACGTAATTCCAGTGTGCTATGGTCCACACCGCCGCGATATTCCGAGTTGCCAAAATATTAGATATTTTTAATATACTTTTTGCCTCTTTGAATTTTTTGCTATAAATTATTATCTATGTTCATATTTAATTCATTGTTCAATGTTCAATAAAATCAATTCGAGTGCTCTGTGCACAGCAAAACATAAATATTCGGTAATTGGTTTTTCAATATCTATGGCAGAGAAAGCTATGTATTTGGGATTGGGTCCACTTGTGTTTGGGAGTTCGGGAAACTCAAGGGCGATTTTTTGAGGCTGTCGTCGTTGACAGAATATTGTACCGATTCCCCTCCGCATTGGGTGGCCCGGGGGCCATGGTGATACCTTAATTCTTACGACTTAAACTAAAGAAAACCCAGAGGGCCGGGGCTAACTTTGACCGCGTCAAAGTTTGTATACCCTTGCAACTTTTTTGGTAACTCTTTCCTTACCTATTAGCCATCAATGTGGAAGAACGTTTTATCTAAAAAGGCTTATGTTTGCGAAAGAATGGCCTACAATCATAGGAAATAACGAAGATATTGACCAAAGTCACAGTTTTCCACCGATCGTTCCTATGGGAGCTATATGATATAGTCACCCGATCTTTATCAAATTCGACACAGTCATTAACAGATACAAAAGTCACTGTCTTCGCCCGATCGTTCCTATGGGAGCTATATGATATAGTCACCCGATCTTTATCAAATTCGGCACAGTCATTAACAGATATACTAAACTAACAAATGTTTAATTTGAAAGCAATCGCGGTAAAAGTAACGAAGTTATTTACAAAAGTCACTGTTTTCGACGGATAGTCATCCGATCTTGATCAAATTGGGCACAGTCGTAAGTTTCACGATAATAACATAGAAAATAACGAAGTTATTGAGAAAAGTCACTATTCGTGACTTTGGGGTTTGTATGGGAGCTATATGATCCGGCTGAATCCGAGATATACAACAATCCGAGATATACATATGCAGTATATACAAGCCTAGGTGCAAAATTTCAGCTCTGTAGCTCTTACGGTCTAGGAGGAGTTTGCGTTGATCCAGACGGACGGACGGACGGACGGACGGACGGACATGGCTATTTGAACTCGTCTCGACGTGCTGATCAAGAATATATATACTTTGTATGGTCGGAGATGCTTCGTTCTATGCGTTGCACACTTCTGACCAAAATTAATATACCCTTTTTGCAAGGGTATAAAAATTAACCGCGGGTAGAAACACACAAAAAGTACCGGTTGAATATTTGTTTTGCTCACAAAGCGAAAGAGAACAAAGGAAGATATAGAAGAACTTTGAATTAGCTACTGACGTCCACTTGTGATGAGTGTTAGTCGGCGACTGATAAAGAAAGCTGATTCCAAACAGGAGGTAGTGGTAAAAATTATAAGAACCCAAATCGAGAAATTCTCTTTGGTGGTTGTGCTAACCATCTTGCGCACAGGCTTTCCATTTCTAGCACAGAAAAAACATATGTACATAGTTGAGCTTCCCAATAACAAATGCATGCACATATTTGTATTTGTCTTCGGAAGGGGCACACTGTCGCTAAGTGCAACTCAAAAAAGTGTCGTGTATGCAACAAGTCGCATCATACGAAGAATGTCACTCTTGCTACTGTACTCGTTGGCACTGGAACAAAAGCTGGTGATTTCGTGCTCGCCAGAGCTTTGCTCGATAGTTGTTCTATAACCAACTTGATAACCGAAAAAATGGCCCAACGATTGCAGTTACCTAGAGAAGAGTGTCCAATCGACTTGCTTGGGATTTCTGGTTCCAATGTACAAGTCAGAAAATTGGTACACACGGTGGTGAAGTCGCGAGTAAATCGCAGTAAGGTATCCTTGGATTTCGGAAACCGTTAATATCACTGGGTGGCGAATACCTAATAATCTGCAATTAGCTGACCCACAGTTTTATAAGCCGCAAAAGATAAAGATGCTCATTGGAGCAGATTCCTTTTACGACCTTCTACCAATAGGTCAAGTAAAACAAGGTCCAGGACTTCCAACCCTTAAGAGGACTATATTCGGATGGGTTGTATCCGGGCGGTACATTAGTTCAGAAAAGGACAGTCAATTTGAGCTATCAAAACGAAGTCTTATGCTCAATTAACGGGACCTTGCAGAAATTTTCGAAAATCGAAAATTTGCTTCCCCAATAAAAATTTGATCTCCAGCGCATCAGCTGTGCGAAAAACATTTCGCTGATAATTTGAAAATTTTACCGTCCTGATATTTGCATAAAAGGTAACGAAGTTAGTGACAAGAGTAACTGTTTTCCACCGATGGTTCCTGTGGTAACTATCTCTTATAGTCTTCCGATCTCCATCAAATATGGCAAAGACATTTATAGGTGTAATAAATTCACTAATATTAAATTTTACAACAGCTCCAAAAATAATAAAAGTCACTGTTCGTGACTTTGCCATTTTTATGGAAGCTATATGATATAGTGGTCTAATCCGGCTGTATCCGAGATATACAACACCTGTAGTATATACAAGCCTATGCTTATACCAATTTATCAACAAAAATATTTGGAATTTGCGAAACTTCACTTCTTTCATAAGGTTTAGCATTCGTAGAATTACCTACAGGAATGTATATAATCCCACATAATTATCATTTAGTTTAACAAAACTTTCCAGTCCCTATTGCTAGCATTATAGGTAAAGATTTCATTAATATATGTTTGTTATTGCGTATTAGATTGTACACATACCAGTGATACTTTAATACGAATGCCTGACAATATTAACTTCCCCTTAAATATATTTGTTACACACACTTGTCATTATAATTTTTCAAGCTTGTGCTGAAGTCAATCAAAAAAATTCAATGTAAATAAAATTTCTAATAGAGATAACATCTTTGTCCGAGTGTTAAACACAACAAATTCAACTAAAATATTAAAAATCAATGAAATAACAACCAAAACGCAACGGTACACGTGAAGATGTCATGAAAAAACTGGCAACAAAGCTTTCCGACACGCATGAATATGTCCGCAGACATATTCGGACTCCAAACCGAATCAATAGCAGGAAATTATTTCTATAAACAAAAATGAAGTAAGTAAGTCGACTCGCCGACTTGGGTATACCATACACCAAGTGAAACAAATATTTCAAATTGCGAAAACCAAATGCATGTCTATTAAATTGTTTTTACATGCCCTCATACCATTTGCTGTCTCGCTCATTCTACAAACACACGAGCACTCTAGCGCCGCCACTAGGCAACGGCCAATCCTGGCCTTATGGACAGCGTAGTAAAATATGTTTGTACGCATATTGTGCATGTTTCTAGTTAGATTTAAAAATAATGGTAGTTTGGTAGAAATAGATAAGATTAATTAGTCTGCCGAATTTGATTGCGATAGTCAAAAAACTACAGGAGGAAATCGGTTTTTGCAAAATATGAAAATATATATTCTCTGCGCGCATACTAAGCTAGTGTACATACTAAATTTGGTGACTTTAGCTTTGTTAGTTTTTGATAAAATCAGTTTTGTTTAATTTGCGGGGCCGGAAGTGGGCGTGGCAAAATTTTTAAATAGCCATTATCTGCGCGTCTATTAAGCGAGTCTACAATTGATTTTAAGAAAAATAGTTTTATGTGATTCCTGGGGGCGTAAGTGGGCGTGGCCAAAATTCCAATTAACGCTATTTATTTACATACTACACAAGTATGCATACCAAATTTGGTGGCTCTAGCTCTTATAGCCTCCGAGATCTGCGAGTTCATACAGACGGACGGACGAATATGGCTAAATCGACTCGGCTGTTGATCCTGATCAAGAATATATATATTGTATAGGGTCGGAGAAGCTTCCTTCTGCCTGTTACATACATTTTGGCGACCTTAATACACCATTTCATCCTATGGGTGTGAATTACACAAAACTGTTTTTCATAAAAAGTATAACAGCTAGAGACATCAAAAAAATCAGAAACTAATTGTTCAAACTTTTTGCCCCTTCCGCCCCCAGAATTTATATAAAACTGGTTTTCTTAAAAACTATGACAGCTACCGACATTTAATTTGGTATGTAGATTAGCTTGATAGACGCGCAGATATTGGCTACTTAAAAATTTTGCCACGCACACATCCACCCCTGCAAATAAAACAAAGCTAAAGTCACCAAATTTATTATGTACACTTGCTTAGTATGCGCGCAGAGTATATGTATATATATTCTCATATTTTGCCACGCCCATTATCGGACTAGAAAAATGCAAAATACCCGTATGAACGTATTTTACCAAGTGGTTCACAAGGCCAGAATTGGCCGTTGGCTAGTGGCGGCGCTAGAATGCTCGTGTGTTTGTAGAGTGAGCGAGATAGCATATGGTATGAGGGCATGTAAAAACAATTTAATAGACATATATTTGGTTTTCAAAATTTGAAATGTTTCTTTAACTTGGTGTATGGTATACCCAAGTCGGCGAGTCGACTTACTTACTTCATTTTTTTTTTTTAAAGAATGAGGACAAATACTTTTTCTGGACTTAAAACATCACACGCATTCTTACACATTTACTTAGGGTCTAACGGAACTCGCAGTATAAAAATATACAGATCTCGATAAAGTTTAAAAAATAAAATATAGAGATAAACGACTCCCAGTTGCATATGCTTCACGCTCATTCACCAAAGGTGAAAGCAACAATTCTACAATAGCACAAGAGTTGGCAGCCATTCACTGGGCAATTACACACCTCCGACCATAATTTATGGCAATCACTTCCAAGTAAAAACATACCACAGACCATAAACTTATCTATTTTCAATGACTAACCCAACTTCAAAACTAAGCAGAATGAGATTATAACTCTTGAGGTATATTAAAGTCCCCGATCTCTGGAGTAGCTTTAGTCTTAGTCTGGCCTCGGAACCAGAAGTACATTCTAGTGACCAATAAACCGGAAAATTCTCGAAGTTAGGCGAAAAAAGAGGAAAAGACGCCTCAAAGCGAGATGACAGATGAACTTAAAGTGTGTCCAAATGAATTTCATATAGAAGAAGCTGGACAGTCTGGAGAGGCGAAAATGGAACAAATAATACAGCTGCTGAGCATAAAAATTGTGTCTGATGAGAAGCGTGATGGTCAAATGAAAATTTCTGCAGACAACTTTGGAAAAGTTGTGGGCGAATATGATGGAAATTCTATACAAGTGGAAAAGTCGTTGGATATATTTAAAAGAAATGCCGAAGTTTATGATCTTAGTGAGAAGCAGAAATATTGCTATGCCAGAGCTAAAATGAGTGGTACAGCCTAACTGTTTCTAGAATCCGAGAATATTTGCAATTATGAAGAACTTAAAAGCGCCCTAGTGGAGGAATTTTTATGCAACTACAATAGTGCTGACATTCATCAGCTGCTGCAAGAAAGAAAGAGAAAGAATAGTGAGACACTGCATAAGTACCTACTTTAAATGAAAAAGATAGCGTCACTTGGTTATATTGAAGATGCCGCTGTTATAAGCCATATTGTCAATGGTTTGGATATAAAAAATGAGTATAAGCTTGCACAATATCGTTGTAAGTCTTTTAAGGCTTTAAAAGAAGAGTTCGATATCTATGATTGTTTAAACATATCAGAAAGGAAGGGCAATAAAGAACAACAAAAATCATTTTTCAAGCAGAGCAACGGGCAAATAGCTAAAAAAGAGTACTGCATAAGCGCAATCAATGTGACGCCGAAACAAAATGCTTCAAGTGCAACCAAAACGGACATATATCCCGTGATTGTCCTCAAAATGCTGATAAAGTTCGTGTTATTTCCAATCGCAGTCGTTTGAAGAACATCCGTATAAATGGTGTAGAAGTCGAATGTCTGGTAGATACAGGATCAGACGTCTCAGTGATCAAGGAGAGTATTTTCAAGAAATTAAAAAACGTGGCACTAATTGAAGATATACGTATGTTGCATAGTCTAGGCAATGGCACAGCAAAGCCTATTGAACACTTCACTGCAGATGTGAAGTTGAACACACACCAAAAGTTCATAGTACTTCCGAATAACCAAATTGATTACGATGAACTGCTCAGGGATGATTTGATCAAAAAGTTCCGTTTGGTGGGCAGTTAACAAGGATATACATTCCTGGAGGAGAATTCAGATAATATTCCTATGAACGAGTTTGCACTTATATATAATGTCACAGAAGAAGCTTCTTTTATATCTCCGCCAGAATATAGCAAAGGGGTTGAACAGATGATTGGCAGCAGTTATCATGGGTCATCAGAGGTTGTAAAGCAGTGCCCGATTCAATTGAAGATTATTCCTGTTGGAGTGATTAAGCCGTTTCATCACTCACCGAGTCGCCTAGCAGCAGATGAAGCCAACGAGGTAAGGAAGCAAGTCCAGCAATGGATCGAACAAGGGATCGTTCGAAAGTCATCTTAAAACGTCGCCAGCAGAGTAGTCGTCGTGAAAAAAAAGATGGAACACTTCGTGTTTGCGTGGACTACAGAAAGCTGAGCAATACGGTATTGGTTGATTGTTTTCCTGTGCCGATTATAAAGGAGGTGTTGGAAAAGCTACAACCGGCGAAATGGTTTACCATAATAGATCTGGAAAATGAATTTTGTCCCTATTGAGGAGCAAAGCAAGCCGTATACAGCATTCGTCACAAAAGATGGGTTGTTCGAGTTCAATCAAGCGCCTTTTGATTTTAAAAACTCTCCAGCAGCGTTTATAAGGTTCGTGAATCATATTTTTCAAGAACTAGTTAACTCTGGTGTAATGCAGCTCTACATGGACGACATAATTGTGTATGCCGAGACTCCCGACGTTTGTATGCGAAGGACAAAGATGGTACTCGAGACGGCAGCCCAATTTGGCTTAATAATGAAATGGAAGAAGTGCAGTTTTATGCAGCCACGCGTAAGTTTTCTTGGCCATATTACTGAAAACGGACGAATTTGGCCTGGCAAGGAGAAAACAGCAGCCGTCAGTCGATTGGCTACGCCGAAGGACATAAATTCAGTTCAAGCTTTTCTGGGACTTACGGGCTTTTTTCGAAAACTTATCCCCGGGTACGCACAAGTCGCACGTCTACTGACGAACTTACTCAAGAAGAAAGCTGTTTTTAATATCGGAGAAGCAGAGCAGCAATCGCTGCAAACACTAGAGAATTTACTACTCAAGGGAAGCGCTAACCGAACTCCACACGGATACATCCAAAGACGGATTTGGAGCAGTTTTGCTGCAGCATTTTGATGGCCATCTTCATCCAGTTTATTATGGGGGCAGAAAAAGCACAGAAGCAGAGTCCAAACGTCATAGCTATTATCTGGAGGTCAAAGCAGCCTATCTCGCTCTCAAGAAGTTTCGACACTATCTCTTAGGTTTGAAATTTAATCTTGTCACTGACTGTGCGGCGTTTAAGCAGACAACTACTAAGAGCGATGTACCAAGAGAAGTCTCGCAATGGATTTTGTATATGGAAGACTTCCCTTTTAAAGCAGTTCACCGGCCGGGTGATAAGATGAGACACGTGGACTTCCTCAGCCGTTTTCCGCTCAGAAGTATGGTCGTAACAACGGAATTGACTACTCGCATAAGAAAGGCCCAGCTAGAAGACAACTTCATCAAGGCAGTATTGGAAATTTTAAATCAACGTCCGTATCAAGATTTCAAGCTGAAAGGAGGTCTTCTTTGTAAAGTCGTAAAGGGCAATGATTTGTTGGCTGTTCCAAAACTGATGGAGTTTCTTAATGAAAACAAAGTGGAGCAAGTGTGGACAACAACAGGTATAGCCAGAGGTTACGGCCAAGTCGAAAGAGTAAACCGTTCTATCTCGAGTATCATAACAAAGCTGTCGGCTCATGATTCCGCAAAATGGTACAAGTTTGTGCACCAGGTCCAGAAAGCGATTAATTCCCATGTGCATGCATCGTTGAAGTCATCACCGTTTGAAGTAATGTTTGGGACCAAAATGCACTACAACGCGGATGGAAGATTATTAGAGGTCCTAAATGAAGAGCTCATTTCGCAGTTTAACATCGAGCGCGAAGAGTTGCGTCGTCGAGCAAGAGAAAACATTGAAAACGCTCAACAAGATTATAAAAAGAACTGAGTAAATTAATCTAAATCTTACATTTGGGGGATCGTCCGTGTACAGAGACTTAAATGCATATGTGATCGAGAAAAGTCGAGTGTTGTTTTGTTAAAAGTTGCTAAGTTGTTCTATGCTGCTAAAAAGTTGTTAAAGTTGTTACAAGTGGCTAAAAACATTAAAGCAGGATGACCGTGTCGGAGATTGTAAAAGTGGTTTATATTCCTGCTACACGAGGATGTGTAATTTGTCAGGATGACCGTGTCGGAGATTGAATTAGGCATTTCTAATAACTTGAATTGTGTGACTACTTTTAAGGCGAATTGATCAGTGTTGAGTAATGAATAACATGACTGATGTAGAACTGTTTAACACTAGATATGTGCGATGACAGTATAGGCTGTCATCGAGTGTGGCTCAGTGTGCGGTTGAGAGAACTCAGTCTCTTTTTCTTCTGGAATTCAATCTAAACGCACGTCGACACTCGCTGCACAAACCTAGTGACAAAAATGGAAGCCAATAATGGAATCAACGATTAAGGAATCCCTGAAATACTCAACTCGCCGATGTCAGAAGTGGGATCTAACCCAACACCAACAATAAATCAGGAGCAGTTTTACATTTTATTAGAACAACAAAATCGAAACTTCTGGGAGCTAGCCACGCAATGGTGTGCTACGGTGGACATCGTTCTAAAAGAAAAACCATTGCAAGGTGGTGCGTTGATTTTGGCCTTGACGTAGTCATTGGAGCCGCTGAACCGTCGCCCAAATTCTGGCGAGTGTCTTGCCGTGTGTGCGAGTCGGCTAATGACGTCACTTTAAACAAAATGGCGTGGCCTGGACCATGAGCAAATTTCTGCATCGGTTGTTATTGGTCATTTAGCAAACTATGGCTGCAGATTACAACGAATTGCGTACACATGGACTTACAGTCCGAGTTTCAAGTCTTTTCGTTTGACAATAAGCGGTCCAGCACTTCAGACGATTATTCGATTGCAAAGCGTGCAAAAATTTTGCCAATCAAATGTTACTCGTGTGGGAAGCTTGGACACAGGAAGTCGGAATGCAGAGTGCAGAAACCTTCTACATCTGGAGAAGATCATCGAGCTTCGTCAGTGCGTGCTAAAGTCGTGACATGCTATCGATGTCACGAGCCGGTACACATCTCTACTCAATGCACCAAGAGTTCGAATGGTGACGCAGGATCACGTAAGCATAAGAGGGTTGAACTATGTGTCGTTGATGAACCAAAAGCAATTATGTTGCACCGAAGTGAGAATTTTCCGATTACATTTGATTCAGGCGCAGAATGCTCGTTAGTCAGAGAAAGCATAGCACACAAACTGTCTGTGAAAAGAACAAATAACGTAATATCATTAAGTGGAATTGGTAATGTTAGTGTAGTTTCGTCAATTTAAATCACAAGTAATGTATGGGAATTGTATCGAAGTAGTATTTCATGTAGTCCAAGATAATAATATGGATACTCTGCTATAGTATCAACAGAAGGTGTGGAAATAATTAAAGGCAAAACCGTTACCGTTCTGTAAAAAGTTACGAAAAGTTAATTGTTCAGCTTGTTAAGAAAGTATTAAAATCATTCATTCGCGGAACTCCCTTAGCTCGCTTAACTACTGGTCTAATGTAAATTCGATTAATAGAACCCACCAAGACTGTTTTTCAAAGAACAGTGATGAAAGCATATCGTCTATATGGATGATATAATGATCGTGGCCTCAACTAAGGAAGAAGCTATTGAAAGTTTAAAGATTGCACTATGGTCCCAAAGTCGTTTTTTTTAACTTAACTTATTTATCATCAGATATTTAGTAAGATTTAAAAATACTATTACATCTAACTTACTTAAATTAATAGGAGTTTCAAATAAAATAAGTTGTAAGAATCAGAACCTTAATTTTTAATGTAAAGTCTTCATTCAAAAAAATTCTGCATCCACATCAACTGAGTATTCGATGTAAATATCGGATTGATCTGAGTCAAATCCATCCAAATCTATTTCTCCTAAATCAGATTCGTCATTCAGGTTTTGGCGCTCACTGATACTAGGAGCTGGTACTTCCAATAATGCCAGTACGTCTGCAGGAATAGGTTTCTTTTTATTTTTATTTTTTCTTTGGGCCAGGCATAAGCTTGAGATTAATGGATCGCTAGTGTCCATAGCTCTGTGGAAAACGTCCTGCATATTATTTAGCCTACTATTTTTTCTGGCGTGCATTCTCCTGTCTTGCTTATATAGCTTGTTACGTGCCTCCGAAGCATTTTCACCCATGCAACCTACAGGAAGAGCGGATTCGGCAATAATTTTGGGTCCGTGAATTAATACTTTATGGACTGTGGGTATCATGGGGTACCAAGGATATTTATACCCTTGCAAAAAGGGTATATTAATTTTGGTCAGAATTGTGCAACGCATAGAACGAAGCATCTCCGACCATACAAAGTATATATATTCTTGATCAGCACGACGAGACGAGTTCAAATAGCCATGTCCGTCCGTCCGTCCGTCTGGATCAACGCAAACTCCTCCTAGACCGTAAGAGCTACAGAGCTGAAATTTGCACCTAGGCTTGTATATACTGCAGGCATTGTATATCTTGGATTCAGCCGGATCGGACCACTATATCATGTAGCTCCCATACAAACCCCAAAGTCACGAACAGTGACTTTTCTCAATAACTTCGTTATTTTCTGTTATTATCGTGAAACTTAATATTAGAGAGTTTATTACGCTTATAAACGACTATGCCAAATATTATCAACATCGGATGACTATATCATATAGCTCCCATAGGAACGATCGGTCGAAAACAGTGACTTTTGTAAATAATTTCGTTACTTTTACTGCGATTGCTTTCAAATTAAACATTTGTTAGTTAAGTATATCTGTTAATGACTGTGCCGAATTTGATAAAGATCGGGTGACTATATCATATAGCTCCCATAGGAACGATCGGGCGAAAACAGTGACTTTTGTAAATAACTTCGTTACTTTTAACGCGATTGCTTTCAAATTAAACATTTCTTAATTTAATGTATCTGTTAATGACTGTGTCGAATTTGGTAAAGATCGGGTAACTATATCATATAGCTCCCATAGGAACAATCGGTGGAAAACAGTGACTTTGATCTATATCTTCGATATTTCCTATGATTGTAGGCCATTCTTTTGCAAACATAAGCCTTTTTAGATAAAACGTTCTTCCACAATGATTGCTATTAGGTAAGGAAAGAGTTACCAAAAAAGTTGCAAGGGTATACAAACTTTGACGCGGTCGAAGTTAGCCCCGGCGCTCTGGTTTTTCATAAAAATGCGTGCGGTCTGCTTACAATAAACTTCAAACTTATCAATATTATTCGAAAACTCGCTTGTCAACGTGTAATCCTAGTTCGGACCAAAATTTGCCTTGAATTTCCCGTTTTCGTATGAGCATTAAATCTTTGTCTTCAGAGCCTAACTTGCCATTTTTTTGGCTCAATCCTGTACGATAAATTAAGTACGAACTCTAAAAAACGAATCCATGCATGCAAGGGACTTACACCATATTGAAGAGATTCAGGCTTAGAATTGAAAGTTTCCGAACTCATGTCTGATATTGACATCAATTGTAAAGGCTTTGCTCCACATATTGGACAGGTTTGTGTCGATTTATTTCCTGTTAATGTGTTTAAAACCTTACCATGAATCAAAGTCATGTAAAGTTCATATTTTATAGTGAAATTACGAAAACAAAATGGCACTAAGTTTTGAACTTGATTGTCTATGTCATCTTTTTCCTTTAAAATATGTTCTGTTGTTTCCTTTGTAAACTGAATTTTAACAGGTCTGCAAAATCTGATAGACTGCGGCGTGCGGTTAATCGAAAGAATCTGATTTAAATCGTTTACCAGCTTTAACGGAATAAGTGTTGTGACAAACAGGCCTTGGTCTACGTTATCCGATACAGTACTTTGAAAATTCTGCTTATACGTACTTTGCCCTGTAGAACCGTCAAAACCATAGGTTGAAATCAACGTTAATTCCGTTTTTGAATTAAACATTTCCATGACTTCTGTTTAAGAATAAACATCGTGTTCATCTGAAGCGGCTTCACCAAATCAGATGCACTAAAGAAAACATAATACAACTGTACTTTTGTCACAAACAAGTAATCTAGCATAGGACTAGAATTACAATCAGCCACACACATTGTAGAAAAACACTTGAAATTCTAAACTAACCCAAAAGATCACAACGGCAGGATGTCAAGTGGCCGAAGCCGTGCCCAAAATAATAATAATTTTCAACCCCCGAAATCTTGGGTTTGAGTCTCATTAGGATAAGATATTTTAAGAACAATTGTTACCTCCTAGAGCCTAAGATTCCCTATATAAACTCAATACTTGTGTTAATAAAATCAGTTCATATTTTGAATTCAACGAATGAAGATTGGGTTATTCTTCTCCTCCGGAATCCCTATTCATTTTGGTCCTTCGAGCCGGATGGATCATGTTTGGTCCTTCGATAAGAAAGAACTCTGTAGTTTTCCCCCACCAGTGGTAAGAGACTCAGAGTATGAATCAGCTCCTTAAGAGTTTGAGATCTTATGCAAGTGTAAATGCTAAGACCAGCTAAAGGTAGCAAAAGAAAGAACTCTGTAGTTTTCCCCCACCAGTGGTAAGAGACAGAGTATAAAATTAAAGCAAAATATTATTGCTTAATAAATAAAAAATGCGTGCGTCTGAATTTAAAGGCAGTTTGGCTAGTGGAGCAACTGTAGTATCTTCGGCGGCGGGAGAGTTTTTAACCGATCTTAAAGACAGTTTGGCTAGTGGAGCAACTGTAGTAATTTCGGCAGTCGGTGTTTTTTTGGAGTTTGGCGTTTTCGAAGCCGTAATATCGAAAGTATAATAAAAATATTGAGTGTGTATGTACACTAATATCGTTGCAAACGCTGTATGTAGTTGCAAGTAGGCAACAAAGATCAGCAGCAGAGCAATGAAACAGTTGCAATTAGGCAACAAAGGACAGCAGAAGAGCAATGAAATAGTTGCAAAGAGGCAGCATGTTAACAGCAGAGCCACAACATAGTTGCAGAGACGAAAAGGATAGTGCCAGGTGGCCGCAGGAGCAGATCGGATAGGCGAGCGGAGTCCGAACGAGCTTAAGAAGAGGCGAGCGGAGGCAAAGCATGGTTTTTTAACAATTTAAAGGTCGATTAAATCAAAAACTAACTACATACTATAAAAATAAACTCCAAAACACCACATTTGGCGGCCCTTTGCAGAATGTTTAAGAATAAACATCGTGTTCATCTGAAGCGGCTTCACCAAATCAGATGCACTAAAGAAAACATAATACAACTGTACTTTTGTCACAAACAAGTAATCTAGCATAGGACTAGAATTACAATCAGCCACACACATTGTAGAAAAACACTTGAAATTCTAAACTAACCCAAAAGATCACAACGGCAGGATGTCAAGTGGCCGAAGCCGTGCCCAAAATAATAATAATTTTCAACCCCCGAAATCTTGGGTTTGAGTCTCATTAGGATAAGATATTTTAAGAACAATTGTTACCTCCTAGAGCCTAAGATTCCCTATATAAACTCAATACTTGTGTTAATAAAATCAGTTCATATTTTGAATTCAACGAATGAAGATTGGGTTATTCTTCTCCTCCGGAATCCCTATTCATTTTGGTCCTTCGAGCCGGATGGATCATGTTTGGTCCTTCGATAAGAAAGAACTCTGTAGTTTTCCCCCACCAGTGGTAAGAGACTCAGAGGTTCAATCAGCTCCTTAAGAGTTTGAGATCTAATGCAAGTGTAAATGCTTAGACCAGCTAAAGGTAGCAAAATAAATAACTCTTGTTTTCCCCCACCAGTGGTAAGAGACAGAGTATAAAATTAAAGCAAAATATTATTGCTTAATAAATAAAAAATGCGTGCGTCTGAATTTAAAGGCAGTTTGGCTAGTGGAGCAACTGTAGTATCTTCGGCGGCGGGAGAGTTTTTAACCGATCTTAAAGACAGTTTGGCTAGTGGAGCAACTGTAGTAATTTCGGCAGTCGGTGTTTTTTTGGAGTTTGGCGTTTTCGAAGCCGTAATATCGAAAGTATAATAAAAATATTGAGTGTGTATGTACACTAATATCGTTGCAAACGCTGTATGTAGTTGCAAGTAGGCAACAAAGATCAGCAGCAGAGCAATGAAACAGTTGCAATTAGGCAACAAAGGACAGCAGAAGAGCAATGAAATAGTTGCAAAGAGGCAGCATGTTAACAGCAGAGCCACAACATAGTTGCAGAGACGAAAAGGATAGTGCCAGGTGGCCGCAGGAGCAGATCGGATAGGCGAGCGGAGTCCGAACGAGCTTAAGAAGAGGCGAGCGGAGGCAAAGCATGGTTTTTTAACAATTTAAAGGTCGATTAAATCAAAAACTAACTACATACTATAAAAATAAACTCCAAAACACCACATTTGGCGGCCCTTTGCAGAATGTTTAAGAATAAACATCGTGTTCATCTGAAGCGGCTTCACCAAATCAGATGCACTAAAGAAAACATAATACAACTGTACTTTTGTCACAAACAAGTAATCTAGCATAGGACTAGAATTACAATCAGCCACACACATTGTAGAAAAACACTTGAAATTCTAAACTAACCCAAAAGATCACAACGGCAGGATGTCAAGTGGCCGAAGCCGTGCCCAAAATAATAATAATTTTCAACCCCCGAAATCTTGGGTTTGAGTCTCATTAGGATAAGATATTTTAAGAACAATTGTTACCTCCTAGAGCCTAAGATTCCCTATATAAACTCAATACTTGTGTTAATAAAATCAGTTCATATTTTGAATTCAACGAATGAAGATTGGGTTATTCTTCTCCTCCGGAATCCCTATTCAACTTCATTTTGCAGTGTCATTATTCGTTTTACTGTGTGATCTAAAATATCCTGTAATGGAACGACTGCAATAGTTTCAGAAATGGAAATGTTTTCAGGTCTACATATTTCCTTTGCTTCAATAAGGTGCTTATAGATCGGGTAAATGTCGCAATTACGACTTTTATTCTGCAGCCTGATGTTTATGTATGTGCTCTTGGTTAATCCATTTTCCAGTAAAAACGCCAAAGCTTCATCAGGACTCAACGGAATAGGATCCTTGGAAAAATACTTATTTTTCATTTGAGTTGCGTTGCCTTTCGATGCTTCCATTAAAACAAACGATAAATCGCTGCATTTGCCTTTTTTTTGCTGATACTGAAGCCGCTTGAACAAGTAAAGATGTGTTGTGGTTTTCCTTCTCAGACAGCTCATCCGCATATTTCCTTTTTAACCGTTCATTTCCGTCATAATAAGAATCGCGTGGACGTCCTACGCATTTTTGTATTGCTTTTAGCTCATTATTTCCAACTATAATTAACATTTTTGAAGACATAAAATTTTTATATCTTGGATCCGTTTTGAGCCGATCTGCCATGTTATTGCATTTTGCAAAGCATTTATTTGCGTAGGCTGCGAAATTCTTCGATACAACAATCCACGACAATCCACTACCTTTTACTTCACGAAGCAAAAATTATTTTAGGTTACGGACGCTAAAAACAACACAGCATAAAACACATAAAATAAAGGACAAAACACATCTAAACAAGAAAATACATAGACAATCGAGTAAAACAAACCTGGAGCTACATTTTCCATTGTAATTTTTATATACTGGACTATTACTTTTGATGGTACAAAGCAAAACGGAAGATCACTAAATTGTACTTTCTTCAAGCCACATGCGCAGAGAATCAAAAGCAAACTTTCAGCGCTTGAGAAAACTTTCAGGGCTGCACTATTTATTTGATACTTTAATTTCTTTTGTTTGTAGGGTGTACTCAATTGGAAAAAAATTTTTTTTTTATAAATCAAAATATTTTTTTCCTAATTAATGTAAAAACCAGAGGGCCGGGGCTAACTTCGACCGCGTCAAAGTTTGTATACCCTTGCAACTTTTTTGGTAACTCTTTCCTTACCTATTAGCCATCAATGTGGAAGAACGTTTTATCTAAAAAGGCTTATGTTTGCGAAAGAATGGCCTACAATCATAGGAAATAACGAAGATATTGACCAAAGTCACTGTTTTTCACCGATCGTTCCTATGGGAGCTATATGATATAGTCACCCGATCTTTATCAAATTCGACACAGTCATTAACAGATATATGAAATTAAGAAATGTTTAATTTGAAAACAATCACGTTAAAAGTAACGAAGTTATTTACAAAAGTCACTGTTTTCGCCCGATCGTTCCTATTGGAGCTATATGATATAGTCACCCGATCTTTATCAAATTCGGCACAGTCATTAACAGATATACTAAACAAACAAATGTTTAATTTGAAAGCTATCACGTTAAAAGTAACGAAGTTATTTACAAAAGTCACTGTTTTCGACCGATCGTTCCTATGGGAGCTATATGATATAGTCATCCGATCTTGATCAAATTTGGCACAGTCGTTTATAAGCGTAATAAACTCTCTAATATTAAGTCCGATCCGGCTGAATCCGAGATATACAACGCCTGCAGTATATACAAGCCTACGTGCAATTTCATCTCTGTAGCTCTTACGGTCTAGGAGGAGTTTGCGTTGATCCAGACGGACGGACGGACGGACGGACATGGCTATTTGAACTCGTCTCGTCGTGCTGATCAAGAATATATATACTTTGTATGGTCGGAGATGCTTCGTTCTATGCGTTGCACACTTCTGACCAAAATTAATATACCCTTTTTGCAAGGGTATAAAAAACGACTTTGGGACCATAGTGGATTGTCTTGAATATTTTGACTAAGGCAGGCTTTAAGTTTAATGTAGAAAAATTCTAATTTTTTAGGGATTCTTTCTGTTCAGTATATAGAATACGAAGTACAGGCGTGTGAGATTCGTTCAAATTTGCGTAAAATTGCAGCATTAAGCTCATTGCCACCACCCAGGTCAATTATAACATTGAGGCAATTTATAGGATTGGCTTCGTATTTTCGGAAATTTGTACCAATATTCCCCCAGCTATTGAAACCACTTTACATTCTTACATCTATTAAAATTATTTTTGATTGGACGAATGAACATGAGAAGGTTCGCAAACAGATTATTGATATCCTTACAAGCAAACCAGTCTTGGTAATATTTGATCCTAAATACCCCATAGAACTGCATACAGATGGCTATGGAGCCATACTTTTGCATCGAATTGAAAATAAACCGTATGTGGTTGAATAAAACTACTAGTGTGTGTTAATCGAAATACACGTTTTATAAGTTAGAAACACTCGCGGTAGTTAATGCAGTAAAACACTTTAGACATTATCTACATGGTAATAAGTTTGTCATTTTTACTGATTGTAATTCGTTAAAGGCTTCTACAACAAAAATTGAGCTATCACCTAGAGTGAATCGCTGGTGGGCTCTCCTTCAAGCATTCGATTTTGATATTCAATATCGTGAAGGCAAACGTATGGCCCAAGTAGATTTTCTGTCAAGTAATCGTTTGCCTGATAAGCAAAAAGAGGATCAAAACAAACATGTAGAAATACATGTACAGTTGATGAAAATTTCTGAAAATTGGGTTCAAGCCGAACAACAACGTGGTCAGGATATTTTGCAACAATTAACAAGTTGAGTGAGGGTGAACTTTCTAAAGATTTAGCTACAACTTATGAGATGAGCGCTAATGAGCTTTACAGAAACATTCAAAGAAATTGTAGGACTCGTTTTTTGCCAGTCATTAATAGAACCTTTAGGTGGTCTGTAATAAGCCAAGTACACGAATCGATCTTACACTTAGGTTGGGAAAAGACCCTACGGGAATGGCGAAGTACGTTCGAAAGTTTGTAGAGAATTGCATCACTTGTACTGCATTCGATTCCAATACCTTGGCACACGTTGCATATAGATATAACTGGAAAACTAAATGGAAAGAATGATCGTAAAGAGTATGGCATTATTCAAATCAATGGTTTTACAAAATATTTTTAATTGTACCACACTTATAAGCTTGACGCAGTTAGTTGTATTGACGCATTAAAGTCATCGATTGCACTATTTGGAGTACCTGCTCGATTAGTGGCTGATCAAGGCAGAAGTCTTACGGGATCGAAATTTGTCGAATTCTGCGCTTCTCAGAAAATTCAGCTTCACCTGATAGCGATAGGTGCTAGCCGGGCAAATGGACAGGTCGAAGGAGTGATGAGCACTTTAAAAAATCTATTAACTATCGTTGAATACAGAGAGCGTTCATGGCAAGATGCTAAAGGGGACGTTCAATTAGCATTAACCTGTACAGTTAATCGAGTTACAAAATCGAGTCCGTTAGAATTATTAATTGGTACGACCATTGCGATTAGTTCCCATTGATGATGATGAGACAGCGATAGACTTAAATGAATAAATATCTCAGGCAACAAGAAACATGGACAAGGCAGCAAGCTATAACAAACTTAGATTTGATAAAGACAAGGCAAAAGAAGTCAGATTCAGTAAGGGAGATTATGTTCTGATTAAAAATAGTGAGCGACAACAGACTAAGTTGGACCCTAAGTTTCGTGGACCTTTTATGGTCATAGAAGTAGTGCTGCCTTCAAATTGTTGTGGTATCGGGCATCGGCTTAAACAGTTGGCGTTGCCCAGTTTTAACAAGGTCAGAAAATAAGTTTAAATTAATAATCATTCAAATATATCGCTCTTTGAAACCTCTGTGTAAAAATTACATTTGGAGTTTTCTTGGCCGTTGTAAATATTCCGAACAATAGGCAATGATCTGTGACAAGAGTAATGGAACGGCCATATAAATAATTATGATATTTTTGAACGCCTGATATAAGTCCAACGGTATTCTTTTTTCTTCCTTTCTGTCTTCGAGAGAGTTCTAAAATAAAACGCAATAGGCTTGTCTGATCTGTACTGAGATGCATCTCAGGTTAAGAATACTGGCAATTCGCAATTAAAGTGCTTTACAAGATTTTTTATACACAGATTATGTAGCGTTGCGTCTGTGTGTGTATGCATGTACTCTGTTAATGACGAATTACATAGTAGACAGCAATCAGCGCTGTCGGCAGCAGAGTTGATTTATATTGACTGTAACTTGTGTTATATATATGCGATCAGATTCAAATTTTGGGATCTGAGGTTTTATATCCAATACTATCATATTGGTTTCATGGGTATACTCCAATTTCCAGTTTCTTCTAGAACCGTATGATATTGTAGTCCGATCCTGATGATTTTCATAATTTATCTTACCCGGGTAATAAAAAGCACCAAAAATTTCATTCCGATAGATCTTAAGATGGCTGAGTAAAACGCATACGCACCGACGGACATGGCTATATCGACTCAGCTTCTCATGCTGATCAAGAAAATATATACTTTATGGGATCGGAAACGTCTCCTTCTGTGCGTTACAAACAAGGGTATAAAAACAGGAATCAACTCTAAATTTTAATGTTTATTTCCACTGAAAATCTTCATCTCGCCCTCACTGTACGCCTCATGCATAAGTGCGCCTGAAGCGTAAGCGAGCGACAGACTAAGAAAATTACATAGATGTCTCTTTACCAATAATAACAGGGAATCAAATAAAAGAATGTTTATACTCTACGCTAATATAAAACTTGGCATATCTTTTATTTCTTTTATTGTATCCATTGGGTTTTGTATCGATCGCTACCGCATCTCATATTGCGTATACCACAGAGTGCAATACGGTCGAAAATCCACTCATCTGTATAATATGCACAATAGGAATATGCTGTTCTCCTTGGCTGCAGTTTAATTCTTGGCGGCCCCTTGTAATGTACACAACCGGAAATGATTCCAGATCATGTACATCCCCTCTTAGTTAAAGAATCTTCCTTGATCAAAGAGGAAGTCGGGTTTGGCCTCAATAATTGGCCTCTGTCTTGCGGTCCCTGTGCATCCGATGTCACGATGGGCAAGAGCACCACGAATCAGGCCGAAGCCAACACATACAGGCTTAATGTATTGAGAAGATTGGATCCAAGTGGGACTTCTGGCTGTCGGCTAGCAAACAGTCTTTGGGGGGGGTTCTTTGGACCAACAAACTCTCAACACACCCGTACTACATAAAATAAAGCAAAGTCCCGGTTGCACAAATATTACACAATTACCTAATTGAAAGAAATGAACCAAAAAGATAGAGAAAAAGGGATATTAGTATCGCACGAATAGGGAAGCTACTTAGATGTTATTTTAGCTTCGCGTCTTAACACACCCAACCAATGATTTCCCTATCGCAAGATCCGGGAAAATCCCAGTATAATTAGCTCACCGCTCACATTTCGCCACAAGAATGATCACACACTCTTTACTCAAACATTATAAACGATATTTATTCACGAGGGTTATGGAATACTAAAATACTTCAATAAGTCGGAAACACAATCCAATTTAACTAAACTAAAATGATGATTATTATAATAAACGATACTCAAATTAAATAATTGAATCATTTCGGGCATCCAAAAGCCAAATAATATGTTTTGTTTTGATGAATTGTATTGTAAGGTGGATATATTAAAATTATAGATATTCAAAGATAAAAATGTCAATTAGAATTTGGAAGTCTCCAACTTAAATTACGATATTAATTATAAATAGTCTGTGGTCTCGCTCACACACTCAAAGGCGATTCTTAATATCGTTTTAATTTTTCGACAATGTTTGGCAATTTTCTTCTTCTTCGATATTTTCTTTTAGCTTACTGTACTTGAGAGAGTTTTTTCTTATTTGCTCTTAATACTAAAATTTGTTCTTCTTCTTCCCTCATTCCCTAAGCAAAGCAACGCATGCATACTCATACAGTTTATGTACCGTTGCGTCATTGTGTGTATGCATGTACTCTGTTAATGACGAATGACATAGTAGACAGCAATCAGCGCTGTCGGCAGAGCAGAGATTATTATATGTATTGACTATAGTCAAGTTATAAGTTGTGTTATATTTATCCGATCAGATTCAAATTTTGAGTTCTGGGGTCTTATATCAAATTGCTGAGTAAAACGCATAAGCACGAGCGGACAGACGGACATGGCTATATCTACTCAGCTTCTCATGCTGATCAAGAATATACATATATACTTTATGGAGACCGAAACGTCTCCTTCTGTGCGTTAGTACCCTCTGCAAGGGTATAAAAAATCCGTTCGATGAATTTCTGAAATATGCACGCAGCTGGAGAAGTTCCAAATTTTAGCCTGGTTACTTATCGATAGTCTTTGTGTGTTTATATGGTTTGCAATAACGCAGACTGCTTATTTTTCACTAGTTGTTGGTATGCCTGAGGCAAGTCGATTTTTGCATGTATGGATCCTCTTTTAATTTACGCCAATAACACGTTCATTGCAGGAATTTGATGGCCGTTGTTAAAGAATAAACATCGTGTTCATCTGAAGCGGCTTCACCCAATCAGATGCACTAAAGAAAACATAATGCAATTGTACCTTTGTCACAAACAACAAATTTTTTTTTTTTTTTTTTTTTTTTTTAATAATTGTAGCAATAATGTCCCACACAATAAACAAGTAATTAACAAGAAGCAACGCACTGAAAATAATACGCAAAGACCAGGATTCGTGGTGTTCCGCAACATGTTCGATCGAACCACATACGACCAACTGCGAATTTCGTCACAGCGGGAAGCTGATGTCGTCGATCAAGTTCGATGGGCAAGTCTTGGGGAAGCCCTGTCTACGAGGCGAATAATATATTGATGACGTGGGCGAGCGAATTTAGTTAATTTATACTTGGATTAACTAAAAACGAAACAAACGAAAATCAATATAATGTTCTGATGAAATAAAATATCCATAAAATGGAAAAAGAGCAACAATTGCTCCGAACTGATGAAACAAACAGAGCAAAGAAGGACATGGGAAAGCAGCGTCGTCTAGCAACCAGAGAGGATATGCGACCAATGGGAGAAAGCGAGTATTGGAGAGAAAAGGATGGAGGCCTGCATAGCAACAGAGACGCTATGTGGGCAAAGCAGAGCAACAAGGACAAGAGTCAATGGGCGCACAGCAGTCAAGAAAGTGGATGCGGATGCGCCAAGGACTATTACGGGACTTTTACCACGCATGGCAACAGCGTGGATGAAAGCGATGGGCCGATGGAAAGTTACCGGCTGTATAGCGGTATCAGACCAAGTGATTCTGGAGGCCCAGGATGCCTATATAAGGCGAGTAGCGAGTCAGGCCATCATCAAGTCGTCGAGTCAAGATCAAAGGATCAAGTCATCGAGTTCTGATCAACAAGGAGCAAAGCAACAATTCTCTTTTGGCCTTACAGGTAACCTTAAGATTATTTGGTGCCCAGCAATCTACAAGTAAGAGCAAATCATCGAGTTATAAGGCCTCACGAGTAACCTTATAGACTCCACAAGCAGCAACTATCTACAAGTACGAGCAAATCATCGAGTTATAAGGCCTTACGAGTAACTTTATAGACTCCACAAGCAGCAACAAATACGAATATACACCCAATAATCACGCAGCCAGTACAGACGGCAACCTAAATCAGTGTAAAACATTACAAAAACATTTTACACAAACCCAAAGTATACAAATAAATACCAACATACATTTATACATATAAATCATTGTGTTATAATTTCACCGGGGCACAAAATAAAATTTGTTGTGCGGAACCTCGCCCTAAAGATTGAAATTATCCTGAAGGACGAAAAAGGATCTTTACAACTGGCGCCCAACGTGATATACCGGTGAAATTTAGACAAAACCTACAGTTTGGAAATCAAAAAAAAGGAGGAAATGAGGAAACAGCTAGGCGAGTGGGTAGAAAACAATGAAGCGGACCAAGACTAGAAGGATGAAATAAATAGATTGGAAACAATATACACGAAAAATCTCAAGAAAACAGAAGCAACCACATCAAAAGCATACGTAGACATTATAAACAAGGAATCTGAGTCATTCAAAACCAGAGGGCCGGGGCTAACTTCGACCGCCTCAAAGTTTGTATACCCTTGCAACTGTTTTGGTAACTCTTTCCTTACCTATTAGCCATCAATGTGGAAGAACGTTTTATATAAAAAGGCTTATGTTTGCAAAAGAATGGCCTACAATCATAGGAAATAACGAAGATATTGATCAAAATCACTGTTTTCCACCGATCGTTCGTATGGGAGCTATATGATATAGTCACCCGATCTTTATCAAATTCGACACAGTCATTAACAGATATATTAAATTAAGAAACGTTTAATTTGAAAACAATCACGTTAAAAGTAACGAAGTTATTTACAAAAGTCACTGTTTTCGCCCGATCGTTCCTATGGGAGCTATATGATATAGTCACCCGATCTTGATCAAACTTGGCACAGTCATTAACAGATATACTAAACTAACAAATGTTTAATTTGAAAGCAATCGCGGTAAAAGTAACGAAGTTATTTACAAAAGTCACTGTGTTCGGCCGATCGTTCCTATGGGAGCTATATGATATAGTCATCCGATCTTCATCAAATTTGGCACAGTCGTTTATAAGCGTAATAAACTCTCTAATATTAAGCTTCACGATAATAACATAGAAAATAACGAAGTTATTGAGAAAAGTCACTGTTCGTGACTTTGGGGATTGTATGGGAGCTATATGATATAGTGGTCCGATCCGGCTGAATCGGAGATATACAACCCCTGCAGTATATACAAGCCTACGTGCAAAATTTCAGCTCTGTAGCTCTTACGGTCTAGGAGGAGTTTGCGTTGATCCAGACGGACGGACGGACGGACGGACATGGCTAGTTGAACTCGTGTCGTCGTGCTGATCAAAAATATATATCTACTTTGTATGGTTGGAGATGCTTCGTTCTATGCGTTGCACATTTCTGACCAAAATTAATATACCCTTTTTGCAAGGGTATAAAAATAAATATCGCCACATTGGCAATTCCTACGTTTCTACCACCAAAATGGGGAAGTGAAGGATCGCTCGACAAAGCCGAAGGAAAAATTGGCAAAGAAGACAAACAATTGAACACCCAAAAATGGGGCAAAGCACAGCAAACAGGACTACCGAGTATGCCAAGGTAGCCAAACAAGTAAGAGAGTGGACGTTTAGGTTCGATGGCAACTCGGAACCGCTGGAATTTCTAGAGCAAATAGAGTGGTCAGCGGACATGTACGGCATAGAACTGGATATGATACCAAGGGCGATGCCAGAACTGCTAAAGGACAGAGCTCTAAAGTGGTACATTGCGAACAATAAACAATGGCCGTTATGGTAGAAATGCAGACAATGATGAGGCCTCTAAAAATCCCACAATTTGAGCAACTCGAAGTAATTCTGAAAAATTGCACACCGGACTTGAGAATATTTGTTCGGCCGCACAGTATCAAAAATCTGGACGCGCTAATGCAACTAGCGGAGGAACACGAAGTACTTTAGCAGGAAATAGCCGAATTTCATCACAGAAATAATTCACGAAAAGATGACAACAGCCGAATAAACCATATGGGGATAAACAACTACGGGCCCCAAGCTACGCAGTGCAGAAGGTGTCAGGATACCAGTACGCAAAACCAGAATCGAACACATAACAACATACGAGAAGGGAGAGTCATGAATCCGAACCAGGCTTGCCGGAGATTGATGAACACTGAAATAGCATGCGGAGGCCATAGGATAAAAATTCCAATGGTGAAGAGGATACAGGGCAGAATAACCGAACGTATATCAATCATGGTGACCCAGAAGGAAGAGCAAACGGAGATACACACATTTTTAGAACAGGAACTGATGGAATTGGGAAAAATCAAGGGACCGTCAAAAGTGCACACCGGATCACGATGAAAGACGACATCCCGATAAAACAACGATATTATCAAAAAATGCAAGAGGAGATCAACGCGAAAGTCGATGAGTTTCTGAAGCTAGGATGCATAGAACCATAACAAAGCCCATACAGTTCACCCATAGTAATGATGAAGAAAAAACAATCGGCCAAATGGAGATTATGCGTGGACTTCAGACAAATCAATGCGAAGTCTATAAAGGATGCATACCCGATGCCGCGTATCGACTACATATTAAAACAATTGCGTGAGGCAAGGTTCATAAGCAGTTTGGACCTAAAAGACGGATATTGGCAGATACCATTGGAGGACAGAAGCAGGCCTATGACAGCGATTACCGTCCCAGGGAAAGGACTATTCCAATGGAAGGTAATGCCATTCGGTCTTCATTCAGCGTCAGCAACTTTTCCCAGAGATGATGCCGAATGCATTTGCATACCAAGATGACATAGTAATCGTGAGCAAAACAATAGAAGATCACAAACAACACCTACAAGAAGTATTCAGAAGACTAAAAGAGGCAAACCTAAGAATCAACTCAGAGAAGTGCTAGTTCTTCAGAAAGGAATTAAAGTTTCTGGGGCACGTAGTGACAGAAATTGGTATAGCCACGGACCCGGACAAAGTAGCAGCAATAGCCCAGCTAAAACCGCCAACATGTGTGAAAGAACTACGCCAATGTATAGGTGTAGCGTCATGGTACAGAAGATTCGTACCAGGATTTGCAACTCTAACACACCCACTAAACGCACTACTGAAGAAAAAAACAAGGTGGCACTGGAATGAAGGCCATCAGGAAGCATTCAACGCAGTGAAAGAAAAGCTAACGAATGGACCAGTGTTAGCATGCTCGGACTTCACGAAACTGTTTGTTCTACAGACAGACGCAAGCAACATGGGACTAGGAGCAATCCTCATACAGAACACCGAAGAAGGCGAGAGGGTCCTATTATATCTATCTAGAGAACTAAATTCGTCGGAGAAAATTTATTCTGCAACTGTGCTAGACTACGACAAGCCAATAAGGAGTGTGAATGGATTCAGGATATAATGAGAAAAATCAAGCAACAGCCACAGAAATGTCCAGACTATGTGGTGGAAAGCAGCCAATTATACCGAAACATACCGCACAGAGCAGGACAAGAGGAAGTGGTGGCATGGAAAATTTGTGTGTGAAAGAGTCTACGACACCAAATAATGGAGGAAAACCACACGTCAGCGACGGCCGGGCATGCGGGCAATCGGCGAACAATTGCAAGGACCGCCGCAAGATACTACTGGCCGGGAATGCAAAGAGACATCAGAATCTTCGTCGGGAAATGCATGACATGTCTACAATTCAAACCTAATCAACAACAAACGGCAGGAAAACTGATAACACAGGTGCCTGAGGAATTCGATGCTGCTGGTAATTATAGACCGTTTCTCAAAAGAGAAAGTATGCATGAATATTTGGGAATCCAACAAAACAAAAACCTATTGATGACGTGGACGAATGATTTTAGTTAATGTTGACTTAAATTAACTAAAACTAAATAAACTAAAATTAATATTCATATGAAATTAATATTCATATTAATTTTCATATGAAGCAAAATGTCCATGCATTGGGAGAAAAGCAATAAGTCCCAAGAACTGAGAGAACGAGCAAAAAGGAGAAGGACATTGGAGAGAGCAGCGTCGCCTAGCAACGAGAGAGGACATGCGACCAGAGCAGAGAAATCAACTAGTGGAGAGAAAAGGATGGAAGCCCGCATAGCAACAGAGGCGCCATACGGGCAGAGCAGACAAACAAGGACAGGAATTCAATTTGTGTGCCAAAGAGTCTACGACAGCGATGGCCGGGCATACGGGCAATCGGCGAACAATTGCTAGGACCGCCGCAAGATACTACTGGCCGGGAATACAAAAAGACATCAAAATCTTCGTCGGGAAATGCATGAAATGTCTACAATTCAAACCTAATCAACAACAAACGGCAGGAAAACTGTTAACACAGGTGCCTGAGGAACCAGAGCAAAACACGGAAATTCGATGCTGCTGGTAATTATAGACCGTTTCTCAAAATGGACAGAAATCATACCCATGCGCAAGGCAACTGCGGAGAACTTAGTTAAGGCCTTCAGAGAAAGGATTTTATCAAGATTCGGGACACCAAAAATAGTTATAACGGATAATGGAGTTCAATTCACGAGCACGATCTTCAAGAAGATGGTAGAAGGATGGGGAAGCAGACACCAATTAAAAGCGCCATATACGCCTCAAGAAAACCCGACTGAACGAGTAAATAGAACTGTCAAAACAATGATTGCCCAATATGCAGGAGACAACCAGCGGAATTTGGACGAGTGCTGGCCAGAAATTACATTGGCGATAAACACAAGCCAATCGCAAAGCAACTGGATTCACGCCAGCATATGTGGTGCAAGGCCGAGAACCAAGAATGCCGGGAGCCATATATGACAGCGTCAGAAATGACACAGGAAAAGAGCAAGCAACAACAGAGGAAAAAGCCAACCAGGCACGTCATTATAATTTGAGACGGCGCGAATGGAGGCCGGCGATTGAATCTACGGTATGGGCAAAGGAGCATCACCTGTCAAACGCAGCAGAAGGATTTGCTGCAAAACTAGCACCCAAATTTGGAGGGCCATACACGGTACAAGGGTTCATATACCCAGTCATATGCAAGCTACGACTTGAAGTCACAGGAAAAAGTAGACAAGCACACATTAGCCTGCTAAAACAACAACCAGAGGATTTAGATACAGAACAGCATGCAACAGGTGTGCAACAACGAGAAATGTATCCAAACAACAATGTACCAAACACCAAGCAACATGTACCCAACAACGAGAATGGGAGCAACAATGTATCAAACAACACGCAACATAGGAGGCCGACCAAACACAATATCGTAAACAACGATATTCAATCAACATATCGTTTTTTTTGTTGAAGGAAATGATAAAGGAAAGAGCGAGGACAAAACAACGGAATCAAGGAGCTTCCAATACAACAAATGGGTAACACATGATAGTGGTAGTGAGTTGGCCACCAAGACACACTCTCTTCCGAATACAAAGAGCAATGCATGGAAGCAAGAGGAGAAATCAAAGCCAGGATAACGGTACTGGGAGAGTGCACCATATATGCGAGGTTCCCATGGATTCAAACAGCACAGGCACAATTACTCAGATTGTTACAGTCACCGAGTAAGCTTCGCAACAATATTTTCAACAACTTTATTCCTCAATCTTACAAAACTAGCCTAGTCATTCCTATCCTAAAACCTAACTCAAACAAAACGGTAATAACCAGTTATAGACCAATCTCACTGAACTGCTGTTTATCAAAAATATTGGAAAAAATCATAGCCAAACGGCTTTCGTGGTTTGTAGCAAAAAACAATCTCACACAACCAATCAGGGTTTAAACTAGGCAAATCTGTTTCAGACGGTCTGCTTCTTGCAGATCATTTGATAACCAAATCCTTGAGAACCAAAAAGCACACCTCTATCATCGCCCTTGACTTTTCAAAGGCTTTCGATAGAGTAGGAGTGCACACTATTGTCGACCAGCTAATTTACTGGAAAGTAGGCCCAAAAATCATAAACTTCGTCCGTAACTTCATGTCCAAGAGGAAAATTCAAACCAAATTAAATTGCTTAATAAATTAGCAAATTATTGCTTATAATAAATTAGCAACTACCATCAGTCTGCAAAAAGAAATAGAATTCAGTGCCTATGCAGATGATTTCTTCCTAATTATCCCCCCTCAATAAACATAAAAACCTAACGCTCAATCTGGACAACCTCTTCTTAAATATTCAGGAATGGTGATTATACTCAGGAGCAGTATTATCACTAGAAAAATGCCAACATCTTCATATTTGCCGAAAACAAAACTGTGTCTGCAGCATATCATGCAACGGCATCCAAATCCCCCTACTCTTCGAACTTAAAATCTTAGGACTAACAATTAACAACAAATACAGATGGGACTCACACATAAAGCATATCCTACCAACACTACATAATAAACTCAATATCATAAAATGTCTAGCAAGTCCCAAATTCAACTGCAACACACACACACACTGATCAACATATCAAAACCTATATTGATTTTTAAAATAGACTACGCAATATTCATGGGCACGCACCAAAATCAACGCTCAACAAGCTTAAATCTTTGTTTAACGCAGCAATACGCACATCATTTGGCGCCCTACGATCAACACCTATATCAAACTTACTTTTCGAATCAAATATACCCACAATAGAACAACAGAGAGACCTTATTACAGCCAAAACATACAAAACATTACTTAACAGTTCAAATTCACCACTCTACAAACATATTAAGCAAAGTAACAAAACTAAAATATATAAAATATCATCGACATTAGAAAAAATCACATCGGCACTTCCTTGATCTCAAGGCTAAATACAAGAATCACACATTTATATATACAGACGGCTCGTTGCAACACAACACTGCTACCTTTGCCATCACCACCGAAAAAGAAACCTTACAAAGAGGTATATTACCGCACTTCACATCAATACTATCAGCCGAAACTACATATAGACATTCTTGATGCAATTAAACTAATTCAAAGTAGAAAAGGTAACTTTGTAATTTGTTCGGATTTTCTCTCATCTATAAAATCTATCGGGAACATTGACAACAACAACTTTTATCCAACATTAATTAGGAATCTGCTTACCAAATCTGCAAATAAAACTACTTTGGATCCCCAGCCATTGTGGCGTTGAAGGGAACGAACTTGCCGATTCGGTAGCCACGTCTACAATCTTTAGTCCGTTACACTGCACCCCTAACTTCAACACTAAAGACATCAACAAATTTCTTAGAAGCAAAAATATTCAACAACTTAGGAATAACATTGAACCCTGCAATAGATGGTACCAACAAGTCAACACTAGCCTAACGAACTCAAGCCTCTATCTAAAATCATTTAGCCAAAACACAATAACACGTAGAGACCAAATAAAAATAGTAAGGCTTAGACTAGGACACACAAGTCTCACCCAACAAGTATATATCGACCCCAACAACATCACCCCATGCCCAAACTCTTTATGTATGTGTGGATGGAGCGCGCTCTATGAGGATGGACGGCAAAGCGTATGTCGGGAGAGGCCGACGACAAGCAGAGAAACGAAAAAGCCAAAGTGAGGGCGGTGCATGTCTAACGGGGGGTAGTGGGGGCTGTGTGCATACCAAGTCAATCCAATATCGTCGATCAAGTTCGATGGGCAAAGGGGGGTATGTGCAAGCCGAAGAAAGGGGGAATTGGGTATTGGGGAAGCCCTGTCTACGAGGCGAATAACGTATTGATGACGTGGACGAATGATTTTAGTTAATGTTGACTTAAATTAACTAAAACTAAATAAACTAAAATTAATTTGTTATTCATATGAAGCAAAATGTCTATGCATTAGGAGAAAAACAATAAGTCCCAAGAACTGAGAGAACGAGCAAAAAGGAGAAGGACATTGGAGAGAGCAGGGTCGCCTAGCAACGAGAGAGGACATGCGACCAGAGCAGAGAAATCAATCTTTTGGCCTTACGAGTAACCTTAAGAATATTTGGCGCCTGGCAATCTACAAGCACGAGCAAGTCATCGAGTTATAAGGCCTTACAAGTAACCTTATAGACTCACTAAGCAACAACAAAAATCTGAATATAAATACAACAATTACGCGGCCAATATAAACATCAAATGTAAAATAATATATGAACATTTAACCAAAAATACGAAGCATACAAATAAACTCCAACATACAGTTATATATATGAATTATTGCGTCGTGATTTATATAAACATTTAACCAAACCCCAAAACATACAAATAAACTCCAACATACATTTGAACATATATAACTTATTGTGTCGTGATTTCACTGGGGCACAAAATAAAATTTGTTGAGCCGAACCTCGCCCTAAAGATTGAAATTATCCTGAAGGACGAAAAAGGAACGTTACAACTGGCGCCCAACGTGCTATACTGGTGAAAATTAAAACAAAATGAAAAGTGTATCCTAAAATCAAAATGAGTAGAAATTGGATCTATCACATGAAGAAGGAGGATCTGCTACAGACAGGCCAAAGAATCGGAGTCAGCATGAACGGCACGGTAGAAGAGATGAGAAAACAACTAGTCGAATGGGTAAACAACAACGAGTCTGATCAAGAATGGAAAGAAGAGATAAGCCGATTAGAAGACAAGTTCACAAAAATGTCCAAGCAAAAACCAGGAACAAGCGCAGCACATGACAGGCGAGAATGGTGAGAGCAAGGAGGCCGAGGCGTTCCATAAAATAAACATGGCTACTCTGACGATTCCCCCATTCGTACCATCAAGATGGGGAAGTGAAGGAGCACTGGACAAAACTGGAGAGAAAAATAACCAAAGAAGACAAACAATTGAACTCACAAATATGGCACAAAACACAGCAAGCAGGACTACCGAGTATGCCAAGGTGGCTAAACAAGTAAGAGAGTGGACGTTTAAGTTCGATGGCAATTCGAAACCGCTAGAATTTCTGGAACAAATAGAGTGGTCAGCGGACATGTACGGCATAGAACTGGATATGATACCTAGGGCGATGCCAGAATTGCTAAAAGACAGAGCTCTAAAATGGTATGTTGCGAACAATAAACAATGGCCGTCATGGAAAGAATTTGCAGAATGCTTCAAGAGATATTTTCTGCCAAAGGGATTTTTTACGAAACTGGCCAATCAGGTTAAGGCACGCAAACAAGGTAACAACGAATGCTTTAAGGACTACATGGTAGAAATGCAGACAATGATGAGGCCTCTAAAAATCCCACAATTTGAGCAACTAGAAGTAATCCTGGAAAATTGCACACCAGACTTGAGAATATTTGTTCGGCCACACTGTTGTGTGGCGCTGATGCAACTAGCGGAAGAACATGAAATGCTGGAACAGGAAAGAGCCGAATTCCAGGACTCCAAGAAACACAATGCAGAAGATGTCAGGATACCAGTACGCAAAACCAGAATCGAGCACATAACAACATACGAGAAGGGAGAGTCATGAATCCGAACCAGGCATGCCGGAGGTGCGGTGAAGCAGGACACTGGGCCGGCGAATGCAACAATAACCAGTTAATTTTCTGCTGGCAATGCGGAAAAGTCGGAATAAGAACGAAAGAATGCTGTTGGAGATCGGGAAACGGGCGACGGTTCCAGCCTATAAGGTCAGAGCAGGAACCAAGTCACGAGCGCCTCAAAATTGATAGGACAGCTAATAGAGGAGGAGGACCAACTGTCAGCAATGATAGAAGTAGCAGAAAGAAAAATCAAGGCGACAATAGGCTCTGGAGCCACGAGCAACTTTATGAGCAGACAAATGGTAGAAACTCTAAAAAACAAAGGAGACCGAGAGACCACTAACAAGCAAGTATACATGGCGGACGGGAAGGTCAGAGATATCAACGAACAGTGAACAGGATACGTTCGATTCGGAAACAAGGAAATGAACATAACATTTCTCATCATGCCAGACGGAATAGATGCCTTAATCTTAGGATGGAATTTCTTAAGGCTGATGAACACCGAAATAGCATGCGGAGGCCACAGGATAAAAATTCCAACCGTGAAGAGGATACACGGCAGGATAACCGAACGTATATCAATCATGGTGACACGGAAGGAAGCGAATAGATAAACACATGTTTCTAGAACACGATCTGATGGAATTGGGAAAAATCAAGGGACCGTCAAAAGTGGGGATACACAGGATCACAATGAAGGACGACATCCCAAAAAACAAAGATATTATCCAAAACCCCAAAATGCAAGCGGAGATCAATGCGAAAGTCGATGAGTTGCTGAATCTAGGATGCATAGAACCATCACAAAGCCCATACAGTTCACCCATAGTAATGGTAAAGAAAAAACAAACGGGCAAATGGAAATTATGCGGATTTTAGACAAATCAATGCGAAGTCTATAAAGGATGCATATCCGATGCCACGTATCGACTATATACTAAATCAATTGCGTGAGGCAAGGATCATAATCGGCTTGGACTTAAAATAGGGATATTGGCAGATACCACTGGAGGACAGAAGCAGGCCAATGACAGCATTTACAGTCCCAGGGAAAGGACTATTCCAATGGAAGGTAATGCCATTCGGTCTACACTCAGCTTCAGCAACTTTGCAACGAGCACTAGACCAAGTGTTTGGCCCAGAGATGATGCCGAACGCATTTGCATACCAAGATGACATAGTAATCGTGAGCAAAACAATAGAAGATCACAAACAACACCTGCAAGAAGTATTCAGAAGACTAAAAGAGGCAAACCTAAGAATCAACTCAGAGAAGTGCCAGTTCTTCAGAAAGGAATTAAAGTTTCTAGGGCACGTAGTGACAGAAAATGGTATAGCCACGGACCCGGACAAAGTAGCAGCAATAGCCCAGCTAAAACCGCCAACATGTGTGAAAGAACTACGCCAATGTATAGGTGTAGCGTCATGGTACAGAAGATTCGTACCAGGATTTGCAACTCTAACACACCCACTAAACGCACTACTGAAGAAAAAAACAAGGTGGCACTGGAATGAAGACCATCAGGAAGCATTCAACGCAGTGAAAGAAAAGCTAACGAATGGACCAGTGTTAGCATGCCCGGACTTCACGAAACTGTTTGTTCTACAGACAGACGCAAGCAACATGGGACTAGGAGCAATCCTCATACAGAACACCGAAGAAGGCAAGAGGGTCCTATCATATCTATCTAGAGAACTAAATTCTTCGGAGAAAAATTATTCTGCAACTGAAAAAGAGTGTCTGGCGATAGTATGGGCCGTACGAAAACTTAGGCCATACCTGGAAGGATACCATTTCAAACTAGTGACCGATCACATGGCACTAAAATGGTTAAACAGTATAGAAAGCCCCACAGGTCGAATAGCAAGATGGACATTAGAGCTACAGCAGTATGACTTTGAAATATCATATCGGAAAGGCAAGCGGAACATAGTAGCGGACGCCCTGTCGAGGAAACCAATGGAAATATGCAATCGCATAACAGACAACGGTGCTAGGCTACGACAAGCCAATAAGGAGTGTAGATGGACTCAGGATATGATGAAAAAAATCTAACAACAGCCACAGAAATATCCAGACTACGTGCTGGAGAGTGGCCAATTATATAGAAGCATACCACACAGAGCAGGACAAAAGGAAGTAGTGGCATGGAAAATGTGTGTGCCAAAGAATCTACGACAACAAATAATGGAGGAAAACCACACATCAGCGACGGCCGGGCATACGGGCAACCGGCGAACAATTGCTAGGACTAGATATAACTGGCCGGGAATGCAAAGGGACATCAGGATTTTCGTCGGGAAATGCATAAAATGTCTACAATTCAAACCTATTCAACAACAAGCGGCAGGAAAATTGTTAACACAGGTGCCTGAGGAGCCATGGGCAACAATATGCGCGGACTTTGTTGTGCCGTTGCCCAGATCAAAACATGGAAATTCAATGCTGCTGGTAATTATGGATCGTTTCTCGAAATGGACAGAGATCATACCCAAGCGCAAGGCAACCGCAGAGAAAAGATGTTGTCAAGATTCGGGACGCCAAAGGTAGTCGAGAATCAAAAATGCCGGGAGCCATATATGACAGCGTCACAAAAGGCACAGGAAAAGAGCAAGCAACACCAGAAGACAAAGCCAACCAGATGAAAGAACTTTTCGAGCTAATCAGAAGGAACATGGAGACTGCGGCGCAAGATCAGGCACGTCATTATAATTTGAGACGGCGAGAATAGAGGCCGGCGATTGGTACACGGTACTAGGATTCACATCCCCAGTCATATGCAAGCTACGACATGAAGTCACAAGAAAGAGCAGACAAGCACACATTAGCCAGCTCAAACAGCGAACAGGAGGATATGGACACCAAACAGAAAGCAACATGAGGATATGGGCACCAAACAGAAAGCAACATGTGACCAAAACCAACAAGGCACCTTAGCAACAATGTATCAAGCAACAAGCAACATGTGAAGCCGACCAAACACAATATCGTAAATAACAGAGAAAAAAAAACAAAAAATTAACAAAATCTGGGATGACGGAACGAGAAATGATGAGAAATAACGGGACCTGGTATCTGCTTGGTCAAAATGAAATGCTCTTTGCGCTATGATAGTATTAGTGAGATGCACACCAACACGGATGACGGAAAGAGAAATGAGGAAAAATAACGGGACCAAGCAGATACCAACACAAATGAATTGCTTTGTGCGCTATGATGGTATTAGTGAGACGGACTCCAATACAATAATCTCTTCATGAGGCAAAAGGGCAATGCATTTAAAGCAAGTGGAGGAAGCAGAGCCAGGATAACGGTACCGGAAATATGCACCAGAAGCGAGGTCCCAAGCGACAGGAGTGGCAAATGCAAAATCAATCTGATAAAATCAATCAACAGTCAAAAAAATAAATAAATAAATAAACAAAAATCCATGAACAACAACAATTATAAGATGAATGGCCAGGATGAAGGCGTAGGTCGAAATGCGGCACTACGGGTCCGACTGGTACGTGGTAACCGGCATGGTGGCTATGGCTACGAGTCCGAGGAGGAGTCCGGTGACGAGGGGCCGGTGTTCGTGGTGTTCAGCAACATGTTGCTAAAGATCACTCTTAGCAACATTTTGCTACAATTAAAACACGCAACATTACGATATGACGCAACATGTTCGATCAAACCACATACGACCACCTGCGAATTTCGTCACATCGGGAAGATGCGTGGGAGGCAGAGAGAGAAAGAACCAAACGGCTGGAGAGCATACGCGCAAAAGAGAGGGCCACTGTGCTCCAATCACAGTAGGGCATGGGCCGATACGTAAGAGAAATTATGCATGAATATATGGAATCCAGTAATACATGCGTAGCACACCTACGCTATGCGTGTGAAAATTGAACGCGGGTACCGGTGGATGATGCGAGAGCGCTCTATGGTGCTGGACAGCGGAGCATATCTTGGGAGAGGCATGCAGAGAAACAAAAAAAGGACAAAGTGAGGGCTATGCATGTCGAACGGGGGGGTAGTGGGAGCTATGTGCATACCAAGTCAAGCGAATATTGTCGATCAAGTTCGATGGGCAAAGGGGCGTATGTGCAAGCCGAAGAAGGGGGGAATTGAGTCTTGGGGAAGCCTTGTCTACGAGGCGAATAATATATTGATGACGTGGGCGAGCGAATTTATTTAATTTGGACTTGAATTAACTAAAAAACGAAACAAACGAAAATCAATATAATGTTCTGATGAAATAAAATATCCATAAAATGGAAAAAGAGCAACAATTGCTCCGAACTGATGAAACAAACAGAGCAAAGAAGGACATGGGAAAGCAGCGTCGCCTAGCAACCAGAGAGGATATGCGACCAATGGGAGAAAGCGAGTATTGGAGAGAAAAGGATGGAGGCCTGCATAGCAACAGAGACGCTATGTGGGCAAAGCAGAGCAACAAGGACAAGAGTCAATGGGCGCACAGCAGTCAAGAAAGTGGATGCGGATGCGCCAAGGACTATTACGGGACTTTTACCACGCATGGCAACAGCGTGGATGAAAGCGATGGGCCGATGGAAAGTTACCGGCTGTATAGCGGTATCAGACCAAGTGATTCTGGAGGCCCAGGATGCCTATATAAGGCGAGCAGCGAGTCAGGGCATCATCAAGTCGTCGAGTCAAGATCAAAGGATCAAGTCATCGAGTTCTGATCAACAAGGAGCGAAGCAATAATTCTCTTTTGGCCTTACAAGTAACCTTAAGAGTATTTGGTGCCCAGCAATCTACAAGTACGAGCAAATCATCGAGTTATAAGGCCTCACGAGTAACCTTATAGACTCCACAAGCAGCAACTATCTACAAGTACGAGCAAATCATCGAGTTATAAGGCCTTACGAGTAACCTTATAGACTCCACAAGCAGCAACAAATACGAATATACACCCAATAATCACGCAGCCAGTATAGACGGCAACCTAAATCAGTGTAAAACATTACATAAACATTCCACCAAAACCCAAAGAATACAAATAAACACCAACATACATTTATACATATAAATCATTGTGTTATAATTTTACCTAGGCACAAAATAAAATTTGTTGTGTCGAACCTCACCCTAAAGATTGAAATTATCCTGAAGGACGAAAAAGGATCGTTACAATATATTAGGAACAATTGTTACCTCCTAGAGCCTAAGATTCCCTATATAAACTCCATACTTTGTTTAATAAAATCAGTTCATATTTTGAATTCAACGAATGAAGATTGGGTTATTTTCTTTCTCCCGGAATCCCTATTCATTTTGGTCCTTCGAGAAAAAAAAAGGAACTCTGTAGTTTTCCCCCACCAGTGGTAAGAGACTCAGAGATTGAATCAGCTCGTTGAAGTCTGAATTCTTATGCAAGTGTAAATGCTAAGATCAGCTAAGGTAGCAAAATAAAATAACTCTTGTTTTCCCCCACCAGTGGTAAGAGACAGAGTATAAAATTAAAGCAAAATATTGCTTAATAAATAAAAAATGCGGTGTGTGAATTTAAAGGCAGTTTGGCTAGTGGAGCAACTGTAGTATCTTCGGCGGCGGGAGAGTTTTAAACCGATCTTAAAGGCAGTTTGGCTAGTGGAGCAACTGTAGTAATTTCGGCAGTCGGTGTTTTTTGGTATTTGGCGTTTTTGAAGCCGTAATATCAAAAGTATAACAAAAATATTGAGTGTGTATGTACACTAATATCGTTGCAAACGCTGTATATAGTTGCAAGTAGGCAACAAAGATCAGCAGCAGAGCAATGAAACTGTTGCAATTAGGCAACAAAGGACAGCAGAAAAGCAATGAAATAGTTGCAAAGAGGCAGCACGTTAACAGGAGAGCCACAACATAGTTGCAGAGACGAAAAGAATAGTGCCAGGTGGCCGCAGGAGCAGATCGGAGAGGCGAGCGGAGTCCGAACGAGCTTAAGAAGAGGCGAGCGGAGGCAAAGCATGGTTTTTTAACAATTTAAAGGTCGATTAAATCAAAAACTAACTACATACTATAAAAATAAACTCCAAAACGTCACATTTGGCGGCCCTTTGCAGAATGTTTAAGAATAAACATCGTGTTCATCTGAAGCGGCTTCACCAAATCAGATGCACTAACGAAAACATAATACAGCTGTACTTTTGTCACAAACAAGTAATCTAGCATATGACTAGAATTACAATCAGCCACACACATTGTAGAAAAACACTTGTAATTCTAAACTAACCCAAAAGATCACAACGGCAGGATGTCAAGTGGCCGAAGCCGTGCCCAAAATAATAATAATTTTCAACCCCCGAAAACCTGGGTTTGGAGTCTCATTAAAATAAGATATTTTAAGAACAATTGTTACCTCCTAGAGCCTATGATTCCCTATATAAACTCCATACTTTTGTTAATAAAATCAGTTCATATTTTGAAATCAACGAATGAAGATTGGGTTATTCTCCTTCTCCGGAATCCCGTGCTGCTTAATCAGTCTATTAATTGTAAACTTGTAGTCTCCACATATAGTACCATCCTTTTTAATTACTGGCACTTCAGGAGTCGCCCAGTCGGAGTATTCAATGGGTACTAGGATGCTTTGGGAACAAAGACGGTTTAATTCTTCTTGCTATTATTCTTGAATTGAACGGGGACTCTCACAATCTTTAATGGAGAGTAGCTATCAAGTGCACGTAGTTGAAAAAAAATCATGGTCCCCCGAAAAGCCCCAATATCAAGGTCAAAAGCACTGAGACACAAAATTATCTCAAATAAATACCCACGAAAAGGACAACGCGGGGTAACTTTGAACACGTCAACAACAATCGGATATGTATTGCTTCCTAGCTAACTAAGACCAAACTATTAACACAACGTGTTAATACAAACTATTAACATTGTGTCTTCGGAATTTCACTCTATCAGTGACTCTTTTGTATGCTGCACATTGCACATTGGGTAAAATTCCCAAAATTTTGGCATAAATTAAAAATTTTTTTTTTGAAAAATCTGATTTTTTTTATTTGTTTCTAATTAAAAACATTCCAATAAGTGTAAAAATTATTTTTAAAAATTTTTAGGGAGTTCCCTTAATGTTTTACGCTTATTCAAAGTCAGCTGTTTGAGGGTTGCATTGGTTATCGAAAAAAACGCGGGAAAGCTTCTTTGACTTTCAAAGTAAACAAAACAAAAGTATTTGCATTTGTGAAAAAGTTTTATCATGGAAAAAATCAACGAAGGTATGTAAAATGAGATGTTTGTGTAGATTTTGTAGTTTTTGTTATTTATTGTCCAATTGTCCAATGTGTTGCTATGTGTATTTATAGATCAAAACTAAAACTTGTTTGTGTGTTTCGTCAGACCTAACTTTTGAAGCGAGAAAAGGTTAGAAAATGTATAAATAACAGGTTGTACACTAATCTTCGACTAATCCAATACTGAAAAGACAATACTTCTCATATTTGCCCCTTTTCGAAATAATCGACATGTTGCAGTTACACACGAGTTCTGCCATTCCATTTTGTTGGAAGTGTGGAACAGCAACAGTCGCGAAGAAAACGCTGTTCAAAACTATATTGTGCAGCAAATAGGTCAGGAAAATCTATCGGTGGATCAACAAAATGTAATTAAGCTTAAAGTAAAACAATTCGTCAAATTCATCAAATATAATTTGCCAAAATGCAATCGGATGGTGGAACGCTTTAAAACAAAGCACACACGTTGGCTGGAGTCAAGTATCAAAGTTACTTCGAGTGATAGAAAACTTGAAAGAGCAGGTCGAAAGCATTTAAACTATAACGATGCAGGTCCTCGTTTAAAACGGAAATTAGCATCTGAACTTGCTTCACAGAACGACAACTCGACTCCTCTTTTAATACATGCCGCATTGCTTTCGTCAAAAAAATTAAAAGAGACAGATACATCCTTTGTTCTGAAAGAAGCCATAAGCAACAAGAATTTAAGTGAGATTAAAAAAAAACTGGAGAAACGAATATGTAAGCAACAATATTAATTTTAATATTAAAATAAATTTTTAAAAAAGGGCGGAGGTGTGGGCGTGGCCAATTTCAAAATCCGAAATTACTAAAAACTCATACTAATATACATAATAAATTTCAGGCTTCTATCTCTTCAGGGACAATTAATGCCGAAAATTCGGCATTTTTACCCATAGTGTGCTGGTGAATATTACGTTATAAAATAAATTATTCATAATTATATCATAATGTTTATGAAGTCTTTCATTAAACAGTAGCTATTTATACTTCTTAATAAATATTTTAGAGCCGTGTATTTTGTTAGTGTTTAGCTATTATATAGAATATTATAAAATTAAGAACTTAATCACTATTCTTGTATTCTTACTTCTGAGTTCACCGAATTTTCTGTTGATCGCGATAACTTTCAGTCACACAAACGTCTTTCATTGAACTAAATCATCATTTTATTTAATGTATAATAATGTAACATTGTATTTATTTTATTTTAACATTTATTTTATTTATATAGATATATAATATTGAATTATTAGATTATATATATTTTATTGTCCTGTATTTCATTTCAGGGTCTTTGTGTTGGTATTTAAGTATTTCATGAAAGTGTGGTGGCATTATCAAATTGTTACAATTTCATAAATATATTTTTAATACCATGTTTAACTTTTAATTTCTTAGGTTTATAAGTGTATAATGAGGTAAAAATACCTATGTTTCAGAAAAAGAGTATTTCTGCATTTTTTTATTGATTTAATTTTACTTATTCGTATTCTTTATTGAATAATCAATATAAGTATTTTGTTATAAATATAGAAGAATGTACTCGATATATTCATAATATTATAAATATGTATTAATAATATAATAATATTAAAAAAAATTTGAATTCGGTTTCAATATTAATTTCAACTTACAATATTTAATTTGATATTATATTCCAAACAGTATATAAATAAATTAGAATTTTGTTTGCCGTCTTTGAATATCTATACAAATTATAATGTTTAAATTAAATTGCACTAATAAAATACTCTACATCTCTTTACTTCTGTTCTTTATTTCTTGTTGTTTCCCATTCAATTTGGGAATTCCTTTTTGTAGAAGATTTTAAGTAATTATGCTTGTCAAGCTGATTGTGGTAAAACAAAAATCTATTTTCGTTGTGCAGATATTTAAAGTACTTAATGCGTGTTAAGTTTATAAAATCGACACGTATCGCGGCTGAATCCCCATTATTATTGTTTTTATATCATGGAGATTTGGAATATTAAATTCGCCAAAATGTATGTAACAGGAAGAAGAAAGCTTTTCCGACCCCAAAACATTTCCATGATCAACATCAACAGGCGTCCTTCTGTTATGAGCTCTTGAGCTTGTAGGATTGAGGGATATAGTAAGATACAAATGTGTGCTAAGCAGCATTTAACGCAGATTTTTAATACATTCATAAATACATTTGTTCCTCGCAATTTACAACATAATGCATGGTATACCAAGGTCGTTGAAACGACCACTAAATCAAATATCTCCCATACAAAAGGCAACCTCACGAACAGTAACTTTTCTAAGTAACTTCGTTATTTTCTGATCTATTGTCGTGTAATTTAATATCGTTGAATTACACCTATAATCGAATGTGCCAAGTTTGATGAAAATAGGGTGACTATATCATATAGATCCTATAGAAATGATCGTCGAAAACAGTAACTTTTGTGAATAACTTCGTTACATTTAATGCGATTGCTTTTAAATTATACAATTGTCAATAAATAAACTTACAAAGGTATGCGCACTATGATGCGGTAGAAGTTAGCCCGGCTCTCTGGTTATATTTATTTCGGCCTGTGCTGTGTTTTTTGTTTTATCTCGTTAGCGATTATTTAAAACAAAAACTAAAAAAGAAAATTAAGCGACTATATGTGCAAGTAATACCACTCAGAAATTACTCTCTGTTATAAATAGAACGCCTTTGTTCGAAGTTCAAATTTTAGATATTGTAGAAGCTAAAATTTATTTAGAATACAATTGTTCGATTGGGATTTACTGACTTGGCTTTACAATAAACCAAAATATTTAATTTCTTTAGATGGCAAGGAGAATAGACCAGATGGTGTGGCAAGGCAGATGCGAAAAGGGGGAGTCTAGACGACGAAAGGAAACTAGAACATTTTATTTAAATAAATAATTTTCTCAAAACCCACTGTGCACATATTCTTACCTTAATATAATAATTTGCCAAATAGATAAATAATATTCTAAATATACCAACAACTTTAAGTATTGTGGGTACAAATCCCACAAATAAGGATGCCCAACCTAACCTTATTAGATAAAACTATGAAGTCTCTTAACGATGTTAAAAAATAATAAGAAATACTAAAATGTCGAATAAGATGGACATGAATTTGTGAAGAGATAAAAGCGATTTTCATTAAATAAGTAAATAAATTGAGATCTTAAGTAATAAGAACGAAAGTATGTTAATCTGTTAAGGTGGTTCCACGAATTTGTCAAACTTTTAACATTTTGACAAATTGTGGAATAATTAGTAGTTTTTCAGCCAGATTTTCAATTCAAGACGCTCCGGTTCAAAGCGCTCCCAGATTTTCTTTAAATGTTTATTTTGTCGAAGATTTAATTAGATTGTTTAATGGTGAAGATACCCTTTCCATTAAAATATGGATTAATGGATTCTGCGATCTTGCAACAATAATGTATTGGATTATTTTACAAATGTTTATATTTGCAAAAAGGGTCATTAAATGGATTAGGAAATCTGTTGCGAGCGAAATTAAAAAAGGTGCTAAAGGTGTTCGGAGGAAATATCGAAGAGTCTCCATTGATCCAGTATGTTATTGATGGTATTGAACACTTTGGAACGAACAAGTCAACGTTTTATGGAGCTAAAAACATAAAAGACTTTAACGACAAATTAAAATGCTACGAAGTAATGCGGGAGAAAAGAAAGAGTGAGAATTAAAATGTACTAGTCTGTTTTATTGAACAAATCCAAAAAAGTGAACTTAACCAATGCAAGTTCGAAGTGTAAATAAAAATATCAAATGTTTCGATGATAATCCAAAAATGACTACAATAAACACCATGCTGAGAACCACGAATTCAAAGGACGATACAGACGACTATAAATAAAGTACGAGAATGATGAAGACGAAGAAGATAAATATAACTTTAAAGCAGAGCCAGGCACTCATATCCCCCGGGGGACGAACACATTCGGCTCGTCGTATGCGTGTAACCGAACGGCTGCCGAAGTCCTCACACAAAAAAATCAAGATGGATTTAGTTTTCCTCAGCATTTCGACGCATGCAGGTCTATGTCGCTTTGTTGAGATGACACATGAAAAAATTGATCGCTATTTTGTTTTTCTATCTTTCTCTTGCATCAGTTTAGCTGCTGTACTCGTTTTCTTGATTTGAGGCAAAATTTTGTCAACTTTCATTTTGCGCAGTGTAAAGCAACACACGCAGACAAGCAAGTGCACACATACAACTACATTTTTCTAGCGCTCTCTTTGTGCCGGGCCCTGCTTTAAAGCCGTAATGTGCATGCCGAAGTCAACACGAAGTGCACTTGAGAGCGTTATAACAGAATTAGTCTGTTGCAGTATTTCAACGCGAGCGCATCTATGTCGCGTTGTTGGATAAATGCATTTGAAAAAATTGATTTGAGGGTTGTTTTCTCATTTATTTTTTTTTTTTTGCAGCAGATCATCAATTGTGCTCCTTTTGGGCGAATGAGCCATGAATGTAAAGCATACACATACACTGACACCTTGCGCTGGCTCTCTTTGTGCCTAGCCCTGGTCTAGAGAAAATGACGAATGACGTGGGTAAACGATGAAACGTTAATGCCAAAGTCGTCTGACCTGGTGGTCAGATCCGGTTGAATCCGAGTTTGCGAATAACACCATTTTGAGTTTGTCAGAATGATGTTTACGATTACGATTTATTATTGTCTAGACGTTGATGCGTTCAACTAGAAGTACGTTAATGTGGCCCATAGGACACCAGCACGTAGCCTGTTTCCCGCGAGCCGAAGCAGAGAGTTACCCAGCACCTGCCGACCAACGGTGGGACGCAACCGTATATCCGATAGACAAAACAAACAGAAAAAAACTGACAGTAAAAGTATAATTAACTACATCTAATAACGATCTTAATGTGATAGAATAGAGGATTTTCGAAAAGAAGGAGAGGCTTCTTTTCTGATTACGGCGTAAAGAAATACTCGGAATGTTTCATGCTAAAATTTAGCTACTTCAATAGCTCAGGAGAGTCCATTTCACCAATTATAAGCTTGAAGGCTTTACTCTAAAAGATTGATTAAAAATAAATAAAGCTTACTTTGGCTATAGCGATATTTAAATATCCTTGCACTTCTTAGCAATAATATTTTTACATGTTGAAAATTCTTTTTCTGTAGCCATATTCATCAATACACAAACTAAACCTTCAAAGTCCCTTTTTATTTCGTTTTCCTCGCAATTTCTTTGGGTCCTTTGCAAACCAATTGTATAGCTGTTTGCATATATATGTATACATACGTCAGCGTTCGTCACGCATACACATACGGTTAATGTATCTATTCGCGTGCTGTGGTGATTTCGACCAACTAATGAAGTAAATATAATTTTTGGTTGTGGACGGATCGTAGATCGGCTCAGCGCCTAAAATGATATCGGAAAATCCAGTGAAGCAAAAGACTGGAGATACTAAGTTCGTTCATCTGTGTGAGTTCTGAAAGAGTTCGCTTCGTAAACCCATGTTGCGATGACGAAATAATTGAGGAACAAAAAACTGCAATTGCTATTTAAACTCCTATAATTGGAGGCTTTGGACTTCTTACCCTTTTTATGAAGAGGAATATTTTAAGATTCCTTCCAAATATATGGCAGAGAGGAAGATGTGCATGTGCAAACATATGGGCAATAGGTTGATCAGTGTCAGCTTTATTGTTTTAAAAGCAAGTAAGACTAATATTGTAGGTGTTTAGCTTATAATTCTAAGATCAGTTACCAATTGTAGCAACTTAAGTCCAGAAATAGTAACTTCTTTTATTTTCGTGAACCGTCATCAAGTAACAATATTTGGTCAACTCAGGCGACCAATTTCTCTACAACAAAACGAAGGAAACTGGTCAGCTGGCTTAGTTAGGCGAATAACTCTTTTCCACGCTTTATAACAAATTTACGATTCTCCTCGAGGGCACGTATTTATGATCATTACACATCAATCTGGGAATCCGACATTAACAGCTATCGATTAACTTCGCAATCATTGCATAGTGTATACTAGTCAACTCAGCGACTAGAACGAATTATTGAAAAAACTAGTTGGTTTTTCATAATGGTGTAGAAGTGCATTCCCAATGTATAAAATTGACAGCAAAGTCGATCAGTAACCCTAGAAGCATGCGCGTGTAATATAATTTTTGTATCAGTCAACAATTCATACAAAAAAATGAAGCAAGTAAGTCGACTCGTCGACTCGGGTATACCATACACCAGGTGAAACAAATTTTTTTAAATTTCGAAAACCAAATGTACATATGTATGTCTATTAAATTGTTTTTACATGTTTCATAGTATGTGCTATCTCGCTCACTCTACGAACACACGAGCACTCTAGCGCCGCTACTAGCCAACGGCCAATTCTGGCCTTGTGGACCGCGTAGTAAAATATGTTCATACGCATATTTTGCATGTTTCTAGTCCGATTTCAATAAAATTTGGTAGTTTTGTAGAAATATATAAGATTAATTAGTCTGCCGAATTTGAATGCGATAGTCAAAAAACTACAGGAGAAAATCGGTTTTTTCTTAATTATGGAGGCGGAAGTGGGCGTGGCAAAATATGAAAATATATATACTCTGCGCGAATACTAAGCCAGTATACATACTAAATTTGGTGACTTTAGCTTTGTTTGTTTTTGATAAAATCAGTTTTGTTTGATTTGCGGGGGCGGAAGTGGGCGTGGCAAAATTTTTAAATAGCCAGTTTCTGCGCGTCTATTAAACTAGTCTGCATACCAAATTTGATGTCGGTAGCTGTCATAGTTTTTAAGAAAATCAGTTTTATGTAAATTCCGGGGGCGGAAGGGGGCGTGGCAAAAAGTTTAAACAATTAGTTTCTGCGCGCCAACTAAACGAGTATATAAACCAAATTTGATGTCTCTAGCTGTTATACTTTTTAAGAAAAACAGTTTTATGTGATTCCTGGGGGCGTAAGGGGGCGTGGCCGAAATTCCAATTAACTCTGAACATGTGCATACTACACGAGTATACATACCAAATTTGGTGGCTCTAGCTCTTATAGTCTCCGAGATCTGCGTGTTCATACGGACGGACGGACGGACGGACGGACAGACGGACATGGCTAGATCGACTCGGCTATTCATCCTGATCAAGAATATATATCCTTTATAGGGTCGGAGAAGCTTCCTTCTGCCTGTTACATACATTTTGGCGACTTTAATATACCATTTCACCCTATGGGTGTATGGTATAACAAATAATTCAAATAAAAGAAATTCAGTGCAAAAGGTGTTAGCTAAAACCAACTAAATTTAAAAGCTAACTTCGACGGCGTTAAACTGTGCATAGCCTTACAAGCTTTTGTAACTCTTTTCTTACCTATAACTGGCAAAGAAGGAAGAGCTTTAATGTAAAAAGACGAATCCTTGCGAAAGAACAGCCTACAATCTTAGCAGATGAAGTAACAAAGTTTTAAAGCGAACGTTGACTATACTATGCGCAGTACGTTCAAGTGGCCGCTACGACACCAGGAAAAAGGCTGCTACGCGCGATCTATAGTTATAGTTATAGTTATCTATTAAATAAATATTAAAGGATAGATGCTTAAACTATATTAATGGAAGACTCTGAGCCGATTACGGGGAAAATAAGATTGTAATCAGAGCAGAGGACGCTAAAAAAATCATGCATGGCATAGTAAGAAGAACAACTACTAAGGGTTAAAGGTATAATATGATGTCCACTCCGCCTACAAGGCACCGACAAATTTAGCTGCGCTAATAACTAACGTAAGTCAATATCACCAATTAGGAGTACTAGAAAAAGGCAAATGGAAATTGCGATCCCAGCTTAAGCCACGAAGAGCAAATAGCAAGAATTGCTTTGAACGGAATTAAGTCTAGTCTGGTGCGACTCATATTGACGTAAGCAAATGCAAGATCCATACTGTTGATGTACACATTTGAGTATAAGAACATGTAATCTGTTAATGTAAGCTACAATGTTAATTAACATGTTGCAAAAAACAGAACGATCACTGTTACATAACAGCGGTTGAGTCCTGGGTTAACCGTCAACCAATATTCACTGTTTGCTCTGAATAAATGGTATATTATATCAATTAAACCAACATTGGTTATGGGCCCAAAACAGCTCAAATATTGGTGAAAAATCTGAAACTAAAATTCGCGAGTGAATTTTGTTAACAATCATCAGAAAAATGATGGGTTCATTTCAAATCGAAAAACTTGGTGAAGACAGTTACGATGTTTGGAGTAAGTCAATGAAAAGCATACTAATTTCACAGGATTTATGGAATGTTGTATGCGGAAAATACACATTAGAGGAAAAAACAACTGCAGCTAAGGCTCAAAATTGGGAACAGGCAGATCAAAAGGCATTGCAAGCCTAATACTACACGCGAAACCAACACAGTTAATGTACATAAAGGCATGTACAACTTCTTCGCAAGCGTGGAAAAAATTTCGAGAAATTCATCTGCAAATTGGACCAATAAGAAAAGTTCAACTGTAGCAAAAACTCTTACGTTTGAGCATGCAAGAGGGGGACAAGGTATCAGAATATGTCTGAGTATTTACAGAAACAATAGAAAAATTGAATGAGATAGGCATTGAAATTAACGATGATTTAAAGGTAATAATGATTCTGTCAAGCCTACCCAACTCTTGGGAAATTTTGTTGTTGCTATCGAGACTAGAGATGAGTTACCATTATTTGAAACGGTAAAATTAAAACTTCTGGAGGAAGGGACGCGTAAGCAAGAGAAGAGTGAGCAAGACAATGCAAAGCAAATGGTTTACACACACACTACAAAGTTTTCAACAAAGAATGCCGTGGACAAGGAAAAAGCAAAAAGACAGTCAAAATTTAACGGAAAATGTTTTTACTGTGACATCCCAGAGCATCGTGCATCGGACTACATACCAAAAAAAGCAGAGAGAGAGGAAACAAAATCAAAAGAGCGAGACACAGAATACAACGGCATGTTTACTCTTGAACTACATGTCGACGCAGAAAAAGAATACATGGTGTATAGATAGTGGCGCGACGTCAGTAGCCAGTGACACATATATTGAAGCACCCGGTATAGGAATTGTTATGTTGCATACAAACAAAGGTAAATTAGAGATTAACAACGTTCTGTATGCCCCTTCTCTACAAATGAATTTTTTCTCGGTGAGTAAAGCAGCGAAATACGCTTTAACTACAATATTTAAAAATGGAAAAGCTATGGTACAAAATAGTTTTCGTAAAGTGGTTTTAGAAGCAACACATGAAAATGATTTGTATGTATATATTGATGATTCAGAAAAAGAAACTCTAAATACATATATTGGATAGTGCGACGCAAACAAATATTTGGCATAATAGATATGGACATCTTAACTTCAAAAACTTGCAGCAATTAAGTGACAAGGAACTAGTTCACGGTATGAAAATAAAAAATTGTTTTAATGAAACTAATTGTGAAACATGTAATTTGGGAAAAATATGTGCACTCCCTTTCCCATTAAAAACGGAGCGATCTACAAAAAATGTTTTGGAACTAGTGCATACGGATGTCTGCGGACCGATGAACGTAACTTCATTAGCTGGTAGTCGATATTTTGTAACATTTATCGATGACTATTCTCGAAAAATCCACATTTATTTCATCAAAGCTAAAAGCGAAGTTTTTGACAAGTTTAAAAAATTCAAAAGTTATGTCGAATGTCAAACTGGAAAGAAAATCAAAGCATTGAGGAGCGACAACGGCACTGAGTATAAAAACGGGAGTTTTTCAGCATATGTACCTTGAAGAAAATGGTATCAAGCGTGAACTAACCGTACCCTATACGCCGCAACAAAATGGAGTTGCCGAGCGTGCCAACAGAACAATAGTAGAGATGGCTTAATGTCTATTGACTCATGCAAATTTAGAAGAATTTTTATGGGCTGAAGCTGTGAATACTGCAGTCTATTTGCGAAACCGATGTCCTACAAAAGTCTTAGATGGACATACACCTTTCGAATTTTGGAAATGTCGCTTACCGTCAGTGAAGCACCTAAAAGTTTTTGGATGTCGAGCGTTCGCTTTGGATAAAACAAATAAAAAGAAGTTCCACTCAAAAGGAAAAGAGTACGTTTTTATTGGTTATTCCTCTGAAGCTAAAGCATATCGCCTTAATGATCAAGAAAAGCGTATAATTGTTGAGCGACGTGACGTGAAGTTTATAGAAAATGAATTCCAGAACAAAGAATTTAAAAATTTTTATCTATCAGACAAAAACAACGATTTCGTGACAAGCATTATTTGTCTCGAGCCGCACGTCCCAATAGAAGAACCAAATGAAGATCTCCAGGAACCTATGTCGCAAAGGTCAGATAATCCTCCAAACGACGATACGGACTTTGACGAAGAGGAGGAGGAAGATTTTGTCACTGCGAGTGATGACGAAATCACAAATCAACAACAGGATCTAGAACCGATCCAGAGAACTGAAGAAGAAATTCCACAACGAGGACCAGGAAGACCAAAAATTCTTCGTACTGGTTTAGCTGGTAGACCGCATTGTTGGAAAATAACACATGGCGTTTAGTAGATTTACCGCCTGGCCAAAAGGCGATTGGATCCAAATGGATATTTCGCATCAAAAGAACTAAGCATGGTGATATAGCAAGATTCAAATCAAGACTGGTGGCTAAAGGCTGTGGCCAGCAGCTATGAATCAACTATCAAGAAACTTTTTCTCCGGTCATTCGCTACGAAACTATTAGAATGCTGTTTGCTATAGCTGTGGAGAAAAATCTTTACATACACCAAGTTGATATATCCAATGCTTACCTCAACAGTAATCTAGAGGAGTATGTTTACATGAAGCAACGGGAAGGTTTTGTCAACGATTCTTACCCGAAAAAGGTTCTCAAGCTACAAAAAGCACTGTACGGACTCAAGCAATCTGGAAGAGTTTGGAATAATACACTCGACGAAGTTCTACGTGGTATCGGATTCCACAAATGCAAACATGAGTCTTGCCTCTATATTAAAGAACACAAGAAACGCTACATAGCCGTCTACGTCGATGACGAAACAGACATATCCAAAATTAAGAAGGAGATTGCAGTACATTTTAAAATGCACGATGGAGGCCGACTTAAATATTTCCTTGGGCTGGAAATACAAAGAGAAAATAAGGGAGATATTTCTTTGCATCAAAGGACGTATGTAAGAAAGCTACTTGATGTTCATGGTATGGCTAACTGTCGACGTGTTGGAACACCCCTAACCCCTGGTTTTACGGCTGATTGTAATGACGCGGGCTGCGTCAAGGTAAATATAACAAATTATCAGTCACTAATTGGTATGCTTATGTATTTAGCAGTGTTGAGCCGACCTGATATTCTGCATGCAGTATGAAAACTTGCACAGCGCAATAACGACCCGCACGAACATCATGAAACTGCTGCTAAACATATTTTGCGCTACTTGGCGGGCACCATAGACCTTGGAGTCACATACCGAAAAACGGGTAAACCAGTAATTGGCTTTGTTGACGCTGATTGTGCAAATGACAAAGCTAATAGGAAGTCCTACTCTGGCTATGCTTTCTATCTGGGTGGAAGCGCATTCTCTTGGACCTCAGCGAAACAAAGTATCGTTGCTTAGAGTAGCACAGAGGCTGAATATGTAGCCTTATCAACTGCAGCCAAGGAAGCTGTATATCTTAAACGTCTGCTCATCGAAATAGGATATGCTGCGAGCGATCATCCTATCATCATTTACGGCGATAATATCAGTGCGCAGCAAATTGCCCGCAATCCAATTCATCATAAGCGCACGAAGCACATCGACATCAAATATCATTTTGTACGAGAAAAAGTAGAAAATAATGAAATTGATTTAAAATATGTTTCAACTAACGAAAATGCTGCTGATATTTTAAAAAAATGTTTGTCTAAGATTAAGCATCATGAATTTGTTTACCTTCTTGGAATAACTAAAATTGAATGAAACATATTTGTATAATGTAGCTTCAGAAGGAGTGTTGATGTACACATCTGAGTATAAGAACATGTAATCTGTTAATGTAAGCTACAATGTTAATTAACATGTTGGAAAGAACAGAACGATCACTGTTACATAACAGCGGTTCAGTTCTGTGTTAACCGTCAACCAATATTCACTGTTTGCTCTGAATAAATTGTATATTATATCAATTAAACCAGCACATACTCTAAGATAGGACGGACAAGCAAAGTAAAAAGAACTTTAGTTGTATAGGGGTTGTTAAATTCTTTTGACCATCTTTTAATGAAACCCTTTGCGACCTTGGTGGAAACTTGGGTGTTAAAATTTAACTTTTGGTCCATAAGTACGCCCAAATCATTCATGTTATATAGACGTTCTAAAGGACTATTGTTTTGAGGAGAGTTACAAAAAAATGTCATTATCTTACATTTGGTAGTTTTAAGATTTAATAGATTAAACTGGCACCAGGATTGAAAGTTTTTAAGATCAGCTTGTAGCCGATTAAATGAATTTGTTTCTTTATAAGTATGACAAAGCTTGACATCGTCAGCATATATAAGCATACGCGAATAATGACTGATGGAAGATCGTTCATGAATAATGTGAAATCGGAGTGACTACCTTGAAGTTGGCAAAAAAAATACTTAAAAAGTACCTTCTGTTTTCTATTTGTTAAACATTTTCGAACCCAAGAAAGGAAAAGAGGTGGAAACCCAATGTCGTTCAGTGTATAAAGTAATAGGGTATGATTAACAGAATCAAAGGCTTTGCTGAAGTCAGTGTATACGACATCAGTTTGTTTAGCATTTTTGAACGCTTTGATAATTATAGAGATAATTTCTAAAAGGTTAGTGGTTGTAGACCTACGTTTCACAAACCCATGTTGGGATGGCGAAATAATCGAGCTGCAAAAATGTTGCAATTGAGAAGTTATAATTTTCTCAAAAGCTTTCGGAATAGCGGACAATTTTGAGATACCCCTGCAGTTAAAGGCTTCGGACTTTTTGGCATTTTTATGCAGAGGAATGATATATGACTCTTTCCAAATAGATGGAGATTCGACAGACAATAGAAACAATTTTAAAATGGGTTTACATAATGCGTTTGCACAGAACCTGAGTACACATCCAGGTAGACCATCTGTCCCCGGAGAATAATTAGCTTTAACTAGTCTAAGTTCGCTAAGAAGAGAACTTTCATCAATTACTGGATTGAAAATGCAATTAGCCTTTTCTAAATGATAAGGATACTGACTTGCTCGATATTCCGTTGAGGAATAAGTTGTTTTAAAAAAACTAGGAAACATATCTGCAATTGCCTGATCAGTGCTCGTTTTTTGTTTTGAAAAGACAAAAAAGATGGGTGCACAGAGGTCTTACGTTTAGAATTTACAAAACTATGAAATTGTTTAGGGTCAGAAGAAAACAAAAGCTTCACCGCTGAATATCTTCAGAACTTTAATGGCCTTTGCGACCGTGGTGGAAACTTGGGTGTTAAAATTTAAATTTTGGTCCATAAGTACGCCCAAATTATTCATATTATTTAGACGTTCTAAAGGACTATTGTTTTGAGGAGAGTTATAAAAAAAGTTCCAAAATTATCATTCTAATAGCATTGTGTATTAAGCATCATGAATTTTGAACGAGCGACTGTATACAGAACGTAATCTGATAAACGACGTGCTTTTTGAAACTTCTAATAATATCGTGTCTTCACATTTTTCAAATTGGATAACTCTCGAGAGAACCAGGGAGGTTTGTTAAGCCGCTCCAGCCTACCAAGAGGCACACAAATATCAAAGAGTGAATTCAGAGTATCATAGAAAAAACGAACAGCTGAGTTCATGTCTCTACAATTGTACAGATAAGAACAATCGGTAGTAGTATTGTTTTCATTAAGGCTGGCAAAGTCAGTCTTACGAAAGCACCTAGTTAGAGGTAATTCATTTGAAACAAGTAATGGTGATAGCGAGGGCAGATCAATTTTTATACCCTTGCAAAAAGGGTATATTAATTTTGGTCAGAAGTGTGCAACGCATAGAACGAAGCATCTCCGACCATACAAAGTATATATATTCTTGATCAGCACGACGAGACGAGTTCAACTAGCCATGTCCGTCCGTCCGTCCGTCTTGATCAACGCAAACTCCTCCTAGACCGTAAGAGCTACAGAGCTGAAATTTTGCACGTAGGCTTGTATATAATGCAGGCAAAACCCCAACTTCGTTATTTTCTGTGTTATTATCGTGAAACTTAATATTAGAGAGTTTATTACGCTTATAAACGACTGTGCCAAATTTGATCAAGATCGGATGACTATATCATATAGCTCCCATAAGAACGATCGGTCGAAAACAGTGACTTTTGTAAATAACTTCGTTACTTTTAACGTGATTGTTTTCAAATTAAACATTTCTTAATTTAATATATCTGTTAATGACTGTGTCGAATTTGATAAAGATCGGGTGACTATATCATATAGCTCCCATAGGAACGATCGGTGGAAAACAGTGACTTTGATCAATATCTTTGTTATTTCCTACGATTGTAGGCCATTCTTTCGCAAACATAAGCCTTTTTAGATAAAACGTTCTTCCACATTGATGGCTAATAGGTAAGAAAGGAGTTACCAAAAAAGTTGCAAGGGTATACAAACTTTGACGCGGTCGAAGTTAGCCCCGGCCCTCTGGTTAAATTTAATGTAGGATAAAATTTGTCTTCGGAGAGAACAAACAGTTCGATCCTAGAAACATCCCAATAAGAAGAATCCAATACAAAAATGAAGCAAGTAAGTCGACTCGTCGACTCGGGTATACCATACACCAGGTGAAACAAATTTCTTTAAATTTCGAAAACCAAATGTATGTACATATGTCTATTAAATTGTTTTTGCATGCTTCATACTATGTGCTACCCCGCTGACTCTACAAACACACGAGCACTCTAGCGCCGCCACTAGCCAACGGCCAATTCTGGCCTTGTGGACCGCTTAGTAAAATACGTTCATACGCATATTTTGCATGTTTCTAGTCCGATTTCAATAATATTTGGTAGTTTTGTAGAAATAGATAAGATTAATTAGTCTGCCGAATTTGAATGCGATAGTCAAAAAACTACAGGAGAAAATCGGTTTTTTCTTAATTATGGAGGCGGAAGTGGGCGTGGCAAAATATGAAAATATATATTCTCTGCGCGCATACTAAGCCAGTATACATACTAAATTTGGTGACTTTAGCTTTGTTTGTTTTTGATAAAATCAGTTTTGTTTGATTTGCGGGGGCGGAAGTGGGCGTGGCAAAATTTTTAAATAGCCAGTTTCTGCGCGTCTATTAAACTAGTCTGCATACCAAATTTGATGTCGGTAGCTGTCATAGTTTTTAAGAAAATCAGTTTTATGTAAATTCCGGGGGCGAAAGGGGGCGTGGCAAGAAGTTTAAACAATTGGTTTCTGCGCGCCAACTAAATGAGTATATAAACCAAATTTGATGTCTCTAGCTGTTATACTTTTTAAGAAAAACAGTTTTATGTGATTCCTGGGGGCGTAAGGGGCGTGGCCGAAATTCCAATTAACTCTGAACATGTGCATACTACACGAGTATACATACCAAATTTGGTGGCTCTAGCTCTTATAGTCTCCGAGATCTGCGTGTTCATACGGACGGACGGACGGACGGACAGACGGACATGGCTAGATCGACTCGGCTATTCATCCTGATCAAGAATATATATACTTTATAGGGTCGGAGAAGCTTCCTTCTGCCTGTTACATACATTTTGGCGACTTTAATATACCATTTCACCCTATGGGTGTATGGTATAATAAGATCTAACGATTTTCCATTAGAATTTAAGACAGGATTGACTTGAGATAAAGATATAAAATTTACTTTAACACCGACAAACTCAATCTCCTGGGTACTAGAAAATTGAATCATTTCAGATGATAAAGAAGCATCAACAGCTATCAGAACGCCACCGCCTACTCGAGAAATACGGTCACTTCTGATTATAGGAAAGTTTGTGGAAAAAACCGCTGCATCCGCAAAGTCTGGTTTTAGTTACGTCATCGTAAAAGATGATAGATAGTCTTTTTACATAGAGGTAGTTTAGATTTCAGTCCTGTAATGTTCTGTTAACCCAGGTTAAGGGATGAATCTAGCTTTTTGACACACCAGCTTTCGCTGGTGTGGCAGGAATTGTTTTTGTTGTTGTTGGCAGGCGATTCGGTCGCCGATTTTCCTTCTTTACAGTATATTTTTTCACTATTATACGCTTTGGTCAAAAATCGTCTCGACATATAATGTCAAAGATATTGGTAGAAACACTAATTTTAATGGACGCCGCAATATTCGAGACGGTAACTTTCTTCCGAATATAGGCTATTTTATCATTAGATGTGACAACAGGGTCTAGCCTAAAAACAAATTTATGTTTCTTTGGTGGTATACCAACGAGAGGCCGCGGTCCCGACGCGTCAGTTGCTGCTGCAACATGGACAAGTCACTCACTGCAGCAGTCAACTTGTTCACGGGGACCTCGATTCTATTTGAACTATCGGCAATTTCCATTAGATTGGGTAATTGCCCGGACAAATCGGACACTACAATTCGCACCGTTTTTGAGAGATTATTCCCAGGTGATACCAGTAAAACCTCACAACCCCCATTCACCACCTGGCTCTTAAACAATATCAATTCTACCTGTGTAACCTGCACACTTAACGTAACCTGTATTATCACACAACCAACAAAGAATATAATCATGAATGTCAACCCGATTTTTTAGAGCAGACAAACATTTTATAAAAAATTAAATAAAACAATTTAATTTAAGGAAGGAATAAATAAAATTTTAATGAAACAAAATATGTGTATAAAAATATACTGACCAGTTCTGACACAAGGGTTAATGAGCAGATTAAGCCTTTACAACTGAAGAGTAATGAAGTAATAAACAAAGTAAAACAAACATTTCAAATTTCGAAAACCAAATGTACATATGTCTATTAAATTATTTTTACATGCCCTCATACCATATGCTATCTCGCTCACTCTACAAACACACGAGCACTCTAGCGCCGCCAGTAGTAAAATACGTTCATACGCATATTTTGCATGTTTCTAGTCCGATTTGAATAAAATTTGGTAAAAATTTATAAGATTAATTAGTCTGCCGAATTTGAATACGATAGTCAAAAAACTACAGGAGGAAATGGGTTTTTTCTAAATTATGAAGGCGAAATTGGTCGTGGCCAAATATGAAAAGATGTATACTCGCGCATACTAAGCCAGTGTACATACTAAATTTGGTGACTTTATCGTTGTTAGTTTTTGATAAAATCAGTTTTGTTTAATTTGCGGGGGCGGAAGTGGGCGTGGCAAAATTCCAATTAACTCTATACATTTACATACTACACGAGTATACAAACCAAATTTGGTGGCTCTAGCTTTAATAGCCTCCGAGATCTGCGTGTTCATACAGATGGACGGACAGACGGACATGGCTAGATCGACTCAGCTTCTCATGCTGATCAAGAATATAAATACTTTATGAGCTCGGAAATGTCTACTTCTGTGCGTTACAAACATCTGACCAGTTTTATAATACCCTCTGCAAGGGTATACAAAATTTTAGACAATTAATGTCTGCGCGCTTACTAAAGGATTTGATGTGTCTAGCTATTATAGTCTTTAGGGAAATCCAGAAAATGTCATGTCAGTTGACGTTAGAACAATTTTTGTTCGAAGGTTATTTTACAAGTCTTTGTAATAAGAAAGAAGGAGGAAAAACAAAAGGACAAAAAAGCCGTCAACGATAAAAAAGGTTTTATATGAAAGAATGGCTGTGATAGAACGGCCTACATTAGCATAACAAATAACTGTTTTTTCATGGGAGCTATATGATATAGTCACCCGAACTTGATTAAATTTAGCACATTTATAATAGCTGTGTAAAGCTGAAAAATGTATAATGTTAAAGCAATAGCGTCAAAAGTACCGACGTAATTCATAAAGTCACTGTTTTCAACCGATCGTTCCTATGGGAGCTATATGATGTAGTCACCCGATCTAATTTGGCACAGTCGTTAGTAGGTGTATTTAACTCACCAATATTAAATTTCAAAACAATTGCATGGAAATTGCTCTAGGAAAAGTTTGCGTTCATCCAGAGGGACGGACATGGCTATTTGAACTCTTCTCGTCGTGGTGATCAAGAATATTTATACTTTATATGGTCGGAGATGCTTCTTTTTATGCGTTGAACACTTCTGGCCAAAGTTAATGTACCCTTTTTGCAAGGGTATGATTATTTATAAATTGATTTAAAAAAAACTAAATTTCAAAATTATTTGTTTGAAAACGCTATGAAGTAGTTAAAATGACATTAACATATAGTGATAAAGAGTGTGAAAAGGTACCACGATCGAACTCATCACAAGAGTTGGCAGCAAGCTTGTTGCTTGGTAGTGTACATACATTCCATAAAAATAGTATAATTACTTATGTTTCGACAAATCAAGATTCTATGTCCGGCATATACAAAGGCGGACAACAATTAAAGACTTTTTTTTTTAGTTCTGATTTTCTTGGCTTCTAAATAACTTAATGGAATAATGTTTTCTCGAGATTGTTGGTTATTGTATTTGGATAATGGACCGTAAGAATGGTCTTCATAGTTCAATCCGTTTTTTTCACACGTGCATTTGAACAAAGAAAAATCCGTTTTTGGGGGGACAAATATTTAAGATGTTTTTTTCAAAATCTAAAATATTACAGATAGAAGTTTAAACTCTTCAAAGAAGTTGTAGATCTAACAAAACTAAGATAAACTGCATACAACAATTCTTAGCCCCAACTTTGGATTTGGAGCCAATTGAAAATCTGAATTTTATATGGAAATTTTTGGTCCTTTTGGGCGAAACTATTTTACCACAGAAGTTTGTACAAAAGTACTTTTTTTCTTGAACTAAGAAAGAAGTTGAATTGATTTTCCAGTCGAATAATATATTTTTCATTAAAATCGGATAAAAATTAGATAATTTTTTTTGCCTATCAAGCCGACTTAAACCCAGTTTTGATAAACTTCAAAAAGTGCGAAAACTAAACAAATACCAAAAAGGCCCTCGGGTCAAACCATTGTAAGTTATCAAAGTTTTCTTTAGAACCATCAATTATTATATGAACAATTGCAAATAGTACATACATACATGTATATTAATTTTGGTCAGAAGTATGCAACTTGCCAATTTGGATCAAACTCTGACGACTATGTTATATACATAGCTGTAATATAAATATATATAAAGATATAAAGATTGTAGTGCAAAAGTCCCTGCCTTCTAGTTGCAGGTGTAATAATAACAAATTAAACAAACATACTTATCATTCTATTTAAACGCACAAACTGTGATTGTAGAGAACAGACAAATATTCGGCCTCAAACATGCTAAATACTGTGGGCGTATATTCGGCTGCCGTACTTTGAGTTGTTCAGAAAAATCACAATTAAAGTGCGAAACCCTCGTTTGCCCAAGTAGTTATTAGGTACTTAAAATGCACAGTGGGGTAATCTTTGTGGTTGAAATATATGCTTTATATAAGCATTGTTAGAAAATAAATTAAAATCAAATAATGACAAATGTTGACTTTGACGACAATAAATTTTTATATCGTCAGCGACCGTAAATTTTACAGGTTATAAAAATTATGATTATAACATTTTTATATTTTCATTAAAAATAATAATTTTTTTAAAGTAACTAACTTTATTTATTTTATTTAAAGTAACTAACTTTATTTTTATCACTCAAAATAAAACTTCATTCAAAAAACGGCTTCTGTGTACAATACTTGCACAATATAAAAATTGTAATGAATTATTTTGAATCAATTACTTTAAATAAAACACTAAATGTAAAAGAAATTAAATTTTTAAATCTTTTCAAAAATGCATATGGTCATTTCTGTTGTGGAGCTACGGACATTCAAACACATTCAAAGGTAAAATAAATAATTTTTGTTTATGACATGCCTCTTGTGTAGAACTTTATTTAACACTGAAGAGAATGTTTTTTTTTTTTCTTTTAATTTTAAAATTTTGAATTTAAAATATCTCGATATTCGCAATAAAAAAAATTTAAGTCTTTTTTTAAGCCATTTGCATTAGGAAGGAATTCAGCAAAACTGGAGATAATTTCAATGTAGACAAAATTTGTAAAGATCATTCCTGAATATTATTTTAAAAATATATTATTTCAAATAAAAAATGTTAATAATTTGTTTATAAAAAAAATAAATAAAATTATTTTGCACGGACATGTCGAATGGACATTTTTTTCATGCGGGGTAATACAGATAAGTATTGTCATAAAATCGAATATATTCAGGTTTTATCTAAAATCAGTTACAAATTGCACAAAAATTGTCAAGATAATTTAAACAAAGAAAAACCGATAATTTACAAAAAATGCTAACTGCATTGTAAACCCGACTTGGAGGAAATGCCCATATGTAGAATGTAATAAACATGTTGTTGTAGTCCCTTTTTTGCTTTTCTCTAATTGTAAGTACAATTATTTTAACTTAATTCTCACAATTCACACAATTACGGAACTGCTATATAAATCTATAAATACATACATATGTATGTACATATATGCATCACTGAAAAGTTTGGGAAATTTTTTAAACTTCTGGGCTGTATTATGGAGTGTTAAATGTATATATAATTTTTGTATCATTAGATACTGTATGTACAGTGGCGGAAAAAAAATTTGAAATTTAATTTTTTTGACCTTAAATTCTGATTTCATTCGAAGTTTATATAATGCTAAAGCGTTGAGTTGGTTAAAAGTCCAAGCATTATAGACCTTTCAAATTTGTAATTTTATTTTAACAAAAACAATAAACTGAAACAAAAATTATTTAATATTTTATTTCATTCTTAGCATTCAAAGCAGCCCACACACTTAAAGTTAAAGCATCGTGTTCACCAATTCAGATGCAAAAAGAAACACAAAACAAAATAGAGTTATAAACAATGAAGTAAGTAAGTCGACTCGCCGACTTGGGTATACCATACACCAAGTGAAACAAATATTTCAAATTGCGAAAACCAAATGCATGTCTATTAAATTGTTTTTACATGCCCTCATACCATTTGCTGTCTCGCTCATTCTACAAACACACGAGCACTCTAGCGCCGCCACTAGGCAACGGCCAATCCTGGCCTTATGGACAGCGTAGTAAAATACGTTTGTACGCATATTGTGCATGTTTCTAGTCAGATTTAAAAATAATGGTAGTTTGGTAGAAATAGATAATATTAATTAGTCTGCCGAATTTGATTGCGATAGTCAAAAAACTACAGGAGGAAATCGGTTTTTGCAAAATATGAAAATATATATTCTCTGCGCGCATACTAAGCTAGTGTACATACTAAATTTGGTAACTTTAGCTTTGTTAGTTTTTGATAAAATCAGTTTTGTTTAATTTGCGGGGGCGGAAGTGGGCGTGGCAAAATTTTTAAATAGCCATTATCTGCGCGTCTATTAAGCGAGTCTACAATTGATTTTAAGAAAAATGGTTTTATGTGATTCCTGGGGGCGTATGTGGACGTGGCCAAAATTCCAATTAATTCTATACATTTACATGCATAATACACGAGTATACAAAGCAAATTTGGTGGCTCTAGCTCTTATAGCCTCCGAGATCTGCGTGTTCATACAGACGGTTGGACGGACAGACGGACATGCCTAAATCGAGTCGGCTGTTGATCCTGATCAAGAATATATGTATATACTTTATAGGGTCGGAGAAGCTTTCTTCTGCCTGTTACATACATTTTAGCGACTTTAATATACCATTTCATTGTATATTGTATGGTATAAAAATATGTCAAGTTTGCTTAAAACCAAACAAAAACTGTGGCAAACATTTAAGAACAGTACGATATCAAGTAGGCGATGCTGATCATAAAGTAAATTCAATTTTACTCCCCGAATATGAAAGTCATTGAAATAAGCATTTTCAAAGAAACCTTTCCGCTAGATTCTAGATTTTTTGGTTTTATTATATTTGTTGCTATCAAAAAATTGATTTTTTAATGTCTCGAAAGTATGGGCTTTGAACAATATAAATTTGGTCCTATCCGGACCAAGCGATTTGCTCAGTAATGAGAAGAGCTCGCTCGCCTTGGCGCTGCAACAAGTCGAGGAGACCCACAAACATTCCCTGCGATCGAATGAATTCTGAATTTAAGGTAAAAAAATGTATGTCTCAAAAACATACTCAGTAGAGCACATTCATCATTTCTATTCCATTTCGAATATATTAGTACATATTAATATTAGTGGAAGCAATCGGCAGCTTTGCAACAAAACCCAATCATTTTTCTATGAGGCATCAATATAAGATACGAATAGTAAACATTCCTTAGTTACGGTAACACCCTTCTTGATTAAAAGCGTTACCTTTGACCACTTCGTGATTTTAAACATAGCTATACAAAGTTAATAAAAAGAAAAAAAAATATGAAGGCATTCGTTGATTTCATAAAGTTGAAAAACAGCTGCGATCCCTTATTGGAAAATATCCAGGGAGGATGTAGCGACGGTACCGCACCAGGGAACTTTTCATGGTCATTACTTGCAGGAGTGTACACTGAAAAGAAAGAAAAAAAGTTCTTTAATTTCTGTTACCTACATTTGATTTTTTATGTTGCAATATGTTTGTACAATAACTCAATAAGTCTATGACTTGTGCCGCCAATTTCGATTCACATGTTTCTGACCTATGCACAGTGGGCCTACTGAGCAATCTAGCGGGATATAAGTCAAATTTAACTTATTTAAAATGCTGAAATTTCTTTTCCCACTAATTTGGCACTAACTTGTCAAAGCTGAAAAAAGTTTTCGTGAGAGTTTTAAGATGCACTACTGATCAGCTGCGACCTTTCAAAGTGAACATATGTTTAGCACATGGCCGGAGAAAATTTCACTGCATTTTGTGGCGTTTTTGAATCCATTCAATTTATAAATATATTAAGGTTTATTGTGTCAATTTCTATTTAAATCAAATGATAATGATATAAGGTATGTACTACGTATTATTGTATGTGTGTGACCTGTCTTTTTAAGTGTAAATAAGATATTGAAGTAAATGAAAGTAGTGATTTGAAATGTAGTTTTTGAGGTTATACCAATTTGTATGGTCGATAACAAACGATATTCAAACGGATTCAGCCTAATTTTTATATTTATGTATAGTGCAAGTCCTTGTGGTACAAACATTTTCAAAATGATAACCATATACGACCATATATTAAAACTGTGGCGCTTTTTAGGTGAAATGTCGGGCATCAAGCGCTCACTGTATTGCATATGGCGCGACGAACGAGTGTCCAGCAAAAAAGTTTTAGTTATTGAGGAATTCGTATTTGGCAATGTTTTCAAGAATATTAAGTTTTCAGAAAGCAAACATGAAGAAATAAAAAAAAAATTAAAAATTTTGTAAGCAGACTTACTGCGAAATGGAAGGAAGTCCACCACCAAAGGTTTCGTTTTGAAAAAAAAAACCAGAAAAACCACATTTGACACAGTATGGAGTTAACTATGGAGTTAAGACACTCACTTGGGCATCCATCGACTTTTTAATTTTTCGTACAGCTGTGTCATCTGTGGTTAACGTCTGAACCTGCATCTATATACAGAGCAAGTGCTTCTTCTGGTGAGTCCATACTTCACAAAGCATACATACAAGCTGACTCGATGTAGTGCTAAAAAAAGAAATGCAGATATACATATGTATGTATATCCGAGTTACCAGAAGCTTCAAGATGCGAAAGTTATGTGCTATCCAAATGAAATAAAATTTACGGACTATTCTGCTGAAACAACACTTTGGAGCTTAATAGATCATACTGTAAGTCGAATTATACAAGCGCATTTGAAAAAGTTTGATAATAAACTTGCAACAAACAACAAAAGTTTGAGCATTACTGCAACACAAATGGGGCTGTGTTGGAAGCAGTGGACACTCAACATATCTTCAAAAGTTCGAAGATCGGGAAACTAGTTTGGCCGATCAACACCTATTTGCAGTTTGCATTGTTCCCTAGCAACTTGAATTGGAATCGACCACCTTGTGAAAAAACAATAGACCTTTCTGAACTCGCTACTTGAACTAATAAGTTCAAAAGAAACGAGTGAGTTAATTCGTAAAGAGACTGATAATATAAAATATCAAATATTTTCAATTAAGCCAACAATTTATATGTCATACAATATCTCATGAGTTTCATTGAACCATGCTTGATGGCAAAACATTAAGCGTCCTAGCAGAAGCATCAAGTTTAGTGTAATTCTACGTATGATGGCTAGATATTTGTAAATAAATATCCTTGGCTTTACATGTTGTCTTCTGTGCACAAGAGATTAATAAATGATGAAGACATAAAAGATTTTCGGAATATTTGATACCACCATACATGTAAAAATAATAGAAGAAATACCATGGAAGATGTTATGAACGGTTTATTTGTTTCATCTGATCCCCTTATAAAATCTTTTTCAAAAACATCAAGAATTTTAAGAAACGATATTAAACTAGATGAAGCCGTTATTGGGTTGCTCATTGATTGTAATGCATTTAATGACTCCGATTCTGATTAACTTCTTTTCTCAAGTAAAAAATGTATTTTATTTAACTGTATGGGAGCTATAAAATATCAAGGATCTAGAAAGCTGAAATTTGGAGAACGCGTTATGATAAAATTCAATGTCTTAAGATAAAAGTTTCATTTAAATATCTTTTCTATAACTTATTATCGTTTTTATTAAATTTTCCCAGTTTTCGTTTTTGTACAAAGGCAAAATAAAATCTAAAAAAAAGTTAAAACCTTCAACAAAACTTGCATTAGCGGTCATTACATATTTTTCTGATTTTGTGTTCTTTTGTTTGATTGCGGTTAGTGAGTTATTACCGGTATCACCTAGTAATAATCTCTAAAAAACAGTGATAATTGTAGTGGGGGCCCCGTGAATAAGTTGAACTGCAGTGAGTGACTTGTCCAAGTTGCAGCAGCAACTGACGCGTCGGGACCGCGGCCTCTCGTTGGTATACCTCCAAAGAAAAATATATTTGTTTTTACGCTAGACCCTGTTGTACCATCTAATGATATAATAGCCTATATTCGGAAGAAAGTTACCGCCTCGAATATTGCGGCGTCCTTTAAAATTAGTGTTTGTGCCAATATCTTTGACTTTATATGTCGAAAAGATTTTTGGCCGAAGCATATAATAGTTAAGTAATATACTGTAAAGAATAAACCGGCAACTGATTCGCCTGCCAATAACAACAACTAACACTACCAGCCACATTAGCAACTGCTGGTGTGTCAAAAACCTAGAGTCGTCCCTTATCCTGGGTTACCAGAACATTAGAGGACTGAAATCTAAACTTAAATCATTACTAACGTCTTTTATTGAACAAATACAAAAGTCTAATTGTAGTTTTAATCGAGTGATTGATGAAAGTTCTCTTCTTAGCGAACTTAAACTAGTTAAACCTGTTTATTCTCCTGGGCCAGATGGTCTACCTGGATGTGAACTCAGGTTCTGTGCAAACGCATTATGTAAACCCTTTTTCAAATTGTTATACCATACACCCATAGGGTGAAATGGTATATTAAAGTCGCCAAAATGTATGTAACAGGCAGAAGGAAGCTTCTCCGACCCTATAAAGTATATATATTCTTGATCAGGATGAATAGCCGAGTCGATCTAGCCATGTCCGTCTGTCCGTCCGTCCGTATGAACACGCAGATCTCGGAGACTATAAGAGCTAGAGCCACCAAATTTGGTATGTATACTCGTGTAGTATGCACATGTTCAGAGTTAATTGGAATTTCGGCCACGCCCCTTACGCCCCCAGGAATCACATAAAACTGTTTTTCTTAAAAAGTATAACAGCTAGAGACATCAAATTTGGTTTATATACTCGTTTAGTTGGCGCGCAGAAACTAATTGTTGAAACTTTTTGCCACGCCCCCTTCCGCCCCCGGAATTTACATAAAACTGATTTTCTTAAAAACTATGACAGCTACCGACATCAAATTTGGTATGCAGACTAGTTTAATAGACGCGCAGAAACTGGCTATTTAAAAATTTTGCCACGCCCACTTCCGCCCCCGCAAATCAAACAAAACTGATTTTATCAAAAACAAACAAAGCTAAAGTCACCAAATTTAGTATGTATACTGGCTTAGTATTCGCGCAGAGTATATATGTTTTCATATTTTGCCACGCCCACTTCCGCCTCCATAATTAAGAAAAAACCGATTTTCTCCTGTAGTTTTTTGACTATTGCATTCAAATTCTGCAGACTAACTAATCTTATCTATTTCTACAAAACTACCAAATTTTATTGAAATCGGACTAGAAACATGCAAAATATGCATATGAACGTATTTTACTAAGCGGTCCACAAGGCCAGAGTTGGCCGTTGGCTAGTAGCGGCGCTAGAGTGCTCGTGTGTTCGTAGAGTGAGCGAGATAGCACATACTATGAAACATGTAAAAACAATTTAATAGACAAACATTTGGTTTTCGAAATTTGAAATATTTGTTTCACCTGGTGTATGGTATACCCAAGTCGACGAGTCGACTTACTTGCTTCATTTTTATTGTACGAAGGCTTCGTCTTCGTTTGTTACACAATCAATAGATTTAAAAGTATACAGAGTAACTACGATTTGATTTTGAATTACAAAATTGAGATCATCTACATCCTAATTTGTAGCCACCGAAATTGCTCGCTCACTTAACCATTTCAAATTTTTGTATTTTGCAATGATATGCGGAAAGAGGAAATGATATCAAACCGCTCGATTCGGCAAACAGGAACATGGTCATTACCGCTATTCAGCAATTGCTTCGAGAAATCATCAGCAGATAGAACGGTTAACAATGCAATCACGATTTTCCAATTTGTATTGTGTCACTGCACAAAACACAATATTCGAATTTTTAGTAAGTCACAGCATAAAATCCGATAGTTTTCACAAAATACAATAGTATTTTACAGTGCACTAAAATGGCATACAAACAACAACTTAATTCAAATTGACTGTTAGAAAACGTTTGTATACGGTAAGGAAGTGGACTGTTTTAAGTTTTATTTATAGTTTCTACGATGTATTCTGCTATTCGGAGCGTAGACAACCCAACAAATCAATAACCATAACAATTAGTTGAGCGATTCCCAATATCCGAAACAATGAGTTTACATTTCTGCAATACTTTTTCCATACCTGATCCTCTGGAAATGTTGCACATGAAAGTCTCGATGATTTGTATGTTCAATGGCAACTTCTGTGCTGAATGAGTAGTCCTTTCATAAGGTAATAATGTCGCAGCTATTCCAGATGAAGCAAGAGCTAAAGCTATGTCAATTTTTGCTCAAACCGTGGCCAGAATTATTTTGATAATTAATGTTTTCCCAGTTCCCCCTGGAGCATCCAAGAAGAAGATGCCCCCACCTCCACTATTTATCAATTGCACAACATGATCATAAACGCCCTTCTGTTTACGTGTTAATTTAGTTATGTTTGTTTGAACAAATGACTGAATATCATCGCTGTTGTAAGTCTGCTCACGGCGAAAATCCACAGCAACCAAAGCAGTCGCACAACACATTCCTTTTGTTTCATTATTGAACTTCAGAGCCTGACAGTAAGTGCAGACATGACTCATCTGGCCTATGACGATATAGCGGCTGGAGCCATAAGCACCAGCTGGGTCATATCGAAATGCGATACGATGGTATTGCTCATGTCGATCTGGTCTTATCTGTGCGCGAAACTCAGCTACCCTACCCCTATGCAGTTCTCTTCTTTGCAGACCACGACTCTCGGGCTCGCAAACGCTTATGCTCAAGCCTGTATGAACGCCTTTCAGCTGGTTCCTTAGGAATCAAATTTAATTGTGGCTATGCATCCGAGCCTCTCGGTCCTGCCAATGATTATCGCGAGTATTTAACCAAAAGAAAAAAAAAGAATCATAAAAAAAACCTTGAAGCAATGAACTTCAGGTCTTACTAAACGTGTACGGAACGAAGCAGTTGCAACACATTGGCATGGCCTAGGAACTTTCGTAGACAATGTTCTTGTAATAATTAGACATCCTATACTTATAATAGTTATTTGTTCGCAGAGAGAGAGAGAGAGCGAGAGAGAGAGAGAGAGAGAGAGAGAGAGAGAGAGAGAGAGAGAGAGAGAGAGAGAAAGAGAGAGAGGATACGAGTAATGTTAATGTTAATGTGCTTAATCGAATACGGGTGCTCCCGAACAAAATCAGAGGCTTCTGTCTACCGTAACTCAACTTATCTATTTTTAAACAGCCCACGCTTCGAAAGATCTTTCGCCGCTGGACTAAAACTGTAAATCAAACCATAAAAGAAAAATTATTAATTGATTCGGGTTATACGTTTTTGGAGTCTTTGAATATGTTGGACGTTTGTGCCGTTGCCAATACTTGAATTTATTAGGAAATTTAACCATCCAGTTTTAATTTTTATCCTTTTCTTTCCCGGCATCAGTTTGATATGATTCGACTTTTGTAAATTTGATTAAATTTGGTTTTTGTTACCTAATCTCAAGATAATGAGTAAGATAATTATGTTTGATAACCGCATTGCTGCATCGTATATATTATGAAATTGAAACTTATTTTTCGACAGTATTTAGTTTAAGATTTCAAAGTATGAAGATGAGCTTGAATAGCCAAAAGCAAATTCTGTAATCAGTAATCGGTAATTTCGTACTAATCCTACTTTAGGGACCTGCACACATTAACTTCATTAATTTTGAATAATATTAAGTTCGTTTGTTTCCGAAAGAGATATTAAGAATGAATTAAATTAGGAAATGAATCCTGCCTTGTTCATAAGTTTAGAAATTAATCAAACTATTGTTCTTTGGAATGAACTCCCTATAATCGTTAAATTTTGGGGAACCATACAACCGACTGAGAGATAAAAAGAGGCCGTAAGACATGTTGGAGGGATCCTCAATTCAGACGTGGCCAGAGGATCATGTTAGGGTGGGCGTTCACATAATCCAACATGTGTGCATCTTGATACTACATAGTTTAACGTGTTCCTGTTTCTGTACTCCTCAGGTCTTCTTTCATTCGCCTCTAAACCTGTACCGTTATCCCTTGGTGTCCTTGAGTACGCGAATTTAAAATTTTACGTCTGTATCGAATTTGAGTAACTATAGTTCTGGCTAATCTCTATCGTGTAACCCACTCCCAGCCGACCTGACCCTAGCCGAACTTATCGCGTACTCGGCCAGCACTATGAACGAACATCTGCTCAACACTCCTTGTGAGATTCAACGTTACATGCTACACGGAATTGTTTTATTCTTAAATGTTAGGGTCCTTTGCTTTAATTACTACCTTCTATTTTCTGTAATCTGCTCAGAGTCTTTTTTTACTTATTTAAAACTTCTATTCTCTCTTATTTAGTTCATAGACAGCTATAATACTATGATTTTTTTATCTGTTTTTTCTACTGCGTCTCTCGGTCAGTCCGGTCAGCTTTCGCCTTGGGCACGCGAGTAACAGGCTTTGTCCTGGTGTCGTAGAGGCCGCTTGAACTCAGTTCCCATAGTATTTCATTTTTTGTTTCATTTCTTGCATTGTGTAAAGTAACTCACACGCTTAAAAATTGGCTCCAATCCGTCGTTATTTTGTGCATTTTGACTCTTTAAGAATAAACTTCGTTTTCATCTAAAGAAAAATGCAAAACTAAATTATTAGTTATAAATGAAAATATGTCAAGTTTGCTTGCAACCAAACAAAAATTGTGGCACTCATTTAAACTGTATGTGTATGCGTGCCAATATTATATACCGTATATTAATATATATACATTATATAGAATATTTTAAAAAAGCCCGTTCATCTCCTCAGTGAATTATCTCCCCGATAACCGAATTTGGTCACACTAAAGCAGGGCCCGGCACAAAGAGAGCGCTAGAAAAATGTAGTTGTATGTGTGCACTTGCTTGTCTACGTGTGTTGCTTTACACTGCGCAAAATGAAAGTTGACAAAATTTTGCCTTAAATCAAGAAAACGGGTACAGCAGCTAAACTGATGCAAGAGAAAGATAGAAAAACAAAGTAGCGATCAATTTTTTCATGTGTCATCTCTCAACAAAGCGACATAGATCGGCTTGCGTCGAAATGCTGAGGAAAACTAAATCCACCCTCATGCTCTTGATTTTTTTGTGTGAGGACTTCGGCAGCCGTTCGGTTACACGCATACGACGAGCCGAACGTGTTCGTCTCCCGGGGGATATGAGTGCCTGGCTCTGCACTAAAGGGGTATAATATACTGAGGCGCAGTGCGGGCACACTCTCTCGAAATATAACCAACAAGACCACATGTGTAATTAGGAAAAAAATCAAAGAAGCTAACATCAGCTATGCCGATAATAATTTTACATGTTCAAAATTTGTTTTCTGCAACTCAATTCATCAATATACAAACAAAACAATTTTACTCTCTATTTTACAATTTGTTCTTCTTCTTCCCTCATTCCCAAAGCAAAGCAACGCACGCATACACATACACTTTATATAGCGTTGCGTCTGTGTGTGTATGCATGTACTCTCTTGATGACGTATGACGTAGTAGACAGCAAGCAGCGCTGCCGGCAGACGCACAGACGGACGGACAGACGGACAGACGGACATGGCTTTATCAACTCAGCTTCTCATGCTGATCAAGAATATATATACTTTATGGGGTCGGAAACGTATCCTACTGTGCGTCACAAACATCTGATCAATTTTATAATACCCTCTGCAAGGGTATAAAGATAAATAAACTCCGAAAATATAAAGACAATCCCAAGGGATAATAGAGAGTTTACAACTCAGGTATAGGGTTTGCCTTAAAAAAAGTATTTTTATGAAATACAACGAGATCTTTGTTTGAGTTGCTAGCGGCCAAGGAAGTAACTTGCGACAATTGCGAGCGTCTGGGGAAAATGATGTACCCGAAAAGCAGGCAATCAGCCCAGCAGTGTCTGTGAATGTGGGAAACAGTGAGCACCGAGTACACCGGATCAAGTGGGTGCTAAACATATGCCGACGATGCAAAAGAAAAAGATGTTACAATTGCCGCCAGATTGGTCACTTAAGCACTGACTGTCCACGCCCGGAGAGAACAAAAGGAAGTTGTTATCGGTGTTTTAAAGTAGGCCATCAATACAGGGATTGTTCGATGCGAACCCAGATCGCCGCCATGATTGCCACTGAAGACCCGCACACCATTGATGATAAGTCTTTCATTCAATTAGTAAGTTTAATAATATCTGCATATATTATCCTGAAATTCAATTTTTATTCCCGATAATATTATGCCGACGCAACTACTTCTTGGTAGAGATGCCTTGAAACAAAATAGGTCTTAAGTTCTTATTGATTAGAAATGTAAGAAAGTATGAAAAGAATTCCGCATTATTAAAGAGTACCATTGCTTATGTTTACAAATTCTTCTGTGAATCCCTGTTTACTAAATATCCTAAGCATAATACCACCGATCTAGATAATAATTGTAATAACCCTAATGTAAACACAAATGCATCCCCGTTTCTAGAATGTGTTACAGAGTTGCAAACCGTTTGTGCAACACTGTTGGTGATGAATTTGTATTTGGCGCTATACATGAGTGCCGAGATATTGTGAGTGAGCATTACATTGAGAGATTTTCAATTAATTACGGCTCGCCCAAATATATGATGAGAATATGTCCGACGGATACAACACCATTTCATAATAGTCCAAGAAGGTTATCATATCGTGAAAGAATAGTTACTAAAACGGTTAGTGAGTTGTTAGCCAATAATGTCATTCGACCAAGCAATTCCCCCTATCCGTCTCCCATTGTCCTAGTGCGAAAAAAGATGGCAATATACGAATGTGCTTTGATTATCGAGGTTTAAATGGCACGACTGTGAGGGATAATTTTCCGTTTCCTTTTGATAGAAGATTGCCTAGAATACCTGGAGGGCAAGACCGTTTTCTCCGTCATAGATTTGAAAAGTGGCTTTTACCGTGTACGCATGGAAGAGGATTCAATTAAAAACACCGCATGAGAATGCCTTTTGGCCTAAAGAACGGACCAGCTCAATTTAAAGAAAAGCATTTTCCCACAGAAACGTGTAGATTATTTAGGATATGAAGTCAGTGATAAGGGAGTTTTATTAAATAATACACAAATATAAGCTATTCAAGAATACCCAGAACCACTTAACATCAAAGTATTGCATTACTGCTTGGGCCTATTTTCTTCTTTTCGCAAATTTGTTCCAAATTTCTAACGCATAGCCAAACCGTTAACTGAGTTGCTTAAACAAGATGATCCTTTTCTGATGAACAAAACCGCTGAAAGCTCATTTCTTACGTTAAGATCCGCTTTATATAGTCCGCCCGTACTAGCTATCTTTAACCCTAACTACGAAACTGATTTTCATACTGGCGCCAGTTCAAATGGCTTTGGTGCCTCTTTCATGCAAAGACAGATTGATGGCAAAGTGCATCAAGTCATTTACTATTCCGGAAAGGCGACAGCCGCCGAGTCCCGCTATCACAGTTTCGAACTTGAAACATTGGCCATAATATATGCCGTGAACACAGACCATTTTTGATCGTTACCGATTGCAATTCGTTGGTCCAAACTTTATGTAAAAAATCAATAAGCCCCTACATTACGAGGTGGTCGTTTGAATTGGAAAATTTTGATTGTTTCATTGTTCACAGATCCGGTTCAAACATGGTCCATGTGGATGCATTAAGTCGGTAAACCGAGTTGTTAGAAGATATTGCAGAAGGTGGTTTTTATCCTTGCAATATGTTAGTAAAGAGAGATCAGAATGCCCCAATTGAACCTTGTGAACCGCATATTACTTTTGAAGAAAGTTGCGTTGTTCCGAACCGTGTGAGATTAAAACTTGCGTCATTTCAAAGAAAACTTGTTTGAGTCCGTGTAAGAGTAACCCGTGTGTTTGCTTAGGGAAAAGTTGTTCAAGCCCGTGTGAGATAAAACCGTCCAGATAAGGGATCCGAATGTCCGTTAATTAAGAGAGAATTAAGGAAAAGGCAATGATGTTGGATTCGAGGTAAAGTTTACAAAAGAAATGCTAAGGAAAGACTGTGTTTGTATGCACCAATTCGCATGCAAGGAATTTATAAATTGATAATTGAGAAATGTGTTAACAATTTCAAGGTAAAGTACTGGTTCCCGTTAATGAATGCAAAAATCGAGGTGTTTATAAAAGATTTTCTGCCGTGTATCCTACATAGTGTTCCCAGAACTATATATAATAGAGCCTTGCATAGTATTCCGAAGAGTTAGCGGACGTTGACGATACTATGCGCAGTACGTTCAAGTGGCCCCTACGACACCAGGACATAGCCTGTTACGCGCGAGCCCAAGCAGATAACTGCCCACCTCCCACCCGACCGACCGAGGGGTGCAGCCGTATAACGCACGGCACGAATCGCGTGGACAAATACACAATAGAAAAAACAGACAAACAAATAATACTATAGCTATCTATTAACTAAATGGGATAGCATAGATATTTTAAGCATATTAATAGAAAACTCTGAGCTGATTACAGGGAATAGAAGGTTGTAATCAGAGCAGAGGACCCTAAAAGGTTCATGCATAGCATAGTTAGAAGAACAACGACTAAGGGATAAAGGTTTCAAAGGATGTCTACTCCGTCTACATGGTACCGACAGATTCACCTGAGCTAATAACTCAGGCGAGTCGATATCACCAATTAGGAGCTTGTGCATAAAAATGACACCAAGCATAATTCTACGGTTAGTTAGGGACGGAAGGTTAATCAAGAGAAGTCTACTAGAATACGAAGGCAAATTGACATTGCGATCCCAGCTTAAGCCACGAAGAGCAAATAGCAAAAACTGCTTTTGAACGGATTCAAGTCTAATCTGGTGCGACTCATATTGAGGTGACTAAATGCAAGATCCATACTCTAAAATAGGACGGACAAGCGAAGTAAAAAGAACTTTAGTTGTATAGGGGTCATCAAATTCTTTTGACCATCTTTTAATGAAACTCAGGACACTTATGGCCTTTGCGACCGTGGTGGAAATGTGGGTGTTAAAATTTAACTTATGGTCCATAAGTACGCCCAAATCATTTATATTATTTAAAAGTTCTAAAGGGCTATTGTTTAGAAAATAAGTGACCAGTTGGGGAGAGTTACGGAAAAAAGTCATTACCTTACATTTGGTAGTGTTAAGATTTAGTAGATTAAACTGGCACCAAGATTGAAAGTTTTTAAGATCAGCTTGTAGCCGACTAAATGAATCTGTATCTTTATGAGTAAGACAAAGCTTGACATCGTCAGCATACATAAGCACACGCGAATGAACAATGACTGATGGAAGATCGTTAATGAATAGTGTGAAGAGCAGAGGGCCAAGATGACTACCTTGAGGTACACCAGAAGTCACAGGAATGGAAGCGGAAAAAGAAGACTTAAAAAGTACCTTCTGTTTTCTATTTGTTAAATATTCACGAACCCAAGAAAGGAAAAGGGGTGGAAACTAAAGAGCTGCATGGCTTCACTCACAACGTACGCTGAAATGAATTCATTCGAATTGAATTGAATTGAGTGAGTGAGGCGCACACAATGAATTAAATGTGAATGAATGTTGTTGTGTGCTGGAACTCATAACCAAAGTCACTCAATCGAGTGAATTCGATAGAATGAAGCGTAAAGCCGAGTGAAAACTTTGGAAATGCCGAACACACTCGAATTATTCTATTTGTAGCACACACATTTTGAGCATCGTTCATTTCGTTGGAGACAGTTGTGGCAGGCATAATGGAAAACAGTCTAACATACATTAATTTAATTATAATTAGAATATAATGTATACATATATAATAAAATAATAAATATAAAAACAAAAATTTTGTTTTGCATTTTCCCTTTTTCTTCTTCTGCTTCAAGCATGACAAAGCCAAAAAAAAATTGTTGTTGGCATTCGAATGAATTCATTTGGCGTTGAAAATTTTTCGGCATTCTCACTCATTCAATTCGTCTATTGTCGGTTAAATGTCGTACGACCGAGTCTTTCGCGAGCGCTTTCACTCACTCAAATTCATGACGTTTCGCATTCAATTCAATTCAACTCATTTCGAGCGTTGTCAATTCGAATGTGCCTTTTTTGACATTCATGCAGCTCTCTAGTGGAAACCCAATGTCGCTCAGCTTAGAAAGTATTAGGGTATGATTAACGGAATCAAAGGCTTTGCTAAAGTCAGTATATATTACATCAGTTTGTTTACCATTTTTAAACCCCTTGATAATTACTGATGTAAATTCTAAAAGGTTAGTGGTTGTAGATCTACGTTTCACAAACCCATGTTGGGATGGCGAAATAATAGAGCTGCAAAAATGTTGCAATTGAGAAGTTATAATTTTCTCAAAAGCTTTCGGAATAGCGGACAATTTTGAGATACCCCTATAGTTAGAGGCTTCGGACTTTTTGCCATTTTTATGCAGAGGAATGATATACGACTCCTTCCAAATAGATGGAAAAGAGGAAGATTCGACAGACAATAGAAACAATTTTAAAATGGGTTTACATAATGCGTTTGCACAGAACCTGAGTACGCATCCAGGAAGACCATCTGGCCCCGGAGAATAAACAGGTTTAACTAATTTAAGTTCGCTAAGAATAGAACTTTCATCAATCACTGGATTGAAAATGCAATTAGCCTTTTTTAAATGATAAGGATACGGACTTGCTCGATATTCCGTTGAGGAATAAGTTGTTTTGAAAAAACTCGCAAACATATCGGCAATTGCCTGATCAGTGCTTGCTTTTTATACCATACACCCATAGGGTGAAATGGTATATTAAAGTCGCCAAAATGTATGTAACAGGCAGAAGGAAGCTTCTCCGACCCTATAAAGTATATATATTCTTGATCAGGATGAATAGCCGAGTCGATCTAGCCATGTCCGTCTGTCCGTCCGTCCGTCCGTCCGTCCGTCCGTCCGTCCGTCCGTCCGTCCGTCCGTCCGTCCGTCCGTATGAACACGCAGATCTCGGAGACTATAAGAGCTAGAGCCACCAAATTTGGTATGTATACTCGTGTAGTATGCACATGTTCAGAGTTAATTGGAATTTCGGCCACGCCCCCTTACGCCCCCAGGAATCACATAAAACTGTTTTTCTTAAAAAGTATAACAGCTAGAGACATCAAATTTGGTTTATATACTCGTTTAGTTGGCGCGCAGAAACAAATTGTTTAAACTTTTTGCCACGCCCCCTTCCGCCCCCGGAATTTACATAAAACTGATTTTCTTAAAAACTATGACAGCTACCGACATCAAATTTGGTATGCAGACTAGTTTAATAGACGCGCAGAAACTGGTTATTTAAAAATTTTGCCACGCCCACTTCCGCCCCCGCAAATCAAACAAAACTGATTTTATCAAAAACAAACAAAGCTAAAGTCACCAAATTTAGTATGTATACTGGCTTAGTATTCGCGCAGAGTATATATATTTTCATATTTTGCCACGCCCACTTCCGCCTCCATAATTAAGAAAAAACCGATTTTCTCCTGTAGTTTTTTGACTATCGCATTCAAATTTGGCAGACTAATTAATCTTATCTATTTCTACAAAACTACCAAATTTTATTGAAATCGGACTAGAAACATGCAAAATATGCGTATGAACGTATTTTGCTACGCGGTCCACAAGGCCAGAATTGGCCGTTGGCTAGTAGCGGCGCTAGAGTGCTCGTGTGTTCGTAGAGTGAGCGAGATAGCACATAGTATGAAACATGTAAAAACAATTTAATAGACATACATATGTACATTTGGTTTTCGAAATTTAAAAAAATTTGTTTCACCTGGTGTATGGTATACCCGAGTCGACGAGTCGACTTACTTGCTTCATTTATTTTGAAAAGACAAAAAAGATGGGTGCACAGAGGTCTTACGTTTAGAATTAACAAAGTTATAAAATTGTTTAGGGTCGGAAGAAAACTGAAGCTTACACCGCTGAAGATATTTCTTATAGCATTGAGTATTAAGCATCATGAATTTTGAACGAGCGACTGTATGCAGAGCATAATCTGATGAACGACGTGTTTTTTAAAACTTCTTATAATATCGTGTCTTCACATTTTTCAAATTGGATAACTCACGAGAGAACCAGGGAGGTTTGTTAAGCCGCTCCAGCCTACCAAGAGGCACACAAATATCAAAGAGTGAATTCAGAGTATCATAGAAAAAACGAACGAGCTGAGTTCATATCTCTACAATTGTACAGATAAGACCAATCGGTAGTAGCAATGTTTTCATTAAGGCTGGCAAAGTCAGTCTTACGAAAGCACCTAGTTAGAGGTAACTCATTTGAACCAAGTAATGGTGAAAGCAAGGGCAGATCAATTTTTAAATTTAATGTAGGATGAAATTTGTCTTCTGGAAGAACAAATGGTTCGATCCTAGAAACCTCACAATAAGAAGAATCCAATACAAAAATAAGATCTAACGATTTTCTATTAGAATTTAAGACGGGGTTGACTTGGGATAAAGATAAGCCTAGAAGGCCATCAATAAAGTCATGTGACAAAGAGGGCAGCAACGTGGTAGATTCATCTGTTAGTGATCATGCTAAAGCGGGTAAATTAAAATCACCTACAACTATGAGCAAGTCTTAACTGGAAACTAAAGAGGAGACAAACTGAATTGCGTCTAAATGATTTAAATATACTACCATGTCTGACAATGGTGGAATATAGGAACAAGTAATGAAAGCATTAAAAGATTTAAAATTTACTGTAACACCGACAAACTCAATCTCCTGGGTACTAGGAAATTGAATCATTTCAGATGATAAAGCAGCATCAACAGCTATCAGAACGCCACCACCTATACGAGAAATCCGGTCACGTCTGAATATAGAAAAGTTTGTGGAAAAACCCGATGCATCAGCAATATCAGGTTTTAGCCACGTCTCTGTAAAAGCTAGTTCAGCTGTTCAAAAGAAAGACTATCTACATAGAGATTAGAAAGTTTAGATTTCAGCCCTCTAACGTTCTGGTAACCCAGGTTAAGGGACGAAGCTAGTTTTTTGACACACCAGCAGATGCTGATGTGGCAGGAATGGTATTAGTTGTTGTTGTTGGCAAGCGAATCGGTTTCCGATTTTTCTTTTTCACAGTATATTCCTTAACTAGTATATGTTTTGGCCAAAAATCTTCTCGACATATAGTGTCGAAGATATTGGCAGAAACACTTATTTTAAAGGACGAAATGTCCCGAGAGTAAGAAAATTTAAACTTCTCCACCGCAATATTCGAGACGTTAACTTTCTTCCGAATATAGGCTATTACATCATCAGATGTGACAACAGGGTCTAGCCTAGAAACAAATATATGTTTCTTTGGTGGTATGCCAACGAGAGGCCGCGGTCCCGAAGCGTCAGCCGCAGCAGTAACGTTGGACAAGTCACCTACTGCAGCAGTCAACTTGTTTACGGGGCCCTCGATACTTTTAGAACTATCGGCAATTTCCATTGGAATGGTTAATTGCCCGGACACATCGGACACTACAATAGGCATCGTTTTTAAGAGATCATTCCCAGGTGATACCGGTAATTCCTTACTAATAGCATTCACAACCGGGCTCTTAAACGAAATCAATTGCTGTACATTAGGAGTGGACGGTGCATGAGACCGGTCGGGGACGATAAGAGACGCTGGCGGGTCTACAGATGCAGAAACACCCCAAGGACTGGTCCTTTTACGTTTCGGAGACTCATTCATAAGCGATAAACTTCTGAACTGAGTCTCCACCGCAGTAAACTCCGCTTGGAGTTTATTAAAACCTGCCCTTAAAGTGTCAAAACTATCTCTAGTCCGCCTCATGAAAGAGCGCATCTCATTCTCGACCTCTCGGCAAGCATCACATCCATATTTTAAGCCACCACCTTTAGCAATAGACTCCTTGATTCTGCCTTAGAAGATTAGTTAGATTCCATTTGATACTATTCTTGTTGACCACTTAGGTCCCTTACCGAGCGTTACATCAAAAGAAAGTACATTTTGTAGTGACTGACGCATTTACAAAGTTTGTGAAATTGTATCCCGTAAATTCCACTAGTACCAAAAAGGGACCCACGCTACTAAGTACCGTGGACCTTATAAGACAAATCGAGTCCTTCCAAATGACCGTTACGAAGTCACTGATATTGACGATTGTCAACTTACTCAATTGCCGTACAAAGGTATCTTAGATTCAGCCCGACTCAAGCCGTGGATGCTTGCGGGTGATAAAATGTGAGTTTCTGTTTGTAATATGTATTTGTTAAGCAGTATTTGTACATGCTTTTGTATGATCGAGGTCGATCAAATGTCAGGATTGGCCGAATGTAAACATTAAGAATATTTTAAATAAGCCAGTTTATCTCCTCAGTGAATTGTTTCCCCAATAACCGAATTTGGTCACACTAAAAGGGTGCGGGCACACTCTCGAAATATAAACAGTAAAACCACATGTGTAATTAATAAAAAGATAAATAAAATCCGAAAATATAAAGACAACCCCAAGGGATTAATTACCGAAATAATAGAGAGTTCACAATGAAAATGATTTTTGGAATGTTTTGTCTATGCAGTGATGAATTGAGTTACAGAAAAAGACTTTTAAACATTTAAAAATATTATTGCCAAAGACGGCAAGAGTATAAAACTTCGCACAGGTAAAGTTAGTTTTTTTTTTTTCAATTTCTGTTATTTGATATAAATTTGGATTCTTAATACATTTACGCATTTTTCTGATATATTTATAAAACTTCTGTCGTCCTATTGTGCGCTGTAAATAGTCGCTAGATCGCTAGGTATTCTGCTGAGACAACCTACCAAAGCGTTTTCTTTGCCTTTTGTAAATGTTATAATCGACTTCATTTATTCAGACTAACTAGAGACCCGGCGAACTTTGTTCCGCCTTAATAATGACAATAAATAAGCAGATTGTATTTTATTTTTTTTTTTTTGGAAAAAATACAAAAAAAAAGTTAAATAACTACATTAATCATTCATTATTATTTCTGTATTTAGTACATATGTTGCTCTTCACTTAAGTACCTTGTGATATACGACAGTTTTTGTTTTATTATCAGGCGCAAAAACAAACAACGCAGATGGTCTTTGGACCCGTGAACATGCCACGTATAATTGACCATGGGAAAAACATGAATGTTCTAGATTTAAAACACAAAGTTTTAAGGATTGGTCTTGTGATTTGTTGATGGTCATGGAAAATGCAAGACGTATCGGAAATTTAAGTCTTTTAAATTCAAACGGCAAATCGGTTGGGATCATCAGGATCCTCGGAATGAGAACTTCCTCACCTTTGAATTTTCCTATCATTATCGTAGCGTAAATTACATTGTTCATCAATTTACTAACCACCAAACGCGTACCGTTGCACAGTATTGGTTGGTTTATTTTCCGAAGCATGATTACTACGGAGCCAACCTTAAGGCGCAAATTGTGCGGTGGTAAGGCAGGCACGTCTCAAGAATTTAAAAACTCAATTGGATAGTTGGTGTTTTCATCTTCATTTGTGACGCAGTCAATAGATTTGAATGAATGCATTGTTCCAATGATCTTATTTTGAATTATGTAGTTCAGGTTATCTGCATCTCTATTCTTAATAATGATTAGATTGCTAATGGGTTTCGTTTGATAATATGGGTAACTAAACACTGCACAAAACACGATATTCGAATTTCTCTTATGTTACTATACAAAACACAATATTCGAATTTTTCCTTTAGTTTTCAAATTGTATATTACAGTGCACTACAATGACATTAAAACAACGGTTAACTTTATTTTTAAATTGACTGTTTAAGGGGTTTTCCGGCAATTATTTATTGATTTTAAGATATATTCTCCTATTTGGGGTGGAGACAAATACAACAAATCAAAAACCATGAAAATTGGTTCAGCAGATCTCGAGTTATAAGTGTTGTAACTAACACGACTTTCTTTTATATATATATATATGTATATTTTCTTCCGTCAACGTAGTATTTAAAGTGTTTTGTTGCTCACTAGATAGCCAATAGTTGATTTTCTATAATGCTATAGACTATTGGCTTTTTAATAAGCGACTAGCATGTCAAAATACTTTTTCATCTTGCATGGGCGCAGCGACCAGTACGAAATTACTTGCGTCTATAACTACGGTAAATTCCATAAGGAAGTCAAGATATCGAGGCACTTGTAATTAGAGTTTTTCCTGATCTTTTGTATTTACTTTAAAATTCTTCTTATATTTTTTTCTGGGGTATTTTAGAATATTTGTATACCGCCTAAGCTCTTAATTTATTTTTGATTTGATGAAAGCGGCATTTTAAGTATTGTTTTGACCCTTTTAAGACATGGCTTCAAACCATTTTACAAACTCATTAAAATTTCAGATTTGCTTTCGCAGCTTGAATAGGGATTCCAGGAAGAAGGAAAATAACCCAATCTTTATTCATTGAATTCAAAATATGAACAGATTTTATTTACAAACGTACGGAATTTATATTTGGATAACTTAGGCTGTAGGGGGTGACAATTGTTCGTAGAAGATCTTATTCTAGTGAGACTTAAGCCCACGTTTTTCGAGTGTTGAAAATTATTTTTATTTTAGGTACGGAGTCCGCCACTTGACATTCTGCAGTTGTTATTTTTTGGGTTAATTTAGAATTACAAGTATTTTTCCACAACGTGTGTGGCTGCTTTAAATTGTAGTCATATTCTATGTTAGTTGTTTGTGACAAAATTTCAGTTGTATAATATTTTATTTGGTTCATCTGATTTGGTGGGGTCTTTTCAAATGAACACGATGTTTATTTTTAAACATTCTGCGGGGGCCGCTAAATGATATTGTTTAGATTCTTTTGTTTTTAATAAGTTGTCTAAAACAAATTATTATTATTAATAATTTTCTTGTAAGATGACTAACATTAAAGAAGCATGACTAGCTACATGATGGAAGTTTAAACATTTAATTCAATATGATGTCAATTTATTGATAATAACTGGCTTCCTATTCTTTCCAATTCTGCTGAATGGTTTGGTATGTTTGCTTCTACTGGATTCGTTACCGCATTGGACTCTGGCCTTAGTTGTAGGTATAACGTTGAATAACCAACTACTGCTGCTATCTAATTCTACCCAGTGATCTTGTCTCAACAATCGTTGTGTATAAGAAGTTAGATTAGGTTTTATATTTAAAAAGTGTCAAGCATTATCATTGGCACTGCTCCATGACCAACTTCCTTCACATGTTCTTCTGTTCGACTGTCAGTCCCGACATGTTTTCATAACCGATTCAGACATTAAGGGGTTACATCACCCCTGAGGTCGAAAAAACAGGTAAAAAAAGAATTTTTGCTGTGCGACCAGTATACAATGTAGGAAAAAACTTATATTACACACAGATTGAGGGTACTTTCAAGAATATTTTGAGAAAAAAAAAAATTTGTTTAATAACAAAATGGCTGAGGTATGGGCCGTCAAGTACCACCATGATTTCAAAATCCTTGCAGGTGGGGTGTCAAAAAAAAATCTTGTTCTTCAGGAAGGCTATGGCTATCCGCCCATGAGGTTTTTTTTTATACCCTTGCAAACAGGGTATATTAATTTTGGTCAGAAGTGTGCAACGCATAGAACGAAGCATCTCCGACCATACAAAGTATATATATTCTTGATCAGCACGACGAGACGAGTTCAACTAGCCATGTCCGTCCGTCCGTCCGTCCGTCCGTCTGGATCAACGCAAACTCCTCCTAGACCGTAAGAGCTACAGAGCTGCAATTTCGCACGTAGGCTTGTATATACTGCAGGCGTTGTATCTCGGATTCAGCCGGATCGGACCACTATATCATATAGCTCCCATACAAACCCCAAAGTCACGAACAGTGACTTTTCTCAATAACTTCGTTATTTTCTATGTTATTATCGTGAAACTTAATATTAGAGAGTTTATTACGATTATAAACGACTGTGCCAAATTTGATCAAGATCGGGTGACTATATCATAAAGCTCCCATAGGAACGATCGGTCGAAAACAGTGACTTTTGTAAATAACTTCGTTACTTTTACCGCGATTGCTTTCAAATTAAACATTTCCTTATTTAATATATCTGTTTATGACTGTGCCAAGTTTGATCAAGATCGGGTGACTATATCATATAGCTCCCATAGGAACGATCGGGCGAAAACAGTGACTTTTGTAAATAACTTCGTTACTTTTAACGTGATTGTTTTCGAATTAAACATTTCCTTATTTAATATATCTGTTAATGACTGTGTCGAATTTGATAAAGATCGGGTGACTATATCATATAGCTCCCATAGGAACGATCGGTGGAAAACAGTGACTTTGATCAATATCTTTGTTATTTCCTACGATTGTAGGCCATTCTTTCGCAAACATAAGCCTTTTTAGATAAAACGTTCTTCCACATTGATGGCTAATAGGTAAGGAAAGAGTTACCAAAAAAGTTGCAAGGGTATACAAACTTTGACGCGGTCAAAGTTAGCCCCGGCCCTCTGGTTTTAAATTTTCTTTTGGCAAAATGGCGGCTGTTTGAAAAAACGCTCTTTTTCGAGGAAAATTTTTGGATAAAAAATTCATAGCTTCCAAACAAGACCTTAAATCAAAAAATTGAGCCAAATCGGTCCAGTAGATTCGGAGGTATTTGACACCCCGGTTCAAAAAATGTGACTTATCTAGAATCACTGGAGGCTTAGTGTCAATGCATATATTGGCATTTTACAATCCCGCCCCCCACGCGGTTATTCCACCGGTATCTAAGAATGGACTTTTGCTTTTCATGAAAATTTGCTTGTTCTGTGTAGGACGTGATATCTTTTTTTTCTCTAGGCCATTTTTGTTTTGACTCACTGAGCCATTTTGCCCATTCCACCACAATTACAAGTGTTTAATTTATTCGGACGAATCCACTTGAAGCTACCTCTCCAGGGTTATCCTCAGGTTTTACATGGTTTCATTGTATTCCTTTATTTTTAGGATATCTTTTATGCGGCGCATTACGAATTTCTACTTAATACCACCATTTTTTATTCAATTTTTTTGTGATTGAATTGGTCTCGCAGTTATAACTTAACAAAAAGGGAAAAAGCGCCGACGCAGCAGCGCACAAATATGTGTGTGTGTACAATGTTTATGTACGTGTCGATTCTTATAGCTACATGTGACTTATAGATAACAGTAATAGTAGAGACGCTCCAACCATATATTTCAGCTGGAACAACAATTGATTGCTGGGCTCGTTGTGATTGTGACAACAAGTGTGCTGCACATAATTCCAATTTCGGAATAGTCTTGCTATTTTATAGGATCAACTTTGCTTTTACTGGCTGTTAAGGTAACTGACTTACCTAATATGCTTTTGCAGATGCGTCAGCAAAACCATTAATCTGTTACAATATGGCTGTGTCTTGATCCATCGGGATAATCGGATTTCTTCCAGGTACACCAAATTGTCCCAAAGGATTTCTGTATCTTTATCAGCCAACTCTTGATCCCAATTTCGCTCTACTATCCACTTCTGCATGTTTATGCACAGTTTCCCTAATATCGATTGAAGAGGAGTTTAGCACCGCAAACTAAAAACCCATCTTCATCTGTTGAATTCAAAATATGAACTGATTTTATTAACAAACGTCATATGTACATTCAAAGAATTCTTAGACTCTAAGAGGCGACAATTGTTCTTAAAAATGCTTACTCTAATGTTTATATTAATGCTTGTTTATATCATGCATAGCGTTGGCGACTTGATATTGCGCCGTTGTTAAATCTTAAGTGCTTTTCCACAGAGTGTGGACGCATGTTTGGTTTGGTTTTTGAGCCATGAATCTGTATCAGCTATTTTTGTTTATTTCTTTGTTCAATCTGATTTGGTGAAGCCATTTCAGATGAACACGATGTTTATTCTTAAGCATTCTGCCAAAGGGCCGCCAAATGTGACGATTTGGTTTTTGATTTAAATAGTTAGTTGTCTTATACAAATTAATTTTAATATTGTCATTAGTAAGATAACTCTTGTTAAAGAAGCATGACGAGCTACATGAGAGAAGTTAACCCTAGCAAATCAATGTTATCCTTCTTATAAACTGACTTCCTATTATTTTGTATGATTTACCATATTTGTTTACTAATATCGCCCGATGCTTAACCATTTTTGTTTCGGGATATCTACCCACTCCTGAAGTGTATTACTGTGTTGACTTCTAGCCTTTTTATATGGTGGAGACTTTGAAGACCAACTACTTCTACCTCTCGGCTTTTGCTCCAATGTTTTGACATTTCGCTGATAGCTGAACTTTGAGCGTTTATTCTGTTTAAATGTTGCCCCTTTATGAACATTTTGCAATATCTGCCTTTTTTGTACTATAGACTCGGACAATTTGTTACCGGAATCTATTTTGTCACTATTTTTTAGATGATCATTATTTAATTTAACCATTGCCATCTGAATATTTTCATTTTGTACTGGCTCTGGGATATATACTTTTTCTTCCCCACATTTTACTTTACCTCCAAAGTTAGGTCCTGCCGGGGGACATAAACTTATTTCTTTTTTACTTTCAAAAATTATTTCTTTTACCTCAGCTTTTATCTTACCTCTAAGGTGAGATCCTGCCGGGGAGTCAAGTGCGGATCTTGAGTTTTGTGGTTGAGTTTGTTTTGAAATGTCTTGTATTTATCCTCACTATTACCATTCTTCTTCATTTTCCAGCGCTTTTTTATTCCTGTGACATCTATTGTTGTTGCCACTACAGACTTATTACTTTTTGATTTGTTGCATCCCGAGACGATCCAACCAAATTGAGTATTTTGACCTAGTAGGCCATCAATCTTTGTAACTCCTTCTTTTATGATTTGGGTATATACGTTTACCCCCATTATTATATCAACCTTACCAGGTTTGTTAAAGGTAGGATCAGCAAGTACGTAGGATTGCCATTTTGACATATCCACGCTTACCCTTTTTAATGGAAGAGCTTTCATTAACTTTGGCAATGCAATTGCCTCAACCTTAAGAGGTTTATCCCGTGGATTCCGCGTCTTTACATCTATTTTTACTTTATATTTTGATTTTGTGGATTTTATTGAAGACACACGTTTAATTTTAGGTAAATTTAGTATTTGAGCCGCCTTTTCAGACAAAATGGTACTCTGTGAGCCACTATCAATAAGGGCTCTTAGAGTCTTATCCATTTACATTTTTTACTTGTATTAGAGCTGTAGCCAACAGTGTTGATTGTGCCGTTACACAAGTATTAACTCTCTCCTGTTTTTCTTCAAAATGAAGTAAGGTATGGTGTCCCTTACTACACAATGAACAGACCATTTCATTTGTGCATACTTTATTGCTTGAATGGTTCAAGCATCTTGTGCAAATCTGTACTTCTTTGGCCATTTCATACCTTTCCCTGGGTGTCAAACCTTTAAATTTATAGCACTTATACGCCTTATGCCCTGCAACTTTGCAAATCGGACAATTATCTTCGAACACCGAATTCGACGTTTTCTGTAACGGTTTTTTCTCTTCTTTGCTCATGGCACTTAGTGAACAATATTTTTGCTCCAAGTATTCCATGACATCAGATAGCAATTGTATCTGCCTAGATTTTCTAATTTGACTCTCATATAATTGTAGAGTATCTCTGTCAAATTTTCGAAGTATGTGTTGAGCGAATATCAGGTCAACTTCATCGGACAAGTTTGCTTTAATTTTAATTAAGTGTATTGACTCATTAATTATGTCAATCACTCCTTTTACACTTTTTGCGGATTCATTGTTGATCATCGGTAAATCAACGATCGGTTTAACTGCTCGGAAAATACCCTGCGATTATTTTCATACCGCTTGGTTAATAGTTCCCAAGCGGCACTATAATTGTCAGCTGAACCTGACAATAGATGAGCTACCATGCTCCTTGCTTCGCCCTTTAACGCGGATTTTAAATAATTAAACTTAAGCGCAAGACTTAAATCTTCTCTTTTTTCAATTAATTCTGTAAATAACTCCACAAACAGGTCCCATTCTCTAGCCTCTCCAGAAAATGTGGGTACCTGAATCTTTGGCAACACCGGTAATTCGCCTCTCACCGTAACATTCTCACTCTTACAATTTTCCCTATTGTTCATTTTCATTTCTAGCATTGACAATATATTTTGGACATCAAATTGTAAATCATCCATAATATTCTTTAATTTTGCATCACTTGTTAATACTTGACATGCCTGTACTTTCTCCCACAAATAGTTAATTTTATTAATATATAATATCCATGTCCCATTGCCTGTTGACTTCAACTCTACTACCTCCAAATATTCCTGGAGCTGTCGGACTCTATCCATAATTATCTCCTGGTTAACCTTAGAGTTTTCATTACTGGAGGTCGCATTCCCGGGCGACTCTCCTATGCTATCATCAACTATCTCTGACATGTTTGCCTCCGCTGCAACGCACACCGACTTACTAGTGCCTGGTTTTTCTGACTCTCCCATGGCTATAATTTTGGCAACTATCGTTAAAGCTTCTTCATGTATTTTATTTCTGAAATAATCATGCTCGAAATTTGGAGCAGACTGGATCAATTTGTTGTTATTAGGTATCCATTGATTCCTTATCTCGTTTACTTCCTCTACAACTTTGCCAGTTATGCTTCTAGGATCTAGTGCTTCTAACTGCCTTAACCTGGTATGTAACTCTGCCTGCTTCTCCAACACTTTTGCAGCCTTATAAGTGAACATTTTTGTCTTATAGGATATATGAATGTATATTACTTTTTTTTTTTTTACATATATCCCTGCCTAGTTTTGCGTGTGGTATTCAGGCCACACTCTAATTGAACAGCTTTAATGCCGCACAATTTTACATAGTTTGTTTTATAATTTATATAAAAAAAAATCGCAGTGCATTAAAAAAAATTATGCGACGCAGCGCACAGTTTTCTTATTAATTTTTGTTGGGCGCTCTTTGTAGCGCTATCGGTTCACGTAAAGGTGTTGATTGTCTCGTATTATCCTCTGCGTCAGCTGGTCGTCGCCGGTTGGCTGCACTGACGCTCCCTCGCAGGCGAAAGTGGCGCTTTGCCCCTCCCGCTGTTGATCTGCTGCTGTTGTCCTGGGCCTATGGGCTCAGGCGGTACCGGTGCCGGTCAGTGCACCAGATTTCCTTGTTCTTCAGTAGCCTCTTCTTTGCAACTATCCTGTTGCCTTGCAAATGCGCCGTTCATCTGCTTCTTGTTGCCGACTTGCAACCGCCTCGTTAATCTGCTTCTTGTTGCTAGTCGACTTGTAACCGCCTACAGTGTATATATAGGCGAGGATATTTTTTTTTTAACTTTCGATATTAGGGCTTCGAATACGCCACACACAAAAACACTCCGCCGCCGAAATTACTACAGTTGCTCCGCTAGCCAAACTGCCTTTAAATTCGAACGCACGCACTTTTTATTTATTAAGCAATAATATTTTGCTTTTATTTTATACTCTGTCTCTTACCACTGGTGGGGGAAAACAAAAGTTAATTTATTTTGCTACCTTTAGCTGATCTTATCAGAAGAATTCAGACTTTAAGGAGCTGATTCATTCTCTGAGTCTCTTACCACTGGTGGGGGAAAACTACAGAGTTCCTTTTTTCTCGAAGGACCAAAATGAAGAGGAGTTTAGCACCGCAAACTAAAACACCATCTTCATCTGTTGAATTCAAAATATGAACTGATTTTATTAACAAACGTCTTGTGTACATTCAAAGAATTCTTAGACTCTAAGAGGCGACAATTGTTCTTAAAAATGCTTACTCTAATGTTTATATTAATGCTTGTTTATATCATGCATAGCGTTGGCGACTTGATATTGCGCCGTTGTTAAATCTTAAGTGCTTTTCCACAGAGTGTGGACGCATGTTTGGTTTGGTTTTTGAACCATGAATCTGTATCAGCTATTTTTGTTTATTTCTTTGTTCAATCTGATTTGGTGAAGCCATTTCAGATGAACACGATGTTTATTCTTAAACATCGATTCTGGTGCTAGTCGGTTGACCCTTGTAAGGTATCACCTAACGTCGTTAAATCCATGTAGAATTCATCTTGGATAATTTCACTAATCGCTTTATTCTTACATTTGTTTGCTATCTACATATGTAAGCAACCTTTTAGCTAAGTAAGGTACTGATGCAGTACCGTACGTTAATGTTGTCAATTTATATTTTTGTACCCTTGCAAAAAGAGCATATTAATTTTGGTCAGAAGTGTGCAACGCATATAAAGTATAAATATTCTTGATCAGCACGACGAGACGAGTTCATATAGCCATGTCCGTCCGTCTGTCTGTCCCTCTGGATCAACGAAAACTTGAAATTTTGCATGTAGACTTGTATATACTGTACGGGTTGTATCTCGGAATCAGCCGGATCGGACCACTTTATCATATAGCTCCCAAACCAATGGCAAGTTACTAACAGTGACTTTTTTAAATAATTTTATTTTAAAAACTATTGTCGTAAAAAAATATTGGTTAATTACACCTATAAACGACTGTGCCAAGTTTGATCAAGATCGGGTGACTATGTCATATAGCTCCTATTGGAACGATCGGTCAATAACGGTGACTTTTATGAATTACGTCGTTACATAAACTTACATTTTTACATTTTTCAGCTTTACACAGCTATTATGAATGTGCTAAATTTAATCAAGTTCGGGTGACTATATCACATAGGTCCCATGGGAAAACAGTTATTTGCTATGCTAATGTAGGCCGTTCTATCACAGCCATTCGATCTTTCATATAAAACCTTTTTTATCGTTGACGGTTATAGGTAAGACTTTTAAAATACCCTTCCAACAAAAATTGTTCTAACTTAAACTGACATGACATTTTCTGGATTTTCCTAAAGACTAAAATATCGAGCGACATGTATTCTTGTTGCTATTATAAAATTATCTTCTTTTGACTTGATATATCCAGACACGATCTAACCAAATTCAGTATTTTGGCCTAGCAAGTCATCAATCAATGGCAACTCCAATTTTTAAAATATGGTTATACACGTCTACCCCCATTATCGTATCAACCCTACCCGGTTTATTAAAGGTGGGGTCAGCTAGAACGTAAGATTGTCATTGTGACATATCCACGTTTGCTATATTTAACGGTACAGCTTTTAATAATTGCAGCAACACAATTGCTTCCACTTTAAGAAACTCTTTTTCCGGATCACGCGTCTTTATTTCAACGTTTACCTTATACTTGGACGTTTTAGTTTTGTCGAAGACACGCCATTTTTTTCCGTTTGTTGCTTGATCTTGAGTAATTTTAATATTTGAGCGGCTTTTTCAGATAAGATGGTGGTCTGTGAGCCACTATCAATCAAGGCTCTTAAAGTTTTATACCCTCCATTTTTTTTTTAACCTTCATTAGGGCTGTGGCCAAAAGTTTATGTTGTGCCGTTACACAACTATTTAAACTCTCCTGTTTTTCTCTAAAATGAAGCAGAGTATGGTGCCCTTCATTGAATAGTGAGCATCACATTTCACTGGTACACCTCTTAGTGCTTGTGTGCTTCAAGCATCTCATACATAGTTCCTTTTTTTTTTTTTTTTTTTGCAATTTCCACAAGAAGAGAATGGCAGATTACTCGCTCACCAGCAGCAAAACTTCGCCCAAGGCATGCTAATCGCAACCTCTCCAAGGCGTTAAGACAAGAAGAAAGCTGGGCTCAAAGAAAATACATAGAAAAGCTCAGCCCAACCAGCACCAAACATCCTCTGTGGAAAGCCCACCCAACTTTAAGCGCTCCTACAGAGACAATTTCACCGATAAGGAGTCCAACCGGTGGATGGGCCCGCAGTGACGAAGAGAGGGCATCCGTATTTGCCACACATCTTAAAATGGTTTTCCAACCAAATCCAACATCAAACTCATCTGTACTTCCCCCTTCGAGCACACTAACGGATAGTGAGTACTCGGAACTCCAATCGGACGAGATCACTGCAGTTATTAAAAACCACATAAAGCAAAAAAAACCCCTGGCCATGACCTAAACACACCGAAAATGATCCTGGAACTCCCTATCATTGCCATACAGTACATTTGCAAACTGTTCAACGCTATAATAAGAATTGGGTACTTCCCAAGAACATGGAAAAGGTCCACTCTCATCATGGTTCCTAAAGTGGGAAAGGACAAAACCCAGCCATCATCCTATAGGCCAATTAGTTTGCTGCCATGTCTTTCGAAGCTTTTTGAAAAGGTCCTGCAGATCCGACTAAACTCATTTCTGGCATCGGAGAACACAATCCCTTCACACCAGTTCGGCTTCCGCGAAAAACATGGTACAATTGAACAAGTCAATCGCATAACATCCGAAATACGAACAGCATTCGAACTAAAAGAATACTGTGCGGCTGTCTTTCTCGACGTTGCCCAGGCTTTCGATAGAGTTTGGCTGGAGGGTCTGATGTTCAAAATCCGGCAAAAACTGCCACAGTACACCCACAAACTCATGGAATCTTACCTTTACAATAGGCAATTCGCTGTAAGATGTAATGGCTACATTTACGCTTAACAGAAGAAACTGTCCAGCTCTAATGCTAAACAACATACCAGTTCCTCAAGCCGAGGATGTCACTTACCTTGGCATCCACCTAGACAGAAGACTAACTTGGCGCAAGCACATCGAAGCAAAAAAGTCACAGCTTAAACTGAAAGCAAGTAGCCTTCATTGGATCATCAATGCTCGGTCCCCTCTACGTCTGGAATATAAAGTCCTCCTATACAACTCCGTACTGAAACCCATCTGGACTTACGGAGCCGTACTATGGGGGAAGGCAAGTACCAGCAATGTCGATATTATACAAAGAGCGCAGTCGAAAATTTTAAGATCAATCACGGGGGCCCCGTGGTATATACGGAACGACAACATTCAAAATGATCTAAATATACCTAGCGTAAAATCTGAAATAGGTAGTCAACATCTAAAGTATTCTGCGAAACTGGATGCACAGCCAAATGTTCTTGTCAATTCCCTTACGCGAACTAATAATAGAACTCGTCTTAAAAGAAATGACAGACCAACCCAATAACAAGTGACTCGGGCCGCCTGCAATATCCCCAGGATTTATCTTAAGTACTAGATTAAGAAAAATATCTCAAACTTGTTGTTAGGCTCTAATTTAAGAGTAGATTCAACAAACATATATTAAAAGTTAAAAAAAAAAAAAAAAAAAATTTCCACACTTTTCCTAGTTGTTAACGCTTTAAATTTATTGCACAGAAGTGAGTTACGCCAAGGGTCTTTGCAGATCGGTCAATTATTTATAATCACCGCAAACTACATTTTTTGTAGCAGCACTTAACAAGCAATATCTTTGGTCCAAGTTTTCCATGACATCAAATAGCAATTGTATCTGCCCTGTTTTCCCTATCTGACTCTCATATAATTGGAGAGTCTCTCTGTCAAATTTCCTAAGTAGGAGTTGTGAGAATATTACATTAAATTCATTAATATTACATTAACGTAATCAAGTGAACTGATTCATTAAAAATGTCAATCACTCCCTTCACACTTTTTGCGGACTTGTTTTTAATCATCAGTAAATAAACAATTCGATTTAATTGCTCGGAAAATACCCTCCGATTATTTTCATATCTCTTGGTTAACAACTCCTAAGCAGCACTATAATTGTCAGCTGAACCTGACAATAGATGAGCCATGCGGCTTGCTTCGCCCTTTAACGCGGATTTTAAATAATTGAACTTAAGAGTCAGATTTATATCCTGTTTTTATACCCTTGCAAAAAGGGTATATTAATTTTGGTCAGAAGTGTGCAACGCATAGAACGAAGCATCTCGGACCATACAAAGTATATATATTCTTGATCAGCACGACGAGACGAGTTCAACTAGCCATGTCCGTCCGTCCGTCCGTCCGTCTGGATCAACGCAAACTCCTCCTAGACCGTAAGAGCTACAGAGCTGAAATTTTGCACGTGGGCTTGTATATACTGCAGGCGTTGTATATCTCGGATTCAGCCGGATCGGACCACTATATCATATAGCTCCCATACAAATCCCAAAGTCACGAACAGTGACTTTTCTCAATAACTTCGTTATTTTCGTGAAACTTAATATTAGAGAGTTTATTACGCTTATAAACGACTGTGCTAAATTTGATCAAGATCGGATGACTGTATCATATAGCTCCCATAAGAACGATCGGTCGAAAACAGTGACTTTTGTAAATAACTTCGTTACTTTTACCGCGATTGCTTTTAAATTAAACATTTGTTAGTTAAGTATATCTGTTAATGACTGTGCCAAGTTTGATCAAGATCGGGTGACTATATCATAAAGCTCCCATAAGAACGATCGGTCGAAAACAGTGACTTTTGTAAATAACTTCGTTACTTTTACCGCGATTGCTTTCAAATTAAACATTTGTTAGTTTAGTATATCTGTTAATGACTGTGCCAAATTTGATAAAGATAGGGTGACTATATCATATAGCTCCCATAGGAACGAATGGTGGAAAACAGTGACATTTGTAAATAACTTCGTTACTTTTAACGTGATTGTTTTCAAATTAAACATTTCTTAATTTAATATATCTGTTAATGACTGTGTCGAATTTGATAAAGATCGGGTGACTATATCATATTGCTCCCATAGGAACGATCGGTGGAAAACAGTGACTTTGATCAATATCTTCGTTATTTCCTATGATTGTAGGCCATTCTTTCGCAAACATAAGCCTTTTTAGATAAAACGTTCTTCCACATTGATGGCTAATAGGTAAGGAAAGAGTTACCAAAACAGTTGCAAGGGTATACAAACTTTGTCGCGGTCGAAGTTAGCCCCGGCCCTCTGGTTTTAATTAGTTCCGCAAATAATTCCACAAACAGGTCACATTCTCTAGGCTCTTCAGAAAATGTGGGTACCTGAATTTTTGGCAACCCCGATTGTTCGCCTCTGACGGTTACACTCTCAATCTTACAATTTTCCTTGTTGTTCATTTTCATTTCCACTACTAATAATGAATTCCGGACATTGAATTCTAAATCATCCACAGCATTCTCATACAGTGCATCTTTTGTCAATCCCTGGCACGTCTGTACTTTTCCCCATAAATAATTGATCTTTCTAATATATATTATTAATGTCTCATTGCCTCTTGAATTGTCTGTAGTGCGTAAATCTTTGGTAAACATATTTTAATAATCCTGGAGCTCCTGGTTAACATTAGCGTTCTCATTATTAGAAGTCGCATCGCCTTTGCTACCTTCAAATATCTCTGACATGTTTGCCTCTGCTTTAACGCACACCGATTTACTAGTGCCTGGTACTTCTAACTCTCCTATGGCTATAATTTTGGCAACTATCTTCAACACCTCTTTGTTCAATATTAGCGCCATCTGTTTATGTCAAAGTGGCAGTCTGGCATCACTAGTATGGTTAAAGAGATCTGGCATCTCTCAACAGAAAAAAAGAGTTGGCTTCTGTTCTTAGCAATGTATAGTTCTGTAGTTAAGTTTCAATAAAGTAATATTAGCCAATACCTGTATTGACCTTTCTTTTACGCAACGCTGCGAAAAACAGGATCGCGGGGCCTTATTTTCCAACAGGTTATGGGCCAAGAGTGAATGCAAAAGCTGTGCAAAATGGCAATTGAACTCATTAGGATAGAACCGTTCAACGTGGAAAACTATGACACGTGGAAATTGCGAATGCGTGCCATTCTGATATTACTCATATTATGGCATACTGCCATAATACTGGACGGCTCAACTAGGGACACGATATCGAATGTAAAGTATCGATCACGTACTCATGAGTAGTATCAAAAGAAAAACATCGTACTCATAAGAAAATCGGAACTTTAGTATCGATATTGCAAGGTATAGAGTAAATACTCTACTAATAAATAAATATTTATTAGCGCCAAATCTATTTTTTTACATTATTTTTTAAAAATCCCACTCCTCCTCCGCACAATCACCTAGGAGCAACGGCTTGTCAAGCCGTTTCGGTAAAAGTCGGTTGCGAGTATTTGTCAACATGCTACCAGCTTTAGAGAACAAACGTTCAGAGGGCACAGATGTCGCAGGAATTCCCAATTTCATGAAGTTTATATGCAAAAACCAAAAATTGATAACATTCTAAGCCCATTTGATTCAATTAAAGTGATTTAAGATTAACGTTATTACAAGGAATGGAATATTTGATTTTTTTATTCTTAATATAATTGTTAATAAATTTTATGAATTTTATTTACTTTGTCATAAAATTATTTTGTAAAATGTCAGTTATTTATGAATTATCGTTCTGTTAAATATTTACACATATGTATATCGCTGTCACTATTTCTAAGTATCGATTGTTATTATTAAGACGGTATGTGGGAAATATCGGGATGTGACCTAAGGCCACACTGGAAGTGGGCTCGCTCTTCTTCCGGTGACGCTGAACCAAGTTAGACGTGTAATGACCGGGTTCCACTTGGTTTAGAGTTTGAGAAACAAACACGTCAGTTCCGTCTGGTGGTAATATTCAGATTGATTTTTATTCCAAAAATTTTCTTTTGCTTAAGCTATTGTTACATATATACTCTCATCCTGCGACTTAGGCGACAGCTACAAAAGAGAGGGAGAATGTCAGTACATACATACATATTATTTAAAGCGCTTGCATCAAAGTGCTTGGCCAGCGTGTGAACGCTGACCCTAGCTCATGTTACGCCTGTGCATTGTTGCTTATGTGAATATGTATATGTATGTGCATATATAAATGTACATACATACATACATGAACATGCTTAGCTGTAAATTTATGTGAATATGTTTATGTGAATATATCAATGATAATTAATGATTGATTAATGGTAATGTATGTACGTACTTCAGAAAAAAGGATTCAAATATAGCTTTTGAGATTGTTGTAGCGTTTTTATTTGGGAAGTGTTATTGCTACTAAGTATTTCGTCAAGTCACATATTAGAGTGACTGCATATTCGTTACCATTTTTAGATTTTGGTAGTGGACCAATGGTGTCTACCATTACCCTATCAAAAGCATGTATGGGGGTTTCTGTAATAACTAAAGGTGTTTTTATGTGCTTTTTCGTTTTTGACTTTAGGCATTTTTCACATTTATTAATGTAGACTTTTACATGACGTGTCATGTTTTTCCAATAATTATATCTTTTTACTTTGGCCAAAGTTTTTGTAATGCCTGTATGGCCACCCAGTATTGGATCATCATGGTATGTAGACAATTGTAAGATCCCAATTATTTACAAAGTCTGTTAAATGCTCATGTATGTATATACCGATACCGGTATTGTAGTATCGATTGTTAGTAATAAGTATCGATTGTTAGTAATAAGTATCGATTGTTAGTACTAAGTATCGATGGTTAGCGATAAGTCCTCGATAGGTTGAGAGACGGCGTCTCTCTTCTCTTCCGGCGACGCAACGAGCAAGTTGCATCTGCGCAAAAAACAAAAGATTAAATCCGAACAATACAAACTAATCTCATCATCATTTTTACCCAATAATTAAGTGTTTACAACTCAGAAGTGGGATGACCACCCGAAAGGATACATATTTCGGTACACGTCGCGCCACACGTTCCACATCTAGGACGGCCGCCTCCACGCCCACCGCTGCTGGTGCACCCACTGCTGTGACTACCGCTGCAGTACCGACGGCCACAGGAGCCGCCGCTGCTGCGCCTGCCGCTGCAGTACCGAGAGCCGCTGTGCCAACTGCCGCCACACTCGCCCCTGCCGGGCCAACTGCTGCTATACTCGCCCCCTGCCGGGCCAACTGCTGACATGCTCGCCCCTGCCGGGCCCGCCCCTGCTGGGCTAACTGTTGCCACGTCCGCCCCTGCTGGGACAACCGCTGCGACACTCGCCCCTGCCGGGCCAACTGCTGACATGCTCGCCCCTGCCGGGCCCGCCGCTGCTGGGCCAACCGCCGCCATACGAGCCCCTGCTGGGCTAACTGATGCCACATTTGCCCCTGCCGGGGCCGCCGCTGCCGCAACCGCCCCTGCTGGGCCAACCGCTGCCACACTCGCCCCTGCTGGGCCCGCTGCTGCCGTCATACTCGGCCCTGCTGGGCCAACCGCTGCCACACTCGCCCCTGCCGGCCCCTCTGCGACTATATTCGCCCCCGCTGTAACCGCTGCCGCCGCACCCGCCCCTGCGGTGTCCGCCGCTTACAGGCCACCTCTGCAGACTGCCGCCTCTGCACCCGCTGCCGCCGCTGCACCCGCTGCCACTGCTGTGCCCGCTGCCGCTGCTGTGCCCGCCGCCGCTGCCGCCGCTGCACCCGCTGCCACTGCTGTGCCCGCTGCCGCTGCTGTGCCCGCCGCCGCTGCCGCCTCTGCGCCCGCTGCCACTGCTGTACCAGCCGCCTCTGCACCCGCTGCCGCCGCTGCTGTGCCCACCACCGCTGCCGCCGCTGCTGTACCAGCCGCCGCCGCCGCCTCTGCGCCCGCTGACACTGCTGTACCAGCCGCCGCCGCCGCCTCTGCGCCCGCTGCCACTGCTGTGCCCGCCGCCGCTGCCACATCCACTGTGCCTGCGGATGCTGTGCCCTCCGACTATGTGTCTGCCATGCGGGTTGCGGCCTCGCTCGCCGCCCCCGCCACTGGTCCCGACGCGGACCCATGGGAGGGGATGCCCGCTTTAGTGCCCTCCGTATCGACTGCCGCGGCCGCCATCACACTGGCCACTTCCGCCTTCCCCAGCCTGGATGAGCAACTGGGGACGCTGCAGAAACAACATGAGTTGCTACAGCTACAGCATCAAATCCTCAAACTGCAGCAGGGGATTGACGAATTCCAAGCACCAAGACAGCAAGTCAGCGACGTGAGTGTCATTGAGAGCATGGTGGCTCGATTTTCAGCGGATACCGCATACGATGTGAAGAAATGGCTGAACGATCTGGAAGACGCATTTGAAATTCTGCAGTTGAACGACCGCCTACGTTTGGTCGCATGCCGTCGTATGCTGGAAGGTACGGCGGCGGTGCTGCTGCGCACGGTATCGGTGCACAGCTACGAAGAATTGAAGGCAATCCTCTTGCGAGAATTTGGACGCTCGTGTAGCATCGAGGAAGTGTACCACGCTCTGCGTGGGCGGCGCATCAAGGCAGGCGAGGGATGTTTAAGATTCGCAATCGAGATGCAGGAGATTGCCATGAATGCTCCGATTCCGGAGAACGAGCTGGTCGACCCGATCATTGATGGATTGCGGGACAACTCTACTCGAGGCATGCTGTACTCAGCTCGGACAATGGCTGAACTAAACCCCCTAGTGGAACGCTACGAGCGCCTCCGTATGCAGGCCGCTGCCTCTAGACAAAGCAATAGTGTGAAGGCGCAGCCAACAACAACTGCCGTGGCGCCTGGAAACAAATCGTCAGGCACCGTCACGAGTGAGACCAGATGCTTCAACTGCTCAGGATGGGGGGTATTACAAGAGTCAATGCCCGAAACCAATGAGACCTCCGAATTCATGTTTCAAGTGTGGCATAGTGGGCCACAGCTACAAAAACTGCCCGTCTCGAATTGGAAATGCCACCAATATCACTGCTGCCGCCGCCGCTGATGAAGCAGGAGATCGACTAGACCATTTACAACTGGTGAGTGTTGCTTTTGTTTGTGATGAAGTGCAAGATAGAAAATTTATAGATATGTTCGCTCTCCTTGATTCGGGCAGTCCAAAGAGTTTTATCCGTCAATCTGAAGTCCCCTCCAACTGCCGTCTTAGCCCCCGTACATTGAACTGCCGTGGTTTAGGAAATAGCCAACTTCTGTCCTTAGGCCAAGTCCAGTGTAGGGTTCGCCTCCGCAACACACAGACAATACATACGTTTGAAGTCCTGACGAACCAAGCAACCGAACTGCCGATGATTATAGGTAGAGATCTCCTGTATAAAATTAATATTAGACTCTGTAAACTGAAAGAACTGAAATATAAAAAGGAATCGTTAATAATCATGAATAAACCGACTGAATGTATAAATCCGAAACTTACTGCTGTTCTGAAGTCCTTTGACATATTTAGGGAAGAGAGAGTGCTACTGCCGTATGATAGAAATGAGATTGTATCTGCCGAATTGTTGTCTGATTCTCCCCTTCCGAAAACTTCTGCTGTACCTTCGGAAACACTGAACGATGCACTTATGGCGATAAATGCCATTGAGCTCCCTGCTGTCAGTGAGTTAGACTTTGATATAGAGCCCACGTTACGGGAAGAGCAAACCGCAGCCCTTAAGTCTATTATTTCCACTTCGTATGTACAAGTTGATCCAGATTTAATCAAGCCCATGAACTATGAGATGAAAATAGCATTGACTAGCCAAACTCCGATTTTCTGCCGCCCCCACCGTCTGTCGCACCACGAACGCATCGAGGTGCGTGAGATTTGTGACGATCTCTTGAAAGCTGGCATTATTCGCCACAGTAGTTCCCCTTACGCTGCCGCGATTGTCCCTGTACGCAAAAAGGACAACACCCTGAGAAAGTGTGTAGATTACCGGCCGTTAAACAAAATTACAGTTCGAGATCATTTTCCGATTCCTCTGTTAGATGATTGCATTGAACATCTGGGTGGCAAATCATTCTTCACTATCTTGGACTTGAAGAACGGTTTCCACCATGTGAAAATGCACCCAGACTCAATCAAATATACTGCCTTTGTAACCCCTGATGGCCAGTTTGAATATGTACGCATGCCCTTCGGACTTTGTAATGGCCCTTCCGTGTTCGCTAGATTCGTTTATTTTGTCCTTAAGGAATTTATAAACCGAGGTCAACTGGTGATATATATGGACGATATTCTAGTCGCGTCGCATGACTTTGAAACCCAACTTGAGATCCTGAAGGAAATATTGTATGTGTTGAAAGTGAACGGGCTATGCCTGAAGCTGACTAAATGCCGTTTTGCGTATAGGGAGCTAGAGTACTTGGGCTACTTAGACAATTCCGCCGGTATCACGCCGAAACCAGCTCATATTCAGGCGATACGGGATTTGCCCATTCCAAGGGATCGCAAGGAATTAGAGCGCTGCCTAGGCCTATTCTCATACTTCCGCCGATTTGTATCAGGTTTCGCTAAGATTGCGTGTCCGCTGTCCCGATTGTTAAGAAAAGATACCCCTTATGTCTTCTCCGAGGAATGCCTTGAAGCTTGAAGTTGAAATTGATCGAATCCCCCGTGTTCAATGAAAGACGTTAGTGTTTCTTGAAGTTATTAAATGTTTATTTATTTATATATATATCTAGGCACTAGCACATAAACCAGTGACTAAGGGTTGTCGCAACCAACACATAAATTGGGTGGACCTCGGAGTGAGATTACAAAGGTAGAGATGGGGGCCAAAGACACAGCGATGCACACCCGATGTAGCTACAATTGGTATCTGATCTTACTAAGAATAATGCATTTCTTTTATAGTACAAAATAGCGAGCTCACCAGTGCATAGTTCGACATAGTGTTAGGTCAGCAAAATACGTTTTTATTGATTAACTAGGTCTTTATTGTTTACTGCTGACCATATCAGACCTACTTATGACTGATGAGCCATTTATATCTATAATCGGGTTACATACTTAATTGACATACATTTCTATTTGTTCTATATTATAATTGTCTTAATGTTAGCTTATTTTATATAATCAAAACACCAACATACTCCCGGCCGTTGAACACCTGTTCAACGTTATCCAACATTGACCGCAAAATTGCTGGGGGGCTGGGCTTACTGCAGCAGGAGTCGGTATGGGATTGACGATCCTCACGGTTGTCTGCTCTGGACCATTGTGTCTTGGGGGTCGTGAGCATCTTTTTATTCTATATACCATCACAAGAACCAATGGTATTGTTAGCGCTACGTAGGAGACTATAACATGATGAGCCGGCTGGCTGGGGTCTTCTGGCAATTTCCAGTTTTGCTTAGTTTCCAGTTTTCCTTGAATGTTGCTTAGTTCATCGTAGCTTAGCTGCATCTTTGTGAATTGTGTTGTTGTTGGCGCTACTTTTGTTGGGCCCATGCTGAAGTTGCCAAATCGGACATATGACAATTTCATTGTGTCTGTCGTAGTTATACGGTGACCTGTTATTCGTATACCAGAACTCCTAGCTGTACACGTCGGGTCTAGAGTTAACAATCCAGTCTTCTTAATAGTGACACCTTGTATATTATCGTCACAGGTGACTGCGAGTTCAATTGGTCTAGTGGTGGCAAAAATCCACTGATTTTTGTGATACATGTCGTACCACACGAATGATCTGTTTGTGTGTTGTATTTGGCAAGTTGATGATTTTGTGTTTTTGAATAGCTGGAACTCACAGTTGCTATTAGCCGAAAACGTCGTTTGTTTATCAAAACAAATATATTGCTCGTTGTTGAGCTGATGGCATTGTTCCAAATCGGCTCTTGAGAGCCCAATGTATTGATTCTGTTCCTTGTTGACAGCAATGATGGGAATTTTAATGTTCATGATTACAATCCCATGAGTTCCAATTGCTGGAATGGGTACCAGGTTATACAGTTGCACTGCCTGCGTTGCCACTAATGGAAATGTGACCTTAAATATCACATGATTGTTTGCGATTGTTCCTTGTGCCTTCATTAAGCCATATAGTTGCAAGACGTCGTTATCTGGAACTGGCAAATCCAAACCAAACGGAAGATGTCTCTTCAGTTGGTTCAGATGTTCCCGAAGCTGGCCTGGTGATAGAAGTAACGGGCTTATTTTGCTATGATGGGCATCTGTAAATACTCGGGAAATTTCGGTTTGAATTCGTTGCAAATTCCCTGCAATAACTGTCATCTGAGTAGTTAGCGTGATATACCATTGCAACGCCTTTACCGCATTGTCCTGGACTTTGGTCATGTCGTTCATTTGTTGTTCCATTAGTTTCATCTGATTTTTAATTGTGGCTTCATCTCGCTTAATGATATTTATCGTTGAATCAATTACAGATGTCTGATTTTGCAGCAAGTTCAATAAGTAATCTTCATTTGATTTAACCTTTCTTATGGTGCCTGACATCTCTGTTTGCCGTTCGCAATGTTCCCAATGATATCTAAAGGCGATCGTCGTTGGCGTTCTATGTGAAGGAGATCATTTCCTGTCCGTAGTTCTGAGTTGACATGCTCGAAGTGCCTCTGCATTGCGGTGCATGCCTCTGGAACCTTCATTAATACGCATATTTCTCCAACCTTTACTACTCCGTCTGAAAATGTCTTCAGGTCGGCCCAATATGGTTCGAGATTGTAGAATGCCACAATAGTCCAGTCAGACGTTGCCATCCTTCCTGTGCCAATACTTTCATAGTATATGCCTGGTTTGGGGTTGAATCGAGTTATATTAGTTCTTTGAGCAAATGCTATAGGCAATAACAACAGCATTAGGCAGATCGTCATTGCCAACGGTGGCAGACCGATCGATAAGCGTCTTTTTGTTTTTGGTTCTGCGTTGTCCTCAATACCAGGGTCTTCTTGGGAATTCGCTTCTGTGTCATCTGCCTCGATTTTACGTTTTGTTGCCGTCTCTCTAAGCAAGGGGGCCAATTTATGGATAGCCCGCTTGTAGGTGCCTCTGGCTGTTTTAACGCCTACCACGCGGACGTATCCATCCAAACCTGGATATAACTTAACAATTCGTCCAATTGGCCACTGCAAAATTGGCACATTATCCTCCTTTAGAATTACCATCATGCCTTCTTTGACATTGTTATATGGTTTTTTCCACTTGGATGTACCCTGCAATTCTTGTAAGTACTCTTGAGACCATTGTGTCCAGAATGTATGCTTAAGCCGTTGCACTAATTCCCATTGCTCTGGAATCGATCGCTGTGTTATTGGTTCTGCATCTGGTTGGGCTACTAATGGTTCTCCGATCAATAGGTGGCCTGGGGTTAGAGCTGTTAAGTCGTTGGGATCGTCTGAGTTCGGCGTTAACGGACGAGAGTTCAGCACTGCTTCAACATTGACAATGATGGTAGACAGTTGTTCGAACGTTAAGTTTGCTGTTGATACGTTTTTCAACAGTAAATGCTTAGCGGACTTCACCGCATCTTCCCATAATCCTCCGAAATGTGGAGACCGTGGTGGTATGAACTTAAATTGCACTCCTTTTTGATTGCAAAATTCCTTGATACTACCTGCTGCCGTTTCTGAGTGTATTGTATCGGTCAGTTCCTTAAGTTGGTTGTTTGCCCCAACAAAGTTTGTTGCATTATCGCAGTATAATGTCTGGCATCTTCCTCTGCGCCCAATAAAGCGCTGAAGAGCGCCCACAAATGAAGAGGTGGACAGGTCTCCGACCAACTCCAAGTGTACTGCCTTGGTTGCAAAGCATACAAATACTGCAATGTAGGCTTTGTCGGGACGTTTTCCTCGAACCTTATGGTGGATCCAGAATGGTCCACAATAGTCTACTCCGGCATTGAGAAAGGGTCTATTCTGAGATACCCGATGCTCAGGTAAGTCGCCCATGACTTGTTTAAAGAACTGAGGCCGGTACTTGGTGCATACTACGCAGCCCTGAATCACATTCCGGACCATCGGTTTCACCTTAATGATGTGGTACTGTTGTCGAGCTATTCCGCGTAGTGCCTCATGTCCACAATGAAAATTATCTTCATAAAGTTTCCGTAGCATCATTTTTACCACCGGATCATTATACGGCAAGAGATATGGATTCCTTGTTTCCGTTGATACTGGTGCTTCTTGTAGCCTAGTTGCTACTCGTATTATTGAATCTTCATCCAGTATTAGTGGCAATGTTGCCACCGTGCTTTTGCGATCTAGCGGTTGATCAGGTCGTTTCTTTAAGTGCCGTAATTCATATGCAAATCCTGTTTCTTGAATTTGCTTAATGATCACTCTCCGTGCTTGGTCTAACTCTTCCAACTCTAACTGAGCCGTTGGTTTCCTGCTCTGCTTGTGACAAAACCGTAGCACATACGCCACTATTCGCTGTAGCCGGTAAAACGAATTTTTGTGATTTACCGTATATATCCATTCACTCTTGTTGTTTGCCGTGGCAGTCACCATGCTGAATACCTTGGTTTTCTTCTCAGCGGTATCCATCGTGTGCTCTGTAGGCTTAAATGGTGCTGGCCAGCCACGTTGTGGTCCATGCAGAAATAGTGGTCCATACAACCATAATGTATGTGTGCTAAGCTGAACTGCTGATATGCCTCGAGACAGAACATCAGATGCGTTGAGCGCTGATGACACATGCCGCCATTGCCTTGGATGTGACACTGCGTGTATTTTTGTCAACCGATTAGCCACAAACGTGTGGAAATGTGATGCCCGTGAATTAATCCACGAGAGTACTACTGTTGAGTCTGACCAGAGGAATGATTCTACACTTTCTGATCCGAATTGGAGATCCTGTCGAACTCTATCCGTGAGTTCAGCTCCAAGTACAGCTGCACATAGTTCCAGCCGGGGCAGTGTCTGTTTTTCCAGGGGAGCCACTCTCGACTTGGCGCACAACAATCTGACCGAAATTTGTCCATTTTTATAGGTTGATCGGACATAAACTGCCGCACCATACGCCTTTTCTGATGCATCAACAAATGTATGCAATTCCTTTGTAGTGGGGACCTTGCCATCAAAAATATGCCTTGGGATTTTCATGTGGTTTAGTGCCTGTACATCCTCTCGGTAAGCTTCCCATTGCTTCTCCAAATACGGCGGTAGGTCACCATCCATCTCAATTCGTTCGGTAGCAACATGTTGAAGAAACATTTTTGCTCTTACCACTACCGGTGCGAACAGTCCTAGAGGATCAAAGATTTGACCGACTTCGGATAGCACCACTCGTCTGGTTATTCCTTTTGTATGTCTTTGAGCCTTTCCACATAATTGGTCTTCTTTGGGTGCCCATATGATTCCCAATGTTTTGACACTTGTTTGTTCCAGTGTGTCACCGAGATTGATGTCAGCAATCGTATCTTCCTTTGGAATTTCCTTTAGAAGTTGACTGCTATTTGAACA